>NC_141687.1:172322343-172922343 GCF_964263255.1 Lissotriton vulgaris | reverse complement strand
TTGTATCCGTCGGGATCCATCTGTAGATCTTGCGGATCTTGTTGAAGCAGAAGGAGGAGACGGCGTTGACTTACTTGGTCATTGAGAGCGTTGAGTCAAGGATGATTCCCAGGTTGCGTGCGTGGTCGGTGGGGGTTGGGGCTGCCCCCAGTGCTGTTGGCCACCAGGAGTTGTCCCAGGCTGACAGGTTGGAGCCGAGGATGAGGACCTTCGTCTTGTCCGAGTTCAGCTTCAGACGGCTGATCTTCATCCAGTAGGCGACGGCCTTCATTCCTTCATGGATGTTGGCTGTGGCGGTGATGGGGTCCTTGGTGAGGGAGAGGATCAGTTGAGTTTCGTCGGTGTAGGAGATCAGATTGAGGTCGTGCAGTAGGGCGACGTGTGCAAGTGGGGCTATGTAAATGTTGAACAGTGTCAGGCTGAGGGAGGATCCTTGGGGTATGCCTCAGATGATCTCGGAGGCTTCAGAACGGAACGGAGGGAGGCGGATGCTCTGGGTTCTGCCGGAGAAAAAGGAGGTGGTTAATTCCAGGACCTTGTCTTGTATCCCTGCGGCGTGGAGGCGTGCCTGTTGTGTGCTGTGGCAGACGGTGTTGAAGGCGGCTGAGAAGTCTAGGAGGATGTGTGCTGCAGTCTCCCTGTTGTCTAGCAGGGTTCTGATGTCGTCGGTGGCGGCGATGAGGGCGGTCTAGTGGACGCAGATCTAAAGATTTACAATGATCTAGCTCAAATCTTGTCCCATTAATCAATGTTCCAAAAACATCCCAAGTCAGTCTCCCAAGTAAGCTCCAGTTTTGTTTTAGTGCGTTCAGAGTTAGTGCTGTTAAAAGAGAAAGGATCTTAAGAAGATTATCATCCGGAGAGGTGTCATTAGATGATGGAAGCAAATAGAAAACATCAAGAATTACCTCCATAAGGATTGAGTATTTATACCAAAGGAACGAGAACAATGGAAAATAACCTAAAATTGAGGAAACGAACAGGGAAACGTATCATCAAAGAAGTCTTGAGCCCAAAAATAAAACCCTTAAGAGTTAAAGTCTTCCAATAAAGGTGTCTATTTTTGAGATTGATAAAACGATTATACTAGAGAGGTGCCCTTTCTAGAAAAAATCTTGGATTGATAATGAGGTCTTAGCAAAGAACAAGTACGTTTAAATAATGGGGAAGATGTAATAGAAGTCTTTGAAGAAAAAGCAAGAACTTCTTTCATAGAGAAAGGTGCCTATAGAGAATGTTCAATAATACGCCATAAAGGTAGAAAGTGAGAAAATTCAGAAAGAAACCATCTTTCTCCTCTTCATTCTTTCTTTGGCCCAGCAGGGCTCTGCTCTGGGCACTCTCATAGGCTATCTTTTGGCCATTTCTGCCTTTCTTCGGCTTCCTCACCAGTCTTCTCTTTTCAAGTCCACTTTAAAGGCATTACTCACTTGTTTCCTCTCATTCCTTTCATAATGCCCCAGTGGGACTTGAACCTGGCTCTGATGTATCTTATGGGTGCTCCTTTCGGGCCACTACATAACTGTTCTCTCAGACTCCTGACACTTAAAACTGCCTATTCGGTTGTAATCACCTCTGCTCACAGGGTGAGTGAACTTCAGGCTGTTTCTTCCAAATCTCCTTTCCTCGCTATTCATCTGACAGAGTTGTCCTTCGTACTAGGCCTTCTTTCCTTCCCAAAATGGTTACCTCTTTCCACATAGGACAGACCATCACTTTGCCCACCTTTTTCCCCCATCCTTCTAAAGAGGAAGAGAGGCTCCACAGTCTGGTGCGCTTTCTTTTTATCTGGATCGTGCTAAGCAATTCCGGGTGGATGACCGCTCTTTGTTGGCTTTGTGGGTGCCAAGAAAGGTCTGGCCGTGCAAAAACAGGCCATCTCTCGAGTTCCCCATCATGACAACTGCCAGGCAGTTACTTAGGCTTCATTGCACATGTTTACTAAACACTACTGTCTGGACAGCCAAGTCCGGAGGGGTGTTCAGTTCTCCAGGACTTTATGTTGTGAACGTAGTTCGCAGACCCACCTCCAGGGTTGGCATTGCTGGGGTATTCTAAGGTGAGGAATCCATAACTAATAGTCTCTTTCAAATGAACAAGTTGCTTACCATCGGTAACTATAGAGACAGATATCATTTATGGATTCCTCACCGCCCCACCAATCCTCCCTGTTCTGCGATCTGCGAACTGACTTCTAAGGTAAGGGACTCCATTGTAGTGCCCTAGTTTTGTGCACCAGTGGTCAGTGTCTTGCATGGCTCTGCACTTCTGGTGTGAAATGCCGTGTAAAGAACTGGCTTCAGTGCGCGAGGGCGGCTTCTAAGTAGATATCGCAACGTCATCCCGGCGACCATGACACCAACGACAAACGCAGAGTCAACCGATACCACCTACCGACGCACAGGGGTACTGCTGAAGAAAAATTCTCTGCATCCAGTCTGACGCCTGGAGGTAATTCTAAGGTGAGGAATCCATAACTAATATATGTACAGATATATCTCTACCGAAGTTAAGTAACTTGTTCATTGCAGAGTCTGTGTACAAGCTGTCTTTAAAGGTATTTGCTAAAAATGCCAAATATATTGAATTAAGTCTCAATACTCCTGGTTCAGGATTAATAACCAACCACAACCAATCTTCATTGTCTGTCTTTTTTCAATCAATCAAGGCTCTAAACTGGATAACAAACAGGGTGCAATCTGATAATCTGTAAAATATACATATAGTGGGCTTTGGCTCCATTTATGACGTATTTCCCTTCCACATCATGCTACTGCCTGTTTGTTGTATCACATTGACCTTTATGGATTGTTTAAACTGGAGTGCATGAGGGGCTTACTTATATCTCAAAAGCACACTGTATCATCCCATATACATTTTTTTCGTATGCATTATAAAGAGAAAACAACCTTTTTTGGTTTTGTTTTCATTCAGCAAGTTTTTATAAATGTTTTATTTGACAATCACACGTTAGTCATATATATTTCAGAAACAAACACATAGGTATAAGGGTGCACTATCTAGCTGCTTAAAACAAAACAAGCATTGAAAAAGCCAATAGGTCTGACTTTTATTAGAGTAATATAGAGACACAGGCACAGAAGTGCATGTATTATCACATTAAAACTTGACCTGCTGGTTTTGCAAATGTTTGTTTAGCAACTAGTTTGTTAATCAAATGGTTTGTTGAACATTGTGCAAAGGTGATAGATTTTTTTATTTTATTTTAGAAATACCTTCACATCGAGGTGAAATAACGGGTAATAACGGGTAAAAACAGAGATCTCTTCGCAAAAGTGTTCGAATGTTCTCAGGTAAGAAACCATGGGACAGATTTATGAAGGACTTGCGCCGCCGGTGCGTCACTTTTTCCCATGTTAAAAATGACGCACCGGCGGCGCAAGGCCTTCATAAATCTGCCCCCATGTGTCCAGATAATTCCACTGAGTGAGGCCAAGGCCCTTAGGATGTGCAGGACCCATTGCCATTCTTAGCTTCACCTGCATGCTAAAATGCCACGCTTCAGACCCCATATACAGATGCCGGTGGTTCACTAGTGTATGCAGCAAATTCCGTCTGAAGTCTGACACTGATGTATTTACAAAGGTCCTTGGTCATATGACTGACGATACGGGAGGATAGACAACCAGGCAGGCAGCACTGAGAGAGAGGGAGGGGGTTGAGAGAAAGTAAGACAGAAAGGGACTAGAAGAGAAAATCGAACAGTGGAGACAGGGGAGGTGCAGGAAGTGTGTGCTGTGAAAGGGTATTGAGGGTGCAGGTGAAGCTAGCATGAAGCTAAGTAGAGCAGACTGGCGTTCGAAACGGTCGTGCAACACATGATTGATATCCCAAGAGGATAGGGGAGAGGTATAGCCTAGAAGGAGGGTATCATTGAAGGCATAAGAGTCCCTTTGAAGTCCACGGCACACTCACTGACCTCCCTTTGGACGAGATCAGAAACACTTGCTGGAAGAGACACTTGGCAGCAAAGGGGTTTCCTTATACTGTAAGAGCCCGGAGAAGCGGGACCAGGCCTTCAAGTTCCCTTCCATTTCATTGTTTATCTGCAGCGGGATTAGCCCTGTTTGACTTTTCAAGAGTCATTGCTTTGCTACGAACATGTCCTCTTCGCTTGGTGCCAAAAATGTGTTGCTGTTCCAAAATGAGACTTGACTTTTGTACAGCCTCCCAGATCTGGTGTAATGTTGAGTCTGGTGCAGGGGCTGGAGATAAGACCCGGCCTAGCACATCTCCGAAGGGAAATAAGGCAGATGAGGATGAACAAGAGGAAGGCGAGGTCAGTGTTCCGAGCTGGGTTTCGTTACTTTTAGTTTTATATTTTTATTGCATTTTGACAAAAGAAAAGAGCAAAAGCCAATACATGAAAAATGGATAGCGGATATAAACCACTGACAACTTTGGGGGTTAGAAGAGGGTACGGATCTTGAACATATGGTGGTCAATCGGGTTGTCCGAGGAGGCCAACCATGAGGCCACTGCTCCCCGTAGGCTCTCTGCCGCTGAGCAGAGCTGGGGACTGTGTAGCATCTGTCAGACCCTGTGTCCCAACCATGGGCCTGGGAGTTAATTGCCACTGGTGTCCCAGGTCCTGTCCTGACTGGATCTGCAAAGTGAGCCCGTACAACCACGTCAACACCTAACTCTCAGGGTAGCAAGAACGAGTACTTACAGGCTTTTTTCAGGGAAATAGTGTGGGGTGCCCGACCTCAGAGCTCAATAATCAACCATCAAACACAATAATGTCACTGTTCAGCCCAGTCTCTTAAGAAAAAGAAAGTACTTTTTTCACATTAGTAATACTACACAATACAGGGCTCTTGTCTGGTTATGATTCTTCCTTGTGGCACTAGACCTGTTGTGTTCACTGAATCCAATTCACCTTCGGGTAAACCCTTTGCTAGCTGGGCCCATCTAGAGGTCAGGTAACAGCATGAATCAGGCCTAGGTCCTGCCTCAATTTCGTTCCCACAAATCCAATGCTAATTTAGTTCATAGTTCATTTCAGTTCCTACCCCTGGTATGTGAATTTCCTTTCTTTGCTTCTCCGGAGTGGAGGGGGGAGGCATGGGACGCAAAGAGAGTCCCAGGGTCCCCCTGGTGAAAATGGCGAGGGTAGCTTCTTTGGTTATGCAACTGTACGGCTTAGTTCCGTCAGCAAATCAGCCCTTATGCCTAAATACGGGAACATACCTGGCTGCAGTGGGGTATTCGGACAGAGGGTAGGTTGTTGACTGGAAGCAGGACCCAAGGAGGTAGCAACTGAGGCGGTGGCCAACCCTTGACAAATGTTTGACCAAAAGGTGACACTCTCTCCTCTTCCCAGGCTTAGTACAAGTAGTGTAAACTATTGATAGAATCCAATGTGAAAAAATATTGGTATAAATAGTAGTATCCTCATGGGTAGGAGTGCAAGTTTTACTTATAGGTATTTCCTATTATTAACTATTGTCTTTTTTTTTCCAACCATTTTTATTAGAGTTTTAACATTGACACCATAGTATGCAGGCCAGCATACGCTAGCGGATGAACAAATCAATGCGAGTCTTAATCCCACCTTAGCCCTTATGTTCAAGTGATATATTTCTGAGGTAATCAGGAGATACAGGTTCCTCAAACTCATCAAACATATGAACAATGCAAACAATAAGGCACATTAGCAGGGGACGTACAGAGAACATAGCTAGATAGGGGAACTTTCCCTCCTATCATGTAGCTTATGAGACCTTTGTCGCACCCACCCTGTTGTGGTAGATCCTATGATTTGGTATTTGGAAGACATTCCGCACCTGTGCTATTTCTGCTCCTCCCCCCTCTGACTGTCTGAGAGCGGTTAGGGAGGTCACAACGTTTGAAGAGGATGTGCTATATTTGCATATGGCTTGGTCTGAACTGGAGTGGTGAAGTAAGCTAAAGAACGATGATGGATTCAACCCATATCTGTGACTAGGGGTGATTGTCTGAAAAGTTTCAGCACTCCATCAATCATCTCCTTCTGTTCCCTTTGTTCATCCTAAGGTGGAAGGGTATACCCTTACTTGGGTCCCTTGCTCACTTTGCCACTGGATTAAAGCTAGCCCGGAGGATGATCAGTGCTACCCCAAAACTGGTACCAGGATGCCTGTTTCCGGTCCAGGGGAGACCTGGCTTGGCAGTTTGGGCTGGACTGTTCCCATGAGGAACAGGGTCAAAACTGATTTGCATATGTCTTGGTCTGATCTGGGGTGGTGAAGTGCTCTAAAGAATGATGATGGATTCAACCCAGATCTGTGACTTGGGGTGAGTGTCTGAAAAGTTTCAGAACTCAGTCTATTATCTCCTTGTTTTTGCTTTGTCCTCCCTAATTTGGCAGGGTTGCCCAGACGTGGGTCTCTTGTTCACTTTGCCACTGAATTCAAGCTAGCTTGGCTGATGAGGAGTGTTACCCCGAAACTGGGCCGGGATGCTTGTTTTTGTCCTCCCTTGCTCACTTTGTCACTAGATTCAAGCTAGCTTGGATGATGAGGGGTGTTACCCCATAACCGGTCCCAGGATGCTTCTTTTCGGTCCAGGGAAGTCCTAACTGGGCAGTTCCAGCTGGACTGTTCCCATGAGGAACAGGGTCAAGACTGATTTGCATATGGCTAGGTCTGAACTGGGGTGGCAGTGAGCTAAAGAACGAGAATGGATTCAACCTAGATCTGTGACAGGGAGTGAGTGTCTGAAAAGTTTCAGTGCTCTGTCCATCATCTCCTTGTGTTTGCTATGTTCAGCCTAAGTTGGCGGGGGATGCCCAGACATTGGTCCCTTGCTCACTTTGCCACTGGATTCAAGCTAGCCTAGCTTATGAAGGGTGTTACCCCTAAACCGGTCCCAGAATGCTTGTCTACGGTCTCCCTTGCTCATTTTGTCACTGGATTCTAACTGGCCTGGTTGATGAGGGGTGTTACCCCGAAACCGGTACCAGGATGCTTGTTTTCGGTCCAGGGAAGTCCTGGCTTGACAGTTCGGGCTGGACTGTTCCCATGAGGATCAAGGTCTAGACTGATTTGCATATGGTTTATGATTTGGTCTGAACTGGGGTGGCGCAGTGAGCTAAAGAACGATGATAGATTCAACCCACATCTGTGACTGGGGGTGAGTGTCTGAAAAGTTTCAGCGCTACATCTATCATCACCTTGTGTTTGGTTTGTTCACCCTAAGTTGGCAGGGTGTGCCCATACGTGGGTACCTTGCTCACTTTGCCACTGGATTCAAGCTAGCCTGGTTGATGAGGGATGTTACTCCAAAACCAGTCCCAGGGTGCTTGTTTCCGGTCCAGGTAAGACCTGGCTCGAATGTTCGGGTTAGGCTGTTCCTATGAAGAACAGGGTCAAGACTGAATTGCATATGGCTTGGTCTGAAGTGGGGTGGTGACGTGAGTTAAAGAACGATGATGGATTCAACCCAGATCTGTGACTGGGGTAGAGTGTCTGAAAAGTTTCAGGGCTCTGTCCATCATCACCATGTGCGTACTATAATGATACATCAATGTTCTCTTTCCTGTGTACCCGGGTCTACCCAGGGTCCTCTAAGATGTCCAGTACCCCTTCCCAGTCAGTTGCAATGGGTCTCTTTCGCAGCCCCCTTACCTCCTCCTGAAGCAACGTCACAACCTTGGCTCTACACCACTTAAGCGTCGCTTCGCTCTCATGCCCCGCCCCGGGCAAAACTGCAGCCTTCCAATGCATAGCGACCAATTTATGGACCATCAGCATCGCTAAAACGATTAAACGGTTTAAAGTGCCCCCTGTGTGCCTGCGCTCATATAACCCCAACATACAGCTTGCCATACTAAATCAGTGCGACCCGTTATTCCTGCGAGCTTTCCCACGACCTCGAACCATAGGTCCCTTACTAGTGGGCAGTTCCATAAGATATGCGCCATGTCCACCTCAGGCTCCATGCACTGTGGGGAAGTCGATTTGGATCCAGGAAAGATTGTGTGGAGTGACGTAAGGCTTGTGTAGAATGTTGTGTTGTATGTACTGGACTCAGGCATTATGGGAGACCTTTTGTGAGTGTAGGTGGGCCCTGTCCCATTCCATTTGCATCAAGCCCTGGCCAATATCCCCTCCCAAGCCCTGCAAAGTGTTATTATGGGACTCTGTACTACATGTAAAAGGGTCTGTGTCAGCCATGTTATCAGACCACGGCATGCATTTCTTGCATGTGCAACAATTGTTCAATATCAGCCACCAATGCCCTTCGGGGAAGTTCCTATCATCTCTCAGCTGGGCAAAAGGGACCAATGCGCCATCTTGGAACAGGACTTCCAGGGTTTCCACCTCAGTCGCCTTCACCTGTGACCCCGTCCTCCCCACAATGAGGAGCTCTCTGAAAAGTCGGATAGTGGGTAAACTTCTCTGAAAGCTGCTATGGGAAACTTATAATAAGCCGCTGGTCTGCTGGGGGAATCACCCCTTGAAGGAGGAAAGATTCTAGCACCTTATGCTGTGTATGGTGTCTGGATGCCATTCACAACTCTTCTACGCACCGTCCCGCCATCCAGTGGGTGGGCCACTATAGTTGCACTGCCAAGTAATAATGTTCACGATTTGGGCTTCCCTTTTCCACCGGGAGCTGCATCATAAACAGCGCTATCTGCAACTACCCATGTTCCATAGGAAGCCCCCTGGCATTCCTTGAACTGCATGAAAGGTGCTTTGTGGGACGTTTACTGGGAGATTATTAAAATAATACAGAGATGAGGAAGTATCACCAGTTTTAATAGGGTCGCTCTATGCTGCTCGGAAAGCGGGAACGTAAACTAGAAATGGATATGCGATCGTAGAGAGTCAGCAACTTTCATGAGGTTACCATCTTTGAGGTCCCGGGTGGCGTGATTACTGTTAATTGCCAAGTAACGGAAGGTGCTTGGTTCCCAGAGGAGGGGAAGTACATTGACCAGCAGTTGCTGCGATGGACCCTCCAGATGAACCGGAAATAAATAAGTCTTCGAGCAGTACACCTCCAGCCCTGAACTGGCTTAGAATTCTGCCAGAATACTTGCTATCTCAATAATGCCCTTCTGTATATCTGTCACATAAATCAATACATCACCTGCATTGACCGAGGCCACTTGCATCAACCCCTCTAGTGATATGCCCCAGGCCTTGGCTACCTGTCTAAGCCTCTGTGCAAGTTGCTCGAGTGCCAGGGCGAAGAGCAGCGGAGAGAAGGGACATCCCTGATGTGCGCCTCTGATGACCAAGATAGAGGTTGAGGCACATTGTTCTGCCTTCAAACATGCCATGGGCTTCAAATAAAGAAGCCTTATGAGCCTCTGCAGCCTACCGCCAATGCCTAATTCAGTCAAAGTTGCAAACATGTACTCCCAATCTACAGTGTCAAATGTTTTCTCCAGGTCCAACACTGCACACACGGCAGAGGGCCATCGTGCTGACATGATTTCTAATACTTGGTAGAGTCTGTGGATATTAAGGGGCCGATTCCGGTTTGGTAAAATCCCCTACGAATAGTTGTACGGAGAGTATTTCCCGTACAAATCGTACACCTTCAACGTCCTCGTACGTACGAACAAGTACAATCCAAACCCAAAGCAGATCACCGTACGAATCGTACCAAACACCCTACGACAAAAAAATACATACGATTTGTATCCGGATCACGCAGTATGCTACGTCCGTAATTAAACAAGCAGCAGTTTCCGGCCAGCAAGTACGATTCGTGTCGGCGACACTCCGTACGACCCTTTTTTTACGGGAGCTGAAAGCGTCCGTAAAAGCAGAGTCCAGCCCGATCCGCACCCCCGGTACGCGACATACACGCCATGAACCCCATTGTCCATGTCATCCCAGTCCTGTACGCCTACGACCTGGTGCACAGAAACCGACGATGGCGCAGACGGTGCGAACAAGGTACCGCAACAATGGAAGTATACTTGTACGGTGCCATCGTGGAAGCTCACGTATATCACCATTGCAATAGTGCTACGAGCCGCACACACGCCATGAATGTTGGGGTACGGTGCGTCACGTGCTCGCGTATGGCACCATTGCAAAACTGATACAAGCCGCTCACACGCCATGAATGTTGGGGAACGGTGCGTCACGCGCTCACGTATGGCAACATTGCAATAGTGATACGAGCCGCACACACGCCATGAATTTTGGGGTACGGTGCATCATACGCTCGCGTATGACACCATTGCAATAGTGATACGAGCCACACACACGCCAGGAATGTTGAGGTATGGTGCGTGACATCTGAGGGGTGGATGAAAATGACTCCCAGCAGTGTCCAGACATATGAGGGGTGGGTGGCTATGATTCCCAGCAGTGTCCAGACATATTAGGGGTGGGTGCAGAGGGCTCCCAGCAGTGTCCAGACATGTGAGGGGAGGGTGCACAGGACTCCCAGCAGTGTCCAGACATGTGAGGGGTGGGTACGCAGGACTCCCCGCATAGGCCAACAGTATGGGGGTGGGTGGATATGACTCCCTGCAGTGACCAGACATATGAGGGGTGGGTGCACAGGACTCCCAGCATAGGCCAACAGTATGGGGGTGGGTGGATATGACTCCCAGCAGTGTCCAGACATATAAGGGGTGGGTTCACAGGGCTCCCAGCATAGGACAACAGTATGGGGGTTGGTGGATATGACTCCCAGCAGTGTCCAGACATATGGGGGGTGGCTGCACAGGACTCCCAGCAGTGTCCAGACATATGGTGGGTGCACAGGACTCCCAGCATAGGCCAACAGTATGGGGGTGGGTGGATATAACTCCCAGCAGTGTCCAGACATATGAGGGGCGGGTGCAAAGGACTCCCAGCATAGGCCAACAGTATGGGGGTGGGTGGATATGACTTCCAGCAGTGTCCAGACATATGAGGGGTGTGTGCACAGGACTCCCGGCATAGGTCAACAGTATGGGGGTGGGTGGATATGACTCCCAGCAGTGTCCAGACATATGAGGGGTGTGTGGATATGACTCTCAGCAGTGCCCAACAGTATGGGGGTGGGTGCACAGGACTCCCAGCAGTGACCAGACATATGGGGGGTGGGTGGATATGACTCCCATCAGTGCCCAGACATATGAGGGGTGGGTGAAGAGGACTTCCAGCAGTGCCCACCAGTATGGGGGTGGGTGCACTGGACTCCCAGCAGTGCCCAACAGTATGGGGGTGGGTGCACAGGACTCCCAGCAGTGCCCAGACATATGAGGGGTGGGTGAACAGGACTCCCAGCAGTGCTCTGATATAGGGGGGTATATCATCATCAGCATACCACAACTACATGTGCACATCCCTAACTTGTGACTATAATGATAGTGTCATAGCAACACATCACTTACATCAGTGTCCCACTCTAGGGAGGATGGATTCCAGTAACACACTGCGTGACACACCACATGTTGGTATGATGTCATATTACACATGCATACCCCCCCATGGGGGTTGCTGGCAAAATACACACCCTACCATCATGATGCAATAGTGTATAGTCATTCAACAGCCCACCAAACAAGGAGAGTGAAAGGGAACGCACACTGTCACGTACATCCCAGGGCTGATATGAATGTCCTGGTAGTGGTCAGACTACCAAGATGTAGTCTCTAATGGAAAGAATAGGGTCGAAAAACCTTAGATACAATGCAAAAAATTCTGAGTCATGTGCCCAAATACCCTGCAGAACAATTTCCAACATAGGGGTACGCTGGGATAACACACATGCAAAGTGGTAAAAAGGGTGAATGTGTCCATGAAGGCATTTCTACTTACTCAAAACACAAGTACAGTGAGTAGCATGGATGGCACAGACCAATGAACAGTAGACATCTGTGAGCATGCATGGCCATTGCTGAAGGGAACCGTCACCTAAAAATGAAATGTGCACACATGTCAGCACAACAATTGTGCAACTGTCTGCAGTGAAGATCTCAGGTGTCACAGAGGAAGGAACACTCCTTGGGACAATGCCCGTAGCCAAACTGAACCCACACAGCCAATGATTAATTGCAGAGACATTGTGATGGCACACAGATACCATGGTCCACCTCATGAACATCATCCAAAAACATCTTTCCGAACCCCAAAACATTACCATGACACCAACTCCAGGGCCCTCATATCCAACAGCAAGTACCTGAAATGTAATAGTGTAGAATGCAAAATTAAAGGCTTTATTCAGCAAAAATGAGTCCCAGCTCAAATAAGGCCAATGGCCAGTCCACAACAATTTCTCGTAGGGGGACGTTTGGGAGGTCGTCTACCCCAAACTTGCATGCACAGGAAGGATCTAATGGTTAGTTGACACTTGGGGGGCATCATCCGCGTCAGGGTCAGGTACAGTAGTAGGAAGGGTAGATGTGGTGGGTGCAGGGGGGGACGTATCATCCTCAGTGGCTTGTGCAGCGTCAAAGGTGGAAAGATACTCAGTGCTGCACACTGCTGCCAGTTCCTCCAGACCAAACCCTGCACCGAGGACACTATGGGAGTGGAGGTAGAGGGCTGTGAGGGTTGCGGACTCGGTCTTTGGCTGCGGTCTGACCCCAGTCCCTGTGGGTGTGCCTGCATCCCTCTGAGTTTGCGTGCCAGGAGGTGTGCGCTTAGACTTTTGTGGAGGTGTGCTGCTTGTGTCCGTTGGTGTGCGTGATCGTGCCTTCCTGCATGTGCTTTGGACAGGTATGGGAGAGGGGAGTGTGAATGGGTCCGAAGGAGGGGGGAGGACGGACCACTGCAAAAGGGAAACTTCTGCCGTCAGTGAGGTGTCCATGGACGTGAGAATCCGACTTTGGTCAGACATCGTAGCTGACATGCCCTCCATGAACGACAACAACTGGGTCAGTATTTGAGTCTGGCCATGGAGGACATTCAGCATTGGTTTCTGACCAACCTGAATCTGGCGGAGTAGGTCCACAGACTCCACACTGAGGGCAGCAGGGGAGACAGGGGCAGGGCCTGCGGTGCCGGGTGCAAAGGAGAAATGGGGGGCTGCACGGACAGAAGGGACCGGAGCTACTGGGAAGGTGGAGATGGTTGTGGAGGAGGCGGGGACAGACACAGTGATGCTTCCCGGTGTTGCAGCGAATTTCCCCTCCTCCTGGGAGTCAGAAGTGGATCCATCTGCGTGGTAGGATAAGTCCCCTTCCAAGAAGTCCGCAGGCTGACTCCCCTCACCTTCCAGGCTACTGTCCACTGGCTCCCTCCGAATCCTCAGCGATGGTGGAACTGTGGCTGGGTCCTTCCTTTTGGTTCGTGCTAATGTCTCCTTCTGTCTCTGTTGATGATGCTGAGGGCAAGGAGAAGAAACAGAAAAGCATCAGTCACCTGTACACATCTGACACATGAGCACAAAATCAGTAGGTCACACTGCAAATCATGGCATGCATCATGAGTAACAGCCAGATAGCTCTGCACAGATTTGAGACTTGTACTGCCCAGTTGGTATAGACCCAATGCTACTTGGACAAAAGGATCGAAAGAACACACCAGGCCACAACTTGAATAAGAATGACACTGAGAAGCTACTGTTTGTTTACAGAAGAGCAGATCAATACAATGAAGTGATGCCACCTCAAGTTCACAAAGAAATAAACAGTAGTGGTGCCCCTCAGGGCAAACTAACCCACCTCACTCCCCAAGGTGATACCACACTCAGAGCCCTGTAAGTACATTGGGCAAAAAATACATGTAAATAAATGTTGCCATCTTGGGACTCACCACCCTTTACACAATCAACATGTGTTGAATGTGCTAATTTGCCACCTTGTGAAGACAACACGTATGTGCCTGCATGACAGAATGAAATGCACACAAAAAAGATTTACACATTCTTTGTAACAGCTGGCACCCTTTAAGATAAAACACTGTTAGAAACAAATGACATTGCAGATTTGCCATATACATGGTCCAACTGAGGTCTTGATATCTTGACACTCATTAGTTTGTACAATTGACAACAAAGAATTTTCAAGACCTCAAGACCACTGTGTGGACATGTATATGGAGATCAAGGCACACCAGTAATCACTAACACTGGCCTCTTTCAAAAGCTGCCTGCTTCTTTCAATACATTGTAAATGTCATTTTGTGTGCACTACCTTGTGAGACAACTATCATGCTGGCACATAAGTATCCTTTACCCAATTCGTCATATTAACATATGCAAAACATGAACAACTTTTAACAGGTGTTATGAGTGTCAAGGTACAATCATTTATGTGAGACAACTTGAACTATGTCAGTCCTCACAGGGGCAACCGTTCCTTGATGACACAGTTGCTTGCACATAAGACCTACTGGCTGTCATGTGAAGTGGCCCACATGTCCCAAATCAGGACAATGCATAAGATAATGGGCCTGCAATTGTGATGAACAAAATCATTGTTGCATTGTGGACACACCCTTATCCCCAGGCAAAATGTCAACACAGAAGTGTGCACACTAAAACAAAACAGCGTTGCATCAGAACTACATACATGTGGCAAAAATGTATGAGGCACAATCATGTCTGTAACCAAATGGCATAGGCTGTCAAACCCAAACTGAAAGCACTGACCACCATCACAGGGGCAGTGCATGGTAAAACATTGATCAGCCAATTCTCACCCACAGGTCAGACCTGGCAAGGCTAAATCAGGCAGGCCCATGTAGATCTCTCCTGCACAACACCCCCATCCCTCACTCAATGTGATTGATACAGCTCAAGAAGTGAGAACTATTAATCTGGGTAACAAAAACTGTGCAGCAACAATTCAAAAGTAACCCAAGCTCACCTCGTGGGGCAGACAATACATATTAGTCACAAACAACATATTGTTGTGAATTAAGCCAAATCTTGTATCCATGTCCAGTGGACACATGTAGCAGACACAGGAAAAATACAAACTATGCCAGGGACCAATGTCATAGAGGCCGACCCATGCTGAACCCACATAGAATGGGCACAGTGTTGGATGACACACATGATTAGGAGGCCAGGGTGTCTCAGGGGACTGTAGTGGGAACACTGATCCGTCGGTCTTGAATGAGCTGACTGTACCATGAGTAACCGTCATGGCACTATGCATATCTCCCAACTGATGTACATCATGTCTGAGAACACAACATGGGTCATGCATGCTGCAAGGGTGTGCAGTTGAAACCTCACACTCCTATGTTGAGACTCAATATCAGTGCAAACAAATATGAAGCCCAAACACAGTGCACAGGTCATGCCACAGGCAAGGTCCCAACACATGTCACAGACCACCCTCCCACATGATGCGCAAATCAAAGTGCAGTCTAATTATCTTGCACCCTACATGAACATGTGCAAATGTGATTCCACACGCAACTGGGGGCACATGTGAAGGATGGGAAGGGATGAAAATGTGCACCAGGTGACTAAGGGGAATTGAAAATACACTGCACATATAACCTGTCTGACCAGACACCCCAACTGTGGGAGTGTAGCCAGACTTCAGAGCACCTCAAGAAGCAGGTGACACACAACACAACAAACAGCCATGTACCTACCCCCTCCTTCCTGCTGTCTCTCCTGCAACTGCCTATCGTGGTCTGGAAACACCACTGCCAGGACCCGAAGCATGTGGGGGGGTGAGGTGGCGGCTTCCGCCATGCTGGCGTGGAGGTGACAGCTTCAGCTGCACCCGGGTGATACGCAGGGTCCAGCAGCGGATGTCTTGCCACCTCTTCTGGACGTTGCGCAGCAGCCGGCGATGGCCCCCCGCAGACCTGACAGCCCTGACAAAGTCCATCCAGATTTCCCTCTTCTCGTAGGCAGTTATCTGTCAGGAAGACAAAGTGAAACAACATCACTACACCTGCTCCATGTCCCAGAGACACACATTTGCACACCATTGATAATGTCAACAGGGCATAGGATGCTGACAGGACTTGCATCATTGTCTATGTGAATTAGGCCTGTGGGCAAACCCCAATGCACTACATGGCATTGAAAGGCAACAGATGGCGTAACGGGTGCCACACACTCACTGATCATGGCACACACTGGCCAACACATGCAACTACAGGGTTTGGGACAGCACGTGGCAAGCAGTCACATATACCACTTCACTTAAGAACTCTCAGCAGACCAGACAGACATAATGAAAGTGGGTTTTATAGAGCGCATTACTACCCGAAGGCCTCGTAGCGCTGAAGTGGGTTTTATAGAGCGCATTACTACCCGAAGGCCTCGTAGCGCTGCATACCCTGGCACAGATCACTCGCCTGTCACTGACAACAGCGGATACACCCTCACTTTGCACATGTGCCACTTGACAATTGGGTGTCACAGGTGTGCTAACTTTGCAACTTACCTCAAAACCGGTCCGGTCCTCGGATGCTTGATTCCGGTCTGGGAAAGATATGGCTGTGTAGTTCGGACTGGACTGTTCCCATGGGGCACAGGGTCAGAGCTGATTTGCATAAAGCCATTATCTGACCCAGGGTGGTGTGGAGTGCAAAAAACGATGGATTTAGGCCCAGATCATTGTACTGGGGTGAATGTAAGACATTGATCTACATTCTGTCCATCAAATTGTTTTTTGTTTTCTCCGAGTGTACTGGGGTAGCTCAGACGTGGGTCCCAGAGCCTCCACACCACTGGAGTCAAGCTAGCCGGGCTGATGAGAGGTGTTACCTCGAAACCGGTCCGGTCCTCGGATGCTTGTTTCCGGTCTGGGAAAGATATGGCTGTGTAGTTCAGACTGGACTGTTCCCATGGGGCACAGGGTCAGAGCTGATTTGCATAAAGCCATTATCTGACCCAGGGTGGTGTGGAGTGCAGAAAACGATGGATTTAGGCCCAGATCATTGTACTGGGGTGAATGTAAGACATTGATCTACATTCTGTCCATCAAATTGTTTTTTGTAATTTTCTCCCTGAGTGTACTGGGGTAGCTCAGACGTGGGTCCCAGAGCCTCCACACCACTGGAGTCAAGCTAGCCCGGCTGATGAGAGGTGTTACCTCGAAACCGGTCCGGTCCTCGGATGCTTGATTCCGGTCTGGGAAAGATATGGCTGTGTAGTTCGGACTGGACTGTTCCCATGGGGCACAGGGTCAGAGCTGATTTGCATAAAGCCATTATCTGACCCAGGGTGGTGTGGAGTGCAAAAAACGATGGATTTAGGCCCAGATCATTGTACTGGGGTGAATGTAAGACATTGATCTACATTCTGTCCATCAAATTGTTTTCTGTAATTTTCTCCCTGAGTGTACTGGGGTAGCTCAGACGTGGGTCCCAGAACCTCCACACCACTGGAGTCAAGCTAGCCCGGCTGATGAGAGGTGTTGCCTCGAAACCGGTCCGGTCCTCGGTTGCTTGATTCCGGTCTGGGAAAGATATGGCTGTGTAGTTCGGACTGGACTGTTCCCATGGGGCACAGGGTCAGAGCTGATTTGCATAAAGCCATTATCTGACCCAGGGTGGTGTGGAGTGCAAAAAACGATGGATTTAGGCCCAGATCATTGTACTGGGGTGAATGTAAGACATTGATCTACATTCTGTCCATCAAATTGTTTTTTGTAATTTTCTCCCTGAGTGTACTGGGGTAGCTCAGACGTGGGTCCCAGAGCCTCCACACCACTGGAGTCAAGCTAGCCGGGCTGATGAGAGGTGTTACCTCGAATTGGTCCGGTCCTCGGATGCTTGATTCCGATCTGGGAAAGATATGGCTGTGTAGTTCGGACTGGACTGTTCCCATGGGGCACAGGGTCAGAGCTGCATAAAGCCATTATCTGACCCAGGGTGGTGTGGAGTGCAAAAAACGATGGATTTAGGCCCAGATCATTGTACTGGGTTGAATGTAAGACATTGATCTACATTCTGTCCATCAAATTGTTTTTTGTAACTTTGCAAGTCAGGCACACAGCACTGCTTACTAGTCACATCAGATGGCTAGAGCTGCTGCATACGCGACACATCACATACATACTCACCCAGATGAGAAGGAACATTCACACTTCAATGATCATGAGGTTAAACACATCATTTGGACAATCTCACCACAGGTCCCCTCAAGTAGTAAACATCTGTGAGTACAGTCACCTGTCACTCCGGGGCAAACACTGTTCACCTCAGGACATTTGGGAATAAAGCCACCAAGTTGTGGCACGGCTGAATGTGTCATTCACTATGCAATGAATGTTACAGTAAGCACAATACAAGTGAGGAGTGAACACACATGAACTACAGCATGCTCTGCATGGGAGACACCACCATGTACACCCCCGGGACTCACTCACAACCACATTGCATGTCTATCCCACCTGTACTTAATGCCTGTTGTGACACTCACACAACAGGTGCACAGTCAAAGGTTGGGGAGTCAGCACTCACCTGCTCTCCTGGTCTCCCATACAGCTTGCTGTACTGTGGGAGGAGGCTGTCCAGCAGGGCCTGGTTTTCCTCCTCAGTGAAGGCTGGGCTCCTGTCCATAGTAGGAGCCATAAAATACCAGAGGATGCAGAGACAGCAGCAGTGTGGTCCACTCCAAAGTTTTGCAGGCTTCATCATGCCGTAAATCAGTGCTGCTGAGGGGCTTTCAGTTAGAGGAGTACAGAGTGATAGGTCAGATTCGCGAAATTTGCGAATTCGCGTTCCACGAATTCGCACGAAATCGAATTCGCGATCCGCAAAATTTGTGAATTTGTGCGAATTTGCGGATATTTTTTGCGTGTTTGCTGGTTTTTTTGCGTATTCGCAGGCCGCTTGCAGCGCACTGACCGCGAAGTTACCAATGCGGTCATACATGGGCGCGGCCATCTTGTGAGCGTTGCGTATTTTGGTTTCCGGGCGCTATTGGCAATCTTGTGTTGTGTGTGGCGCGCTATTACGAGTTTGCGTGTGTTTTTGCGTACTCGCGGGCGAAATATCACGCGAACTTACCCACGCGGTCCTCATCTTGTTTTTCATTCATTGCTATGGTTCTGGGCATGCTTTTTCTATCCAGCTTCAATATTTGCCATCCTTTGTTTGTTTGAAGTTTTTTTTTAATCTTTTTTACTTATTGTCTATCCCTCTATTTTTCTAGATCTATATTTTGTTTTATTTTCTACTTTTGGTTACTTTAAAACTACTTTTTTTACCTCTTCTTTACTTTTTCCCTATTCTCTTTCTAATTTATTATTTCCATTCCTGTCCAGGACCATGGCAAAGGGAGCCGGGAAGGACAAGGGGAAGGGTCCCACACCCCGTACCCGGCTCCCATGCGGGCAATTGAGGGGGAGCAAGTCATAGCCTGGGAGATCTTTAGCGCGGAGGAGGTGGCTGCACTGATTTTTTATGTCCAGCACCGCCTCCCCAAGACCATTGCGGTAGGCGGCAGGATCGCTGGCGGTACGGGCTCCGGGAGCATCAGCAGCTGTAGGGGAAGGTGTGCTGGGACATGTATCGGCAGTCTCGGGTCCGGCGCACCTACAGCCAGGCCACGCACCGGTGGTCCGACGATATCCTGGACCGTGAACACGACCTGCTAGGCCTCGAGATCCCTGGGCTTGTTGAGTAGTAATAGCTATTTAATCACTACTCTGTTTTCTCCTGCTCTATGTTATCATAATGGAAACGTTTGTTTTTTCCAAAGAGCAATAATGCTGCCGATTACATTGTAGGTAAATTATGTTTCAAAATCTTCTGTGATTGCATTGCAGGTGCACTGCTCACCTGCTCAGTGGTGGGGCTACTATGCTTACTTGTTTTCGATTTTGTGCTCATTTCATTGTCCTGAGTGATTATGTATGAATGTACTTTACAGAACTGCGTAATGCTAGACACTAAGGGGCAGATTTACAATTACTGGCGCATCCCCTCAAATTAGCAGGGATGCACCAGTAATTGTGCGCCACGCTTCCACCACCCATGGTGCATCGCATTGTAAATGCGGCGCACCATGAGGCAAAAACGACACAGATACGTCACGCATCTGTGCCGTAAAGGCGGCGCATTGCTGGAGTTGCGTCGCAAGCACAACGCAACTCCAGCAATGCTCTAGGGAGCCCTATCTCCCCAATGCTGCATCAAGCCGTACGTCTGCTTCATGCAGGGGCAGGGTTTTGATGCATCATTGGCCTAAAAGTGACTGAGTGAAATCTTGTAGATTTCACTCAGCCACTTTTAGGAGGCGTTCCTGCGCAGCAACGCCCTCCCTTGCGCTGGAACGCCCCCTGATGGGGCAGGGCTTTACAACATGATGCATCTCCCAGATGCATCACGTTGTTAATATACCCCGCACCATGGCGCCTCTTTTGCGATGCAGCTGCATCACAAAAGTCACGCAAAGACGGAACAAAAGAGCCGCAAGGGGCTTGTAAATCTGCCCCTGGAGACTCAAGTCCAGTCCTTCCTTTGTACTCCTGTCACTATTAAGAGATAGTGGTGTTGGATTGATAGTTTGAGTATATTATGACTGGTTATTTAGTAGGAAACTTTTTAGTGTTTTTAGTGTTCAACTTCTCACTGGTCTGCATTCACGATGGACTCTGTCTGTCACTTCGCGTGCTGCGGAGTGCTGCCTGCCAGTCCTAAACCATTAACAAAATGGGGTAACCCAAAAATAGTCATGGACCTGGGTATAATGCGATATCAAAAACAACGGTCCGAGACCTTTTCTTTCAAGAAACTGAATCAATCAGTACTAAATCAATATTTTTATAACATTTTCAAAGCATATACAATGGATCAGCTATACCCAATTATTGCACATAGTACAGAAATAGAAGAAGAAAGCGCAACAGCAGCAATTACAAAATCAGAGACAATTTTAATTCATTGTATCTCAAATACATGTAAGAAAATCACAATTGTCAATTTAATAGAAAAAGGGGTTGCCCCAAGAAAGCGTGCAACGAACAAAGGGTGATTGGGAAGGTGTAAAGTGATGGGAAAGGTGAGATTCAAACGGATAATAGAATAAAAATGTTCACAAAGATGTTCAAATACTGGACATAGCTTCCAATTAATGTTTGCACATGAGAAGGTGTAATGAGGTCCAAGGTTTCAAAGCAAGAGCGTCGACGTGTCGACTCGTCTTAGGGCCTATGGGTAAGTTGGCCTGGGCATGCGAGTCTTCATCAGGACTAGAAAGAGGGGAAACCAAGGGTATTTGATGACCCCTAGGGGAGGGGACCAAGTAGAGTATCTTCACTAGGTTCCCGAATTTCAATGTTAACACCTTGATCGAGGATTAGAGAGTATAACCACTAGTTCTCATGGGGGCAGGCCTCAGTCACTGCACTGCAAGTTTTTCAATAAAAAATCACACCTTATAGCAGTTGTCTTGTTAGTTTTAAAGGTCGATAGTTCTCAGTCTGAATATCTCCTGAGGCGAATATAAAACCTCTCGTAACGATAGCTCCCCACAAATATCCAAAGCCGGCGCTCTGCCAGTCCTAGTCGAACCTTTTTTTAGTTGGTTTAGTGAGTTACATAACTAAGTAGACGGTCCGCGAATCCAGCAGTACTAATATCCTAGTAGACCACATCAGATAGGTCAATAAATTTAGTGCAAGTGTTGTCTATTTCCCCGAAATAATTTGTTATTGTTTTTTTTAAATGTTTGATTTGGTTGACAACAATCACCCATGTTTGTGTCTTTCTTTCATGTTGTACATCAGCACCCCCAAGGGCAAGGGGACACAGGAGGAAGTAGCGGCGCCGGCGGAAAAGGGACAAGATCAGGAAGGCCGGGATCGGTCCGGAGAGGGCTCCTCTGCTGGCCCCAGTAGGTTTTCCTGTTAATATTAATAATTATACTTCCCTAACTTTTACAGCACCTATTTTTTCCTATCGTTCCTCATTCGATTTTTTCTAAATCATCTTTGATCTTCTTGTAGACTGTTTCTAAATTCTTCTCCTGCCTCTACTATGACTCCCTGTGGTACTACTAGATTATTATTAGACTGTCTGTGTAGCTAACTAAGCTTGCACAGTTGCCAAAAGGTGTTAAACAAAACTCCCATTCTATTCAACAATAGCTCTATGCACTGAGTGCAGTCCTCTGGGTTGTCCATAATGTCTTTGGAAGTCTTCTAAATGTTTATGCTTTGACAATTCCCAACAATAAAATGTCAATGGCCACCAAGAAAGAATAAGATACTTTTTGATTGGATAGGAGGACAATCCATACTACTACTGTTACAGGGACTATTCTGCACAAACAGAACTATGGACACGAAATAGTGCATTGTTTATCAATTATAATTGGCACAGTTAGACTTTCACATACCTCAGTCATAACAGAATTTAAACCCCCAATCTCCTTACTGACTAGCTAGTGTGTCAGAGTCATTTAGCTCCCGAATTCATCGATGATTGATCCCCAATGATTATACAACCCAGGACATAAGACTACGGAGTAAGAGTCCTGACCTCTCAGAGCCACGGACTAATGCTTGCAAATTGCAAACCCTTTCACTCACTCACTCATGACCAAAAACCACAGAGTCTATGTAAGTTTTAAAGCTTTATTAAAAGTAAAAATATTTATTAAAATCAAGTTCAGCATACAACATAAACGGTGGATTGAAAATTGAAAAGTGCTTAGTGATTTCACACATTAATTGTGGGCTAGCCCTCACCAGGTTGGAACTTCAAGTCTTCTTTGTGGTGCTGAATCGTTGCTGACTCCGTCCAAGTGATGATGATCTGATCTTGCTCTGGTTCTTAGAAGGGAAGCTTCTGTCTGTTATGAGAAAAATGGTGCGTGTTAAAAAGCAAGCATTCATCAGTTGTGCCAAAAAGTGTAGCAGGACATGTTACGGCTAAGCATAACTAAAAAACACCCTTCCCTGAAAAAAGGGCAATTTGTAGTTTAGACTAGAGAGTCACAAATTATTAAATTTGTTTGTGTAGTCGTAGTAACATTTTTTCATTCCTAGACAAAATACTAGGGAGTGGTGTATATCTAAAGTTAATCTAAGAATCTGAAATGTATTTTCTAGGCGGAACGTTCGGCACAGCCATCCACCGGTGCCGGGGCCAGCGCGGAGGTGGGCACTCCTGGGGCGGAGGCGGTGCAACAGACAGCGGGAACTGCTGTGGGGGATGCCACGGGATTGGCGGGCAGTGGTAAGCTATTATATTCCTTACTTATTGAGATTGTAGACTGCAGAGTGTGCTCTCTGCTCGGGTGTATATGTTGTACAGTACAAGTATACTTTACTGTTAAGAAGACTTACAAATTTAGAACTAAGTTTTTATCAACCAGGTAGTAGCCTCCTCTAAATTGACTTTAACTCAGCTGTAAAAGTTTTATTGAGAAGCCAAGTCAGATCAGAGATGAACTTGATGGATGGGATGAACGAAAAGGGAAAGAAGGGTGTAAGTAAGTGTGGAAGGACGAGCGAGTTAAAAGCAATGAAGACTGGCAAAGAATGATATGTGTTTTTGAATGCTGTCCGAGGTGGCTGGGAATATGATGCATGGCCGGTTGAAGGATGAAGCAAGGATGGGTGGAAGGAGAAAGGGAAGAGGACTGCCTGAATGGGTGAAACAGAAACTGTATGTGTGCCCAATATATCCTTTGGTTCAAATTCAAATGCAAGTCAAGCACGGTTTCCAAAATAAAATGAAACTGTTGTTTTTCCGTGAGAAAAACTAAGGTTTGTCCAATTGAGACATTAAGAAGAATGATTGACATTTACTTTGAATGGATGGGTGCCTGGATCATGGTACTATCTGACTCATTGATAGCATATGTGTATGTAGACAGAGTAGTTGGTCACTGGATGAAGTAAGTGTTACTTTGAAGAGCATGTAACACCGCACCCGCACGTCTGTTCCAGTGTAGCAAAGGCAAGGAAAATAAGTTGTAATTTTTCCGAATACTACCATGAATAGTAGCAGTAGTTTGTATTGCAAGCACAGCATATATCTGGCAAATACGGGAGCCACTCACTACCTCTGTTAATACTTTTAGTACAACTCTGTCATTCATGTGTGGCCTATCAGTGTTCACTCAATAAAAAACAAAGCACCTAAAGTCATCCCATATGTAAGCAAATATCCTGTGAAGGGATAGATAATCATATTATTTATCTTCTTCATTTTCCTTTTCTAGTAGTCATTGGCACTGTAGGGTGAAAGTTAAATTAATTAAGCAGTAGCCCTTGTAACAGAGTATTCTCAGTGCCACCCATAAAAGAAAAGTAAGAGCTTCACCACCTGCATGTTCTGGACTGGTACAGTAACGCAAGTCTGTGTCATCATGGCTTGCGTCTGTTTTTCTCGGGTGCAAGTTGACAGCGCTGGCATTATGCTGCCTTCCAGAAGTTTACGTACCAATTTCCCTAAACAAGAGAGAAGAAGAAGAATAAGACTGGTGTACTGTCATAGTCGACTCTAATGTAGTGAGTCCATATAGTGCTCGTAGAATTGATTCCTGAAACTCCCACTAATGTTAGAGCAGAAGCTGACGAAGTGGGAGGTTAGATAGATACAGGCCACAAATGTTATGTACTGTGCTTGCAAGTTGCTAGTTCTACTGTGACACAACTTTCTGCTGAATTATTTTGTGTTAATCTTGAAGATCACTGAATTGAATTGAATTGAACGAGTATTTCTATAGCGCCTAACTACCCGGAGGCCTCGTAGCGCTTACAGGAAAGAAAGCAGAGCGCAGACAGGTTCTCATTTTAAAAGGACATTCCAAACAGGTGCGTATTTAGAAGCTTACGGAAGGACATCAGATTGCTGTTCTCTCGCACATCTTGAGGAAGAGAGTTCCACAATTTGGCCGCAGTGCATGAGAACGAACGTCCTCCCCATCTTGACTTCGTGATTTTCTTAGTGGTGGCAAGGTGTAAGGGGCTGGAGCGAAGGGATCTCGGCGGCAGGTAAGGCGTTAGCAGAGAATAGAGGATGGCCAGGCCCGTTTTCCACATGGCTTTATGAGCCATGCACATAGCCTTAAATTGTATCCTTGCAGCCACAGGTAGCCAGTGAAACTGTCGGAGGGCAGGCCTTGCTGATTGTCTCCTGGGGACCTGCATGAGCATCCTTGCTGCGCTATTCTGGACTACTTGCAGTTTGTTTACTGTGGCCAGCGAGGCTCCTAAATACAGCACGTTACCATAATCCAGCCGAGACAGTATCAAGGCCTGGACCATTATTCTACGCGCTTCAAACGGGAGGAGGGGAGTAATTTTGCGGAGCATTCTTAACAGCCCGTAGCAGGTAGATGAAAGCACCATAGCCTAGTGTCCGAAGTTGAGGGTGTTGTCTAGCCATACGCCTAGGCTCTTTATGTGGGGCTTTGGAGATGGAGCAGGGCCTAGACATGCCAGCCACATGGGGACGGACATAGAAGGGGAGGAGTTACCCAATAGCATAATCTCCGTCTTGTCTCCGTTCAGACGGAGATAGGAGCACTCCAGCCATTTGGCCACTGCTTCAAGGCAGGGAGCCAGCATGCTCATAATTCACAAACCAATCCAAAATATTCTGGACATCCCCTTTTGGAATCTTTTCAAGCACTGGACAGTTCTGACCCTCTGCACCCGCCATTATCCTGAGAAGCTTTGACTGCTCAGACTATATAGCTCCACTGCTACTACTCATAAGCTGAACTCCATCCAAGTCACGGTGACCTTAACACACGGTCCATGGTCAAATATCAAACAGAAATATTATTCTACTGATTGGATTCCAAAGCATCAGGCATGCTGCTACTCACTGAAACATGGCTCACTGATGAGTCTTTAATCGGTATCTTATCCACCCTTCCAACTGACTGCTAAATCTTACAAACTAAGGGCCATATTTAGAAGCCCTCACCACCACCAAGTTACCCTACCTAGCGATTTCGCTATTCAACAGGAAAAGGGCAGGCGGATCAAGATTTTCAGTCTTTACCCCGCACCTGGAACAACTCCCTGCCCTTGGAAACTAGAACCAGCTCTAACTATGGTGATGCTAAAAACTTGGGTCTTCAAGCAAACCTATAATTACTACTCTGAGCTGCCTCTGTGTTAGTTACCTCAGTGCCAAGAAACTGTATGGAGTTTTTGCTCTCTGCAAATTACATTAACACAACCTAACACCCGTTCTAATGCCGAGAGTCCAGTACAGAAAGTGTCGGCTTTGCCTTGTTTACAGAGCCATAGAAGGATGGACCCAGGATATCAGTGGCAAATGACCTAACCAACATGGCTGTGCCCCAGTGGCCCATCTCTGCCATGTGGCCCCCTGGACCAGTCTGACACATAAGCTACAGTGTTGTAAGTCACTGGGTGATTGAAATGGGTGGTAGACCATCCAAGGATTCTGCGGTGCCCGGCTCCAAGGCATTAAAGATAACTTAATGACTGAGAGACAGGTAGAGCATTGCAGGGTACTGACTTGTTTTTATCTGCTATCACAGTGTTGTGCATCACTGGATGTCTGAAAGGCAGGTGCCCATGGCCGGATGCAGTGTGTATATTTACATGTGCTACTGTGTTGTGCATCACTTGTTATGTTATGTTATGTTAAACTCATTTATTACGCGCACAGATGCTCCAGCGAAGGAGCATCCTGGCGCCCGACAAGGTAGCAACACAACACAACAGGACAGAACAAAGCCAAAGAAAGGAACTAAGGAAACAAGAAAGTTTTTACAGCTCGACGAAAGGAGCTTGAACTTGATGACTGGAAGTCAGGTACGCAATTTCAGGGTCCTCTAAGTATGTGTGTTATACGTGTACAGTTATTGTTACGGAACACAAAACCCTTTCTGCGTGTAATTGTATTTTGTCGTGACCAGATTACGATACACAGGGCAAATGTTTCTGTTACAGGATTAGCATATAGCGGTTTTACTTTAAAGTGCGTCTCATGAATATTAGCTCAGTCTTTCATGTGCAGGGCTTTTAGTGGGGCGGATTCTTGAAAACCGACTTTGAAGCAGGTCCCTATCGGGCGCAATGTTTATTACTTAACTTTACTGGCAGAGACCGTGATCGATTTCACAACAATGACTGAAATTTCCCTAAAGTATTCTATGACAGCGATGCAATCCATGTTTACCTTTTATAGGTTTTGCTTCATGTTGTATTCTCTATGAGTATTTGCTTTTTCACGATGTTGTGTTTCTTTTGTATTTTTCATGCCACATACGGCTATTGTGTGATACATACTTCCAACTGCCTCCAGATGTTTGGGTGAGTTCAGGTTCGTATGGTTGTTTATGACGGCAGACTCTTGAGTGCTCTGAAGTTAAGGCAGGTGCAGCACAAGTTCTCACAGTGCCTGTCTGGGTTATAAAAGTGTGCAGTCTACATGCACATCCAATCCTTGGCCTCTCTGCAGTGCGCATAGAGGGTTGTTTGCATATGTGTGAATTGTGGGAAAGCGTGAGATATGCAGACAGAACTCTTCAGAAGGCTGTGTTGAGAAAACAGACGTAAATGTGTAGCACTGAGAGACTGCAGAGAAAAGTGATGTGAAGGGGTGAAGGGGAGTGTTTGGGACACTCCAAATGCCACAACCTATCCCATAGATCTTCATAATGTCTAATTCACAAATCTCATATTTTGAGAATTGAAACATTTTCATTTCCAATTATTCACAGTAAAATCGTTGTTATTCATTTAACTAATACAGTTAATAAGCATTGTCAAAGACAACAGCTCTGGTATGAGTTTATTGTTGTGCGATATTCCTAGAATAGGTGCATTAATAGAAATCTTACATTGCCCCTTAAGTACTGGCCAGATGGCATGCTGTGTGTGAAGCTAAGATGCTTTAAGCCTTGCCCTTAATTACACAGGCCTCACTTCTTGGAAAGGATTTCTAGTTTTGCTTTTGACACTCCCCTGTACAGATTCCCCATCTTTTACATCCACTTATAGCACTGCTGATGTGGACTGGCTCCCTCTGTTCCCAGTGCAAAACTGGTAGCGCTGCAGTGCTTTCTCCAAACAAGTGTCACCATGTATTATTGGGCAAAATTTGTCCAAGGAAAATAGTGTTGGGTGTGCAAGTTGGCCACATTTAGGAGTTCCGAATCAAGATGGCCATAGACCAAGGGCAGGGCCAGCCTTTCTTCAGACAGCGTCCGGGCGGGGGGGAAACTAAAGTGCTTATTTACAAGGCCCTTGCGCCACTGGTCCGCCACTTATTCCCATATGTGCCGATCCTAACCGTTGTCCTCCACTGTTTCCCCATCTGCCCTCTCCCATTGGTGATCCTAGTTTTGGGGGGTTGTGAACACACATTTACACCTGGTCCCCTCACCTCAATCATCTATTCAGTTGCTAAACTGGAGGTGAGAGACTCTAGGAGGTGTCTGTGTGAACGTGGACTGGCGGTGTGGAATAAAAGATGTATTCAAGACAGCTCAAGCGGTGAGGCACCTGTGCGCTCCTCCAGATATAAATGCCCCGGCCTGGGCCCAGCTCCCCATGCCAAAAGACGCCCCTGGCCTCGGGAGGAGAACTTTGACATGGGGTTTCAGAGAGACAGTGCGATGAAATAAAGGGTTATGAAGATCAGACTCAGGCGTGCATCGCCCATTGGGCTCAAAGGGCTCCGCCCTAGGACCCCCCCCCACCCATGTTGTGTGTGTCAGCCCAGGCTGAGACACCTTCCCGGGCACATACACACACACATAGTTTTAGAGTTTATGGCAGCCACAGCCGAGTACTTCACAGATCTTTAAAATACCATTTACGTGTTAATGAGGCTTCGTTGTTTTTTCCTCTCCACTCTGACTATTGCTGGAAGAATTAGCCCCCCTCCCCCCCTAGTAGTCCCCCCTCCCGAAATGTGGCTCCAGTTGAACCTCTAATCAGACTACACCTCAAAGAGCGTGTCGGCTGGGAGGAGGGGCGCTGTACTCTGCAGTGTGTATTTGAGCTCTACATCTGTCTGTGAATCTTCCTCCTCAGTGCGAACAGGCATTGTGCTGAGTGTTCACAGTGACTGCATATGCAGCCATGTCGACGTGTGCAGGGAAGCCACCTTTGCCCCTGGTATGGCATGTCATTTATTCAGGGAGTTAACCTCAGAATAATTCGATTTATAAAGCTGCCATACCGCGCACATCCGTCACTCCCGGCACGCGACGTGGATGGAGCAGGATTCTTGGCAGAGGCATGGATGGAGCGTGCGTTTTGTGGTGTGGGCGGGAGGCAGGCCCGTCAGTGTTTTAAGATGAGCGAGGGGGTGCCGAAGCCATTCTGTAGACGTCATTGCGTTCTGAAGATTGCGGCTGAGTTTTCCATTGTCCAATGTGTTTATTATACAAAGTATTTTCACAGTGAGATAGGCCTGTGGCAGGACAGAACATGCTCTTTAGCATGGTTGCTGAGAGGCAGATTATTGGAGACAGCTGTATGTATCCCTCCCAGAGGCACCGCAGGAAGGTCAAGCCGCACTCGCAGAGGGATTCTGGCAGAAAATGGCTGAATGTGATGTCAGCGCTCTCACTGTTGTCTGGGTGGATCTCCCACAGGCACGACAGGCCCACATCGAGGGAGGCAGGAGCCATATATGTGTTGTTCAAAAGTGTTCTGACCGGGCAGTGCATTCGTGCATCAGTGTCCAGTGACGCCTCTGTATTGTGATGGTGACTGCATGCCAGCTCGAGCAATGTCTTCACATCATGCAACACGTTGGGCCTTGCCGCTTGGACAGCGGACACATTGGCATTGCATCCAGGTGTATCTCACAGCCTTGTCCAAGCAGCATTATTTATTGACGGTTATCGGAACGGGAAGTCTTCTGCATGTCTCTGGAGAGAGCGCATCCCTTGCCCTATGCTAGTTTTCAGGCAAGTCACTGAAAAGCTACTTATGGTTTTTAGATCCCTACCTCAGTGAGCATGACAATCATACATGTCCACTGAGAGTGTCGCTGTTTACATGGACTGAGACCCTAGAACTTGGCTCTGAGGTCGTGGTGATATGCCTAGGGCACCCCTATTTATCAGAAAGTGGCTACTGCCCTCTCTACCCAGGCTGCGATAGACTGACAGTGGTGGCAGTAACAAATCTATAGTCAGGAAATGTGAGTCACTAGCCACCCTCCTGATCATTTCTCTGCTGTCTATCCCTTGCCTGGGGTACTGTTACTTTTGTTTACCTGACGTGTGTTTGAGAGCCAGTGGGTGTACTGGGGAAGAATGGTGAGTTGAGCCATTGTGTGGAATGCAAGCTGTTCTGCTGGACATCCCAGTTCCCCCTGCACCCCCCCCCCCCCATATCCTTGGAGAGGCCTGGTGGGCTGGTGTAGACCCTCAGCTACTACCTGGGTATAGCTGCACTAACTCTGCTAAGAGGATTTGGCTTGGGATTACGGGGCTAATCAAGAAACATTGACTTCACATCATATGGTGAAACTATGGGGCATATTACCAAGCAATAGCGATAATTATCGCTATTGCTTGGTTAGCGGGAAAAAAATATCGCAGAGCACCGAGGATTTTTACCGCTGGGATACCTTGATATTATCAAGGTTTATCTCAAAAGCGGTAAAAATCCTGCGAAATGCATGAATATTGCTGAAAAATCAGCGATATTCATGCATTATCGTGGCAATGCCCTTAGCCATGTTATCCACCTTCCATTGGATAACATGGCTATGAACTGCTTTTAGCAGGCGTTAGCTTTTGGAGATATTCGCGCTTAGCGCGAATATTTCCAAAAGTTGTTAATAGGAGTTAGAGATGTTAGTGAATGTTTTCAGTCGCTAACATCTTGGCACGCCCACTTTGCATGTCATTAGCGATAATTATCGCTGACATGCAAAGTGGGCCCCTAAATGCCTGCTATCGCCTACAAGCTGTCGCTAACTGGTGTTAGCGACAGGGTGGTAATAGGGCGATAAAATTATCGCCGCATTAGCGGGAAAAAGTCCCGCTAATGCGGCGATAATGCCCTTGGTAATATGCCCCTATATCCTTTTAATCAAAAGATTGGTATCAAGGCTCTAGTGTATGAGAGCAACCCTGTGCAACATGGTCTGTAATTTGCAATGCTAATTATGTATTTATAGGTTAATTGTGTCTTTATATTGCTTGGCGTCTAGGCGCTATAATACTGTTTGTGGTCAGAACTCTGGCCCAGAGGGTTGTAGAGACATCTGGTATTCACTCTTTATCCTAGTTTTATGTCTACTATAAATCTCTTGTGTGTATTAAAGTACTTATTTTATAAAAAGAAAAGCACAGCCTGGACATTGACTTTATCAGCTGGTAATTCGGTGTGCATTGTATTCTGAATATCTAACCCCATCTCACCTCCTGCTCTGTCTTGCTACCCTCAGAGAGTCAAGTACTTGGTTATCCAGTTTTGGGTCCACTAGTACGGAGGCCCCAGGACACCAGTGGGGAGCACTCCAGTTGATGCAATTGGAGTGCAGTAACCCCTGAGTGCCAGGAAGCTGGGTTTAACATTGGTGGCAAGCGGTGTTGGATCACTAGACTACAGGCTCAGTGGACACTGAGGCCAGATGATAAGTCCAGCAGATAGATATGAGCTATGTGTAAAATGGAAGATAACATTGGAAAGGAATTGGAACTGCAGAACTTGGCTGTGTGGTAATTAAAGCAAATGTGTGCTGACAGGGGGTGGAAAGGCCTATGGACAGGGAGCACTTGATTAGCCACATGGCAAAATGCTTTGAGCAAGAGGTCACTGTTGCGCAGGAGGTGGACGGCACTGTTATCACAAGCCTGCCAAGTCAGTCAGTGCAGGCTTCCTCTATACCAGCCCCTAAGCTTTCCCTTATGCTTTCTCCTATGTTTTCCCCTAGACCTGGCCCAGGACTTTCACCTCCCCTTATCTCAAGGACTAGCTTTTCCCATGTCCCAGGATGTGCCTCCTTAGAAGGGACTGAGCTAGCAGAAACCCTTAAACTTCAGCTGAAACTCCAGGAAGCTAAGGATTTCGCGGATGAGAAAGGATGGGATATTGAGTATTGAGAGGGAGAAGCCAAGGATGGCCCACCAGGCAGAAGAGGAGCAGTGAAGTGTGGGCTTGGAAGGAGAAGGAGAGGGAAAGGGAGAGGCAGGAGAAATAGAAGGAGTGGGAAAGGGAGGAGAAAGAGAAGGAAAGAGATTTGGAGAAAGAGCGGATAGCACTGGAGAAAGAGAAGCTCAATTAGAGAGCCAAGCTCTGTGGATGGTGAGTCCACTTCAAAGTTTCAGGGAGAAGAAAACACCACCAAGGTACCAAAAGAACTGATACAGATATATATGTATGTCCACTGATATTCTCAGTTGGATGCGTACCTTTCATCTCGCATGTAAGGCTCAAGGTCTCAATGGTCTGTCCAAAGCAGCAACTTTACTGAGTTGCTACCCTCGGGAAGGGACTGAAGTCATTGAAAGGATCCCTGAGAAAGACAGTCTGATATATGAGTGCATGAAGGATGCTTTGAGTAGGTGGTTTGGGTTGAAACCAGCCCACTACTTGCAGAGGTTCAGTGAGAACTGGAAGGCAGAGATGGTTCCCTTTGAGAATTGGATCTATGACATAGTGAGGGACTGGTATGAGTGGGTGAGAAGGATTTAAGCAAATGATTACCAGTCCCAAAATCAGGTGTTGAGAGCAGAGCGTCTCCGTTAGGAGTGCTCTATTCCACTCAGAGAGAATCTGTCTGACCTTTCTGAGAGGGATCCTGAGAAACTTGCAGTGATGGCAGATAAGTGGCTTGTCAACAGAGTGAACAGGGGAAGGGGCCACCCAGGTTCAAGCCCAAAGGGAAGAAGAACTCTCAGCAGGCTGACCTTGAACCAGAGGGGAAGCACCGGAACAGTTCCCAAGACTCTCAGTCAGGACAAGAGTGTAAGGGGAATGGGGCCTCTAGTCAGTACCGGGAGGGGAAAGGAGGGAAGGGTCCTTTCTCTCCCAAGGCGATTAAATGCTATAAGTGCCACCGAGAGGGACACTTAAAGTCAGATTGCCCAATGAAGAATGTGGTGCCAGTGGCACCCGTGATAGCAAGTGTGCATTCAGTGTGGGCAGAAATGAAGGGAGGCTCAAGTGAGTTTAACTTAGTCACCAGGGACATCTGGGAACTAGACCCAGAAGCCCTTAAGCACATTCACCCTAACTCAATGGGGTATATGAGTGTGGCAAGTATCAATGCAAGGAAGGTTTCTGCCATGAGGGATGCTGGTGCCCACAGGACTATGGTTGAATGCAGAGTATCTTAAACCTAAAGAGATCATCCCTGGTTCCAAGGGTTACGGACTTGTAGCTAGTGGTGATGACATGGAGTACCCTCTTGCTAGAGTGGAGGTAGAGGTCCATGGTAAGAAGGCCATGGTCAACATGGGGGTGCAAGAGAAGCAGGGTAATGGGTACTTTCTGGGGAATGATCTTGTTGAACCCGGGTTAGTACCAGGCCCTGAGGCCTATATGGCCCGGATCTTATCAGCTGTGCTCACTAGGGCTTAGACTGTAAAACTGCTTCCTAGTGACCACTCAAGCAGATGAGAGACTATAGGGAAAAAGGCCTGAACAAGAACTAAGGGCAGATTCTGAGAAGGCTCCTGTCCTGTTGTCTGCACCTCCTGCTCCAGTTGGAGAGGAGGTTGAGCACCTAGAGATAAGATGTTGGAGTCTGGGTCCCTTCTAGAGCTGCAGGAGCTGCTAGCGGCAGGAGGACGTCCAGTGAGGAGTTTTGTAAGGCACTGGCTGAGTGTCGTACACTTGTTGGCCTGTGAATGACTGCTCAAGAACAGGTCTCCATGGAGTGGCCCGAAAGCACAAGGTGGCTTGCGAAGAGGGACTCCTTTACAGTGAGCCTGCTGACCCAGAGCCAGGAGCCAGCAAAAGGTTGGTGGTTCCTCAGGTGCACAGGAATTTCCTGTTGCATCTAGCTCATAATGTACCCCTGGGCATCAACAAGATACTGCTGCTGTTGTGCAGTTTTACATGACTTTGCATCGCTATATAATGGATCAAAGCTTTAGAAAAATCTGGTCTTTAATCTTTTGTCTGGAAGTCAGACTCCAGAAGGCCATGGCTAGAGCTTTCGTCGGTCTCTGGAAGTCAGATTCGCAACTTTGGGGTCATGCTGAAACCTTCTGTTTGCTCCCAAATGATCTAAGCAATTCTGCAGTGACCTCGCTGTGTCCTGACCCAAATTTTGCCTATTCAATTAGGCTCAAATTATAAGTCAGTACATAGCAAAACAGTGGTTCTGTCATATCAATATTTCAAGTTTTGACAATTTGAGGGGGTCCGTAGGAGAGGATCCTCCAAAATTGGCTATCAGGATTCATAGTAATATTGTATACACATATACATAGACAATTACACAGTTAACAAAAGATATATTGTCTCAACAAAGTTACTTTGACTCGAGAAACAACACAACTTGTCAGGGTGCTCCATGCACAATGATTGTAACATGCTTGTGTAAAAAAAGATGTAGTTGAATATAAAGAGTACGTATATACAATGCATCTGAAAATATTTTAAAACAATGTTTAGCAATCTGTCCACTTTATGATATGCAACAAATATAGTTAATTTAAATTCATAAGTCCATTCATGTTTTAATAGCCTGCAGGTATGATAGAGATACAGATTAATCAATGCTTCAACCACCAAAAGTTAAATGTGCCAATTGGTCATTTGATGGGTCTTCCTCAGGACAACAAATGGCGATACTCAGTGAGTGGAAAAGGGGAATGTGTCATTGCTATGTGTAATGGTCACAAGTAGTATAAGTTAGTGAATCCAGACTAGTCACTCACCTAGTTTCCTATGTGAGCGTCTTCAGTTCAGAGGTAGGAGGAATCGCTTATGTCTCCCAAAGGTCACAAGAATTAGGTCACTGTGTGTACAACAACATGGCCTGAGAAGACCGGAACTCAACCCCCCACCTATTTTACAGAGTTGTCACACCATGTTATTGGGAAATCTGGTGAGAACCATTTAGTGCATTGTGTGAGAGGAATAATAACTGACTTTTCATGATCACCATGAGACCTCCATAGCTAATGAATTTCCTAAGAAGTGGTTTGAGCCTTATATGCAGGTCGCATATGTAAAATGTCATGTAATTTGCATGTAAGCAAAATAAAAGTGCTTATTTAAGGAAGTGCTCAGCATAGAGTTGCCTCAGTTTGGCTGCTATTGGCTTTAATGCAAGCACAAACAGGATAGGGGACAGGAGGCACCTGTGTATATGACATCGTGAAAAGTGTAATGGGGGAGGAAATTAGTCCATACTACTGTTGAGTATGCCCAGACGTGGGTCCCTTGCTCACTGTGCCACTGGATTCAAGCTAGCTTGGCTGAAGAAGGGTGACATACCCTGAAACCGGTCACAGGATGCTTGTTTCTGGTCCAGGAAGGATCTGGCCTGGCAGTTTGGTCTGGACTGGTCCCATGGGGCACAGGGTCAAGACTGATTTGCATATGGCTGGGTCCAAACTGGAGTGGTGTAGTGGGCAAAAGAACAATGGATTTAACCCAGATCTTTTGACTGGGTGAGAATGTTTGCATTGTCAGCATTCCGTCCATCATTTGTTTGCTGCAACACTTTTGACCCTAAGTGGGATGGGTATGTTCAGACGTGGGTCCCTTCCCCACTGTACCATTGGATTCAAGCTAGCCTGGCTGAAGAAGGGTGACATACCCTTAAACCGGTCCCAGGATGCTTGTTTCCAGTCCAGGGAGGACCTGGCCTGGCAGTTCGGTCTGGACTGTTCCCATGGGGCACAGGGTCAAGACTGTTTTGCATATGGTTGGGCCCAAACTGGGATGGTGTAGTGGGCAAAAGGACGATGGATTTATCCAGATCTTTTGACTAGGGGAGAATGTTTGCATTGTCAGCATTCCGCCCATCATTTGTTTGCTGTAACACTTTTTGCTCTAAGTGGGATGGGAATGCCCAGACGTGGGTCCCTTGCTCACTCTCCAGTGGAGAAGTGTGGCTCAATGGTTAGAGCGGCAGACCCTGATGCAGAGGTCTAGCCCGGGACCAGGGTTCAATTCCCCCCTCGGCGGTCTTGTGCTCAATTTCCGCGGACCTGATAATTCTCGCCTCGGTTCCTATTCCAATCATAGTCCCACTCTGCAACTCTGGGTAATAGCTTGCTTAATCTCCACAATGTCCCCAACAACGCTAGGATGCCTGGCTTCACCTTGGGGGTGCCGAGGAGTGGGCACTTCACAGGGAAAAGCCAGAAAGGGTTCCACAGCGGTATGCGTACAAGTGCCTGAGATACCCCTTCGGGGGTCGATTCGGTGCGCTATACAAATACTACTACATTTACATTTACTGTGCTACTGGATTTAAGCTAGCTTGGCCTCACTGTTTCAATGATTCAACCGCTTGTCAAGCCTTCGGTTTGTACATCACACATTATCTGATCTTACCACGTGTATCACGAATGTTTATATATGTTTTATATATTTTCTCTGAACACAGTTTGCGACTCCCACTGGGTGATCACTCGGTGGTTTGGGACTTAGTAGGCTCTCATGAAAATTATAGACCCTTCCGTAATTTCACTGGTATTGTTACTCCGCTTACCTCTTGGTTTCCATTAGTAGTCTTTCTTTTTCACTTTCTGTCATTTTATACCACGCTATGAGGAGATGTGTTAGATTTTAGTTTTGTGTGTTGGAACTAGGATACAGAGTTGATATGTTTTATTTCTGTTTTTTGCTTGTAGAGTAATCCACTGAGGAAGGGCGTGGCCCGAAATGCATCGGGATGTGTGATTATGTGTTACAACGTATTAGTGATCTAAACATTTTGTGAACACCATCTATCCAGTGATTCAACTTAAATCATGAATTTACAATGAGTTTAATAAACTGTGATTGTTGGAAGAACATTTCCGTACATTTGGAATGAACTTTTGGTTAACCCTCAGATTTATAGAATAAGACCTGCCGGTCCCCTCCAATTGTGCTCAGAGGTGCTCTCTCCCAAGAGGGCGAGCAATGTATTAGTTCCTGCTAATTTTTCACTGTTTGGCCAGACAGCGATCTCCTTTTCGAGCACACTACAGAACTTTATAACTTACAACCTTTTGAACAACAAGCTGTGCGAGTTCCACTCTTCTTTAGTCCAAGTAACAAAGATTACAGTGATGTATCCAACAGCAATGTCAGTGATCATGAACTTGCCTCACTAACATTTGGCTAGGGCACTTTTGATGTGGCATGACCCTAGATCACATTTCAATGTCTAATCAAATGGCCTGCAACCACAAGCCACCCATCTGTAGTTGGCTGGGGTCTATGACAATGTGTTTATGGCTATTTTGCGTGTTACATTCACATGTCCGAGATGCTGATGATTGTATTTTTAATTTTTTGTGTTGTTAGAGGTATATACAGCACAAACTCGATCCAAAGATATTGGAGCGCTTTAGATGAGCAACAGTTCTGTTACATATTTATTTTTGGTAGACACGGGGAGATTACATTATTTGCCCAGAAAAAAAGGGCGTTGAGCCGATGCAGAAACTTGAACCTTGGGGCATATTAACAAGAGCTTTATATCAGTTTTTTGGCTTTATAAGCCAAAGAAGCGGAGATAAAAATATCGCCCTATCAACAACAGGGTGCTAACATGCAAAATCGCATGTTAGCACCCTTTTCACTACGCTTCCATTTGCACCTCTAATAAGATGCAAAGTGGGCGTTCCAGAGCAAAATATTAGGAAAAATGTCGCTAAGCGACATTTCTCCTATTATCAAGCTTCACGCTAACCTTGTTAGAGACGTAAAAGCAGCGCTAACCACGGTTAACGCTGCTTTTTTACGTCTGCTAATTTTCAGACTTAGCCATGTAATCCAATGGGAGATAGAATACATGGCTAAGTCCACCATGGGTTTTCAACAAGTGGAGAAGTGTTGCTCACTGGTTAGAGGAGGCAGACCTGGAAGCAGAGGTCAGCCTGGGACCAGGGTTCAATTCCCGGCTCGGCGGGATCTCAAGTCCTAAAATGTCCATGGACTCGACAATTCTCACTCCGGTGCTTACTCGATTCACGGGTTCACACTCTGCGACTCTGGGCAATAGCTTGCTTAATCTCCACAATGGCCCCTTGCGGCGGGATGCCTGGCTTTCACCTTGCGGATACCCTGCCGGGGTTATCTCACAGGGGAATACCAGGACGGGTTACCTAAGCAAGCGCTTAGAAACCGCTCGGTGATTTGCGCTATATAAATTCTAGTACATTTACATGTAGTTTTATCGCTGCCTTAGCAGTGATAACCTCCCAAAATGCCGCTATCGCTGGATTTTTTATCGCCTAGGCGGTTAGCGTTGTTAATAACGCAATAACCAGGCGATATTATCCAGCGATAGCAGGCGTTAAAAAAATGAACGCTAAGCGCCCTTAGCGTTAATTTTCCCTGTTCCTTGTTAATATGCCCCTCAGTTCCCCAGCTCCAAAGTCGGCAGCTCTGTCTTTTGTCACCCCCTGAAGCGGCATCATTTGATGGCATGCCCCCTAAATCTCACTCCTGTGTCACATTGGATAGCCCGCCTCTCTTTGCCACACATATGCCTTCAGGGACGGCAGTTCCTCATGTGCCTAACAATTGACTAGCCTGTTATATCCAAATTTACCGAAATATTCAGTCTACATCAATCAGCCAGGGGAAACTCCCCAATATGTCGATGTAGCAATTTACTAAATTAAAAACAAGGTCCTACCCAGTACCCACAGTGGTGTGGGCATAAGCAGACCCTGTCAGGCCTTCACCAGAGCAAGCCCCGAATTATTTGCACTGGGAGAGGGTCTGAGATGACAGAGGTCCCTCTATCCGTTGACCCTGGTGTTTTAATAAGCCGGGCCAGCACAATATGGTACTATTAGGGTATTTTTCTTTTACTTATCTGTTTAATCAACGTAGGTGTGTGTCTTTGATGCGCGTGAATCAGTCTTCTCAGTGTGGACATGCTGCGGCCCTCTTCAGTGCACCACAGCAGTGCCTTCTCTCGGTATTTGGGCACTCGCTCTTTGTTTGACTTCTGGAGCTGCCCACCCTCAGCTCTGTGGATTTCACAGCCCTGGGCACAGGCTTCCGCTACATTTTGAGGCCCAGAGCACTGTGATTGTTCAGAAATGTCTTCCTACCCCACTGAGTTACACTAAAGTGCGGCTGTCTTGTAGCTGGCACTCTAGTGCGCCCCTTGTCTTTTGTTTCTAATGATTGGAGGGGTTTGAATAGAATCTACTACTGATCTGCTGATAGTTGGGATTACCTATAAGTGGTCTGAGGTAGGTCAAATTGGGCATCTTCAGTTGGAAGGATGTGTAGGAAAAAGTCAATCAGCTCAGATGGCTTTCCTATGTGTCTAGATACACATTGTTTAGGTTGGTGTGGGGAAATGGAAATGTGAAAGTTGGGAATTAGATAGGCTTTCAACGTTTTTCAAGCACAACCTTGACTTTTGAACAGAAGGATATGAATACATGGTATAGGGAATTTAAAGGCAGTTTGAGTTTCTTACTTCTGAAAAAAGGATAAATGTATTTATTTATATTTTATTTTTTATTCAAGACAAAGAAGAATACAGTACAATAGGTTCGTTTTCCAGTCCACCAAAAGACCCCCCACCCCTCACCCCAAGTCCAGCAGAAACCATTGACAATACATAAAGCAAGCTGTAAGAATAAGTTAATCAAATTAACTATTTATCAAATTAGACAAGAATATCAAGAGAAAGTAAGGACATAAGAATTAGCCTTAGAGCACAGAAAGGTTCAGATGCAAAAGACGCAAAAGACAGCGGGCAGAGAAGACACCAGGTAGAAGGGGATGGGGCCGAGACATGTAAAAGAATAAGAGACGAGGATGACAAGCAAAACTAGTTTGAATATCAGAAACCATTGCTACCTATTTCTAAGTGTGGCTACACCTCCTGTACATTCAATGTGTTGAGCCACCTGGTTAAAGGTGCCCATATCTCTAATCCATTTTTTTTCCAGGCCCTGCCCTTCCTAGCATGTATGGCAGACTCGAGTTTATGAGTGGAAAGCTGTCGAGCCTGCCATTGGGCAAAAGAAGGAGGGTTTGGATCTTTCCAATGAGAAGCTATACAGATCCGAAGAATAGTCATAGCCAGGATCAAAAAAGCACCCCCAGATTTTATGTTAATCATGTCGTTTAATCCTAACATTACAGTAGCTGGCATCAATTGTATATATTGTAAGAGAACTCTGTTGATGAATAGTTGCACCCTTTCAAGTAATGGGGACAATTTTGAGCATGTGACAAACGTGCACTGAATCTGCACTATATTCGGCACATCTCGGGCAAGTTGTTCCGTTACCCGAGCCCCATTTAGCCACTCTACTTGGAGTTATATGTAAGAAGAAGCCAGTTTTAAAGAATTGTGCTTGCAACTTTGATGACAGGAGGTCTGTTTGTGCGAGACTTAGGGCATGGCAAAAGGTTTTAGGAGGTACATTCAGTTTCTGTTGCCATTTTTCGTCAATTCTATCAATGTCATCTGGCCTCTGCTCATTTAACATTGTGTAAATGCTTCCGATCCGTGGTATTCTGGGCTCTACAATTTTATCTATCAAGGCCATCTTAACGAATCCTACAGGACCACCAGTTTTATTTGTTAGATATCCTGAAATTGCATTATACTGAAAAAGTTGACTATTGTCCAAATTATACAGAGTTTTCAGGATGCTGAAAGGAAACATTCCTTCAGAGGTGATCACATCGCCCAGTTTAGAAAAGCCCGCTTGATACCAATGTAGAAGATATGCATTTTGAAAAATGAGCGGTAGACTGCCGTTATTCCGATTAAGGTATCAAAGACAATGGTCCTAGACCTGAATAGAATTATAGAATTAATCAGACTTGTAATCATAAGTATATTATTGTGAGCTTTCCTTCACCCGCTCATAGTATTCAATCCAAACATTTATTCATAAAAAAAATGGGGGGCAGTAGCATCATACCATTTTCACGGTAGACGCAGCAGAGACAAGACGCCGTCTATTACAGTGACCTCACCGGCACTTCAAAACATAGAGGAAGTCACTACCTCTTCCAACCTGGGATGAAGCTACTTCCCCCCTCCCATTGACACAGTGGAAACGGCAAATACACCACCGTACCCATAAGAAAATGGTCGGATCACTTTTTGGATTCAGACTCAAACACGGAGGTACACGTAGTTATTACTGGATGATATACCTGGGACTTAGCTCCATCTACTCCGCTTGAAAATTGGAATATTGATTACCTCGACTACCCTGATCTCCACGTGCGAGGTAGACACCATTCTGGTACTGAGGTTGACCTTTTGTCCTGAAGAAGACCCGCAGGCTGAGGCTACTACTAACCCCCAGCGGTATAAGTCGGGTTGAAACATCGACGCCCCCATATACCCTCTTGGACCACATCTAAACCCTAATCTGAAAACGTGCTACAAATGAAAATTGATGAAAATGTACTATGTGTAAATATTATATGTGGCCAAGATATGAGTAACTGGAACTAACGAACCAGTTCATGTTTCTTTTTTTTTTTTTAAATCACTAACTCTTGCTGTTTTCACTCACCCTCTTTAATTCCTGAGCATTCCTTCCTTGCACGTCCCTTTGAGCATCCTCTGGTTGTACCTAAGTGTCACGAACTACCTTTGATTTACAAAACCAAAATTGGCAGAATAAAAATGTGTTTATTCTCCATCATAATATGTTGGGTTGTTGCATTTTATGTATAAATGTTTGGATTGAATACTATGAGCGAGTAAAGGAAAGCTCACAATAATATACTTACAATTATAAGTCTGATTAATTCTATAATTCTATTCAGGTCTAGGACCATTGTCTTTGATATCGTACTGTACCCAGGTCCATGACCATTTCTGGGTCACCCCATTTTTGATGATGCTTATTCCGAGTAAGGGTCTAGTAATTTAATTTGGAAAGCCAGAGCGATTTCCGGAAAATATTGAAAAATACTTTATAGGCATTCAAAAGAGTCTTAAATCTGACCCGTTTGAAATAGCAGTGATCTAGCTGTCGCCAAAGACATCCTCTCACCGTTTCTCCTAGGAGTATTGTATAAGGCGACGGGAGACGTGAGGGGTTTTCAGTGGAAGAGTCTTGCAATAACTCAGAACTATATTGCAAAACAGTAGCCCAGTAATATAATTTAATATTGGGGAGAGCCCATCCTCCTCTCTCTCTGTGCAGTGAAAGAAATGTAAAAGCCCTTCTTGGTTGTGCATAAGCCCAGATAAACTGGGAGAAAATGTGATCAAATATATGGAACATTATATTGTTACATTCTAGAGGAATGGTCCAAAAGAAATATAGCAACTTGGGGAAAAAGTCATTTTTAAAACATTACATCTCCCCACGATTGTCAAGTGCATATTGTTAATCCTTTTAAGTGATTTTTTCATGTCGGATGCGAGCGGAGTCAGATTTTCTTTAACAATTAAATCCAAGTTGGAAACTATATTGACCCCTAGGTATTTATCCTTCTTGGTTACTCTATCATCATCCCAGCTTATGTATTCATTCAGCACAATCTGAGTTTTAGATTTATTGAGGGCATAGCCAGAGATCTGCCCAAATTTTTGGGCCTCTGGTTCCATAGCCTTAATGGCCCTTTTTGGTTCTGGAGTTACCAGGGCTACATCATCGGCATACGCAATAATTTTCATGTCAAAGCCAAACCGGCTCACCGCTACTATCTCAGAGTTAGATTCAATTTTCCTGATCAAAGGATCAATAAATAAGGTAAAAAGCAGTGGTGAGCAGGGACATCCCTGTCTTTTTCCACGTGATATCCCTCTCTGCTTTGTCAGATGCCCATTGATTGAAATTCTGGCAGTAGGACCTGATATAAAGCCTGTAGTGCCTGTAAAATCCTGGAACCGAAACCGATCCTTCCCAAGACCCCCCACAAGTACTGCCAGGAGACCCGATCAAACGCTTTTTCAGCGTCTTAGAGTATTAATGTGATTGGGTCTCCTGCTACCTTAGCAGCATCGAACAAGGTGATAGTCCGGGGGACATGTTCCGTGGTACCCTTTTTCGGTATAAAACCGTGCTGCCAATTCGAAACCAGAGAGTCAATGTTTGATGACAATCTGGATGCGAGGACTGTAGAGAATATCTTGGAGTCAGTATTATTAAAGGTTATCGGTCTGTAAGAGGACATTTGCAGAGCAGGTTTATCTTTTTTGAGAAATACTACTATTTTTGCGGAAGACCAGGACTGCGGAGGAGAAGACCCATTAAAAATAGAAGAAACTACATTTGTAAATAAGTATTTTATCTGTTGCGAAAATATCTTATAGAATTCAACTGGGATATTATCATCTCCTGTAGCCTTGCCATCCAGAAGACTTGCCAAGGCGTTTGCAATTTCATCCCAGGTTGGGGAGATTTCTAATTGATTGCTACTCTCTCTATTAAGCTTTACTACCAGAGTGGCATCTAAATAGTTGTTAATTTCAAATTCTCTAAGCTCTCTAGGCTTAGTAATCTCTTCTGTATATAATATCTTGTGGAAGTCTCTGAACGTCTCTGCTATTTTAACAGGATCGTTCGTTATCCCCTCCGAGTTCGTTTGAATTGAAGAGATTAGATTGGCAGTAGTCTGTTGCCTGGTAGAAATGGCTAATTGATGGCCAATAAGCTCACTGCATTCATAAAGCCTTTCAAGGGACGAAGCCCATTTTGCCGCTGTTTGTTCTGCTAATATGGTCCCCATTTCTGCCTTGGCAACTGCAATGTTGGTCTGTGCTTCTTCAATTCCAGATCCTGCCCGGACAGCTTGAATTAATTTTCTTTTGGCTTCTATCATTTGCCTCAGTAAAGCATTAGACTGTGCTTTCTCTTTTGTAATCCTTCTGATAGAAAATCCAAGTGTCTCCCCCTTATACCTGCATTTAATGTGTCCCAGACAACCATGACCCAGAAATAATCTCTAAGAACTCCTGTATCCATCTTTTCATGTGTTCTACGTAGTCATTATCATACAGGAGGGCTTTTTCAAAAGTCCAGTTAGAACCTTGTTCCCTATTTACCAATCCCTCTAAGTTAATAAAAAGACGGTTGTCATCAGAAAAAAGTCGGGGAGCAGTATCAATAACGCAATCATGGATCAGGGATGCAGAGATTAGAAAATAGTCCAGCCAAGCGAATGATGTATGGGGAGCTGAGAAAAAGATATACCCATCCTGATTAGGTTTTAGATTAGCCCACACATCTTTCAAGCCATGAGTTCTAATCAAATTTAACACCGCCTGAAAGACGTTAGGTTTCCTGCCTCTATATTCCCAGGCCCCTTCTGAGTTCCAGGTACTAGTCAGATTTAAATTTAAGTCGCCGCACAATATGATGGGAAGTGGCCAGTGTGCAAGTTCCTCATTTACAACGTGAATTACCTCTGGATCATCAAGGTTGCTTCCATATACAGAGCAGATAGTAAAAATAAAATTCGAGGGCGCACAAGGGATGGAGCAACCTGCCATCACCCACCATCCTAGAGAGTCAGCTTTTACCTGATTAACAGTTAGAGGTAATCTATCTTTATGAGACTAGGATCCCAACTCCTTTAACAGTGGCTCCTTGTGAAGTCGCACCGATGACCTTATAGCCCAGGGTATTCAGCAGGGATTTCTGAGCGCCTTCTACATGCGTCTCCTGAAGGCAGACAATGTCTGCCCCCCATTGTTCGTAAGACTTCTGCAGTTTTGTATCTTTTCGCAGGGTCATTTAGACCGTAAATATTGAGCGAGATGATTCTAAGTTTGTTCAACATAATAAATGTTAGATTTTAAGTACATTAACTAAATACCTTCATCAGCAGAAATCTTCCTTTTGCCACCCGCTAAGCTATAAATGCTGCTAAATAAAATTTTCCCACCCGTCCACCCGTCCCCCATCCCCTTGCCTTCCCAAACCCACCTCCCCGTCTAGCCATTCCCTTAATGTCTTTACCCTTCTTCATATCTAAAGATTTTCCTGTGTCCTTTCCAGGCAAAAGCTAAAGAAGAAAAAAAATGTCTAAACCAATATCATAATTCTGCTACTGCAGCTTGCATTCCAACCTCCCTATCCTTCCCCCGAACCCCAACCCCCCCCCCCAAAAAAAAACAGGCAGTCAGGAAAAGCCTGAATGATGGTACGCATTTGTGAGCTCTGATCGCCAGACCACACCAAATTTTAAACGGTGGGTCGTGGTCGGTGGTTCTGGTTCTCATCACCTTTCCCTTTCTTACCCATAGATACCAGCTTTTTTTTACCTATACCAAAGTTCCCCCCCCCCTTTTTAGGGGTGGAGCAAGGAATCAAAACTAAACAAGAACCTGTTTTTTTCCAAAGAAAAAAGTGAGTGCATAAGTGCGTGTGTGCAATACTTAGTAAAGAACGTAGAACATCTATATCAGCTATAGAAGAATTATGACAGGAAACAAATGGAGTCTTCCCACAATGTCTTTCAGATATTCTCCTACTTTAATCTCTGACAGAAAAACCTGTGTGGTGTCCTCAAATATTACTTTTAGTCTAGCTGGATTCATGAGATATACTTGGGCACCTTGAAAAGGTGAGATCAGTTGACGTAATCTCTACCTGCGTATAACTGTTGTGTGACCGAAGTCTGGTTTGGAAAATAATTTTATACCGTTGACTTCCTTCTGAGAATTCGGTCTGGCTTGGTCATATACTAACTGCCTCAAAAGAAAGTTTCCCCAAAAAAACAAAAACACCCTGGGTTTGTCATTTCCTAATCGGCTGCCATCTCTTCGCATCTTTAAGTTGAACGGAAAACGGTGTGCCCTCTGGATCTCTTGGTCCCAGTTCCAGCTGGACTCTGATGGAAAGGCAGCACGGAAAAGCTTGACAATGTACCTTCTGGGGTCGTCTCCCTCAACCCCATCCGGAATCCCAAGCAGCCTTAGGTTATTTCTCCGCATTCTGTTCTCTTGATCCTCCATCTTGGTCATCAGGTCTGAAAGACAGGCAGCCTGAGATAAGCCTTGCTCTTTTACGCTAGCCATGTCAACTTCCAGAGACTCTGCCCGGGCTTCTACCATAGCAACTCGGTCACCAAATCCGTACAGATTTTATTCAATTTCCTGATCCCTCCCTAGAGTTTTTAGAGGCCCCTTAGCTGCCAAGCTATCAGATCATGCGTCATCACGAAATTGTCACAAAAACTATGAAGCGTGGCTGGGTTATATCTTGTGCAAACCAATCTAAATAGTAGAATAACAGAATTCTTTTTTTCAATGATCAATGCTCCAGGGAACAAGAGAGGCAACGGCCACCAGCGTACCAGACAATCTACTGTGAAACCACAGAGAATAAGCCATAAACAGTATTTGGACTGAAATACTGATATGATTGCTTCTGAACACTAGGTTTTGGTTGCTCGGGGACAAAATACTGTTTGTAATTCATCACGAAATTGTTATATAGACTCCAGAATGGTAACCAGAGAAGGCTTGGCCGGGCTCCCGGTGATCGTGTTTGGGCTTTCTTCGGTCAGAAGATTAGGGGAATCCCCCATGGGGAGCGACCCGTGAGAGTCTGAATAATCCAAGTTCAACTGGGTCCGTCTTCTGCTCTTGATTTTCTTTTTTTGTTGAGATGTTTTGGAAATTGGATCAGATTCAATGTCTTCTGGTTTACTATTCTCAGATACAAATATTTCTACGGAGAACATAGTTTCACTGTTTAGGATTAATACTGTACTAGAGTAATTTAGGCCCACTTGTTGTTATCTGTTTGGTGTCCAGCACAAATACCTTTAGTGGCAAGCATGATTAGGTTCGGCCTAGATACAGCTTAGCTATTTGCTGTTGAAAGGCCTATTGGTAAAATACAAATTCTTACAGTTGCTTTGGATCAGCCCATTGCTTTTCATTGGTTGGCGTTCCCATTTGTTTGCTGCTTATTGGATGGCTTTCCTTGTCCTTCTTGTAGTTGTCCCTCCCCTATAGCTTTGCTTTTTTACTGTGCCGAAAGTATGGCTAGTACTTTTCTACTGATTATATTCAGTGAAGTAACTTTTTTCTTTTGTTTTCAGCATTCTATAAGAGTGGATGTGTTTTCTTGCTCTCTCCCTCTGTCCTTGGGGCAGTGATACTCTATTCATATCCCAAAACCCAGTGCTTGCTGCCTAGTCTCTCTGATGCATCTCCCACTACCAACTTCCCACTAGCCTTTTTTTATACTACCTATATATCAATGCGGATCGATTTGCAAAAATAATATTCAAAACATGGGTGTACGTAGCCATTATCCACAATGGAATAATTAAATATACAGTAATTATACAGTAATGAATAAGCATAATTTGAGGGTATTGCGACCAACCATTGTAATATTACTTAATACAATTTATTCAAAAAATTAATAATAACCATGAAAGAAAAAAAATTGTTACATAACTAGATGTGCTCAAATAGTGAAACAGAGCAAGGTCAGAAGAAAAGTGGTAAGTGCATGTAAACAAAAGGAGAGAGACTTATGTCTCTTGACTCCAAAGTTTCTTTGCAGGAGTTGGGTCGAACAGAGTCTATATTGGGTCCGTAGTCAATGGCTTTTCAACCTCTGCTTAATCCAAGGTTATTATCAGGACAGGGATGAATGTTTTGAGCATGGTTATCATGGTAAAATAAAGAATGAAGGAAATTAAAAAGTGACAGTGGTTCATACATAAGGTAGAGGAAGAAGTTGGTAAAAAATGGACTTATTTGAGGCAAGTCACCCTGACCCTTACAAATAGAATGGAAAAACACAGTGATCAGCTTGGAAGACCAAGGATATAAATATATACGAAATAATATTAACGCCAATGTGGGTCGTAGGGTTTAGGGAGAGATGGGGAGGCTGGAGGAAAGGGGAAAAAAGACTAGGTGGAGGTTCTCACCTTAAGGACCATGAGTATAGGCTGCTGGTAATATGCGAAGGCCAATAGAACTCAGCAGAAGATGTACTTGGATAATATAAAACGTCCTGAAAAAAATGCCACAGTGAAAAAATTGTGGAGAAATACCAACAAAGAGGCAAGTCGGAGGTCTATCAAGGTGGGCCATACCTCTCAAAAACGGTGGTGTCAGCTAATCATCATCCCACTGCAAGTAAGTCATGGTTATGATAACACATAAGAACATGGGAATGTTGAGAACTCCATAGAAGACAATGAAGTAGCTTTGGGCTTATAATGGCTAGTATAAGCCTGAAGCGCCAATATTCCAATGTTTTTCTTCATGTTTCTTCCTTTTAAATTTAGAGCATTTTACCCTTAGTGTGTAGAATATTCTAATAGCCTTATAGACCTTCTGCCGCAGGCTGTAGCGGTTGTTAAAGGCCCTCTGCCTCAATATAGGTCTTTGCCATACTTCAAGGGCTTTAACAACCAATATAGCCCTTGGCAGCGGGCTATAAGGCTACATTCAAAACTCCAAGATTAAAAAAAATCAAAGAGGGTAGATGCTCAAACATGTATCCGGCAGGGGGAGAGGCATGCCAAGTGAATGCACCCCGCAAAAGTAAACCTATGCCAGGACTTGGTAATGAACTGTAAGCCTCTGGTGTAGTGGAAGCGGTTTAGCAGAATAATGTGCCCCCATGCAAGTAAATCCAGGAAACAATTGTGAGCCCGAGCCGGGCTTATAAAGAGCAACTGGCATCCGGGATGCCAAAAAGACTACAGCAAGTACTCTCTTGGGGAGCACACGACAAGCACCTGTGGCCAATCAGTTCACCAGGGAGTTGTGGCAACAATCTGCCTGTAAAGAAGGGGCGACAAATGCAAAAAAACAGTTGATGGACAGAATGTAGAACAATGTCATACATTCACCCCAGTACAAAGTTCTGGGCCTAAATCCATCGTTTTTTTGCACTCCACACGACCCCAGTTCAGACATGGCCATATGCAAATCAGCCTTGAACCTGTGCCTCATGGGAACAGTCCGGCCCGAACTGCCAAGCCATGTCTTTCCTGGAACGGAATCAAGCATCCTAGGACCGGTTTCTGGCTATCAGCCGTCTTCAGCCAGGATAGCTTGACTCCAGTGGTGTGGAGAGCATGGGACTCACGTCTGAGCATACCCATCCCACTCGGGGTGACAAATGCAAAAAACAACAGTTGATGGACAGAATGCAGAACAATGTCATACATTCACCCCAGTGCAAAGATCTGGGCCTAAATCCATCGTTTTTTTGCACTCCCACCACCCCAGTTCAGACATGGCCATATGCAAATCAGCCTTGACCCTGTGCCTCATGGGAACAGTCCAGCCCGAACTGCCAAGCCATGTCTTTCCTGGACCGGAATCAAGCATCCTAGGACCGGTTTCTGGCTATCAGCCGTCTTCAGCCAGGATAGCTTGACTCCAGTGGTGTGGAGAGCATGGGACTCACGTCTGAGCATACCCATCCCACTCGGGGTGACAAATGCAAAAACAACAGTTGATGGATAGAATGCAGAACATTGTCGTACATTCATCCCAGTACAAAGATCTGGACCTAAATCCATCGTTTTTTTGCACTCCACACCACCCCAGTTCAGACATGGCCATATGCAAATCAGCCGTGACCCTGTGTCTCATGGGAACAGTCCAGCCCGAACTGCCAAGCCATGTCTTTCCTGGACCGGAATCAAGCATCCTAGGACCGGTTTCTGGCTATCAGCCGTCTTCAGCCAGGATAACTTGACTCCAGTGGTGTGGAGAGCATTGGACTCACGTCTGAGCATACCCATCCCACTCGGGGTGACAAATGCAAAAACAACAGTTGATGGACAGAATGCAGAACAATGTCATACATTCACCCCAGTACAAAGATGTGGGCCTAAATCCATCGTTTTTTTGCACTCCACACCAACCCAGTTCAGACATGGCCATATGCAAATCAGCCTTGACACTGTGCCTCATGGGAACAGTCCAGCCCGAATTGCCAAGCCATATCTTTCCTGGACTGGAACCAAGCATCCTAGGACCGGTTTCTGGCTATCAGCCGTCTTCAGCCTGGATAGCTTGACTCCAGTGGTGTGGAGCGCATTGGACTCACGTCTGAGCATACCCATCCCACTTGGAGTGACAAATGCAAAAACAACAGTTGATGGACAGAAGGGGCAGCATCAGACGTGATCGAACATGAAAGATATGGAGTATGGAAAGAATACACAAGGGGCCCGATTCACAGACCTAACATAAGACAACATCCTAAACTTACTATCATTTTGGTATTCACAGAAGGCACTTACTCATTTTGGTTTTCACAGAAGGCACTTACTCATTAATGCAGTGTCGTATGTGATGACTCGTGCATGCGTATATGTAATTGCACAGGGGCCAACCCAACATCAATGCACATGCTTGGTGACACATGTTCACCTATTCATCATCAACGTTTGGCAAAAAAGCATTAGCAATGTCAAGATTTTATTTAATGCCTATTAAATGCAAGACCTATCCGCTTAGTAAAAGGTTATGTGTGTTTTTACACCTTTTTTAAAGTTTGGTGGTAAAATATGGAGACAATGTTGCTAACGTGGGCCATTTCTTTTAATTTTTATCCAGGCAGGTACAACCATCTAAGGGAGAGTGAAAGTGTGTTGTAAAAAGATTGATGCATTCAATTCATGTGCCACTTGTTCACGTGTGATAAAATGGGCCCTAGCATGGTTTACAATGATTTAGTCCTACTATCCGGTCCTAAATGACCCTGCAGAAAGTCCATCAGTTTCTTCCAAGAAGCAGTGAATACACAATTGCAATGCTAGTCATATACGCTATGATATATCTACGTGGAAAGAATTGCATGTTTTATCATTTGATTTGATTTGATTTGATTTTAAATGTATAAAGCGCAACGATTGCCCGAAGGCGTCTTGGCGCTATGAACCAAACTAGTGAGCAGATAGCACGTAAACCATGTTAAAGGTCAGTTTGAAAAAGCCATGTTTTTACTGCTTTCCTAAATGCTCTTAGATCCATGCAGTTTTTGATCGCAAATGGTAAAAGGTTTCAGGATTTGGCAGCTCTGAGCAGAAAACTCCTGCCTCCCTAGCGTATCTGTTTGTACCTCGGAATTTGCAGTAATTTTTGTTGAGTAGGACGGAGGTTCCTGGACGGGGCATAATATTTTAAGCGTGCCGTCAAGTATGATGGGCCTTTCCCCTGGAGTGCCTTATAGGTAATACACAAGGCTTTGAATACTATTCTCTTTTTAACTGGTAGCCAGTGTAGTGCATTCAGCTGTTTGAAGACTGACTCATATTTAGATATGTTCAAAATCACCTGGCTGCCGCATTCTGCCGTCGTTGTATTTTCTTCAGGAATTGTGTTTGGATCCCCAAATACAATGCATTGCCGTAATCCAATCTGGATATGGCAAGAGCGGTCACTACCGTTTTTATAGCCTCAAACGGGAAAAGGCACGGATCTTTTTGATCATTTTCAAAATCAGCCAGACACTAGAAGAGAGGTAGTTAACTTGCTTGTCAAATGATAATCTGCAATCAAACATGATCCCCAGTTTTTTGGCCTTTGGAGCAGGTGTTGGACATTCGCCCAGTTCTGAGGGCCACCACATCGAAGACCGGATAATGGGTTTAGCTCCCAGCAGCAAAACCTCAGTCTTACTGCCACTAAGCTTAAGACAGTTAGCTTGCATCCAGGAGTTAACGTGGCGCATGCAGTTGTTAAAACGAACAGCAGTTTCCTCTACGTTATTAGCGATTGAAACGACTATCTGAGTGTCGTCCGCGTATGAGACTGACGAAACCCATGCTGTCTTATCAAAGTTGCTAGTGGTGTTACATAGACATTGAACAATGTAGGGCTCAAGGCGGAACCCTGCGGTACCCCACATTGCAACTTGAAAGATTGGGAGCTGAATTCGTTGAGTTCGACTATAAAAGATCTATCAGTAAGGTAAGATGTAAGGAGAGTCGTAGCAGAGTCTTGGATGCCTATTTCAGACAATCTGGAAATTAAGATGTTGTGATTGTGATCATGACGAGAAATGTGAAAGAGAAGTGGCACGAGATAATATCAACGATCCTCTTGTGCAAAAGCATCGATCTCTCCCTATTGATTACTGCAAGGCAGTTTCTGAACTTAGGCATTTGAAGGGACTCTTATTTTTGATGATAAAAAAGAGACTCTGTGAAATAAAACATTTAGCTAGGCTCAAGAAATTTGTGCAAGAGGGGAATCCGGATTTGACCCCAGATTGTCTGGTTTCACATTGTGCAATTCAGCTAGTAGATGTGTATGTCTTTCTCTCACCCATTTAGCATCAAAGGGAACTGTTTTGTCATTAATTCTTGGTGCATGAGGTTAAATCTTTGGGGGCAGTCAGACACCACACTTGCCCTTTGACCCACCCGATGATGTCACAGGAAGTGACATTGCAAGGCATTTGACCTGATGACATCACAGGAAGTGACACTGCATGACCTCTAGCATGGTGGTATCACAGGAAGTGATGCATCTAACATTTGGTTACTTGGACCCCATGAAGTAAAATAAAAGGAATCGACATTGCATGACTTCTGGCTTGATGGTATCACAGGAAGTGATGCATCACACGTTTGGTAAATTACATCGCACACTAATGCTGGAATATCTCTACAGATTCAAAAGAGGTACCCTATAAAAAGACACACTTCAAATGATATTGAAACTGCAGCTACATACATTGTTTCAGGTGGTATCTTCAGATATACAATTAATATATGTAGCATTGATTAAGAACATATCAAATAGTGTATAACAATGGAAAATATGCCAGTCAAGTTTCCAAGGTAAAGTGCATGTGCAATACAATATCAAAGAATTCCTAGTAAAAGTTATAAAATGTAATAAATACATTAAAAAACAAATTTCTGGCATTTAAAATTTATAAAAGGTGAGGTTGGTACCAATATGTAATCACGATAAGGGGGTGAAGGGATCAAATTGGGCAGAGCCTGGTTTTAAGATAGCTCGGTGTACGCACCACATGGTAAATAGATATCAGGAGACAGAATACACAATAGGCATACTTGTGTTATATTTTAAAATCCTGTAGGCCTCCGCACAGGGATTTGTTCCAAGGTTTCTACATATCTGTACTAGCCATAGGCGTCTAGCCTTCTTGTATGCCGGACAGAAGAATAGTACATGTTGGTCCCTCTCCGAAATATTATTGAAAGCCGGACAACCCTGGGTCAAGTGTTTCCCCCCCAGTTATTTGTAAAGGTGTGAAGCAGCAATGCTCTGTACCTGAATTGTAGATACAGCTTTCTGGCAAGGGGGGCTGAATGAAATCAAGAGCAGGTTCTAGCCTGTATTGCTCTTCAATCTCTAGGAAGGATCCAGTCATTGTACCAGTCGCAGGGTTCCTCTTAAGCTGATTACATTTATAGTCCCTAAAGATCTTTGAAAGTGTCTTCCTGGATATTGACATGCAGCTACCTTCAGCGTTAGCCCATAGGTCACCCATCCCCATAGCTTCTAAGGATTTTTAAATATATGCCAGCCATGGGATTTTACTAGCTCCTTGTAGGTTTAACACTTCCTTTTGCTCTTCTCTAAAAGCTTCTAGTTCTGGGGTACTCCATAGGCGTTCCCAATGTAGGAGGGGTCTGAAGACAACTTCCTCTGCAATTGGACCAACCCCAAGATCCATTCAAATTGGCGTAAGTGGAGTACTTCGGGGAGGCCTAGGAGTTGCCTGGCAAAGGAATTCTCATTCTGAGATAGGGGATCGGTTGGCCGATGGCCCCAGATTTCTGCCCCCCCCCCCTTATTTGGGCTTTGTAAATTTCCATCACTGGCCCAACAATTTTATGGGTACACTTCCTAAGAGTTTTAGCTAACCCCCAATGTCTGTGCCAGCTTAAGGCTGGCCTTCTTTATTTGTGCGCTCCACTCCATCTTCTCATTTTGTGTTAATCTTAGATATTCGAAGACAGTCACTTTCTCTAGTGGTTTCCCATCTAGCTGAGAGTTTGGTTGTGTGGTATTTCTTAAATTAAAAGCCATATATTTGGTTTTCTGTGAATTTATCTCTAAAACCCTATTTTTACAGAATTAATGAAAGATATCTAGAGCCCTCTGTATTCTCATAGGGGACTTAGATAACAAGAATGTATCGTCTGCGAACATCAAAGCAGGAACCTTGAAGTTCGCCAACCTAGGGGCATTTATATCCCTCCCAGCAATCAGGTTCTCTACTAGGCTGTTAATAAATAAACAGAAAAGGGTCGGAGCCAACACGCACCCTTGTCGTACTCCTCTTTCTATGGAGATGGGGTCAGTGAGCTCACCATTTTTCCCATACCTGATTTGGGCGTAATTACATTTGTGGAGCTGTTTCATCTGGTGGCAGAGATACGAGGGGGCCCCCATTTCCAGTAAAATGGACCACAGTTTTTCCCTGGGGATCAGGTCAAATGCCGATTTTAGGTAGACAAAGATCAAATAAAGGCTGTCACCCTCCAGAAGTACTGCCTTCCAGTACACAAGTCGCAGCCTAAGAATTTGATCTATTGTGGACATTCTAGCTCTAAAGCCTGCCTGGTGGGGGCTGAGTATAGAATACTCCTCCATCCAGCTCTCTAATCGACCCAGTAGCACTCGTGATTATATCTTCTGGGTGACATCTATGAGGCTAATTGAGCGATAATTAGCGGGTAGCAGCAGTGAGCCCTTTTTGTGAATTGGAATAATTTCTGCCCCCAGCCAGGTCGTAGGAATCGGCATTCCCTGCAGGATAGCATTAAACAGGGTTCATAAGTATGGGGCCCAAATATTAGGTTCATTATGTAGGAGGTCGCCTGGGATCTTGTCTAATCCCGGTGCCATGAAGGGGGTAACCCTACTTAGGGCATCCTTTATCTCTTTTAGAGAAATATTTGGAACAACAGAGATAGGTGGCTGCCAGTGGTGGCACTCATTTATCGCCTGCCCTACTTCACCCTCTGCCTTTCATATAAGGGTTCAAAGTGGCCTTCCAAACTTCTGTCCCCAGATTCAGTTCTATTGCCAGTTTGCTATCTGTGCACCCAGTGTTAACTAAATTCCAAAAAGCCGTCATGTCCCTGGAACATTGGGAATTTTTCAAGCTTTCCCATCTTTCTTCCTCCCATTGTTTCTTGGCCACATTGATTATGTTTTTGTGGGCTGTTCGCTTCTCTTTTATTAAAGGTCTGTGTTTGGATTTGATAGCTAGAACTAGTGGTTGCTTGGCCTTACGACAATCGCCATTGTACCAAATGTGGCCCTGGGTTTACTTTTCCCTAGATTTTGACATGGGGAAGGAAATATTTGCCAGATCAGATATTAAACCTTGGTGGTTACTCGCGATGTCATGTAGGGCAGTAGTGGAAGCTGCAGTATCACTAAGTTGGTTTGCAACTGTGAGATTTAGAACCATAGTTTGATAAAGGGAGGCTAGTTTTTCATGGGATTTACAAAATTCCCCCCATTTAACTCTCCTCCTGCCACTAGATGTGGTTAAGCTGGGGCTGATTGAAGGTTGGCCTGTGCTGACATCCCTGGGGCAAGGCGGTACCATGGTGAGAATCAGGACTTTATGGTCCATGTCGGTGAACAGTCAAAATATCGAGTCAAAAATATTGAATGGACATAATATCGAGTTTAAAATATAGAATGGATAAAATATCGAATGGACAGAATATAGACATCATAAATATCGCTTTTAAGGTAAGTAATGTAATATCAAATGTTAAAAATATAGAAAGTTAAAATATCGAAGTATATAATATAGGTTATTAAAATTATCGATTTTTTAATAATATCGAATTTTTTATAGTGTTTTTTTATGTTATTATATGTGTGAAAAGTGTGTATTTATGTTATAATTAATTTTAATTAATTAATTTAGTTTTTTTAATTTTTGCGTAATTTAATTCTGTAGCGGGTTGTGGGTTTATAGGGGAATAGGGTGGGAAGTAATTTAATTATAATTAATTAAATATGTACATTTATTTATTGGTATTAATTTTTAATTAATTGTTAATTCATTTGTATTTGGTAATTAATTAAATTTTAATTGGTAATTAATTTTAATTAATTGATTAATTGCTAATTAAGTTATTTTACTAATTTATTTTCTGTAGCGGGTTGTGGGTTTAGAGGGGAATTGGATGGGAAGTAATTTAATTATAATTAATTAAATATGTAAAATTATTTATTGGTATTTATTTAGAATTAATTGTTAATTAAGTTTTTATGGGTAATTAATAACATTTTAATTGCCAATTAATTTAATTTAATTGATTAATTGCTAAATATGTTATTTTACTAATTTATTTTCTGTAGCGGGTTGTGGGTTTATAGAGGAATAGGGTGGGAAGTAATTTATTTATAATTAATTAAATAATTAAATGTATTTAATTGTATTTAAGTTGAATTAATTGTTAATTAGTTTTTAATTCTTAAATAATTAATTGTTAATTTGTAATTAATTTGTATTAATAGGTAACTAATTGTAATAATTAATGTTAATTAGTAATTTTAATAGATTAATTATTATATTATATTAAATTGTTAATTACTTTTAAATAATTTTTTATAGATATTAATTTGTATTTTTTTAAATAATATATGAAGTATTTACTTTCCCTAATGTTGCACTCTCTGGAGTGGGAATAGTAATTTTAACTCTTACGCTATCCAATGCTTTCCCTACTGTTGCACTCTTTGGAGTGGGAATAGTAATTTTGACCCCTACGCTATCCAACGCTTTCCCTACTGTTGCACCCACTGGAGTGGGAATAGTAATTTTTACCCCTATGCTATCCAACGCTTTCCCTACTGTTGCACTCTTTCGAGTGGGAATAGTAATTTTTACCCCTACGCTATCCAACACTTTCCCTACTGTTGCACTCACTGGAGTGGGAATAGTAATTTTTACCCCTACGCTATCCAACGCTTTCCCTACTGTTGCACCCACTGGAGTGGGAATAGTAAATTTTACCTCTACGCTATCCAACGCTTTCCCTACTGTTGCACCCACTGGACTGGGAATAGTAAATTTTACCTTTACGCTATCCAACGCTTTCCCTACTGTTGCACCCACTGGAGTGGGAATAGTAATTTTAACCCCTACGCTATCCAACGCTTTCCCAACTGTTGCACCCACTGGAGTGGGAATAGTAATTTTAACCCCTACGCTATCCAACGCTTTCCCTACTGTTGCACTATTTGGAGTGGGAATAGTAATGTTTACCCCTACGCTATCCTACGCTTTCCCTACTGTTGCACCCAATGGAGTGGGAATAGTAATTTTAACCCCTACGCTATCCAACGCTTTCCCTACTATTGCTCTCTTTGGAGTGGGAATAGTAATTTTTACCCCTATGCTAGCCAAAGCTTTCCCTACTGTTGCACCCACTGGAGTGGGAATAGTAATTTTTACCCCGACGCTATCCAACGCTTTCCCTACTGTTGTACTCACTGGAGTGGAAATAGTAACTTTTATCCCTACGCTATCCAACGCTTTCCCTACTGTTGCATTCTCTGGAGTGGGAATAGTAATTTTACACTTCCGCTATTGTACGGTAATAATATTGGATATTATTTAATTATATTATGTTACTCTATATATATGTTTTAGCAAATATGATATAAAAAATGTTTATAACTTTCATTAATTATTTAATTATTATAAGTTAATTTAAGTATTTTTAAGTATATTTTATTAATTAATTTTTAATATTAATTTAATTTAACATTGTTTTTAATAAAGGCGATATTTTTATAGACTATATTTTAGTAAACGATATTTTTTACTCGATATTTTTGTACTTACCTGTTTGGAGATACAAACTCGATATTCTGTCTGTCAATATTTTGTCAACAATATTTTTGATAGTCAATATTATGTCCCTCGATATTATGTCAGTGATCCGTCACTGTCATATCGAGACACGACCCTAAAATCAATCACCCACTGCCAACGTTTGGTGCCCAGCAAGATCTAGGGCGATATGTAGGTAGCTAAATACCGGTGGGTAACGGCCAAAATTCGGTAAATTAGCCGTTACCGACTGGTATTTAGGCATTTGAGATGTAGTAGGCCAAAAATGAGGAATCGGTAATTATGAAGCGGTGAATACCGATTCATCATTACCGAATTCTAAATTACTGAATCGGTAAATAAGAAACAGTAAAAAAACTAGAAAAGAGATGCAGGTAAATTCTGTAATACCGAATTTCATGAAATTTGGTATTTAAGAGTCAGTAATTAACACTGACTGGAAGCAGGTGGTAATCAGCCACATTGTATATAAGCAATCCCAAAATGCAACAGTGTGATCACTATGGCGGCTTTCTATGTGATTGCAAGGCGGCTATGTCTTCAGGCAGCAGGAGTCAGGATCTGGAGACAGGAGGATCACATTTACAGACAGCGCATCACACTCTTCCAACAGACTGAGGCTGAGATCCATGTAAGGTACAGGCTACACCCCCACACCATACTGGACTTGATAAGGGACCTGCACTCACTCCTGGAGCACCCAACACCAAGGGTGCACGCCATACCACCACATGTGCAGGTGCTGTGTATTCTACATCTGCTCGCATCTGGCAGTTACCAGGGGGTGATAGCTGCGGTAGGTTTCTTCAGAAAGTTCCTGGATGCTATGATGCAGAGAATGCATCACTACATCAGCTTCCCAAACACACATGCGGAACTGGTGAAAACCAAGACAGACTTTTACCAGATGGCACAGTTGCCGCATGTCATAGGCTGTATTGATGGCACACACATTCCAATCTGCCCACCAGAAGCCACTGAGTATATCTACAGGAACAGAAAGTCAACCCACTCCATAAATGTGCAGGTAATCTGCGATGCTGCCAACATAATCACTGACATTGTGGCCAAATTTCCTGGGCGTACCCACGATTCATACATCTTCCAGAACAGTGGGATCTACACACACCTGGCTGCTGCAGAATTTGTAGAAGGATACATGCTAGGTAAATCACTGTGACACTCCCTTACACATACTGCAGGTAAATGAGTATTGGTGTATGTGACCAATGGCACTCTCATTTCCACCTAGGCGACATATGCCGTGCAGTCATTTATCCTCACTCCCTATCTAAACACATCAACCCTGAGTGAGAGACAATACAATGTGGCACACAATTCAACACGGAACGTTGTGGAGCGCACATTTGTACTGTTGAAAAGCAGGTTCCGCTGCCTCCACAAAAGCGGAGGCGCACATCAGTACACACCCATCATCTGCTGCAAAAACTGCTGCAAAAACATTGCAACTTGTGCAATGCTGCACAACCTTGCCACAAAGAAAGGTACAGAAGTGGAATTAACTGATTATGAGGACCATGATGATGAATTTTCCGGGACACAGCCGCTGACCATGTAGGTACACGGAGGGGAGCCGCGGGCGTTGAATGAAACGCCGTGTGAAGTCACCCCACGCTGTCATTTCCGTAGGGGCGTAATGGTGTCCCTTAGGAAGTTCCCTTTTTTCTACACATCCCTACCAATTGTGTAGCGTGGTGTTGATGGAAATTTTCCGTTTATTGACACTGAATATATATATTTTTTTCACACTTAGAGCATCACGGGAGGGTGCGCCTTAGCGCGCGCACACCACCGGAGGACTTTTGTTATAGGTCCTAAAGAAAGCTGAGCTATACGCAATTAAACAGCTGAAACATGTCGACCAAATTCTGCCTTTGACCTAGGATTCCTGTTCCTTAATTAAGAACCTGGGGAGTCCGCTCACTCTGTTTTTAACCAATGCGGGCTGGCCATTATTAAAAATGTTTCTAAAGGCAAAACCTTTGCATTTTTAAATTTTTAAAACACATTTGCACTATCACAGTTAGTCACCTCCTAATTTGGGCACTGTTGCACTCACCACATCCTGCTCCGCTGTAACCAGGCGTCGTAGCACGCTGGGGAGGCATTCGGTCACCCCAGCGGGGACCCGATGATGAAGCATGTCACCAACTAGTGGTGAGTGAGGGTCCGTCTAAGAATTAAAGCTCTTTCCCTCCACCCACTATAGGGTGACCAGCAAGCGCCCAGACTTTCTTCTAGTTGAAGATAGTCTACTGGGCTCACTCAGGGACTTTGAGACTGCCCCGCTGTGTATACTGCACGCATGTGAGCATTGATCGCGCGTGCGGTACATAGCGGAGTTTTATTTCATAAACCTTTAAACTATCACGTTTTCCACCTTTCTTTTGCATCACAGTCACTCCTCTGTTGCTTACGATGAATTTGCACACCCAGAGCCCAACGCAGCAGGAGTGCCACCAGCAACAGATGGGAGACAGAGACGGGCAGAGATCACATGCAACTAGTTTTAAGTAAGTAAGGAGACACAGCTAGTTGTTGAATGTAATGACGTAGTTTAATTTGTGGGCACTATGCCACAACAAAAACCTTCAATTTGTGACATCCATAGTAGCAAGTAATGGGTTACTTCACCCAATTCTGTTCTGCAAATTGTGGGCTGAACGTCTGCGGCCACGCACAACAGTGCTGGATGGCATTGACTGACTTTCCCCACTGGCTGTGGATCCAGTGGCGGCCCAATGCCATCTGCTGCTCCTCCGGGTGTCTGTTACAGGGGGGGTAATGCTGCTCCGACTGGTTGTCCGCAACCTCGGCAGCACCAGTAGTGGCAGAGTGTCTCATAAGCAGCTTTTCAAGAGCAGTGGTCACCTTCACCAGCCCCCTAGACACATCAGTGCTGCAGTGCGTCAGCCCCTCCTGCATGGCCACGGGCCTCTTGCATAGTAGAGTGGTGGCAGTTGCCAGGCGGTGCCCCATTTTCTGCCTCTCCCTGCGCCTTTGTACTCTGTCCTCATCCATTTTGCTGCACAGCAGCATCACAGACTGGGACATGTCCCGCATACCCGCACCCATTTCCTTCATGCCCTCAGCCATTGAGAAGCCATTGAGAAGGTGTGCTGTTGCCAGACTGCTGGATTCTGCTTTCTCCTCTGAAGACTCGATGGGGGTACTTCTACTGTGCCACTGGATGTCAGCAATGCTGGTTTGGTGGCCACGACTGAGGGAGCACACACAGGTGCCAGACGCTGACGCAGGGCTCATGTGAGCAGTCCAACTCCACAGGATGAGAGCAATGGTGTCTTTGGAGGGCTGGAAGCCACAATGGTAAAGGTGCAGCGCCTACAAGGAAAGGCTATTCAGTCAGTGCAAAGACAAATGAGGCACCTCATTTGTCTTTGCACTGACTGAATAGCCTTTCCTTGTAGGCGCTGCATCTTTACCATTGTGGCTTCCAGCCCTCCAAAGACACCATAGCTCTCATCCTGTGGAGTTGGACTGCTCACATGAGCCCTGCGTCAGCGTCTGGCACCTGTGTGTGCTCCCTCAGTCGTGGCCACCAAACCAGCATTGCTGACATCCAGTGGCACAGTAGAAGTACCCCCATCGAGTCTTCAGAGGAGAAAGCAGATTCCAGCAGTCTGGCAACAGCACACCTTCTAGGTCTCACCACTGCAGGTGGTGTTGATGTTGGTGAAGCTGGCTGTGGTAGAGAGGCTGGCTGTGGTGGTGAGGCTGGCTGTGGTGGTGAGGTTGGCTGTGGTGGTGTTGTGTGCCCTGCACTTGTACTGGCCTTCTCAGTTGTTGCCTTTCCGGGGTACCCTCTCTCCCTTGTCCTACACAGTCCTGCGTGAGGTCTCGCCTATTGACAGAAATTGTACATTAGCTCAGTGTTCCTGAAGCCATGCATTGCAACAATTAAAATAAATTTCTGCCACACTATCTCCTTGTCCTCTGCCTGCTTATCGCTGATATGTGTCGCATGCCTTCAGTTCAATTCCTGCCATGATAGGGGTTTCACTGACTACATCCCGTATAATGCATTGCTGGTCTGAACTAAAACCTGTACTGGAGTGGGATTCACATAGCCCAATTGGGGATTTGGGATAGGGGAAGGGGGTGCACAATGCTGTGCATGCTTCTTATCTTGTTTGAGAGCAGCTCTGGCAGAGCTGTCTGCATCCCCCATTCCACAGGCGCTCTCTGGCTCTATCGTGGACTCCACAAGCCTCTCAAGTTCAGTCAGGGCAGGTGCCCTGTTCCTTCCACCTCCTGTCTGGTTGTCTTGTTTTTTGTGGTCTGCCATCTTCCTCTTAGTGATGATCCTGATGTCATACCACCGCTTCTTCAGAACATCTATGTCCCGGGGGGTCACTCCAATATGGCATTCACCTGGGACTGGATTCCAAGCCAGGTTTTGCGTTTTTCAGATTCTGCTACTTGCAGGACTGCTTTACAAAAAGCTTTGTGTGCTGCTTCACTACCTCCTCCACAAGGACCTGCAGTTCCTTCTGACTGAATTTGAGTTTCCTCTTCCTTTCCCCTCCTTCTGTGTCCTGGCTGGCCATTGTGCAAGATTTTCAGAGTAAGTTCAGTAAGTTCTGTTGCTCTCCTCTGCACTCCCAGCCTCTCCAGAAGGGTCTGATTGTGTGCACCTGCCTGGGTGTGGCCACTTCCTGGTTGGGAGGAGTTGTGGTTGCACAGGATTGGCTGATTCCTCAATTGCTGTGTATTTGAATTTCCGAATCGGTATTTACTGATTCGGTATTTACCGATTCGGTAATATTGTCCGAATCTGTATTTACTGATTCGGAAAAACCGATCGGTATTGCAGATTCGGTAAATATTTGCCGATTTTTACAGATTTGGTAATATTTACCGAATTATTACGTACATCGGAAATACAGATTTCTAAATACAGATTCAGTAAAATTCGGTAATTAGGAATCGGTATTTCCAAATTACCTACATATGGCCCCTAGTCTAGAATAGAAGAGCTTCCTGGTCTATTAAATGATTGGTCCACTGGGGAATCAGATTTTGTACATCCATTACAGGCACTGAGATAGTGATTCAGTGTAGGAGTACTAGTGGAGTTCAGGCCTTGGTTGTCGGGATGTTTGGTTCTGGTATGGCCCAATACTGGTCCTTCTCACTGACATCACCCCCAATTAACTTACGTCCGACGGCCATCGTATAGGGGATGGTACTGCCCAACAAGATGTTGGCAGTCCCGCACTCAAATTACAATGTGATCACCTTCAAGGTGATAGCAAAGAGTATTTTGTGTATTGCGGCTTGTGCGAATGGCAGCAGCACACGCCACCGTCCAAAAAACGCACATTGCGCCTATGCCTGCACTATGTGGCAGGCACCATGTGGTAGGGGTGACCATAGGTTTCCCCCAAAACTCAACACCGAGGGTTAAGGGGAAAGAGGGGCCTGCTACAGGCCCCCAATGTCCCGTTCTGCCAGCCTATTCATGGTGGGCAGGTCCGGCTTTAGCACTGGAGGCACCCTGTGCAACAATGTTTATTGGCGCCCCCCAATGACCACATCTACCACGGATTCCCTCTCTACCACCATTTAACAATGCTTCTCAAGTCTTTATAACACTCTCTCTCAGACTGATTTAGTTTTATAGCACCACTCATACCGGTGTAGGTGGTCAGAGCACTTTAAATCACTCACATTTCCACAGAGACAATCATACTTGTGTAAATCGGAGTATGGGAAACGTTACATAAGACAGAGAACTTCAAGGTGTGGGAATCGCATGTCATCTGTACTGGTAGGCATTATAGTGTAAGAGTCCTTAGTCTAGAAAAGCACAAATTCAGAATGTAAAACATAACATCATTGTTAGGGTTTTCTTTAATAAAAATTGATTTCTCCTACCAAATAGCACTAATACATATCTTGTAGATTGCATGCAGCTCTTTGATGACAGTTAATAGCTCAGTATGCTATATTAAGATTTTAATTTATAAACTGCAAGTAACAAAGGATCCCTGGGACACAAGCAGTAACCCACTGACCTATTTACATTATACGTACTTTGTGATCTGCATGGTACATATTGTTTGCAATAGGCATATTAACCCACTGCACTACCTTACAATTAGTTAAAACTTCCACTAGACAAACCTACGATCTCTCTCCAGCAGGAACATTAATCACTGGAGTGATCTTGACATTTTTATTGATGCCCGAAAATTGCTGGAAGCAAGAAACGCGGCAGCAGGTCCTTTAAAAATTTAAATATACTTGCAAACAGGCGCCCCACCCCAAGTCAGCGCCCTTGCAGTGGAATCGATCGCACCGCCCTAGAGCCGGCCCTGATGTTGGGTACCCGCCATGGAACGTTTGATGGGGAGGGAAAACATAATCCCTACGGTGGTGCCTGGCAGACACTACTACCATTGTAGGGAACGGAGTGCCCTCCAATGGTCCGACGGGCTCCTTGAGCCTATCAGATCCGGTCGGTCTCTCTCCCTACCCGCCATCCTAATGTGGTGGGCGGAAAACATGCTTACAATGGTGGGGGGACCTCCACCGAATCAGTGGCAGTCTCACCATCATCGTAATCAGCCCATAGTTTGGATTGATCAGGAAACTAGGGTTAAAACACAGAAGTCAAATTTGTCTTAATGAGTCTACGAACTGTTAACAGAACACCATAGGCGCAAGGTTGACCTGTTTAGGATCCAATTTTAGCAACAGTCCCACCCTGTGTTAGCGGTCAAAGCGGAGTCTGCGTTGCCTCGCAAGCAAAAAGCTTTTTGCGTACCCACAGAGTGAGGTCATCAGAATCAACGGGCAAATTGTTCAGCCTTGCAGATTCTGCCAAATCAAAAATCTGGGCCATGGGACCAACAACATCTAATAATTTCTCCTGACAAGTGGACCAGGCTTTGTCCACCCCATCTGCGTGGGTCTTTGCCAAATTTTGAAAGGAAAAGCTAGTAAAGAGGGATCTATGGCAGTGGTAGCACAACATTTTGGCCGTAAGGTAAAGGCGGGGACTGACTTGAGTTTGGCTCTCATTTGTTTGTTCAGAGACCTCGAAGCCACATACTCTCCCATTTGATCAGCGGGAAACACTCAGTGGAATTAGGGTGATGAATAAGGTTGGGGTCCAACAAAGTAACACCCTCTGAGTCCATAACCAGCGTGGCCTTGAAAGGGTCATGAGAGTGAGAGGCTAACTTTTGTTTCTTAAAAGGTACTGAAGTCTGGAAAATCTCATTCAAATTTGTGGGAATCGTCCTCATCATTATTTTGATGAAAAATGCGAGAACTATATAACTCCATTTTGAGAAAATGGGCAAAAATGTAAAGGAAAAAGTTCACCTGGAAGTTAAGGGGTTACAAAAAGGAAGGCAGTGAGGAAAAAGACGATGGGTGTACATGGAATGCCAGGAAGGCCAGAGGCAGGAACTGAGGCCGCACCCCTAGAAAAACTTTGACCTAAGTACCACCACTGGAGGAATTGTTATCCCAAATGGAAGGCAAGGGGGTCCGAATACCGCCACAAATGAGAAGTAGGCAGAGCATGAAATGTCAAAGCTCGTCTCGGTCTGCGATATAATGGGTACTGCGGTCCGCGACATGTCGGAGCTCAAGGTAAAACAGCGCTCTTGGTAAAAGCAGCAATGTACCGACTGTGTCAAAACAGCACACCATTAACAATAACTGTCGGCAACCACAAAGGCCAGCACAGTCAGCACAATTTATCATAAACAATGCATGTAATAGCGAAAAGAAGTAATATGCAAATACTTATCTTGACTGCGAGCAGCAAGAAAAGAGAGCTGCTTGCAGTCAAGTTAGGTATTATTGGTGTTCCTAGGTTGCCACTGACTGGTAATTTGTACTACGTTCTTTATCCTATTGGATGTGTTCCCTAAGCCCTATGGAATTTGTAGTTTTCATATATAGCTTGACTACTGCTCTTGAAAATAAAGCAAGAATTGAAAGCATTTTAGGGTCCTCTGGTCTTGCAATAAAATTAAATCTCAGTCTTGGAAAGTATATAACAGTGCTATTTAATGTAGGTCCAGCTCTCCCAGCAATCTTCCTTTCCATGACATTGTATACATACTTCTAAAACTGTAGAGCCATTTATCCTTTCCAGGTTTACTATCAATAATTTCTTCTACAGAAAACATGCACACCATTGGTACAGTACTTGCGTTGAGCAATAATATGCTTGCTCTGCATTAGCATACTTTACCAGCCAGAATGCCCAACTAACAGCCAGAATTCCCAAAGACATGAATGCTTGCTTTACAAATGCAGATGTTACAGTCCACATTTTAAAATGACTTTATTAATGACTGCTCTTAAAGCAAAACTTTCCACATTTTCAAAAGCCATCACACACACATACGGACAATGAATCATACATGTGTAAATCAGTGTATAGAAAATATACATAAGACTAAGGGGACTACAAGGTGTAGGATGCACCGGTCATCTATACTGCTAGGCTCATAAGACAGTGGTTAGGGCTGACTTTAACATGAAGAATTTATTTCTACCCAAACAAACCTTTCTTAGCAACATCAGGATAGAAAGACCAGTAAAAAACATTACTTTCTAACCTGGACCAACCGTAGTCAGTTATTATGCGGCAGAAATTGAATGCTATTGTGAAATTAAGAATTACTCTTTCCTAGTTTGATGTGGCAATCAGAATAAGGGTTTTAAATGTGTTAATGCCATTGTAGTATTACAGACTGTGCCAATGTGTAAATGTGTTAATGCCATTGTGCCATTAACAGACCCTTTTATTATGTGCCGTTACCTACCGCCTTCATGGTTTCTCTAGATTTACTATACTTGGACAGAGAATATATTCCTAGAAATGTAGACAAGGAAATAAATGTATGTTTCAGTAGACTGCTGTTGCTGCGTTAAACCGATCATAGATTGCATTTCCTTATTATTAAAGCCATGTAAACACATGTAATGTTTACCTACCCTTCCCTCCTGAAATACTAAATCTGAAACAGTATTTTTAAGATAATAGTGGAGTTAGTTAAATAAACTTCCAGAGGGATGCTGTCTCAGATTGAGCCTAATCGTACTAACATGTTTTTTTAAGCTTGTAGACAAAAGTCTACACCTACAGCGTGCCAAACACAAGTCTACCTAAAAATAGGTCCCAGTGTATACTTCCCTCTCCACCTGGGTTTCTTCACAAACATGTGCAAAACCCCAAGGTTGCATTTATTGAAACAAGAAGCTGGTTCTCAGTATCTTTACTATAACCTGTCCCCAAACTGAGCATAGTATTACCCTGACATCATGATTGAGGCATTATCACACAGCTGCTTTAAGAGATATGCATGCAGTGGAGGTCCACGTAATATATGCTTGCTGTTCTTGCACTTACTAAACCTCACCTTGACATGATCCTGTACCAAGTCCCTCAATTAGCGTGTGTCGCGTGTAGGCCACTGGGTGGCCGGGTAGTAAGTGGCACCGCCTCAACGGGGCCAGCATTAACACACTCATCATATAGAGTTCCCTGCCGTACAAGTGGGGAGCTTTTACCAAAAGTACTCCCGCCAACATGCCTGAAGCACGTTTGGTGAAAATGCACAATGCTGCCCATCCTATAATACCGGTGCATGGCAGTCCGAGGCAGGAAAATAAGAGTGTCAAAACCCCACCTTAAATAAGGAAGGCTTTGTAGTGCCATTGCCCTGGTGGTCCTGCAGGAGCTAGACTGCTGCAAAGGGATGTCTGAGAGGTAATCCAGCTTAGTTTTGCCCACATTTTAATAACCACTTCCCTAACTGCATGCTAGCGGGTAGCGCCTGGTTTGGCCAGAATTGTTTGAAACTGAACTCAGACAAAACAGAGGTTGTCTGGTAACAATCCTTCCTTATTGTCCCCTTTCTGGTGACCTACAAATCTGAGTTCACTCCTGTCACAGCCACAAAAGTAAGAAATGTAGGAGTTATCATGGACCACCGACTTACCCTTTGAGATCAGGGTAATTCTGTTACTTCCTCTAAATTTCTTTTCTTACGAATGTTAAGAAAAATCATACGTTTCATACCGCTAGATGCCCGGTAAACCGTAGTGTCCTCTTCATTCTGTCCAGACTAGACTACTGCAATAGTCTGTACATGAGCATGCAGCAGCAACATCTTCACAGGCTCCAGGCCCTCCAAAATGCGGCTGCTATACTTCTTTGCGGAATTTCTAAAATCTGTCCCATTAAACCAGTGATCAAGGACCTTCATTGGCTCCCCGTCATAAAAATATTTAAATACAAAGCACTCTGCAGAGCCTACAAGGCTCCCCAAATTCCGGGTCCTGCCTTCTTCAGACAAAAGCTAGTCTGGCATCTTCCCAGCACAACTCTTCGATTCTCCAGCACAAAGCTCCTGACAGTCCCCAGATTCAAAAAAGCTAACTGGGGAGTTTCATCCTTGGTGCTGCTAAAACTTGGAATGCTTTACCACTTTTCATTCGTTCCTCCTCTAGTCTCTTGGCTTTTAGGAAGGCCTTGAATACTGTGTTTTTTCCCATTAGTTTGCCCAGGTTTGGTACAAGGAGTTAGCGCCGGGACACCTTTAAGTAGCTGTGCGCTTTATAAAAACCCAATAACATTAACATTATAAAAACCCAATAACATTAACATTATAAAAACCCAATACCATTCGTTTTGGCCTAGTTTTGGGCTGATGTCCTGGTACTATCAAATTTCCAGGTCTTCTGTGGCATTAGTTACGGTGGACACAGAAAAACATCTTTAATTTGAATCAAAATGAGAGGAAGCTGTCCATCTCATAAATTGGCATTAAGAGTTATTTATTTAAATATCTTTGTAACAAACCAATGTCTACTTTTTCAAGCAGGGCCTCAACCTGCGTGCCCATGCCACGGTATGGTCTTGGAACTACTCGGGTCCTTTGACCACTCGGGCAGAACACTGTGAACACATACTTTAATGAGCTAGTTTCTTTCTGCCTCATTATTGGTTGTTTGGATTTTCTAAACCTATTCTTTCCAGCTTTGGAAGAACCTGGCTTGTGTTTTTCAGTCAGCAAACCAGTAGATTCGGCCAGGAACATTTTAAAGCTACAACAATGTTTTCCCTTCCCTCCACTACTTCACCCATACCCCTCAGCCGTCCTTCACGCTACATAGAGCCCTGCAGCATACATTTAACACTTGTTCAGAGATGGTGGTAAATCCGTGCATTAATTTCTATGGATTTGTGAATTCTGTGTTTTTTTTACAACTGGAATTACCAACTCCTCATGCCATGGAGTTTAACTTGTTACCAAAATGTAGGAGTAAATTTACCATGCAGTAAATCCACACCAGGGCCCCCGCTGGGACTCGATGACACGACAAAATTTCATAATGTGAAGTTGTGTAATAATATCCTGTATATCGCTCATCTCCCATTGATGGTAAGGGTCGCGGATAGTGCTTCTCACCTGTAAGACCACATAGTTCCCCGCAAATTGCTCTAAGCTTATCGATCCAGGTTCGGTGCTTCTGCAACATTGACACAGCAGCAATCCAGATTGTTAAAATCTAATAAACAAGACCATTGTCTATGACATTTGCATTAAGCATCAAGGGCAAACAGGCCCTCCTGACATTCCAGTAGTCTGACTTGGGCATCTTAAACAAAGCCCTAGACTGTTTCAAAGAAGGCTTTCAGATCCTTCGCACCTCACTGATTGTACAGATTGCTAAAGCTGCAATCTTTCTCTTTTGACCTTTAACCTTTCTTCAGGATCAAGCAGGCTGCCATATTTTGAACCGCCTGTAGTCTGTTAGCATAGTAGATGGCATAGCAAGATAGAACAAATGTTCACAATCATGGTGAAAGAGGCTGTTTTCCTATCAGTCTTCAAGAATGGCACCAGTTTCCTGAGAACTTCCAGGTGAAAGAACCATTTGAGACCATTGGGACAATCTTATTAGACATTTTTTACTTTTTCACTGAAGAAGATGGAGTGGGTAAAAATTAAATTTCTACTGGCTAGTGTAAATCAAACTATGACCAATCTGCAGGCAAAGTGTAACTACCTCAAAGCATCATCGACCAAGGACTTCCAACATTTTGCAGTCTGGCTCGACACTATACAAGTGTGTACATCTCACATTTATCTAAAGTTGAACGCCTCTGAAACCAAGTGTGTCTCAATGAAGTGGCATATCTCAATGCCTGATTCAGACATGTCCCACTGTCATTGACAATGCCAGCTTCTTCCTCTCCGACACAACTGTACCACATCGCTTGCATTCTACATTTACAACCATCTCAATTAAGCAGACAAGTAGCCTTAAACAGCACAGTTTTATCTAAGTCTGCTACATAGAATAACACATGCCAAATCCAAATGCACGGCATCCACTTCAAGGCCTTCATCCATCATTCAAACTGGCTTTGCGACCAATTCACCCCAGGCGACAGCATTACCACTTGTCACCAATAAGCTGGAAACCAGAATGGTGCACAAGTGGAGGACATGCAAGAAGCCCTTCTCTGTGCACGCACACTGGCTCTGGAAAGCGCCCCCTGTGATTCTGTGGATCTTAACGGGCTCTGGAAAGCGCCCCCTGTGATTCTGTGGATCCTCACGGGCTCTGGAAAGCGCCCCCTGTGATTCTGTGGATCCTCACGGGCTCTGGAAAGCGCCCCCTGTGATTCTGTGGATCTTCACGGGCTCTGGAAAGCGCCCCCTGTGATTCTGTGGATCCTCACGGGCTCTGGAAAGCGCCCCCTCTGATTCTGTGGATCTTCACGGGCTCTGGAAAACGCCCCCTGTGATTCTGTGGATCTTCACGGGCTCTGGAAAGCGCCCCTGTGATTCTGTGGATCCTCACGGGCTCTGGAAAGCGCCCCCTGTGATTCTGTGGATCTTCACGGGCTCTGGAAAACGCCCCCTGTGATTTTGTGGATCCTCACGGGCTCTGGAAAGCGCCCCCCGTGATTCTGTGGATCCTCGCGGGCTCTGGAAAGCGCCCCCTGTGATTCTGTGGATCTTAACGGGCTCTGGAAAGCGCCCCCTGTGATTCTGTGGATCCTCACCGGCTCTGGAAAGCGCCCCCTGTGATTCTGTGGATCCTCACGGGCTCTGGAAAGCGCCCCCTGTGATTCTGTGGATCTTCACGGGCTCTGGAAAGCGCCCCCTGTGATTCTGTGGATCCTCACGGGCTCTGGAAAGCGCCCCCTGTGATTCTGTGAATCTTCGCGGGCTCTGGAAAGCGCCCCCTGTGATTCTGTGGATCCTCACGAGCTCTGGTAAGCGCCCCCTGTGATTCTGTGGATCTTCACGGGCTCTGGAAAGCGCCCCCTGTGATTCTGTGGATCTTCACGGGCTCTGGAAAGCGCCCCCTGTGATTCTGTGGATCTTCACGGGCTCTGGAAAGCGCCCCCTGTGATTCTGTGGATCCTCACGGGCTCTGGAAAGCGCCCCTTGTGATTCTGTGGATCTTCACGGGCTCTGGAAAGCACCCCCTGTGATTCTGTGGATCCTCACGGGCTCTGGAAAGCGCCCCCTGTGATTCTGTGTATCTTCACGGGATCTGGAAAGCGCCCCCTGTGATTCTGTGAATCTTCGCGGGCTCTGGAAAGCGCCCCCTGTGATTCTGTGGATCTTCGCGGGCTCTGGAAAGCGCCCCCTGTGATTCTGTGGATCCTCACGGGCTCTGGAAAGCGCCCCCCTGTGATTCTGTGGATCCTCACGGGCTCTGGAAAGCGCCCCCTGTGATTCTGTGTATCTTCACGGGATCTGGAAAGCGCCCCCTGTGATTCTGTGAATCTTCGCGGGCTCTGGAAAGCGCCCCCTGTGATTCTGTGGATCTTCGCGGGCTCTGGAAAGCGCCCCCTGTGATTCTGTGGATCCTCACGGGCTCTGGAAAACGCCCCCTGTGATTCTGTGAATCCTCACGGGCTCTGGAAAGCGCCCCCTGTGATTCTGTGTATCTTCACGGGATCTGGAAAGCGCCCCCTGTGATTCTGTGAATCTTCGCGGGCTCTGGAAAGCGCCCCCTGTGATTCTGTGAATCTTCGCGGGCTCTGGAAAGCGCCCCCTGTGATTCTGTGGATCTTCGCGGGCTCTGGAAAGTGCCCCCTGTGATTCTGTGGATCCTCACTGGCTCTTGAAAGCGCCCCCTGTGATTCTGTGAATCTTCGCGGGCTCTGGAAAGCGCCCCCTGTGATTCTGTGGATCTTCAGGGCTCTGGAAAGCGCCCCCCTGTGATTCTATGGATCTTCACGGGCTCTGGAAAGCGCCCCCTGTGATTCTGTGGATCTTCACGGGCTCTGGAAAACGCCCCCTCTGATTCTGTGAGTCTTCATTCCTCGGACAATCACAAAGGATCCGAAGACCCTCCTCTTCAGACAGTAGGTGTCACTGTGCAACTTCCTCTACACCTCTGCTGCCCTCTAGCACTGACTTACAAATCTCTCAACCAGTTCCACCTCCACTGCAGTTCTCCCGAGCCCTGTCCTGCCCTACTACTTATCTCTAGTGATCCCACCCCCAGGATAACTGGTGCATCCCCTCCCTCATGTTGTCTTGGAAATATGCCTAGCCCACCCAGAATGCAGTTAGCTTGCGCTGTGTGTACGACCACGCCCACCCTTACTGGGCCGGTGGTCGCTGGTCGAGGCACATGCTTGTTGGATATCCTTTCGTTGCTGGGCACACTCGTCCATACACCATGTAAACTGTTCTGTTATCCTGCAGAGAGGCCCCTCTTTATGCTGTAACACTTTCAGTGAGTAGCCCTCACGGACCAAACGATACAGGAAATGTGTACATTTTTGTGAGTCCCATAGCCTTACTAGCAGAGCAGCGTGGTTTTGAAAATGCTTTTCATATGAATCATATTGTGATAAGGGCTTTTCTCCTTTCAATCCTTAAAGTGTTTGGCTCAGGCCATCTTCTCTCCCCAGTTCATAAAAGAGATTTAGGAGAAAGCAGTGTTCCTAATACCTCTGCAGCATTTAATAACATTTCCTTCAAAAATATAAAAGAATTGGAAAATAATTATTTACCATGAAATATAGCGAAAGAATGCAATGCATATTCTAAAGTCTCTAGCCAAGTATGACTCAGCATTAGTGGGCATAAATCCAAGCCTGAGCGTGTGAGATTACATTGTCACCCTCAATTACTCCACAAGACAGTATCCACCCACACCCAAGCAGATGTAGAGCACACCACTAACTCAAACAAGCATTGAAAAAGCCAATGGGTTTGACTTTTTTACAAATATAGATACACACAACATGCACATACATGCAGGTGGAGCAGATCAAGACAACACTAGGAAAGGCACCTATTTTCATAGTCAGCACACAAGCAGATACCTATATACGTACACAGTGCACATACAGGCACCCATGTATACAAGCAATACATGCAGTCACCCATGTCCATGTATATAACACATGTATAGCACATACTCGGCTACACGAGCACCATGTCACGCGTGCCATCTCAGCCAGTCCTGGTCAAAATATTTTGCATGCTGGGATTCAAAAGTCCATATGTATAGCTGTAAAAGTATACATACAAAAGTGAAAATACAAATCTCTCCCAGTACCAGAAGTGGCTGAATGCGTTACATGTTGACATGCAACCCTCAACAGCTATGCCCATGTATAAAAACACACATGGACAAATGGATATATATTTTTTTTAAACATACATTTGGCTTTTATGGTACCAACTTCACATGCTTTGAAGAGGTTTATATGCTTTGCTTGTGCATTTGGAAAGACGAGTGTGTCTTAAAACTACAAGGAGAGCTGTTCTGAGAACTACTTGGCAGATACAATACATGCCTGTAATGGGGCATGAGGGGTTCTGGTAAGAGTGAGCCACTGCAGAGAAACTGTTGCTGAAACATACACACATTCTCTGCTCAAAAGCCTGACTCCAGTGGTATCCGTTATGGAATTTCTTTCTAACATCCCCATCAATTAAAACAAGAATGGCATATTATTACAGCGAGGAAGTTATCTTCTAGTTCAGTGAATCTTACATACCTCTATCGCACAACTAGTGATACAGTCAGTAATCCTACAAAGCACACCTGGATCCTTTTTTGTATATTTCCAGAAGGGTTTAGTGTATACCTAAATTAGAAACAAGGATTGCCAAAGCCTATAGGTCCTGCCTCTGAAAACTATTAACAATGTTTTGTAGTCATGCTGTGCAGTAGCTTGGATGTTTTGCAGGGGGGCTAAAACAGTTTAAGTTCTATGATGCAGCCACAGCTAATGCACTTTTGTTGTATTGCATTAACGCTGGATGCATCATAGTTCTTTTTTAGGGCTCGCCTTTCCTATTCCGCAGGAATAGGAAAAGAGCCCTAATGCAGCCAAACCATACTTCAGGCCAAGCAAGGGCTCTCCAGCGGATTTTCGGAAGTGCACGCCTCATGGACGAGCATGCCCAAGCCATCCCACTGCCAGCAGCATTTCTCCACAGCCGCCAGGCCACATCAAAGATTTCCCCAGCACTGCCCCGCCCATCAATCACCCACCCACACCAGCAGCTCTTCCCGCTCCGCCCCCTGCTGCATCAAAGGCTTTTTTTAAAATTTAAATTACCATCTGTTCCAAAGCCTTCTTCGAGAGCAGCTCTTCCCGCTCCACCCCCACAGCCATCTGTCCTTTATTTTCTCACATTTCTCCTCCCCCTCCCCAGCCGCCAGCACCTCCCCTCTCTCCCCTCGCACACACCTTACTCTTTTCAATCTCTTCCGTTGCTCAAAGGAATTACCTGTTTGTCCTGCACCCACCCGTTCTTCAATCCAGCTGAGGATGAAAATTAAATGGCTCCCAGCAAACCTGATCCTCACCAGAAGTGGCACTGGTCTCTCCTGCACCCCACTTCTCCCCGTACCAATTGTATCTGTCACACAAAAGTCCAGTTTCCACTTGTTTTTTAATCCGCGCTTTCCACGCCCCCCCACCCCAGCAATGCAGAGAGTTTGTTTTTTAAGCAGTGCAGCACGCCGCACTTACTCTAATGTTTTTTTTTTAATCCGCGCTTTGTTTTTCACCAGTGTGGCATGCTTCGGGTACAACAATGGAGACCGTGGCTTTCTTTTCCTATGCACGGCTCGCCCATAGAACAAGGACATGAACAACACGAAAGGCAAAAGTATTTAGTTTACAAAGAGGCACACCACGCTAGAACTTTAACAATGGTGGCTGCATTCTTTATTTTGTTGAGTGTGGCTGTCAAAATACATTCAGTCCTTGTACGGCAACATTCTAAATTGTTTTTCCCATTGTGGCACGCCGCAAATAATATTACACAATGGCTCGTCTTCTGTGCACTGAATGTTTTTTCTTTCCTTCATTGCATCCCCTCCTTCAGCCTACAGTGACAATACTTTCGACACAGTGGAACTGGAATAGAAATGTCATAGAAATGTCATGGTGGCTTAGTGCATGTGCACATCTAGTTCTACTTGGAAAAGAAAGGCAGACAATAGGCATTTGAAAGGTATCATGTAACTCCTTGCCCCGGTAGTGGATGAAATCAGATTCATTATTCACATGACTTGCATGGTCTAGTGCTTGTTAGAGTGACAAGTTGCTGTTTCTGTTGTACATGCACGTGGTGGATCAGAGGCGCTGAGGGCTTGCATCGTGTTTTAAGCTTCTGGATCGCGAATTGAGCCTCTCTTACTACTGACATCATGAATACTGCCCTATCCCGAGCAAACTCTCTCTTCACTTTCTCCATAAGCGCCATTGCCGAGAGGTTCGTGCCTGTTGGCATCCATGTATCACAGGTCATGCTGTGAGTACTGTGGCCTAAATGCATCCTGGAGCTAGCTGTTAAGCCCCAATAGCCTCATGCACTAGCATCATCACTCTCCTCTTGCTAACATTGTAACTCAAGCTTATTGCCACAAACTCAAAGCATTGGGACCCAAAACAGGCCATCTCTATCCTACATAACTTCCTTTCTTTCCCCCACGTACTGCGGTCTTCTACATCACTGTGCTCTTCTGTATCACTGTGCTTTATTTAGAAAATGTTTTTCCCTTTCTCTTATTTTGCATGGCTCGAACAAGGACATTTTGTAAAAGTTACATTGTGCGCTTTTAGTAACATTAATGGCGGGCGCAAATGCACTAAGCTAGTAAAGGTTGCAGTGCCACAAGCTATTACTAGTTTTTTTTACAACTCTCATGCCTGCCTGGCTGCCCATCTCATCTCAGCTCTGACCCCAAAGCTGGTCGTCCGCAACAAGGACTCAGGCCCTGGCCGCCCTCTCTTTTGTTAAACACGGTCCCCTGCGATAATTTTTTTGTTTACAACTCTCATGCCTGGCTGAGCTTCTCATCTCTGCTCTCACCCCAAAGCTGGTCATCCGCAACAAGGACTCAGGCCCTGTCCGCTCTCTCTTCCCTATCCTGTGTCATCTCTCCGAATCACCAGGGGCTGCATTAGGCTACCACCCAGCCCCCACTCAATCCAACTCCACCCTCCAACTCCAACTCCACCCTCCTACTCCAACTCCACCCTCCAACTCCACCCTCCAACTCCACCCCCAACTCCACCTTCTAACTCCACCCTCCAACTCTAACTCCACCCTCCAACTCCACCCTCCAACTCCACACTCCAACTCCACCCTCCAACTCAAACTCAAACTCCAGCCCTCTAACTCCACCCTCCAACTCCAACTCCACCCTCCAACTCCACCCTCCAACTCCACCCTCCAACTCCACCCTCCAACTCCACCCTCCAACTCCAACTCCACCTCCACCCTCCAACTCCAACTCCACCCTCCAACTCCACCCTCCAACTCCACCCTCCACCCTCCAACTCCACCCTCCAACTCCACCCTCCAACTCCACCCTCCAACTCCAACTCCACCCTCCAACTCCACCCTCCAACTCCACCCTCCAACTCCACACTCCAACTTCACCCTCCAACTCCACCCTCCAACTCCAACTCCACCCTCCAACTCCAACCCCCAACTCCATCCTCCAACTCCACCCTCCAACTCCACCCTCCAACTCCAACTCCACCCTCCAACTTCAGCCTCCGACTCAACCCTCCAACTCCAGCCTCCAACTCCACCCTCCAACTCCACCCTCCAACTCCACCCTTCAACTCCACCCTCCAACTCCACCCTCCTACTCCACCCTCCTACTCCACCCTCCGACTCCAACTCCACCCTCCAACTCCACCCTCCAACTCCAACTCCACCCTCCAACACCACCCTCCAAATCCACCCTCCAACTCCACCCTCCAACTCCAACTCCACCCACCAACTCCACCCTCCAACTCCACCCTCCAACTCCAACTCCACCCACCAACTCCATCCTCCAACTCCACCCTCCAACTCCAACTCCACCCTCCAACTCCAACTCCACCCTCCAACTTCAGCCTCCGACTCGACCTTCCAGCTCCTGCCTCCAACTTTACCCTCCAACTCCACCCTCCAACTCCAACTCCACCCTCCAACTCCACCCTCCAACTCCAACTCCACCCTCCAACTCCAACTCCACCCTCCAACTCCAACTTCACCCTCCAACTCCAACTCCACCCTCCAACTCCACCCTCCAACTCCATCCTCCAACACCAACTCCACCCTCCAACTCCACCCTCCAACTCCAACTCCACCTGCCAACTCCAACTCCACCCTCCAACTTCAGCCTCCGACTCGACCTTCCAGCTCCAGCCTCCAACTTTACCCTCCAACTCCACCCTCCAACTCCAACTCCACCCTCCAACTCCACCCTCCAACTCCAACTCCACCCTCCAACTACAACTCCACCCTCCAACTCCACCTTCCAACTCCACCCTCCAACTCCAACCCCACCCTCCAACTCCACCCTTCAACTCCACCCTCCAACTCCACCCTCTAACTCCAACTCCACCCTCCAACTCCACCCTCCAACTCCACCCTCCAACTCCAACTCCACCCTCCAACTCCACCCTCCAACTCCACCCACCAACTCCATGCTCCAACTCCACCCTCCAACTCCAACTCCAGCCTCCAACTCCACCCTCCAAGTCCAACTCCACCCTCCAACTTCAGCCTCCGACTCGACCCTCCAACTCCAGCCTCCAACTCCACCCTCCAACTCCACCCTCCAACTCCAACTCCACCCTCCAACTCCACCCTCCAACTCCAACTCCACCCTCCAACTCCACCCTCCAACTCCACCCTCCAACTCCACCCTCCAACTCCAGCTCCACCTGCCAACTCCACCCTCCAACTCCAACTCCACCCTCCAACTCCAACTCCACCCTCCAACTCCACTTTCCAACTCCAACTCCACCCTCCAACTCCAACCCCACCCTCCAACTCCACCCTTCAACTCCACCCTCCAACACCACCCTCCAACTCCACCCTCCAACTCCACCCTCCAACTCCAACTCCACCCTCCAACTCCAACTACACCCTCCAACTCCAACTACACCCTCCAACTGCACCCTTCAACTCCAGCTCCACCCTTCAACTCCACCCTCCAACTCCACCCTCCAACTCCACCCTCCAACTCCACCTCCACCCTCCACCTCCACCCTCCACCTCCACCCTCCAACTCCACCCTGCAACTCCACCCTCCAACTCCAACTCCACCCTCCAACTCCAACTCCACCCTCCAACTCCACCCTCCAACTCCACCCTCCAACTCCACCCTCCAACTCCACCCTCCAGCTCCACCCTCCAACTCCACCCTCCAACTCCAACTCCACCCTCCAACTCCACACTCCACCCTCCAACTCCACACTCCAACTCCAACTCCACCCTCCAACTCCACACTCCAACTTCAACTCCACACTCCAACTTCATCCTCCAAATCCAACTCCACCCTCCAACTCCAACTCCACCCTCCAACTCCACCCTCCAACTCCACCCTCCAACTCCAACTCCACCCTCCAACTCCAACTCCACCCTCCAACTCCAACTCCACCCTCCAACATCACCCTCCAACTCCACCCTCCAACTCCACCCTCCAACTCCACACTCCAACTCCACACTCCCACCTCCAACTCCACACTCCAACTCCACCCTCCAACTCCACCCTTAAACTCCACCCTTAAACTCCACCCTCCAAATCCAACTGCACCCTCCAACTCCAACTCCACCTCCAACTCTACCCTCCAACTCCACCCTCCAACTCCACCCTCCAACTCCACCCTCCATCACTCAGGAACACCACCATATCACTCAGGGGCACCACCAGATTACTCAGGGGCACCACCACATTACTCAGGGGCACCACCACATCACTCGGGAACACCATCACATCCCTGGGGAACACCACCACATCACTTGGGGACACCACCACATCACTCAGAGACACCACCACATCACTCTGGGACACCACCAAATCACTCTGGGACACCACCACATCACTCGGGGACACCACCACATAACTCGGGGACACCACCACATCACTCGGGGGCACCACCACATCACTCGGGGACACCACCACATCACTCGGAGACACCACCACATCACTCGGGAACTCCAACACATCACTCGGGAACACCACCAAATCACTCAGGGACACCACCACATCATTTGGGGACACCACCACATCACTCGGGGACACCACCACATCACTCTGGGAACACAACCACATCACTCGGGGACACCACCACATCACTCGGGGACACCACCACATCACTCAGGGGCACCACTCAGGGACACCACCACATCACTCAGGGACACCACCACATCATTCAGGGGCACCACTCAGGGGCACCACCACATCACTCGCGGACACCACCACATCACTCGGGAACTCCAACACATCACTCGGGAACACCTCCACATCACTCAGGGACACCACCAAATCACTCGGGGACACCACCACATCATGTGGGACACCACCACATCACTCGGGGACACCACCACATCACTCTGGGAACACCACCACATCACTCGGGGACACCACCACATCACTCAAGGACACCACCACATCACTCGTAACATCACCACATCAATCGGGAACACCACCACATCACTCAGGGACACCACCACATCACTCGGGGACACCACCACATCACTCAGGGACACCACCACATCACTCGGGGAGACCACCACATCACTCTGGGGCACCACCACATCACTCTAATACACCACCACATCACTCTAATACACCACCACATCACTCAGCCCAACCACATCATCACTCACCACCACAACAGCACTGTCCTTGCTTGCTACCAACAAGCATTGCCATAGCTAATAGGACTCACATTAGGAAAGTGTAAACTATTGGCTTTGTGAATAACATTGCTATTAATTTATAAATATTTTCAAAGCCAACATATATTAAAAAAATGTGTCATTTACAATACCAATAGCTCACACATTCCTAATGTGAGACCTATTGCATTGCAAATGCTTGTTTATTATTGTTTACATTCATGCTGCACAGCAGCCACACTGCTTTTTAGCATGGCTACAAATCATTGCCAGAGTCGGGAATGACCATGTTGTAAAGCATGAACAAAAGGCAAAAGAAGAGCCAATATTCTCAAAGGCAAGCCCTTGGCTTTGCTAATGTTTGCTAGATTTTGGCACAACTCCTGTGTAATTTTGAGCAAATCTGTTAATCTTCCAATATGTTAAAAATAAAATGAAAATTATATTTGGCAAACAAACCCACGTAAAGACAAACAATTGCGCCCATGCCCATGTCTTAGTGAAAATATGTGTGGAAACAGATAACCACTATTGCCACAGTTAACATCCATTTGAATGGAGAAAAGTACTTCTTTCAAGTGGTGGCATAGTAAAACATAGCTACAAATGGCAAGAGGTACAACAAAGACTAAAGTGAAGAAGAAAAATTAAAGTAGCGTCTCTATCACAGAGTGATCGACAGAAGAAAAGCAATAATAGCTGAAGTAATCAGTACTTGGTCCATGCCCCATCAGGAAGAAGAAAAAGGGAAGCCAGCAGGTGCTGGCTAATTAGAAGGCAGAAAATAAGAGTCTCAGTGAAGCCAACAAATAAGTAGGGGTGGGCGGCCAGCTACGCTCCGTGCACGGAGTGTGCGAAGTGCCGCCTACTCCGCATTTTGCGGAGCGGGCGTAGCCAGGCGGCACTACGCACGCTCCGCAGACGGAGCGTAGCTGGCCGCCACCCGCCTCCCTCCCGCCCTCCCTAAATACTTTAAATTAAAGGAATCAAATAATTTAAAACGCACTTACCTTGCCCGCCGCTGCCCGCCGCGTCCCCGGGGCTCGCTATCTTCCGTCTTCCGTCTTCTTTACTAATGCGCATGCGCGGGCGGCCGCGCATGCGCATTTTCTCGTGAGAAATGCGCATGCGCGGCCGCCCGCGCATGCGCATTAGTAAAGAAGACGGAAGACGGAAGATAGCGAGCCCCGGGGACGTGGCGGGCAGCGGCGGGCAAGGTAAGTGCGTTTTAAATTATTTGACTCCTTTAATTTAAAGTATTTAGGGAGGGCGGGAGGAGGGAGGCGGGTGGCGGGGCTGGCGGCCAGTGGTGTTTGCGGAGTGGGGCTACGCGGAGTGCGGAGGTGGGCGGAGTTTCTCGCCCACTTCGCGTAGCTCCGCGAAGCCCCACTCCGCCAACTCCGCCCAGGGTTACAAATAAGTAAGAATTTATAAAAATATGTGGAAAAATTCTACAGTATGCGAGAGAATATGTCACCTCCCAAATCTGCAGTGTTCAAACTCTGTTAGGAATTGTAGTATCCACTGATGTCCCCACAAGCAAGACACGCCACTCAGGTATATTGTACGGTTACCTTTATTCGATTCTGCTACAGCATGTCATCTGCACATCCTTCCTCTGTCCCTGCTCCCCATGTTCTGCCCTCTGCCCCCTTGACCGGATGTGGTGTCCGGTGTCCTGTCCCCAGTGCCATTTGACCCCGTGGGTCCTAGTGCCCAGCTGGCTGGTCAGAACAGGAATGTTGCAAACAATTGTCTACGACTGACCCACATGGGGTTTGTCTCCAGGGGCATCTTAAGATTACTGCGAATAATCTCTAAGACACACTCCAATTTCTCATCTGTGAGGACCTATTGTCATCTAAAAGAAACTTTTTATGGATGTTGCATGAAACAAACACATTTCTCTCCAAAATGTCTGCAATAGACCCTCACACATTACCCACACTAAAAACACATTAAGGGAAGACAGTATTTAAAACAGTCTGTTTCGGAATTATCCAAGGTCATCAGGCCAAGACTTTCTGCTCCATCAGGGGGCCCGTGAAAGCTGGGGCCCTGGACCAGAGTCCACTTTGCACATGTCTTAAAATGTCTCTGTTTGCCCCGACCACGACTCCAAAGGCTTCAGTAATTTTACCGTATTGCATCTCAAGGCATCTTCATGATGAAGCACATCAAGAACCAAAGTCAAGATTTGTCAAGGACAAAAGGTAGGCCCCAGTCCCACTCCAGAGGTCGCTCGTGTGACAGATCATCTTCACAATCTAAATCCTCAGTTAAATCCAAGAAGAAGCGCAAGAAGTCTAATCAACACTCGGCTCTGTCTAGTCATTCTAGATCTCCTGAGAAGGCACATATGTAGCATTGTGCCTCCAGGTCGCACTCCTGAAGCCACTCTACTTCAAGGTCAATTCTGACCCTTGTTCTGCGTTAACCAGAAATTCCAGGGCTGTCGGCAACTCCACCGAAAATGAAGGACTGCCGCAAAGCCATACTGCAGATTTTTGGCATGTTACCAGCTCCCTCTGGTGTGTCTGTGGGTCCCAAGAGGTCAAGATATTTCATAACTGGGCTTTCGCCACCAGGTCCGTCCTCTGCGCCACCTGGGCCCTGTAGGTCCTGTCAGGACGTCGGACCGACTTTGGTGCTGGTTCCACCCCCAGCATTGCAACCTCCACCAGAATGCGATCTACTGATGCTGATGCTGGCGCCATGAACTCCTGATGACTACGGGTAACCCATGGTGTTAGCCAACCAATGCCGAGACAGCACCACCCCAACCTCGACCAAGGTCGCGCACTTCTTAATCTGAGCTGCCTCCATTTTACCACCATTCAGATGCTGATACATTGCCTCTACCTTCCGGAAAAGCCCAAGTTCTTCATGAATTATACAGCAAAGACTATGATAATGGGAGCTGTGATGCTGGGGATGAGATTGCCAAGCATTACCAAGAGGATAACTGGTACGAAGACCTCCACTTTTCCAGTGCTCAGGAAACCTACCAAGACACTGGACTAGTTTCCCCCTGGGGCATGCCAAGGTCCTTCTTTATGGTTATGTGAAGGGTGTCGGAGGTTCTTGATCTTCAACTTCCTACCAAGGAAGGTAAAACCAATGTCTTGATGGAGGCTCCTAAGACTCTTCTGCAGCAAGCACAGTGAACCCAAACTTGTTTTTGACTACTCAATTTAAAAGGGAACCAAAGAGGATAGATTTAGTAAGAGGGGGTTTTCCTCTACAAGTGTGGCCTTTCGCTCGGTCAATTCCAGTTGCCTCTTAGGCTGCTACTGCCATACCTTGTAGGACTCAGTGGCCCAAGTATTGCCCATGGTCCGTAAGAGGTCAAGGCCATGCTTTTCCAGGCCATACGGGATGGTCGGGATACGGCCAAGTTCACCATGTGCAGCGGGTTGGATACCACAGACTCCCTCAGCAGGGATAGTAGCACCAGTGTGGCCAAACTCAGGCACACATGGATGCGGTCCCCTGTCTTTTTCAGAGATGTCCAGGATAGGATTATTGACAAGCCATTTGATGGCTTCCCACTTTTCTGGGATGTAGCAGCCCAGGAGTACTTTAAAGATAGCAAAGCCACAGCGCTCTCCCTGGTTCTAGCTGCTCCAGCCACCTCAGCAGGTTTGACCCCCGTGGCTGTGATGGGGGGTTTACGTACTGTCAATAGTACCTGCCAGAACAGCGCTTACCCCAACCTTTGTGTGGCTGCAGAGCCCACAGGAGAGGGCAATAGGGACGAACACATTTCAGTCTTCTGCTGCACCACCTAAGCCTCTTTAGTGTGCCCTTGATGGCGCACTTCCAACAATATGCAACTCATTCTCTCCCACATGAACAAGACACTCAGTACCCGGATCAAGTTCAGTGCCTGTATGACTGAAGTCGTCCAGTGGATGAAGACCAACTGTCTAAAGCTGAACACCGACAAGACTGAAATTGAGATCTTTGGGAAGAGCACATAACTGTGGGATTCCACCTGGTGTCCAACAGAAGTAGGTCCAACCTCCACCACTCACGCCAAAAACCTTGGAATCATCATCGACAGCAAACTAGACATGACTGCCCGAGTCATCGATGTCACCACTACTTGCTTCCATACCCTGAAGTTGCCAAGGAAGGTTTTCAAATAGCTCTCAATCAGCACCTTGAAAACCATTATGTACGCCATGGCCCCAAGCAGGCTGGACTACGATAATACCCTCTATGTTGGGATAAACAAAAAACGTGCTAGCATTCTGGAGACTATTCAGAACACGGTGGCCAGTATCACGCTCAACCTCTCTGGTGATAGTGTGCTCTGCAAATCTGCATTACAGAACATATCATAGCAGCCACCCTGTTGAAGTCAGGATCTGTTTTTTTCTGCCAGGCTAGCAGGCAATACCTTTGGGCATGCATGTACTGCAAATTGTTCAGCGGGATTACACCCTATCATTTCTTGACAATGCGCCACACCTTCCACCATCCTCAGACTTCCTGACGGAGGACCACCTGTCTCTCTTACAAAAGGAAGTGCAGGTTCTTATGGCTAAAGGAGCCAAAGTGTTTGCTACAGTGCAAAAAGTTGATCACGGTTGTTATTCTTGCTTCTTAATGGTGCCGAAAAAAGATGTGAGCCTCTTGTCTAATTTTTCATCTTTACCCTTTCAATGCCTTTCTGTGGAAAGACAAGTTAAAAATGATTTCCCTGGCCTATGTTCTGTGTGCCGTCGACCCTGGAGACTGGATGGTAGCACTGGAATTGCAGGATGCTTATTTAGAAATCCCCACCCTGCAGGTCCACAAGAATTACCTGCTGGTCAAGGTAGGTCACCAGCATTTTCAATTTGCAGTTACCTTCAGGCCTTAGGTTTTTCGTCAGGTTTTCACTAAACTAATGGCGGTGATTGCAGCTCATCTTCGGAGGTCAGGGTCCCAGTCTTCCCCTACCTCAACAACTCACCCCAGGCAGCTGTCACCCACCTCCAGACTACGGTTAACCTCCTAACATGCTAGGGGTTCACTATTTTTTGTCAAAGTCACACCTAACTCCTTCACAGACACTGCCCTTCATCTGAGCCATTCTGGACAATGTGCATTTTGGCGCCTGTCTGAAAAGAGAGTCCAGCACATTTGGCCTGTCATCCCCATGTTTTAACCTCTGTTGTGGATCTCAATTAGAGCCACTCTGAGGCTGCTGGAACTGATGATCTCCTGCATCCTGCTGGTGAAGCACACCAGATGGCATTTGTGGGCTCTGCGGTGGGATCTCTCCGATCAAGGCCAGATTTTGGAGGACACTTGAAAAGATATGCAGTGGCATCTGCTGGAGCAGTTTTGGGTCAATGTCAGACCTCTGCCCCCACCCCACCTGGAGCTGACAGTAGTGACCTATGCCTCACTCCTGGGCCTGGAGACCACTGGGAGAGATGAAGAACAGAGGTCTCTGGTCTCTATTGGAGGATTGCTTCCACATTAATCTGCTGAAGCTCCAAGTCATTCACTTGCCAATAAAAGCTTTGCTTCCTTTCATCATGGGGAAGCTGGTGCAGGTCCTTATAGACAACACCTCCACCATGTGTTACTGCAACTACCGGGGAGGGGTCGTGTACCCTGTGCGAGGAGGCACTGTACCTCTGGACATGACAGGAACATGAGATTTTCCTAGTGGTTTGTCACCTGGCGGGATCTCTCAATATCAGACAAACTCAGTGCATTAGGTGAAATTGCTGCAGTGAGGATGATATAGTGGCATCTGTGGTGACATTCCACAGAAAGTCAAAGTAACAGTTCTTCATATAGTGCAGTGTGGTGACAGGTTGATGCGGATAGCATACAGCTTCTTGGGTTGAGGTGTGGATCACATGCTGCAGTGTAGGCAGTGTTATGCCTCATAAGGTGCAGTGTGGGTAACATGTAGTAAGTCGGTGATATGGCCCCTTATAAGGTGCACCATTGTGATACGCTGCATTGCAGTAACATCCTGCAGAGTGTGTGGATGACATGGAGCCTCGTATTTATTTATTTATTTATTTAACAGATTTCTAGAGCGCATGGCTGCCCGTGAGCGTCCCAGCGCTAAGTGACAAGAACCTACTGTAGAGGGGTCTTACGGGAATAGCCATGTTTTGAGCGCTCTACGGAATGAGAGCAGGTTGGGTTGGGCTCTGATGTTAGGGGGAAGAGTGTTCCAGAGTTTGGATGAGTTGTATGAAAAAAGTCGCCCACCTGAACGAGCTTTTTTGATTCTGGGTATGGAGGCAAGGTTACAGTTAGAGGAGCGGAGAGTTCTTGTGGTAGTATGGGGTGTAATCAAGTTTTGTAATATTGGAGGGGCCTTGCCGTGGAGAATTTTGTAGGTGGTACAAAGAGCCTTGAACTTTATTCGTTCCTGGACGGGGAGCCAATGTAGAGCAGCTAGGGCTGGTTTGGCTGAGCAGCGGCGGTTGGTTCCTGTGAGAATGCGTGCAGCCGCGTTTTGTACTGTCTGAAGTTTAGACAGTACTTTTTTGGGGGCCCCCAGATACAATGCATTACCGTAGTCCAGGCGGGACAGCACCAGGCCATGGACATGTATGGTGCAATCACGTTGAACATGCTCCAGTGTGGGCGAAAAGAGCCTTATAACTATAAGGTGCTGGGTGGGTGACATTCTGCATTGTGCCTCAAAGTATAGAAATACGTGACAACATGTGAATTGTGCATGAAAGGCTGCTGTGCAGATGACACAGATCCTCGTAAAGTGCAATGTGATTGACATGCAGTCTGAGTGACATGCTGCAGCAGTAAAGCCCCCTGCAGCATGGGTGTAATATTGCCTTGCATCAGCCTGACTGTTAGGTAAAGAACACCTTCTATATGGAATGACAACAGAAGACTAAGGCTGGAAGACTGCAGCAGTGCACACAAAACGTCCACTGAGACTGAAAAGCCCTGGTGAACCTGTCACAGGACAGGAGGCCTACCCCATCGCACACCAGGCCTTTGCGGGGTTGGTGACCCTTGGCAGAGTGCTTGCCCCAGCTCATTCTTTGGCCCAGGGACAGAGTTCAATATAGTGCTGACCTTTCCTAACTGCACATGGTGATATGTCAGCTGCCCCTGGTGGTGTCAGGGGTCTCTGGGAAAGTCGTTCAGAAATAGCACCTGAAGAAGGCCAGGCCCGACTTCCTTCTTCTGGTGGGATTGGGCCCTATCAGGAATACATATATAAGATACCATAGGTACTAGCTGTGTCCACATTCTGTTGTCTCTGCTGACATATCAATATATGCGCCCTGGGTGCGTAACATGTATTCAGAAGGCACCTGCGCGTGGGTGCGGTAGGCAGCTCGGAGGCACCTGCAGTGTTTCCCCAAGGTGCAAATCGCATTTACTCTTGTATGGTATGTTTGTGTAAAAGTGAATGATACTAGAGATTAATTTATTGTGATTTTGATAATTTTGCAACATGTGAACTTCAACTGAATACAAAAAAAAAGGGAGAGAAGAAGCGGAGAATGGGAAAAATAATTGGTAAAGATATCGAATGCTAAATGTGACTTAAAGCGTTAGGGTTTTAGCCATCTGAATTGGATAGCGGCCAAGCTAGTTTGTTTATAGCGAGTGCTGACTGCATTGCCTGTTTTGACCTCAGTCATGAGGACGCTAGGGTGACATATAGCTAAATGTGTACCTGTGGAATGTTACCAAGGTCCGCATGGTTGTATTCTAGCCCTTTAGGCGCAGTGCCATTCGACGCTATCGCTGACATGCCGTGCCCACCAGCTGAAACTTCAAGTGGCGTCACCTTCCTGTTGTGGGGGTGGTGCATGTGGTATGACAGGGGGGTGTGTGAGGGCTTTGAAGATGTCGTCCCAGGATTGCTCTATAGGATATTTATGCAACCCCACCGTTGCTTCCCTGTGGAAGGCAGAACTTTCCGCCTGCGCCCACACCTCTAGTGACCTCTTCCAGCTGAGTGCCTCGGGTGGATCCTTATGCTTCCACCATTGTGTGATGAGCCGGTTCGCAGTTATGAGGCCTTAATCTCGAAATCTAGAACTTACCCTGTTTGTTTTGTTGTGGGCATAAAACTCCAATATACAGACCTCCCATGTGTTGGGTATCTGGGTGTTTGTGCAGGTCATAAGCGTCCCTATTATAACTCGCCAGTAGGGCAATAGTAGGGGACAGGACCATAGCATATGCGGTAGGTCTGCATCAAGAAGGAGGCACCTCGGACAGCCAGAGGTTGTGATGTTGAAGGATTTGTTTATTTTGTCCGGTGAGAGGTATGCGCTGTGAAGAATGTATGTTTGTATAAGCTTGAACCATGAGTTATGTGGAATGTGTTTGGCGCTGGCTAAGACCCGATACCACTCTTTGTCAGTCCAGGGTCTACCTCTGTCCTCTGCCCAATGCGTGCGGACACTTTGCGGAGGTTTCAACACGTGTACAAGCATGGCCTGTACCAGACAGTGGACCACATGTGACCCTTCCCCCATGACATGCAAGTACTGAAACAGCTGATGGGTTGGCAGTTCAGTTGTCAGTTCCCCCATGTGAGCGTCAGCGTCCGTATATTAGCTGCGTGAAGGAGGAACTGCCTCACTGATATACCACTATCTGCCACCAGGGCTGCGAAGGGCATAAGAGCACCTTCTGCATATAGGTCTCCCGTTGTTTCCACCCCAGCCTTGTTCCAGGCTGCCAGCGTTACGTCTGTTACTGCGCCTCCGGCTCTGGGTATCCCGACAAGTGGCAGTATTGGGGCATAAGAGGTAGTGTCTTTGGTGAGCTGCAGGCTTCTCCGGAAGCATCTTTGAGCCAGCCAAATATGAATCTGCTTCGGGTGGGGAAGTCTCGCTATTGGGTGAAACAGACTGTATATTTGGGACTGCACCCATGGGGGCAACTCAGTTGCCGTGTCCGGCAGATCCCTGCCGCTCAACCACCTTGTGGCCCATTGCAACTGGGCTGCTAGGTAATAGAGCTCCAAGTGCGGAATCGCCAGACCTTCCTGCTCAGGCGGCGCATATAGTTTCTGTAGTGCTATTCTGGGCCTTCCCGTATTCCAGATCAGTCCGCGAATCAAGCCTTCCAACTCATGAAACACATGCGCTGGGACATATACAGGCAGGTTCGTAAAGTAATACAACAGTCTCGGTAAGACTATCATTTTGATTAAAGTGATGCAGCTCATGACATTTAACGGGAGGGCCTTCCAGAACCGCATCTGTGCCTTCACAGACGAAATGGCGCGTATCAGGTTACCTTCCAGCACATCTGCTGGGGACCTGTATATGTAGACTCCCAGATATCTGAACGTGGTCGGATACCAGGCGAGCGTGGTTCCGTTGATAATTACGTCTGCTTGCGTCACGTCGGCTTGGAAAGAGTAGACGCCCGACTTGGCCCAGTTTACTATAAGGCCCAATACTGTTTCAAACTCGCGAAACATCGTGGAGATAGCAGGGGGCACGGCATGCAGATCTTTAACATATAACAGTATGTCATCCGTATATAAGGATACTACATGGAGTCCATCACCTAGAGGGATACCCCATTCCGTACCGCGGTCTCGGAGCAATGGCGCCAGTGGCGCCATGGCGAGGGTGAAGAGCAGCGGGGATAGTGGGCACCCATGTCTGGTGCCTCTTCGAACTAATAGTGCGTCAGAGACGAGTTTACCCGATGGACATTGATACAACAGTTGCACCAACTGCAAATATCCGTCTCCAAGTTCGTATTTGCTCAGGACCGCTGCTAGGTAGGGCCACTCCAGTGAGTTAAAGGCCTTTTCCAGGTCCAGCACCAGACAACCTGAACGTGGCCAGCGTTCTGGTGCATACCTATTAAGCCTGAACAGTCTGTGTATGTTAAAAGAGGTACTTCCCGTTTTGATCATGGTGGATTAGGGTCTTTACTAATGGGGCCAGTCTTTTAGCCAGGACGGAGGCGAGTATCTTATAATCCGTGTTCAATAAGGCCAGCGGGCGGTAGGAGCCCAGGAGGTCTGGATCTCTACCTGGTTTCAGAAGGGAGACCAACAGTGCCTCATTCTGCGAGGGCTTGAGTGTTGAGTCTTCTAGTGCTTTAGAGTAGACCCGCTACAGTTCGGGTATCAATATATATACGAGTAAGCCTTAAAAAATTCAGCCGGTAGTCCGTCTGGACACGGAGATTTGCAGTTTGAAAGGGAATAGATACCGTCCTTTATTTCCTCCGATAGTATGGGGGAGCCTAATTCCTCCTTTTGGTTCTACGTTAGTTGCGGTAATGCAAGTGTGGAGAGAAAATCTTGGATATCTGCATCCGTAGCATGCAGGTAAGTCTTGTACAGTGCCGAATAGTGTTAACAATAATAATAATAATAATAATACACATTTGTAAAGAGCGAACCATCACCTGTTAGGGTCTCTAGGCGCTGGGGGCCGGCGGGAAGTTTAAGCAAGCTATTGCCCAGAATCACATGGTGCTGGTCTAATCTGCCACCGTCCCCGGGGTTCGAACCGGGATCCCCAGATTCTGGAGTCAGTCACCCTGGCCGCTGCACCACACCTCTCCCTGGTTCTACAAAAGCACTATGTATGTCACGCTGTGCATGCACAGTATCACCTCATGTGGTCTTGATGAACGTCACGGGCGAGGTGGCTGCCTCTTGTCTGATCAGCCATGACAACAGTTTGCCGGGTTTGTCCCCTATATGGTGAGTGCGTGCAGAGTGCGCAGCATAGTTTAAAAGGCGAAGTCATTCCATCAATCTAGAGTGGTCCTCCCTATCCTGTGCCAGCGATGCAGCATTGCCCTGGATCACCTCGCCCTCCCCTCGGAGCAGTCTGTTTTCAAGGCATGTGAGCTCGCTCTCTAGTTGCCTCCATACACCTGCTTGTGCGTCGAAGCATTCACCTCAAACCACTACCTTTAATGCATCCCATTCTATCTGTGGCGTTGTGGCAGTGTCCGCATTGTTTTCAAAATATTGAGTGATAGTAGTGGCCAGCAAGTTGCAAAATGGTGATTCAGTAGGACACCCGGCTGCAACCGACAAGTGGGAATTGGTGCCTGTGGGCGCTCCCAGGCCACCTCCAGCACATGTGGATTGTGATCTGAATGTCTCCTGCCTAAGTAGTAGGCCTATGAGGCATGCGGAAGCAGTTCCTCCGAAAGCATATTGCGGTCTAGCCGCACATGCAGTCCATGAGCACCCAAGTAATAAGAGTACACTCTGTCAAGGGGGTTTCGATGTCTCCAGACGTCACGCAGGTGCCACTGCATTGCCCAACTGGTCAGTGCCTTCATGGCGTTATGTGTGCTTGTGCCTGGGAGGGGCGGGAAGGAGCGTTCCAGAGAAACATCCAACACCCAGTTGTAACCTCCTCCCAGAATCATGGGCAGATCATGCCACGGCGCCAGAAACCATGAAAGATCATTAAAAAAACAGCTTGCTCAGTGTTTGGAGTGGTAAACAACGTTAATGACGAATTTTTCTTCCCACATGGAATCACAACGAGGTTGTTACCACAACCGCGTTGTGATTCCGCATACCATTACTCTGCAAGTCGGAACAACGACTTGCGGTGGGGGGGGGGGGTGTTGGATTTAAAATCCAACACCTTCCCTAGTGTCCGCACAGACTGGAGTTGGAATAGTAAATTATACTATTCCAACATCCAGCGCCCCCCCTCTGCAAGTCGTTGTTCCGACTTGTGGAGTAATGGTATGCGGAATCACAACGCAGTTGTGAAGAAAGACTGTGGGACAAACCAGTATATTCGTTTGGAGCATATAATGATGCTATGACTACCTGCCGGCCCTCCAGCGTGCCTTTGACCACAACATATCTTCCCTTCATGTCCACCAACGAGTCTGCAACTTTAAACGGCACTCCCGGTCGTACCTATAGAAGTGCACCTCGGGCGAAAGCCGAATATCCTGTAGCGTACAATTGGCCGCACCAGCGACACTGTAAATGTTGAATTTCTGTTTTAGCTAGATGTGTTTCCTGGAGAAGAGCTATTTGTATGTGATGTCGTTTGAAATAAGAGTATATTTGATACCTGCGTGATGGTGAATGCAGACCTCTTACATTCCATGTGCCTATTTTAAGTGTGGCCATAGCATCTGTAATCTACTATTAGAATGTGTATTCGTGGCATCCCTGCACACATATGTTTTGTCAAGAAACTGATGATGGTCGACTCTCACAGCTCTCCAAATCATGGCATGGTGTATTACATGATCTAGCATACGATCAGTGATGTCTTTAAAAAAGGTGAAATTCCCCCCAACATCAACAAAATCATAAACAATACCAAAAGGGCGAAAATGCAACTGGTAATCGTCCAAACTCTCATCAGAGACAACAGCCAAACATCCTGGGGGAGGTACGATGCACACTACTGTGCGATAATTAACGATGCATGTGAACTAGTTCACAGAGGCTCCCCACCACGAGCTATGTTAAAAAAGAAAAATAAAGACAAATAAGTCTGTTTGCAGTAACACAATGTCACTCACCAACTTAATGTCATGAGTGGGAACACAATTATCAGAAGCAGAGAAAAATAAGTAAGTAAGTAAGTGGACTCGCCCCCACCACCCAGTTCAACTTAGCATCTCCTGTCCCATGTGAACGTTGGAAGACCTACTAGACTCTATCATTCGTGTCCGGGCTGCAGACAGCATCACCCCCCCCAAACAGACCACAATACCTCAAATCAGAAGGCGAGGGTCGACAGAGTCCCGCAACACTAATACTATATTGTCAGCCGTTTGCGAGGTGACTTCTGGTTGTCCGCTAGAGTCCTGCGAAGGCAGCAGGCTGTATTCATGGTCGTCATTACTTGTCTGTTCATGGTGGCTGGGATTGGAGGTGTTCTCGTCCCTCAGGGAGCCACTGATCTCCACTACCGCCTGTCAAATTTGTATTCTAGGGAGGTGCGTGTGTGGTTAATGGTTTCTTCCATCCGCTCCACCGCAGCGAGCACCGCATCCAGCTTGTTCGCAGTTAGGTCCGTGAACCCCTGTTTAGAAATCTTGTCTTGTTTTGTCTTGGTAGCAGGTAGAGGGGTTTGTGTTCCTCCTGTGCCTGTCCGTGCGCGGGTGCCACCTGACATGAGCTGCAGTATATGTTCACGAATGCTGGATCCCATTCAGGGTGGTCCCAGTGCGATATCTCGGGGCTTGCCACACGTCTGTGCCAAGCAAATGTGAACAACAGGTGTTTAGCAGCTCGGGGTGTCTCTGGCACATCACCCGGGTCGCCTGCCACGCCAGAGGAGAAGGTGGGGGGTGTCCAGGCCGAGGATTGTAGGCAGCTTTCACCTGGCCTGAGCATGCACCACAAGGGGGGTGCCGGGGTCATGTTGCACAAACAACCAGCCGATCCTGCCACAGCAGGGAGCAGCAGACACAAAGGTGGTATGGTTCCCACAATGCTCCTCAGAAATCAGCCGGGTCCATCCTGGGGGCCACAGTGGGTAAACTAGCCAGAGATGTTGGGCGAGATGTGCGAGAGTCGCAGGCATGCCATACCTGAGAGGTCGCCAGCGGTGGGGTCAATGGTGCAATTCTCGTGCTTTCCGCAGTAGCGAAGGAGCCTTCCAAAATACAGCCTGAGTCTGGGAGCCCCGCAACCAGGGGGGCTACAAGAACCACCGGGGCGATCACCCGCAAGACCTCCGCCACGCCCTGCAGCCCCCACCACAGTCCCAGCGGTCCCCCAGATGAAGCAGTGGGGCCAGAGACGTCTGACCATCAGCAACAGGACAAGGCGTGTAGCAGGGGCACCTGTCACTCCAGGAGGGGAGGGGTTGTCCAGCCAGAGGCAGCAATTACCTTCAGTGCAGGGATATATACTACTCACAGCCGCCGCAGGGCAGCACCAGCACACCGGCCCGGCGCGCTCCTAGGGTAGCTCCAGTTATAGTGGTCCATGTCTGGCTGCAGCAGTCATTCGCAGCCCATTCAGGGGAGTCCTGATAGCAGTGCCAGCGGGCGCCCCTGCGGTGAGTTTGGCAACAGTTTGTGGGTACCAAGTGCCTCTGGGGCAAGTGGCGGCCTCAAGGGCGGCTGCGACGCAGCTCAGGCGGCCCGCAGTGGCTGCATCGTCATTGCCAGCCCTGTTTGAGGGGCAAAGTCGCAGACTCTTGCTGCACAGGCCTCCAAGGCAGCAGCAGCTCTCCGCAGGGCGTACGCAGCCGGGGACAGAACAGCAGTAGTCAGACAGAGGCAGCGTCCGATAATGAGCTCCACGGCAGCCCGGGCCTCACCACTCACCTCTCCAGCCGCCGCTAGGGTGGGTGGCAGCAGCAGGAACGGCAACCACACAGCTCGGTTGTTCAGCACAGGCCGCCTCGGTGTTCACGGCCCGTGGGAGGAGCCAAGCCACTGCCTCTCGTGAACCAACTCCCCAATACAGCAGCGACACGCCAAGCAGCCAACACAGTCAGGAGCGGCAGCCCGAGGTCAGGTGGGGTGAAGTCAGCAGCAGAGTCCCAGGCTTCTATCAGGGTGATATTACGCTGGGCAAAGGTTCTAGTAGATGACTGTAGACGGATAAACTAGCCTGTGTAGGGGAGCCTCAGGCGTAGCTCTACCCAAGCACGTCTGCTTCGATGGCAGCTGTAGCTACGCATCCATGACAAGCCTCTGAGGGCCTAGACGGTGAGACATCCTTCAGGCGGCGCCACGCCGCGGCCGCAGACAGGGCCCCCGAACTGCAAACTTTTGCTGCCAGGTCTCTCCAATGCGGAGCGGCACCGGACTCCCTCGGCCGAAGCGGCAGTGCAGTTGCAGCAATCGAGAGCAAGCCTCCAGCCCAGGCCAGATGTGATGGAGTGGCCTGGCTCCTTTGTAATGCAGCCCAGCGGGAGGAGCCTTTCTGGAGGTGACGTGCTGAGGACTACTGGCGTGTGTCGCGCGCTCACGTCTTCTGCAAAGTACTTTGCCCTGGGTAGCTGGCCCCTATTGAGCCCGGCAAAACCGCACTCGCCATTTGGTTAAATACTGGGACCTGCCAGCGCAGCCCACCAACTGCTGGCCAGATCAACACTCAGATAGAGGCAGGGATATCCTCTATCTGACGCGACACTATGGTTGCTGCCACGACAGAGGGGAGGTTGCCGGATGAGGAGCTGGTTCGCAGGCGCCATTTTCTGGACAGAGACGCGCTGAGCAGCGAATGACCGTCCCACTTAAGTTCCCTGGGGTGGCAAACTGGCGGCCGCGCAAGCAATGTACGCCCAAGACCTCCTGTCCTGAGAAGAACAGCAACCGCAGACGTATGTGAGCGGAAGGCCTCAGAGGGCCGGTGGACATTTACGGGAGAACTCCCAGTGTTGCTTAACCCCAGAGATGAACCCCCCCGGACGGATCCCATACACGTGGGGGCAGGGGGAATCCATCTCCGCCACCTGACACTGAGGGAGAGCAGCGCTGCCTTGCTGTGAATCAGGCCCGGGGGCTGGATTGGGCCTGGGCCATGACTGGGCGAGCGGTGCACCTGGAGGCCTCACCTGCTGCCCACGGGACAGGGTTGAACAGCCACTGAGTCTCATGGAGACCTTTTGGCAGTTCCTGCCTGCTGCCTCCCCTCAACACTGCTCTGCTTTGAGGGGGCCCCCTCGCTCTGCTTTACCGCCCTATCCCTGTATCTGCTGGTGAGGTGCTTGGGGCGACCCCCCTCCCACCCTTCTCCCAACTCGACTCACTGAGGGTGATCACTCTCTACCACCTGCGCCACATCAAGGAAATCCGAGTCCCCACGTGGACAGCAGGTCCTCACTGGATGGTGATTAGAGATCACACCAGGCCTCAACATCTGCGAAGAACAGCAGAAGATTGCAATACTTGATACCACACTGCAGGAGAGGTGCTCAGGGGGCAGACTACTTGTGCGTACAGGACTGCATGCCCATTTAAACGGTTGGCCTTCCCGCCGCCTGTCGGCACGCGGGGACTTGACACGAGAGACCCTCTCCGCCTTGCCGTAACCCCAACCCCAACCACGAATCGAACGCCTGGTGATACCCTTCCAGCCCTCTGCAACAGCTGGTCACCTTGCGGCAACGCAGTAGGAGCCGCGCCACAGAGCTGTACTAGGTGGAAGCTGTATAAGTACATGCACCTCGCCCTTGATTCTCCTCTCCCCTCCCCCCGGACTGGTACGGCTATGGTGAGGCTAACTGCGCCGGATACCGGGCACCTCTGGATGACAAAACAGACCTGTCCCCTCTCCACACGTATGGCTGCTGGGAACATTCATCAGTTCACCTTTGGCAGAGCCTGCATCACGAGATAGCGAAGAGCTGGGCACGCTAGATTCACCGGGGACCTATGGAGGCCACAAGCGTCAAATAGTGAACGCTGAGGCCCACAACAGAAGTTACCGGGCATCCCCAGAGGGGCGCGTACATGAGAAAACCGGACATCTAGACCTGCCCCCACAGCCAAATACCGGATGCCAATGGCGCAACAGCTGTTGATGGGTTGCCTACGCGCAACCAACCAGCACCTCAATGTAAGCATGTAACAGTGCAGTCAGTCAACCACACAAGGAGGAACCGCAGCTGAAACGCCACAAGTACTTTAGCCACCAAACTAGACTCGGTGCTGGCTGCAGTAGAAAAGATAGGATCCTCATTGGACCAGACCCGCACCTCACTTGAGTCCAAAATTGATAAAGTCACTAAGCATGGGCGAATTTTGCGAATCTGGCGTTCGCAAATTTTGCGAATTTGCGAACTCGCAATCCGCAAAATCCGCGAATTCTCGCAGATTTTTTTTTTGTGTGTTCACAAGGATTTCTGCCAGTTTGCAAGGATTTCTGACAGTTCGCGAGGGTTTTGTAACAGTTCGCAATTGCGAACTTATATGTCGGCTCGCAACGGTCACGATTATGTTGTTTCTACGTCTGGTTCATCATCACAGGTTCCCAGCACCCTCTGTTTCACCCCTGCCACCCTCTGTTTCACCCATGCCACCCTCTGGTACATCAATGCCTTATGCCACCCTCTGGTTCATCATCACTGTAGATTATGGGGGGAAAAAGCAAGCACACCTGCCTGCTTCAACTGACATGAATTAATTTGGGGTTGATTTAATAATGTGTCACTGTTTTAAAATTCCAGTCTGGCACCTGCTTCCTTATCTGTAATTTGCTTTCTGTTGCAGTGCAATTTTTTTTTCCAGGACCTTTGTGGCCTACTTGTAGCTATTCTATGAGCCTGCTGTGAGGGTCAGAGCAGGGTCATACAATTGTTGCAACTAGCAACTGAACTGGGAATTTGCGGATTTTTTTTTTTGGTGTTCGCAAGGATTTCTGCCAGTTCGCAAGAATTTCTGACAGTTCGCGAGGGTTTTGTAACAGTTCGCAATTGCGAACTTACATGTCAGCTCGCAGCGGTCACGATTATGTTGTTTCTACGTCTGGTTCATCATCACAGGTTCCCAGCACCCTCTGTTTCACCCCTGCCTTCTCTGTTTCACCTATGCCACCCTCTGGTACATCAATGCCTTATGCCACCCTCTGGTTCATCATCACTGTAGATTATGGGGGGAAAAAGCAAGCACACCTGCCTGCTTCAACTGACATGAATTAATTTGGGGTTGATTTATTAATGTGTCACTGTTTTAAAATTCCAGTCTGGCACCTGCTTCCTTATCTGTAATTTGCTTTCTGTTGCAGTGCAATTTTTTTTCCAGGACCTTTGTGGCCTACTTGTAGCTATTCTATGAGCCTGCTGTGAGGGTCAGAGCAGGGTCATACAATTTTTGCAACTAGCAACTGAACTCTGGAGGGGCCCTTGTCAGGAAGCACTACAGGGAACGGTTACTAATGATGAGTTTGAACTTTTGAACCTGCTTTCACTTTTGCAAAACTCGTTTTTCTGCAGAAAAGCATTACAGCAACTGTAATGCCCCACCAAGCTTATATGAGAAAGTTGATTTCTAATCCAAAAGTTATCCAAAGAAAATCCAAAGGCCTCAAATCCAAAAAAGTGCAGGCAAATGTCAACCTGAGGAGGTATTCTGATAAAAATCATCATTTTCAGAAGGTCTATGCTGCTTGCTAGTAGATTTCTTGTGCAGAATTGCAATTTTTGTAATTTCGCGAGTGCGAGATTGTTGCTGCCCGCCGCACCTACATGTTCGCAATTGCGAACTTACACCGCAAAGAAAAAAAATCCGCTGCGTGCGAATTTGCGGATTTTGCGGGAAATTCGCGAATCTCGCGGATTGCGAATTTACCAAAAATCCGCAAAATCCGCGAGCATAGCGGATTTTCCGCCCATGCTTAAAAGTCACATCAGACTTTAACTTGCTGCGTGCCGACCACCAGAAGCTCGGAGAAGGAGTGTGCTCGCAGGAGCAGTCAATTGCGGAACTGAAACCAGTCACTCAAAACCATGCGGCTGCCTTACAAGGCCTTATTGACCGTGTACATAACCTGTAAGACAAGGTGGAGGATGCAGAAGGGCGCTCCTGCCGCAATAACATCCGCGTGGTGGGTCTGCCGGTGGGCAAAGAGGGGCAACGCCCGGAAGAATACGCCAAAAACTGGATTAAAGAACTACTCCTGGATGGTGCACTATCTGCCCACTTTGTAATCGAAAGAGCTCACCGAGTCCCTGCACAAAACCCCCCGCCGTGTGCCCACCCATGCCCCTTCCAATTTAAAGTCCTCAGCTACAGGGACCGAGACTCAATCCTAAGGGAAACCCACAAACTGGCAGACATAACTGTAGACAGTAGCCGCACCATGTTCTTCCCAGACTTTACAACACAAGTGCAACACCGCAGAAGTGTGTACACTGCGGTGAAGAAACAATTTCGTGAATTGGGTCTCAACTTCTCACTCCTTTTTCCAGCCAAACTGTGGAGCGTTTCTTTGACTCCCTCTCTGACACCTCGGACTGGTTGGAGGAAACGAGCATAATGTCTGGGCCAAATTCTCCTGGGGCAGACGTACTAAGGATGTCGGGCATGAAACAATGTCGACGAGGCGGGCGGATCAGACCCCGTACAGGAGCCATGGCTGTCTCCACCTCCCCCAACTTGGCACAGAGACAGGCTGAACAATAAGAGGCTATCCACATGGGGGCCTCGTTGGGACCAACAAGCTCCAAACCTGATTGCCTCCATAGTCCTTCGAGACTCTCTGATACTGGCGACTCCACGTCATCCAGGCTGGACGGATCCGAAGAATGTCCAATGCCAGATGTCACCCCGCAAACGGCAGAGGAAATTATATGACTCTTAATGAACACCTGCAGCTCGGACACATCAACCATAAGTATCATCAGCGCCAGCACTTTATTGTACTATTATTGACACTCTAGTCAGTCACTTACTAACTACAGACAGCAACGGCTGTCATGCGTGCCATGCACATTGCAGCAAGCGGCTCCCACTGCAGCTCGGGCAACACATCGCGCGCACTGCTCACACTGCTTAGGGTCACGGATTGGCACGGGGCATACTGGGTTACACCCTTACACCAAGGGGAAGCTCGACACATGCCATATATGTGCCACTAGTACCCACACTAGACGTCACTCGACCGTTGAGTTTTTTCTCACTATTTTTAGCCCCTGGTTGGGCCCCACAGTTTGGACGAACATCACTTCGGTGCTCACTCCCACAGTTGAGCACAATTTAGCTTGTTTTCCATCTCCCCTGTTTTAAATGTTGCTGAGTTGGAATAAGCGCCCTCGCACATCATTATGCCCCGCCCCTCCTGCTCAATCTTGTCTGCCAAACAACTATACTATGGTACAGGTCAACATAATCTCATGGAATGTGTGCGGTATAAACACACCAACATGCAGATACTCCATTTACGCCTATTTGCGGCGCAGAGCTGTTGACAGTGCGTTCCTCCACCGACGCACATGTCGCATACAGAGCTCGGGCGACTGCGAGGTAGATGGAGGGGACATATATAAGGCACAATCTACTCGGCCAATGCGCGGGGTGTTCTTATCTGGGTAAGAGCTGGAGTCCCATTTGTAAGTGAACAGACACTAGTTGACCCGGAGGGCAGTTACGCATTTGTTAGCGGGAGACTCAACAGTCAGCTGATTCTCCTGAGTTCCATTTATGGCCCCAATGTCAATCAGCCTCACTGTGAAACTTGCCAATTGGAATGGGGTTCCCTGGCTCATCGAAGGAGACTTTAACTCAGTGTTAGATGTCGAACTGGATAGATCAATTCTGCCTCTCACGAGGACCACCGCAGCATCCAACGTGCGGGCCCTCGCAGACAGGCTGACTTACTGGGCGCTAATAGACGTATGGCGTGCCACTAATCCTGATACTCGGGTCTACTCATATTACTCGGCAGTAAACAAGTTGCATGTGCGATTAGATAGGATCGTAGGGTCCCCAACACTGCTCCCGCTGATACGGATGTATGACAATACAATGCATGCTTTTACACCGCATGCTTTTACAACGCGGTTTTTACAACGCATACCATTACAAAGCATAGTGCTTTGGGGCGCTGGATAGTGAATAGTTTAATTTACTATTCCAACTCCAGTCCCCGTGGATAGTAGGGAAGGTGTTGGACAGTAAATTAAACCTATTCCCTATCGTAGAGCGCCCCCCAGCGCAATGCGTTGTAATGGTTTGCGTTGTAAAAGATACGTCGTAAAGGCACTGCGTGGTAAAAGTTGTGTTGTAAGTGATGTTTCCCGCTGATACACCATACAGAATACCTAGGCCGCGCACACTCAGACCACAACCCCCAACTCTATTACAGTTTAACTGGGAACCTGGGAGCCCTCGAACACCCGCCTGGAGGTTACAAACCGTGGCACTTGAGGACCGGCCCTTTCGCTCATCGCTGGGAATGGCCATCCTTGACTACTTTGAACTCAATGAGGGCACCACCGGGGATATGCTAGTGGAGTGGAGAGCCTTCGAGGTCACAATGCGAGGACACTGTCTGGGCACAACCTGGAACATACGCAAGACTTTACAACATGACCTAACTAAAATAGAAGCACAACTACTATGGTATGAGGCACATGGCGGGGAAAGGGGTAGAGACCACCGTCACCTAGAGACACTACGCACACAACATTCTGAACTGCTGGAGCGCCTCCGCTGCCATAACTACGCACCACACACAGCCAGCATGCATGCCACCGCTGACCGCGCGGGACAGCTCCTAGCCTGGCTCATCAGGCAGGAACATACCCACGCGCCAATTTGCGCCCTACGGGCTGACACTGCTCTACTAGTGCATACACAATGTGAAATTCACACAGCTCTGACACAGCACTATAAGCAACTATGCCAGTCCACACAAGCTACAGGACCCATATGCCCTCTCATCATTCCTCGACCGGATACAGCTGCCTGAGACTAGGAACACACAGAGCTCCTAGACGCTGAGATATCCTTAGAGGAAATCAGGGAGGCAATCTAATAACTGGCAACGGGCAAAACTATGGGGCCTGATTGCATCCCGGCCAAATATTACAAGGCATATCAAGTAACATTAGTGCCGCACCTGCATACTCTTTTCACAGCCTCTGCAGATGCGGCGCGCCTTCCCCCCTCGCCTGCGAGGCACATCTCATCTCGTTACCTAAACCTGACAGAGATCACACTGACATGGGCTCGTACAGACCCCTCACCATCCTCAACTCCGATTACAAAATACTGGCTAAAATTCGGGCAGACTCACGCAAGCAGTCCCCTCTCTGGTGCACGCAGATCAAAACAGCTTTGTACCATCCCGTAGTACCTCACTCAACCTACGCCGCATCTTTTGAGTGGAGACCAACTCCATATACGAATGGCCGCGAGCGGGCTGCTTTGTACTTGACCTTGAAAAGGCTTTTGATTCCCTCGAATGGGACTACATGTTTACGACCCTTGAGCAGTACCAGTTAGGCCCCACATGTGTGCAGCTGATCCAACTACTTTACACAAACCCAACAATGAGAGTGAGGGTGGCCCCCTACATTTCTGAGGCCATATCAGTGCGACGAGGCACGAGGCATGGCTGTCCGTCGTCCCCTCTCCTCTTCCCACTGGCGATGGAGCCACCTGCGGAGTCTTTGAGAACCCAATTACAGGATGGCATCCCACTAGGCGACAAGGTGCAGACAGTATCGTTGTACGCCGACGACGTGTTGATATATTGCAGGGACATCAGTCAGATCCCGGAAGACCTAGCCCATATTCTGGGAGAGTTCACAAATATATCCGGTCTAAAAGTTAATGCAGCTACATCCAAACTGTATGCCTTTGGACCAGGAGCCTCAGTTCCAGAATTTGTGCTCAACGGGGTGCGAGTGCAATGGAGCGCAGACACGTTTCGTTACTTAGGAATACAAGTCTACCGGCAACCACAGGACCTCTTTGACAGCAATCTAGGCATGGCTCTAACAGCCATTCACTCTCAGATGCGATTCTGGAGAACGCTCCCCCTGGCACTCACAGGCAGAGTGGCACTGGTGAAAATGGTAGCCTTATCAAGGCTCCTCTACTTCTTTGTCAACCAGCCTAACTATGTACCAGCCTCCTTCTTTACTCAGCTAGAACAGACAATCAGGGGCTTTATCTGGGGACCCAACCAGCACAGGGTAGTGATCAAAATAGTATATTTACCCACAGATCATGGGGTCTAGCGGCTCCTTGCTTTAAGCACTACTACCTCACGGCTCAACTCCAATGGATCGCCAGATGGTTTGCAGACTGACAACGCAGTGACACGGCATCCACCCATCCACCATACAGTCTGCTACTGTTCCTTACGCTCTTCCATCCTTGAACACGCACACGCCCTCTGGAATACTTATATTTGAATGTAGCCTATTGGTGTTATCGACGGAGCCTCTACCTAACACAACATGCCACACCTAATGCCCCCGCCCTCCCTTTAGAAGGAACCCCCAGAGGTCCGACGGTGTGCACAGCTGCCGACTTGCACCATTGGCCTGAAGCTGGGATATGGACCTTAGGTGATCTCTAACACGAGGGCTCACTGATTCCTTATGCGACACTAGCAGCAAACGAGGAACTTCCTGCAGAACAATTCCTCCTACATTGCTCACTGGTGGCCACCCTTAGAGAGAAATGGGGAGATCTAGGCACTGAACCACAAATGCATCTCATTGTCCAATATATCCATGTCATGGGACGGGGCAGACACCTGATACATTGGTTCACCGCTTCACTGCGTCATCACGCGGCAATTAACCTAGATCCCCTCAGACGCAAGTGGGAACATGACTTGGGATGCCAATTCTCAGATAAAACCTGGACAGAGATACTGGCCAGCCCAACTCTTATCCCCCAAAATATGCGACTCAGGCAAATACAATACTTTATTATGCAACATGCATACTTAATGCCAGCTAACATTAAAAGATACTTCCATCGAGCCGACTCTGCCTGCCCCCGCTGTGCGACTCTTGATGCAGACCTAGTGCACATGCTCTGGGGCTGCCCCAACCTCAGCGCCTCCCTGTTCCTAGAGCTGGGCATAGTCATTGCCAAACGACTAATTACAAAACGATGGAAAGCGTCAGATCCCCCAAAGGTAGAGGCTTTCAAACATTCCTCCATTGCGTGGGCCAGAGCAGAGGGCATAGCGATCAAACGGTAAAAGCTAGTGGGTCTCAGGAACGTACCTATAGCTGAAAACTGGGTTGTGATCCTGGCAACACTGCAGCAATCCACAGACCAGCCAACCCAATCCCTCCAGGCACCTGACCTAAACAACCAACCCTGCGCAAGTGACCCTTACCTATAGACCACATTTCCGCAACCGATCCAGCTCCGTAAGCGAAACGGTACAATTTCGATGCACTTGCGCATCATAACCTTATGGCAATGGCATTGCTAAGGGCGCCCTCGGAGGCATAAATACAGCATTCTACATACTCAAACCTACGTGAGCATTCCAACCCTACTCCAAGTTTAACACTCCATGTACACAGTTATCGCCACATGAACAGCTTAACCGCATCGCTGCGGCGGCTTTTCCCGCTGTGCGCGGCATTTTTAAAAATCCCGCGTAACGCGACAAAGCCAGCTCGTCATCCGCGCAGCGCAGGTAACGCCCATGACGAGCTAGCTTTGTCATTAGCGTCGAAGGGGTTAACCAATCTATCCACATTGAATTGACTATTAAACATAATAAGCTCTGCAAAATGTACAAATACACCAGATGTATTGGTTATGGAAAATACTGTACTATAAGCAAACATATGTTAAAATATTGTGTTGAAAACAACGATTGAAACCTCACTGTATTAACATATATTGATGTCCAGTGACGCACAGCGTCCAATGTCGCTATATACTGCAGAAATGATTAAACAACTGCTCATGCAATTGTTTACTAAAAGCCAATAAAAACAGCATTACAAAAAATTAAATTAGAGACATGCATGCTCCACTGCTCAGACAATGATGCCATTAGTGAACCAAGAGCAAAGTCGGTTGTCTTTTGCCCCCTATACATGCCCTACAGTGTTACTATGGATAGAGTAACATAATAGTCTTTTGTTTTTGTGCAGCACACACTCTGAACTGATGCATTTCAAGGTGCTCTTATGTGACGATGAAAGAAAACAATGTAAAGAGACACAAGTGGTCCGTACGGAAAGGAAAATTCTTCAAGAGAAAAAATGCATAAGTCCCAGATTCCACTTGGCCACATTGTGTGATCCTAGAAAATTACATTTTTCACTATGCCTTTTTTTCATCATTACTAACAATTGGGAAACCTGGGTATGTATGTAAAGAGACACAAGTGGTCTGACCTGCAAGAGTCATTCTTCAAGACAAAAAATGCTAAACAATTTAGGTGAAATATAATTAAAATAAACCCAAGCAAAAACCAAAAAGCAATTGAATTTCAATAGTTAATTAAATTTTTTGGGGCATTTTGGTCATCAGTATATACATTATTTTCATGTGAGCAGTGAATACCATTAATGAAGAACAGTTTCAAGTAGTTTACTCCAAGGAAGGTGTAAGGGAAAGGTGGTGAATAAAGTTCTCGTAAATAAGATAAGGAAAATTGAGTGGAACAATTAGAAACAGTTTTAAGAAAACAATTATGCAACCTGTCTGTAAATGTTTTACACATATCCTATAGTTCATATTGCGTTATAGAATTTTCATTGTATTCTCAACATGGGATACAGTTCCAGTACAGGTGAATATGGTAATTATATCAAAGTTTCGACCCGGGTGTGGGATAAGGGCCAATAGTTTCTTTAAAAGGGGTCTTCTTCAGGGCGGTGAAGGGAGCAACCTAGGAGACAATCAAAGGGAATAATGAATTGTCTGCTATTTGTTGAGAAAATACCTGGGTGTGAAGGTGGTGGTCAAAAGGCTCACCTGTACGGCATCGTGCAAGGATCAATGCAGTGACTTGAAGGGCCATGGGGCTCCTATGAAGGGAGGTCATGGGAGATCTATTACAAGGTCCAATATGGATACGTAAACTTATCAATGTACTGAAAAAGGAGAAAAGCGCAAAGCATCAAAGGCTCGATGCATATAGCCAAACCAAAGACCTGTGAGTGCCCGGGTACTCACCCATGAATTCAACTGAAGGAGTAGTTTCTGTCCTGTAACTCCAGTTCTGTAGTAGGGGTATCTCTGTTATAGTCATAATCTAGTGAATAGTCCCGCCCATGTGCGTGGACCCCGGCAATCAAAAATAATCTCTTAAGTTGTCAAATTAATGCAGAAACTGCAAAGACACTTAAGAGAAAATTTAAAGACAAATAATGCAGCCTATATCCACAGGCTACACTGTCCAGTACTTCAACTAGAAATTCCACCAAAAAATACCACAAACAACACAGCCTGCCAGTTTCTACCACAGAGAAACTTGCCTCCCCCAGTCAAAGGCTCTGGAATGATAGAGAGGAAGGTAGGGACAGACAAGCCCCATAGGCTGCCATTATGTGGCTTAAATAGGATACTATGCCTTTAAGAGAACTTTCCAGAACTTCTCCCAGTATCCCAGAATGCATAGCAGGTCCCTCTACTTTCAGTTCTTTTTGAAGGCGAAGCATGCCAGACCTGTCGCATTCTTTACATGATGAAACATCTCCACCGGGGAGGAGGGCGGGCGCTTATGACTATAACAGAGATACCCCTACTACAGAACTGGAGTTACAGGACAGAAACTACTCCTTCTGTAGTAGGGGATCTCTGTGTATAGTCATAATCTAGTGAATAGAATGGCAAGCCCATCCCCACACCAAAGCGGCGGTGGAGAATAAATACATAACGCCACTACTGTGTGAATAAATTCCGCAGCGAAGCCTGCCCAACCTGAGCGTCTGCCCTGGCGTCAGTGTCCAGGCAGTAATGCTTAGCAAAGGTATGAACCGACTTCCAAGTGGCTGCCTTGCAGATTTCAGCAATCGGCACGTTACGGAGCAGAGCCGTCGTGGCAGCTTTGCCCCTGGTGGAATGAGCCTTAGGCTTACCTCCTAAGGTCTTATTAGCCTTTTGGTAACACAATTGTATGCAGGACACAATCCACCTAGAGATGGACTGCTTAGAGGTCGCAAGACCCGTCCTGACCGATCCATAATTGATGAACAACTGGTCAGACCTACGAATATCTTTGGTTTTATCCAGATAAAATTTCAACACCCTCCTAACATCCAGGGAATGGAGAGACCTCTCCGCTGGGGATAAAGGGTTCTGAAAAAACGTAGGCAAAGTTATAGTCTGGTTGACATGAAAATCAGAAATAACCTTGGGGAGAAATTTAGGGTGAGTACGCATAACAACCTTAGCAGCATGAAATACAGTATAAGGTTCATTACAACACAACGCCTGAATTTCACTCACCCTGCGGGCCGATGTAATGGCCACGAGGAACGCCGCCTTCCAGGACAGGTGCTGCAACGAAGCCTTATGAATAGGTTCAAAAGGCTCCTTCATCAATCTGGACAGCACCACATTCAATTCCCATGAAGGCGAGGGAAGCCTGACAGGAGGGAATACTTTCTTCAATCCTTCCAGAAAATCTTTGATCACAGGGATCTGGAAAAAGGAAGTCTGTGAAGGGCATTTCCTGTAGGCAGTCAATGCAGCCAGATGAACCTTAATGGAATGCACATTAAGGCCAGACTGCGCCAAATGTAAAAGGTAAGGAAGGATGACATCTTCCTTACAGGTCGTAGGATCATGGTTCTTAGACTGGCACCAGATACAAAACCTCTTCCACTTGTAAGCATATGAAGTCCGAGTGGAAGGTCTCTTAGACTCCTTCAGTATGTCCATGCAATCATCGGGCAGATTCAGATGGCCATATTGCACTATCTCAGGAGCCATGCCGCCAAACTCAAAGACGAGAGATTGGGGTGTAACATCCGTCCCACGAACTTCGTGAGAAGGTCCGGCCTGCACGGCAACCGAATGTGAGGAAGGAGAGACCGGTGAAGAAGGTCCGTGAACCACCACTGCCTGGGCCATTCCGGGGCGATGAGTATCATCCGAGCCCTGGACCGGGCCAGCTTGATGAGCACCGCCGGAATCAGGGGAATGGGAGGAAAGGCGTACAGAAAGCTGTTTGTCCAGTTTATCCATAACGCATTCCCCAGCGTCCCTTGCTGGAAGTACCTGGAGGCGAAGTTTCTGCACTTGCTGTTTTCGGCGGTGGCGAACAAATCTACGTCTGGAGTTCCCCACCTTGCGAAGACCTCTCCTAGTACTTCGTCGTTTATGACCCATTCGTGGTTTTTCTGAACCAGTCTGCTCAGTGCGTCTGCCTGAACATTCTGCACACCTGGTAGATGGGTGGCCGTTATCGTCAGTCCTCTGGCTAGGAGCCAGTGCCATATCGTCTGCGCCTCCTGTGACAGGGTGCGTGATCTCGAGCCCCCCTGCTTGTTGAGGTAATACATCGTGGTGGTATTGTCCGTCTGTACAAGCAGAGAGTTGGTCTGGAAGGACGGAAGAAAGGCCTTCAGAGCCAAGTGAACAGCCCTGAGTTCCAGGAAATTGATGTGATACGTGGCCTCCATCGGCGACCACGTGCCTTGAATCTGTAGAGTCCCGGAGTGCGCTCCCCATCCCAGGAGAGACGCATCCGTCACGACAGTCTGCGTGGGAATGTCCTTGTGAAAGGGAACCCCTCTGAGGAGATTCTTCGCCGAACACCACCACTTCAGAGACTGAAGAGCATGCAGCGACAGTCGAATCTTGTCGTCCCAAGATCCTTTCCTCTGATCCCACTGGTCCTCCAAGCACTCCTGCAGCGGTCTCATGTGCAGCCGTGCGTGTGGCGTCAGGAAGATACAAGAGGCCATGGATCCCAGTAGAGAAGACACCGTCCTCACTGTTGTAGATGGAGTCGTCATAAGAGCCTGAGCCTTCCGAAGGAGTGATAATCGTCGCTCTTCCGAAGGAGACACGCTTGCTGACAGCGTATTGATGGAGGCTCCCAAGTACTGTATGCATTGGACCGGAGTCGGGACAGACTTGGCCATGTTGATGTGCAGCCCCAGCTTGTTCAAGAGAACGCACGTCTTCTGGAAGTGTGCTCGCGCTTCCGAGAAGGAGGATGCCTTGATCAACCAATCGTCCAAGTACGGGTAGATGAACACCTTGTTCTTCCTCAGGTGTGCTGCTACCACCGCCATGCACTTCGAGAACGGTCTTGGCGCAGACTTCAGTCCGAATGGGAGTACTGTGTATTGATAGTGATTGGTGCCGACTTGGAACCGCAGGAACTTCCTGTGTTTGTGTGCAATGGGCACATGGAAGTAAGCATCCTGTAGGTCTATAGCGCATAGCCAGTCTCCCTGTTTTATTTATTTAGTTATTTATGGGTTTCTATAGCGCTGGATTCGACTCCAACTGGAGTATCTCTGCGCTGTGATACCAAATAAGATTTCAATATAAGGCAGATGAAGAGGCATGGGACTAGATTTTGTCAGTAAACAGCAGAGTTTTCAGTTGTTTCCTGAATTTTAAATGATCTGTACATAGCTTAAGGGCCAGAGGAAGTTTATTCCAAAGTGTGGGCCCTGCAACAGATATTGCTTTTCCTCCGTGTCTGGTTTTTTTAACACGAGGTACTGCCAACAGAAAATTTTCGCTAGATCTCAGTGATCTGGAGGGAGTGTAGGGGGTGAATTTCCGTTCCAGGTAGGTCGGGCGGATGTATGTCGTTACAACGCATACTTTTACTCCGCATACCATTACAACGCGGTATTTACAACGCATACCGCTACAACGCATAGCGCTTTGGGGTGCTGGATAGTGGTAAGTATAATTTACTATTCTAACTCCAGTCCCCGTGGACCCTAGGGAAGGTGTTGGATAGTAAAGTACACTTACCTCTTATCCTAGAGCGCCCCCCAGCGCAATGCGTTGTAACGGTATGCGTTGTAATGCCTGCGTTGTAGTGGTAGTGCGGAGTAAAAAATGCGTTGTAACAGGTGCATACCAGGTCGGGCCATGTCCGTTTAAGCATTTGTGAATAATGCAACATATCTTAAACTTGGCCCTTTGGCGAATACTCAACCAATGTAGTTTGTCAAGGAGAGGTTTTGATGCTGTTCTGTGAGGGGCATTTAGGACAAGGCGAGCTGCCGTATTCTGGACCACCTGGAGTCTGTCCAGGACTCCTTCATTAGCGGAGAGGAGCAATCCGTTGCAATAATCGATGCGACTCAGTATGAGGGCTTGCACTAGGGTTTTTCTAAAGGAATCTGGTAACAGGGGAAAAATTCTGCGCATCATGCTGATGGTGTGAAAGCATGAGCCAGCTACCATGTTACTATGCTGTTTGAGAGAAAGGTCATGGTCAAGGCGAATCCCCAGATTTTTGACGATCTGTTTGGGCTCTGGAACAGTACCAAGATCAGACGGCCACCAGTCTGGGGTCCACAGTAATTTGGCATCTCCAAAGAGCATTACTTCCGTCTTGTTGACATTGCACTGTAGGTAGTTGGTGGACATCCACTGTGCGACGGCTTTCATGCCAGCGGAGAAGGAGTTTCTTATTTCAGTGGTGAGTTTTTGAAAGGGAAAGAGGAGCTGCGTGTCATCCGCATATGACACGGGAATGAAGCCAAATTTGCGCATCACTCTTGCCAGGGGTGCCACGTAGATGTTAAAAAGTGTTGGGCTCAAACAGGAGCCCTGTGGCACCCCTTTCGTAATCTCTACCTCTGTTGATCGATATTCACCCATGGTGACAGTCTGGGTGCGATCGGTAAGAAAACTCCTTAGCCAAGCAAGGGCCTTGTTCTTAATCCCTACGTTCGACAACCGGTCAATAAGGATGTTGTGTGACACGGTGTCGAACGCTGCTGACAGGTCTAATAACACCAAAATTACCGAGTAGCCTTTGTCCTGAAACATATGCAGGTCATCAGTAACAGACAGGAGGGTGGACTCTGTACTGTGTTTTGGCCTAAACCCAGATTGAGAGTAGTCTAGGCCGCCAGCTATCTCAATGTAGCTGGATAGGTGACGATTGACATATTTCTCAGTGAGCTTTCCTAAGAATGGTAACAAGGAAATTGGTCTGAGATTTGATAGATCAGTCCAGGGAGTTGCGGTGTTCTTCCTGATAGGCCTAACTAAGGCCTGTTTCCACTGTTTGGGAACAGAGCCTGTACATAGGGATAAGTTGATAAGTTTTTCAAAAGTGGGGGATAGAATTTCCAACAAGGTGGGCATGAGTCTTGCTGGGATGATATCATCAGGACTTCCGCTTTTAATCTGCATCGTGAGTAGGGACACATCTTTAGGAGTAATAGGGGAGAAGATGTCTAAGGTATGGGGGCCACTATTAAACTCTGAATCCTGAAAGATGGATACTGCATTGGTAGTCAACGTATTGTTAGAGTTGACTATTTTCGCATAGATGAGATCTATCTTGTTAGAAAAGAATAGGGATATTTTGTCACAAAGTAGTTGTGAAGAAGTGTCCGGACTCTCACATGCTGCAGGATTGGTAAAGGAATCCAGGACCTGGTATAAAACTCTAGGGGAATTGTCTGCAGCCGTAATAAGGGAAGTAATATGGGCTTTTCGCGCAGTTCTAATAGCTTTGTGATATATGCTTAATGCATCCCAGTAGTGTCTCCTGTCAGTTACAAGATGGGTGGACCTCCATTTCTTTTCTAATTTTCTGGCTGTTTGCTTTAAATTCCTGAGCTCTTCAGAGAACCAGATCTCTTGTTTTTTAGCTGGTCAAGGTCTAAATTGTTTTAAGGGGGCAATCTCATCTATGACTGTTTTGGTAGCTTTGGTGAACATATCAACTGCATTGTCAATATCTTCAGGAACCGTATGGAAGGGTTGAACAAAGGTGATCTCATTAACTTTGTGCCATTGCCGCCGTACTTTAGGAATGTTGGTAGGTTCGAGGATGGTGGTTACAGGATAGGGAGTATTAAACTCAAGGATAAAATGGTCAGTCCAGCTGACTTGTGTGGGGGGCATGCATGTAATACTGGATAAATTTGTAATTATAAGGTCTAGGGTATGCCCTGCCACGTGAGTTGGGCCCACATTGTGTTGTTCGAGACCTAGTAGTGAGAGATCATTTAGAAATGATTGTGCTTCTTTACAATCTGTGAGTTCACTGTGTAGGTTGAAGTCACCTATTAGCAGGAACTCTTTGTCTTTGTGAACATATGGTGCAAGATTTTCAAGTAGTATGTTGACAAAATTAAAACTTGGTCCCGGAGGACGATATACCAGGGCACCCAATCTGGTTAGTTTAGTGGAATGAATTGTTTTAAAGATCAATAATTCAATGTCAGGGGTGCTGAGTTCTGCCACAACAGAGCAGTTGATGTTATTTTTATGTGCAATTGCAATTCCTCCACCTATTTTCTTCGGTCTATCTAGTCTAATTATTTTATATCCTGTTGGAATGGCCAGAGTAATAGAGGGGGTGGAATGAGGTTTGAGGCAAGTTTCAGTAATGAAACAGAAGTCAGGCTCGTTCGCAGAAATGAGGTCCCAAATTTCAGAGGTATGTTTAGGTAGAGAGCGCACGTTGCAGAGGATGTTTTTTTGGCCAGTGAATTTAGAAGTTTTAAAAGAGGGTGTATGGGTTATCACACCTCTCTCAGAATTTTTTCCCTTCAGGGTAGAGAACTGGGACTTGCAATATAGGCATGCGAAAGGCCCTTCCACTATAAGGTTAGTGTCTCTATGACAAGCAATAGTCTGGAGATCCCTGATTACCTGTGCTGAATAGGTAATCCTGTTTGTAAGCAGTTCAAGCGGGACATTCTGTGAGACCTCCATGGCTCCTGGTCCCGTCCTGTCGCGGACGAGCGCAGACGGGCTGGTCTTTGGCTTGTCTTCGGCGCGTCAAAGGCGCCACCCTGCGCGCAATCGTTGCGCGCTTGTTCCCGACGAGTGGCTAAATAGCCCCAGTTGCAGCAAGGCTAGAGCGCTAACCGCTCAGTTCTGCAGCGGGAAAGCGGAAGTGTGTCACTCAGGCTCGTACCTGTCCCGCCCTCCGCTCAACGGTATTGGATACCGAGTCGGACCGGGGCGGGCAGGCTGTAACACAGAGCGCTGTGTGTTTACCGAATTTTGAACCCCTGGCAACGCCTAGGGAGAGCGTCCAAGCACAGATGGTGTGTATTATAATTTATCAATCAACTATAACACAATTAAAAGTTTTACATTCCTGTCGGTTTTTAAAATCAGCGTTTAAAAAAATATTCGTTATGGCTTAGCGTTTCAGCAAACACAGCATCAGCAGTATAGTTCAGCTTTACCTGGCATCAAGCGGGGTCGGCAGACACTGCCACTGTCAGCCTTACCGCAACTGAGGGTAAATCTGATGCAACGACAGCATGCAAAACTTTTCCCTGCGAATCCATTTGTTTGCCTGCCGCAAGTCCAGAATGGGCCTGAACTCGTTCTTGTCCTTCTTGTGAACCAGAAAGAACCTGGAGTACAGTCCTCTTCCTCTCTGAGACAGAGGTACGTCTTCTATCGCCCTTTTCCTCAACAGGATATCCGCCTCCGCCTGAAGCTCGCGCAGCTGAAACTGCGAGCTGACCGGGGGAATTGCTGGAGGAGGGCTGGTGAGCCGAAGACTGTATCCATTGCAAACAATATTCAGCACCCACTTGTCCTGAGTAATTTTTCTCCACTCTGCCAGAAAAAATTGAATGCTTCCCCCTACCGGAGTGGGTAACAGATCCGGGGGAAGTAGGTTCCTAGGGCCTAGACCCAGCCTGGCCCTTGGGCACTGGGGCTGACTGCTGGCCACCTCTGCCCTTCTGGCGCTTCTGGAACGGCTTACGGAACTGGTGTTGCGATTGCCCCGAAGCCTGGCCCCGTCCTCGGCCTTGCCCGCCGAACCGCCGTTGGAAAGAGCGGTACTGCTTCTTAGTCTCTTTAGGCTTCTCCAGGCCCACAGCCGTTAGCGTTTCGGCCTCCGCCTTCATGCGGGCCATCTCATCGTCCGCATGCTTCCCGAAGAGGGTCTCACTGGAGAACGGTAGATTGGCCACCCTCTGCTGTGCGTCCGGTTTCAGGGACGTAAGCCGGAGCCATGCGTGGCGTCGTTGGTTGATTCCGTGGCAAAATCCGTGAGCAGCCAACAGGGAAGAGTCCGCTGCCGTGCTGATAATCTGGTTCGCCACCAGCATCCCCTCACTCAGTACTTCCATGCAGTCTTCACGCTTCTCCCGAGGTAAATGCTCCGCAAATCGCTCGAGGGAGTCCCAGAGGGCACGGTCGTATCGGCCCAAGAGCGCCGTGGCACTCTCAGCTTTCATGGAGGTAGCGGTAGTTCCACAGACTTTCCTCCCCGCCGAATCCATCCACCTCGACTCCTTATCCGGGGGAACCGTCGAGGACGGAGTGGTGGCATGCTGCTTGCGGGCCGCCGTCACAATGACAGAGTCAGGAGGAGGTTCCGTTCTCAGAAAGGCCGGATCCGAATCGGGAGCCCGGTACTTCTTCAGTAACCTTGATGGAGCTGCCCTGGTCACCGCAGGGGTGGGAAACAGGGCCATAGCTGGTTCTTCCAGGCCCAGCACCAGAGGCAGGAGAGGACGAGACAGATGTTTTTGATGTAAAGTCTCAAAAATGACTGACGTTTTCGGAGTAGGTACCGTCAGGGATATGCACAACTTCGCAGCGCCCCTTAAAAGGACCTCATGGAATGCCACCAGGTCATCTATCGGGGACACTCTCGTGTCCGGTGACCCCGATAGGGTGGGAGAATAGTCCCTGGTCCCAGAGAACCTCGTGTGTGAGCGAGATTCGCGCCTCCTATGGCGGTGTCTCGACCTCGTGGATGATCTGCGTCACGATCTCTCCCTCCTCCCAGAGCGAGAGCGAGACCTGCCTGCTTGTGGCCGCTCCTTCGGTTTTCGTGGAGGGGTCTTCCTAGGCTCCTCACGGGGTTTCGGTTTTGGGGTCCCCTTAGGAGGAACAGGCAGAGACGGCAGGGAAGTGGACCTCGGAGGAGGAACCTTCGGCTGCGGGGCGGGCCCATGCGGAGGGACCGGAGGCGGTGGAGGGTCTCCTGAAGGGAGTGGAGGTTTGGGTGGAGGGTCCTCCTTAGGAACAGGCGGAGGAGTCGGAGTCCTGGGCCGAGATGGTGTGTACACCTCTGAGTACACCGAGCCCGGTGACCCTTTAGGCGAACGGTGCGGAAAGCCAGCCCCATCAGCAGGCGACCGCTTCCTCTTGCGTCCTCCACTTGAAGCAGCGTGACTTCTGGGACTAGAATCCCTCTTGCGCCGTTTTGGAGAGGCTGACAGACTCCTAGACGCTGACCGCTGTCTGCTGGATGCAGAGCGACGCTTTTCCGGCGTCGAACGACGCTTCCTCGACTCCGGCGTCGATCGCCGTCTCCTCGGCGTCGACCCTCTTTTCCTCGGCGTCGAACGTCGACTCCTCGACGCCGACCTCTTCTTCCGCGACGTCGTACGCCGCCTCCTCGACGTCGAGAGGTCCGTCTTCGACGACGAACGTCGCCGTCGTCTTAATGCTCTCGACGTCGAGGAGCCCGTCGACCGGTGCCTCGACGCCGGTCGGTAGGAAGACCTCGACGTCGACGAAGACGATGACGTCGACGGTGGCTTCGACAGCGACTTCTCCATGATCTTCAATGTCGAGCCGTCACGCCGTCTCGACCCGGAGCCCCGGGGAGAAGGGGAGCACACCGCCGTCATCCCTCTCGACGTCGTCGTCGATGCAATCGACGTCGACGAAGACCGGAACCGTTTGCTGGACTTCCTGCCCCTGGGGACCCCCCCAGAGGCCTCAGCAGAGGCAGAGGGAACCTTCCCAGCCTGCCCAGACCCACCTGCAGCCTGCAGATGCCTCTCCTCCAGGCCAGAAAGCCTGATTTTCAATCTGTCCCTCAGAGTCCGAGCAGAAAGCTGCTGGCAGATGACACAATCCTCAGGGACATGATCTTCAGGGAGGCACACAATGCAGACATCATGGGGATCACTCTTGGCCTTCTTCCTCCCACCTGCTGGGCACTTATCAAAAAGGCCAGGCATTTTAGAGCCCTAAAACGCCTAAAAACAGCACAAAAAAGAGAAAGAGAACACCAAGAAGTAAACTGCAACACTTTTAGAACTCAAAAGTGCCAAAATATCCAATAAACCCTTGAAACAAGGGAGAGCTCAATGCCAGGGTCCTGTAAGCAGGAGCCGGAAAAAAGAACTGAAAGTAGAGGGACCTGCTATGCATTCTGGGATACTGGGAGAAGTTCTGGAAAGTTCTCTTAAAGGCACAGTATCCTATATAAGCCACATAATGGCAGCCTATGGGGCTTGTCTGTCCCTACCTTCCTCTCTATCATTCCAGAGCCTTTGACTGGGAGAGGCAAGTTTCTCTGTGGTAGAAACTGGCAGGCTGTGTTGTGAGTGGTATTTTTTGGTGGAATTTCTAGTTGAAGTACTGGACAGTGTAGCCTGTGGATATAGGCTGCATTATTTGTCTTTAAATTTTCTCTTAAGTGTCTTTGCAGTTTCTGCATTAATTTGACAATTTAAGAGATTATTTTTGATTGCCGGGGTCCACGCACATGGGCGGGACTATTCACTAGATTATGACTATACACAGAGATCCCCTACTACAGAAGTGTAATTCCCTTGGGTGATCATTGCGAGTAGAACCCAACTCTTGAGGCAATAAAGGTCTGTGGTCAAATATATTAATGATAACGTTTATAGAAGGACCAGAATCTATATCACCAATCAAAATTAGTAGAATTTACCTTGCTTTGAGCGTCTCAGAGCACACTGGCTACAATGTTATCCTTGTTACTTTGTTAAAAACTGAAGATAGATTGAATCAGGCAATATAATTTGAAAAAGTAACAACAAGACACAAGGGTGCATTAAAAATTATAATAATAATAAACGCTCAACTTGGTATGAGTGCTACTTAAAAGTAATACCAAGGCCCGGCAGTGCTTACTCGGACCCTCGCCGGCAGTTGACTCGCAGCTTTGCGAGTGACCGGGAGGCTCTGTAGTTCTATCCTGTCAAAAGCTGTTAACGTGCATGTGGCTCTGCTCGGGTCGGGAGCGCAGCTGCTGAATGCTGGGCATGTTACTGTGTCTGCTCGAGGCTCAAAGGGCCTGTCTGTCGAGTAGGTTCAAGGCCTCAATTTAGTTGCTGTTAGGGACACTTAGCTGTGTCTTTTCTAATTTGAAGGGGCCTGGTCTGTCAGGTTTGATTCTCGGGACAAAGCACCATGTGTGATTGACGAATTACCTGATATTTGCGGTACAAAACATATATATATATGTCAAAATAGTACACAGGAACATGATGTCACAATTAGAAATATATACGATGGGGCAAGCAGTCAATGGCTATTGAAAAATGTTGTAGTAGATAACAATGCAGGATGACCCAGCTGGAGGGAGAGAGGTAGGTTCTGGAAGAGGTGTGGTGCAGCAGCGGGAGTTCCTGACTCGGGACCACAGGGTTCACGGTTCGATCCCCGGTGCCGGCGCAGGCTAGCCAAAACAACAAGTGATGGACTGAATGTGGATCAATGTCACACACTCCCCCAGTCAAAAGATCTGGGCCCAAATCCATCGTTTTTTTGCACTCCACACCACCCTGGGTTAGACAATGGCGATATGCAAATCAGCTCTGACCCTGTTGCCCCATGGGAACAGTCCAGTCCGAACTACAAAAGCCATGTCCTTCCCAGAACGGAATCAAGCATCCGAGCACCATGTGACTCTGGGCAATAGCTCGCTTAATCTTTCCGATGGCCCCAAGCTCCTTGATAGTCTGGTAATAGTGCCCTATATAAATACTGGATTTCATTTAGGTGCTGACAGTCGGTCTGCATATGACTCTTATATGGACCTCTTCATATTTGCTTGGTGTTAATGCAGACAAACATAATAGGTATTGTAAAAACAAGTTGGGAAATCGAAGACATAATTTTGTCAGACCTTAAATGACCCTGAATAATTAATAGTCTATTTCAGGTAGTTGAAATATCAGATACCTCAAGCGTGTACAAGTCGGGGTTAAGATGATGTCAACCCATGTTGAGGAGAGATAATTGTCTCGATATCTCCTCATGTTCGTTCAAACCTGATTTCACAGTGTCCAAGATGTGCATCCATTTGCGCTCTCACAGATATAGTAGTTCGTCATTCCCCCCCTCGGGCCAAGTTCTACCTTTTCCAAAACCAACCATTGCAGGCTGTCAGCGGAATGATGGAGTGTGTGAAAGTGTCTTCTCTAATCTTTCACTGGGGGTCGCTTAACTAGTGAATACCAATAACGAACAAGACCCCTCCTTGCTAACTAGTTATGCGACCCCCCAAAAAAGATTAGAGAAGAAAATTGTACGCACAAGACGCCATGGGCATATGTTAACAAAATACTTACAAGCCAACATCATTCCGGTTTGTCTACAAGTTAGGAACGAACATGCCATCTTCGTGGACCTACCTAAGTTTAAAGAGGGCTTCAGCTTCGTAGCCAGCAATTGTTCTTGCCACTGGATGCCTAGTCATTGAGACAGCCCTAGAACATGTTGAAAAATTGACAAAAGAGATCAATGAACTCAAACGTGAAATAGTGGAAGACACTGCACTGACCAATGCTATAGAGGCACTTGAAAATCTAGAGAGGACAGTGTGTGAATTTGACATTAACACACAGTCACATGAGTTAGACAAGCTAACAAAACACAATTGTTTTCACAATAAAAAGATCACTTAACCATATTTACAAGAGGACTGTTTCACACAGGACACACAAGGCAGATATCCAACAAGAGGAAGAGGGGGATATAGGGGCGAAATAAGACACATTAGCTTCTCAGAGTCCTCAGGATGAAGCAGTGCATGAAGTGACATTGAACTACAAGCGGGTCCTAGTTCAGGACAATACAGTCAAGGCTACAGATACCCAGATCAGGCCCAGAGCCCTTTTTAGGAGCTGCAGAATGGAGACCACCTAGAGGACAAGGGAACATATGGAACCAGGGTCCCCAGAGAGGACAGAAGTGGAGAGGAGGCTGGAACAGGGGCCAGAAACAAGTCAGTTTCCAACAAGAGAGTCACAGTGAAATACAGAAGATGAGGCAACATTACCGCTGGTAGGCATGGACATAACCAATCTGGTCATCAATGTTAGAAATGGGGGTCTCTAGTTGGCAAGGGTTTGCACTTTTGTCCAAGTAGGGACCCTTCCTTATAGTCAGTATAAGGGAGTTAAAATCCTAAAAATAAAACCTGCTCACCCCATGGTAGCTTGGCATGAGCAGTCAGGGTTATCTTAGAGGCAGTGTGTAGAGCATTTGTACATAACCAACAGTAACGCACTAAAAGCATTACAAAAGGACACCACGCCAGTATACAAAAATATCCAATATTTGTATATATCCAAAACAAGACCAAAAACAGTACTTGGAAATCTTCAGTCATCAAAATAGACTTGAAATATAGTTCCTTAAAGTCGATAGCTCCGTCTGGGGCTATCATGGCATCGTGACCAACAAATCAAAACAGTTCTGGCTGACCGTGGCGTCGCGGACCAGCTACGGTGTCGGGAAGACCCACAAAACAATACCTTTAGAAATGTAAGGCGTCAGTAACCTCTTGATGAGCCCTCAAAAGCCAGCGTCCGCAGGTGTCGGTTATGGAGGTCGGTGCAGGAGTCTTCTGGCCCTTGAAGGCACACGCGTTGCAGATCAAACTTTTCCCAGTTGAAGTCAGGAGCACCGGCAGGCATCGGGCTGCAGTGCGAAGTGCAGCGCTGCGCGGTGCCCTCAGGTCGTGGTGCAGCCAGCGGCTCAGTGACGGTCATCCAGCGGTGTCGGTGAGACCAGGGCTGTGGTGCGAAGTGATGCGGTGCTGGTCTGGGCCCCACTATTTATACTCCAAATGCCTTTGTTCTCTCAGGCAGAGAGTGTCTGTGCTTAGTCCAAAACAGTTTTGTCCCCTCTGGCCTAGCTTCCCAGCAGAAAGCAGAGACAGCATTATCATGGGCAGACCACGCCCATTCAGGTGAAAGCAAATATCCTCCATACACTTTAAATGCAGCCCATGTCTATTCAACCCAGCCCAGACTCATTCAGGAGAGGCAGGACACAATAGAACTCCCCGATAGCTGTCTGAGAGAATGCACCTCCCCAACCCCTGTCACTCCAAAGCCAGACAGTCAATACACATCCAAGCAGAGGCACACTGGATGGCTAAGCAAGAAAATACCTACTTTTTAAAAGTAATATTTTCAAACACAGAATGTAAAAATCGCCCTCACTTAAAGATGTATTTTAACATTCTGAGTGCAGGCATACTAAACTTTGTTTTCTTAACTGGTTCCAATGGGAAGTTACATTTATAAGATGTTATAAATTATCTCCCATGCTTTCCTATGGGCCAGATAGCCTTTGAACAGTGAAAAACGAAATTGGCAGTATTTTACTAACAGGACATCCCACATATATCAGGGCATGTCCTACCTTTCACATACAATGCACCATGCCCACAGGGGTACCTTGGGCCTACCTTAGGGATGACAATTATGTAAGAAAAGGTAAAATCAGGGGCTGGCATGTGGGTGCACTTGCCAAGTCGACATGGCAGTTACAAACTGCGTGCAGACTCTGCAGTGGCAGGTCTGAGTTACCTTTTCAGGGCTACTTATATGGGTGGCACAATCAGTGATGCAGGCCCACTAGTAGAATTTGATTTACAAGCCCTGAGCACACACAGTGTACTAGGGATTGACTAGTCATTCAAATATGCCAATCATGGAAACACCAATTCATAATACAAATTTCATAGAGAGCATATGGCTTTAGTACTGAATAGCAGTCGTAAAGTGCCTAGAGTCCTAAAACCCACAACAGCAGGTCAGGAAAAATCAGGAGGAAGAAGCTAAATGTTTAGGGATAACCCTGCAAAAATGGCCATTTCTAACAATCAATCTGTCAGATTATGAACTATCCACTGACAAGACAGATGTGCTCAGCAAATGCGCATCCTTTGTACCCACCGCATTACCCAATTCATTTAACATCAAGATGGAACTCCACTGTTTTTTCCTAAAGTTTGGCTACTTTATTATTTCAACATTGTACCTTCCCACCCTACTACCTCGGGGTCAGGTCTGAGAGTCGCTTCAACCTTCACCCCACCTGCTCACTTCATGTCCCGTAGAATATTTGCCTATAAACAAGTGGTCCTCAGAGACGTTATGAGCAAGATTTCCCAAAAGAAATATGTGAACTAAAACATTTCAAAGGCTGAACGAGAAGCTTTGACATCTTTCAAAGACATCAGGGACATTGTCATCAAAGCAGCAGAAAAGGGGGGGTGCCATTGTTATTCTAAACACAACTGATTATAAAAGGGATATTATCAGCAAGAACAATGGGAGTGGTGGTTAGAGTGGTTAGAGTGTTGGGCCCGGAAATTCAGAACCTTGTGAACCTCTCACTAAACGCAGGACGTGTCCCACGAGAGTAGAAGAAGGCTCTAGTTAGACCCATCCGGAATAACATCTCCGTTCCATGGACTAATCTGTCCAATCTCAGACCCATTTCCCTGCTGCCCTTCTTGGGTGAAATCATCGAAAAGCATACTAATAAGCATTTGTCTAACTTCCTGGAACAATTTGGAAGCCTCGATTCCTCACAGTCTGGTTTCAGGCCGAAATATAGTACTGAAACGGCCTTGCTGTCGATAACTGATGATCTCCGTATGTACCAGAACAGGGGTGTTTCTGTTGTCCTGGTACTACTGGATTTATCGGCAGCGTTCGATACCATTTCTCATAAGATCTTGATCGAACGACTGACTGGGAATGGATTGGGTGGCAGGGCACTGGATTGGATAAAGAGCTTTCTCTCCGACCGCACTCAGTGTGTCACCATGGGTGAATTCTGGTCGGATGAGGTTAAGATCACCAAGGGGGTGCCACAGGGCTCATGTTTGAGCCCGACTCTCTTTGACACCTATGTGGCCCCCCTGGCAAATAAAACGAGAGCCTTTGGTTTCTGTCCAGTGTCTTATGCTGATGGTACCCAGCTGCTTTTCCCATTTAAATCTTTGAGCCCGGAGGTTAAACAATCTTTCTCCGCAGGGATGAAAGCAGTATCCCAGTGGATGTCTTCCAACTTTCTTCAGTGTAATGTTGGTTAGACTGAGGTGATGCTTTCGGTGAGGCCAAGATATCATGGTCCCCTGATTGGTGGCCTTCAGATATGAGGCCAGTTCCTGAACCAAAACAAGTAATTAAGAACCTTGGGATTCGCCTGGAGCCAGAGCTGACTCTGAAACAACACGGAAATAATACGGTGGGGTCCTGTTTTCATGTGATAGGACTCCTCCGTAAGGTATTCCCGCTCCTTCCGGACTCCATTAGAAAGACTTTGGTTCGGCTTTTGTGATCAGCTGACTTGATTACTGTAATGGTCTCCTGGTGTCCATTGTCTCCTTGTGAAGTAGTGTGGCTCACTGGTTAGAGGCGGCAGACCCGAGAGCAGAGGACGGCCCGGGACCAGGGTTCGATCCCGACGCGGCAGGTTTCTGGACCAGGGTCAACGGACTCGATAATTCTCTCGCCTCGGTGCCCACTCTGATCAGTGATCACACTCGGCAACTCTGGGCACTAGCTTGCCTCATCTTCACTAACGGCCCCCCCAGACCGCCGGGGATGCCTGGTCTCACCCTGGAGATACCCATTAAGGGACCATCTCTCAGGGAAGCCAGGAAGGGTTTCGCAGCGGTCGAAGCGCGGAGGTACCCCTTCGGGAGTGATTCCTGCGCTATATAAGCACATAATTAATTAATTAATTAACAGAGAGGTGCTGGACCGACTACAGGTGATACAGAACACCGCAGCCAGGTTGGTCCTCAATGCTCCCCCCAGGTCCCCATCCAAACCTCTGCTGAAAAAACTTCATTGGTTATCTGTTCGCCAAAGAGTGAAATTTAAGACATGCTGTATAGTACATAAAGGACTGCATGACCTAGGACCTTCCTATTTGGCAAAAAAATGTGTGTCCTATGTTCCCACACGTACCCTCAGGTCAAGTGATCAGTTGCTTCTAAGCGTCCCTAAGATTAGCAGGACTAGACAGGGTGGCAAGGCTATGGGCCCTATTTTGTGGAACAGTCTTCCCCTCCAACTCAGGCAGTGTTTAGATCACCTTGCCTTTAGAAAAAAACTGAAAACGTTTATGTTTCAGGTCTAACTAGTTAGGTTAAGAGGTCGCCAAATATAATTCTTTGTCCTGTATTACTACTGCCCTGGTTTTTGGTTTGCTGTCCCTGAGCGCGGAGATACTCGTTTGGGAGTTTTATTCAAGCGCTTTATAAACACGCAAAATAAATAAATAAATAAATAAATCAACTCACAAACGGTATCAGTTACACCAAATGTGACTCCGAGCCAGCAAAAGGAATCAGTAGACAGATGATGATGACTACCAGGAATGGCTTAAATGAGGGGCTTAAATGAGGGGTACCTTACAGAATTCCACAAATTCCACAAGGTCCACAAAAATGTTCAGCACCCACCAGGCTGCCCAATAGTGTCTCGGTGTGGGTCTATTTTGGAACCCATTTGCAAATATATTGATGTCTTTCTTAAACCCTGTGCGCAGTCCACCAAGACATACCTAAGGGATACAATGGAAACTATCAGGCTGATTGACAAATTTGCCTTTGATTTGCCTTTGATTTAACACAAACACTTTTGGATATTGCATCATTGTATACCAGCATCCCCCAAAGACCAGCATTGGAAGTTATGAAGACTGTCCTAAATAGTAGACCACAGCCCGCCCAGGTACCTATAGAATTCATCATAGGGTTGTTGGAAATAGTCATGATGAAAAACTACTTCTTCTTTCAAAGGAATTTTTACTTACAAACCAAGGTAGTAGCCACCTGGGCCAGTTCTGCGCCAAATCTGGCAATATTCTATATGGACAATTTTTAATCCAAATTAATTTTCAATGATGACAACCCGCATCGCAGGAACATATCCCTCGATACATTGATGATATTCTGCTCATATGGACAGGCAATGAAGCTGACCTACAATCTTTTCACCTTTGGCTCAATGACAGATCACACAATATTACATTTACAATCCAATTTAATTGCAATTGCATTGATATCCTTGACATTTCTATCAAAGCAGAAGAAGGCCAATTGTATACCACTCTTTTCAGAAAAGGAACGGAAAGGAATACTCTACTCCGCTATACTAGCTACCATCCCAGGGGACTGAGGAATTACCTGCCATATGGATAATTTTTAAGAATATGCAGGAATTGTTAACCGCAAACAAGATTACTTCAGAGGATCTATTGATTTACAACACAGACTGGCAGAGAGAGGATACCTTATAAGCCTCTTTAAAAAGGCACGCAAGAGGGGGCCACGCTGGAAGATGGACGCTTTCTGAGCAAGCTCCTTCGGTCGCTTGCAAAATCCTACACTTATCCTGCGTCAACCAACCTGCTAATCCACAAAATAACGCAAATAAAAGCATCGGAGGCTTGTGGTGTTCCGATGAGCCATTCACTGCCACCCGGTGTAACTTAGAAGTACGGCGAGAACACCTGCAACCACACTGCCGAGGTCAGGCCTGCAGAGCGTGCGCGAGTGTGAACCTGCTGCGCCTGTGCAGCGGCTTGCCGGGGGAAAGCGAAAGCGAGGCAGCGGAGGTGATTCTGTCCTGTGCATAGAGGACTCACTGCCCCATGCGACGACACTGACACCAGAACCACTGCCCCCTTAGGGACACACCTGTAACGTACAAGCTTTGCAGGGGATCAACTGTGGAGATCACCTAGACCCGAGGCCTAGCTGTGCGTGGAGTCAGAATGGCCCCTCCTGCTGTAGAGACACCAGTGAGAGTGGGTGAGGGTGGCTCCGCGCTCGGACTGTGGCCAAGGTAAAGGGCCTGAACGCTAAGCTGTAGAGGAATGTAAGGGCCGGAGACTCTGCACAATAAGACTGAGGCTGCCAAAAACGGAAGCTGGAAGGCTGCCACGCTAACTCATGCAAGAACACCAGCGTGAGAGAAGGCACAGGCACGTTCATCTGCCCGAGCTGTGGGAACGCGAAAGTCAGCGGAAAAAGATACGAGGAGGGCCTGGGCTGATAATCGAGCTACTGCGGCGCTGAGGTAGGGAGCACGCAGCGCCGGGAAGGACACCCAGACACAATAATTGCCATTAGCAGCCACCACATCCTCGATAAACATGGTCTGAACCTTAACAAGGAGCAGGAGTCGGGTTACCACCCGCGAAGCACTGCCCCGCAGTGACAGGGCACTGAAGAGCAAGTAACAGGATCAATAGACTGTGAAAGACATCGCTATTAGACTGACCGTCTCTGGATGTGGTGGAAAGGAAGACATAAAACAGTACACAGAAGGCAACACCTGCTCATAGTGCCACTACTGGGAAGCCCATTGTACCATGCGCTTGGGAGTGGAGAAGCACAGCCTTGTGCCATTGTAGTCTGCCTGCACCTCCTAGACAGAGCTGCGGACCCCCTATGAAGACCCTGTGAAGTCCTAGTCACGCCCAAGTTGCTTACTGTAGGTTAGACAAGGCCACATCCTTTCCAACGATCCGGAGGACCACACCTCCACATTGCAAAGAACGGGCAAAGATTCCACCAACTTTCAAAGCTGCGACATGGGGAAAACGGACGGAACACAATCTAAATTTGGGCTTGTGTTCTATCTGGGTCTTACCCTTGTTTTTTATTGTGGCTCTGTGTAGCTTCAGCGTTCGCCTCCTGCCCCCTCACTGCATATAAAAAGTGCACTTAGGTGCCTCCAATCACCACCACTTCGGTGGGTCCGGGCTCATGGGATCTTTGTAGGCGCCATTTTGGGTTGGGACTCTTCATCCTGCAGCGGCCGCCATCTTAGAGCGGACTTCGCGCGCGCAGGGTGACGTGAGAGCCTATTTAAAGCTGCTCTCATACGCGCAGCATGACGCGCAGGTTGTCGCCCTCGCTGTGCCTGAGTCGTGCCGGAGTCCTGCCCGTCTGCGCCCGTCAGCGTCCCGGCGGCGTCGGGGCGGCGGGGGACCTTGACCGGCACTACTCTGGCTGCGATGATTTGCTATTCTGCTGCGTCACTGCGGGACTTGCGGGGCCATTCAAGCTCCTGCCGCTCCGTTTTTCCTGGGCGGTTTAGGGGCAAACGCTGCTGCCCGTCCTGCGGCTGGAGGCCTGCCTTGTCTTGTGTTACAGTGTCACGCCAGATAACTGCTGATGCGAGGCATCTTTGTATGCTGCTGAACACAAGGTCGGTAGGTCGTCATGCCCTGCACATTCATGACCTTTTGGTCAGGGAAAATCCTCTGTGCCTGCTACTGACGGAAACTTGGCTCGGAGAGGCTTCCCACCCGGATGTCTTCTCCGCCATTCCGCCAGAATACAACATCTTCCGGCAGGACAGAGCGAAGGGGAGGGGAGGGGGAGTAGCCGTGGTTGTGAAAAAGTGCGTCTCCTGCTCAGTACTTCCCTTGAACCCTATTGGGAATGCCGAGTCGCTTGCCTTCACGATCAGATTGTCCCCGGGTCAGGCCCTGAAGGGGCTGTTGATCTATAGACCTCCAGGTCCTGTGGGTTCCTTCTTAGAGGATCTACAGACAGTTGTCTCCGAGCTGGCGCTATCCACTCAGCACTGCATTGTGGCCGGCGACTTCAATTTCCATCTGGATGTGGTGGATGACCCTGATGCGGCCAAATTGATGGATGTTACATCTCCGCTTGGTCTTATTCCTTGCGTATCAGGGCCAACACATGAGAAGGGGCATACCCTGGATCAGGTGTTTTCATCTGTTCCGCTTATGGAGGTTGCTACCCTGCAGATGCTCTGGACCGATCACTGGTTGATCAGCTTTCTGGTGCTGGAATGCGCGCGTCCGGATCACAGAGCGCCTACCTTGCTTAAACCGGCCTCGAGAGCGCTTCATAGAGTAACTCCTGACTTGCTCGAGCAGGCACTGCTGGAACACCCCTGTCCTCTCTCGGGTGACCTGGATAGTGACACGGAGACTCTGCAGCGTTGGCTTACCGATCGGTTGGAAGATCTTGCTCCCAAGGTTGTCCCCCGGTCCACGGTGGCTCGGCATTCTGCCCCGTGGTTTACGGAGGCGCTCCGTGTGGCTCGTTGGCAGTGCAAGGCGGCCGAGAGGGCCTGGCGCCTTGTGTACGATGGGGAGGCTAAACTTGCCTACAAGGCGGTGTTGAAGGCTTACCATCGGGACATTCTCGGTGCCAAGAGGGTTTATCTGGCTAGGAGGATAGAGGCATCTGCAAACTCCTGCAAGGAGATCTTTAATATTGTGAGGGAGTTTACGATCCCCAGCTCCCATCCGCCCCCTCCAGCTTCGGCGGATGTTTGGGCCTGCGATCTCGCTGGTTTCTTCACAAATAAGATCAAGGCCATTCAGGCCACCTTCGTGGAGGAACCGGATGGAGGGAGTGGTGCGAGGCTGGACTTTGGATTGCCGCAGACTGCGGTGGCAGTGCTGTCCGACTTCCCTACTGTTACCAGCGAGGTCTCTCTTACGCTGTTGGCCAACCTCAAATCTGGCTCGCCACTTGATCCCTGCCCTGCCAAATTTTTGGCTAGGATGGCGGCAGTGGTAAACCCTTTGGTCAACCCTATCCTTAATGCCTCCCTGAGGGAGGGACGGGTCCCTAGCTCTTGGAAAAGAGCGATGGTGATCCCCCTCCTAAAAAAACCGGGCCTTGACACCGAAGTCTTGGCGAACTACAGGCCTATCTCGCTGTTACCAGCACTGGGGAAGCTTACGGAAAAACATGCCCATGGCGCTCTCTCTAGTTTTTTGGAAGCCAATAATCTGCTCCATCCATCTCAATCGGGCTTCCGACCTAATTTTAGTACGGAAACTGCTTTGATAGAGGTGACTGAGATCATCAGGGAGACTCTGGATGCCGGCGGCAGGGCCATGCTGGTCATGTTAGATCTCTCGGCGGCTTTCGACACCGTCCCCCACAAGACGCTTCTAACTAGGCTTTTTGACATCGGCCTGAGGGGGACGGTGCTGAGGTGGTTTACTTCTTTCCTGGAAGGCCGCCGCCCGACGGTCTGGGTTTCCCAGAGCTCCGCCGAGATGCCGCCATTGGGAGTTGGGGTTCCACAGGGTTCTGTGTTGAGCCCCACTTTATTTAACATCTTTATGTCCCCTCTGGCGGCATTGGTAGAGGAGTATGGGGCCCAGATCGTCTCCTATGCCGACGATACGCAACTCCTCTTCACATGCGGGAAAGATCAAGAGTTTGTGGGAGAGAGAATCCGGGACTGCCTTGCGCTGGTCTTCGACTGGTTCCAGCGGAACGGTCTGAGGGCCAACTCGGGAAAGTCTGAGATTTTATTCTTTGGTTGCGTTGCCGATCCTGAGTGGCAGCATTGGTGGCCGTCCGACATGAGTCCTCCTGCACAGTCCTCAGTGGTGGCCAAAAACTTGGGCGTCAAGCTAGACAATCAGCTGTCGCTCCGAACTCACATCCTTGGCCTGGCCGGCACCTGTTACGAATTACTGAAAATGCTCCGCAAATTCTTGCCTTTGTTATCTGAGGAGCACAGGAGGATTACAGTGCAGGCTCTGGTCGGTTCGAGGCTAGATTATGCCAATGCTCTTTTTCTCGGCCTTCCTGATTATCTGGTCCAGCGCCTTCAGGTGGTGCAGAACTCTGCTGCCCGGGCGATCTTTGGTCTAGGGAGACGAGCTCGAGCGTCTGGGTTGCTCCAGTCGCTCCATTGGCTCCCCATTAGGAAGAGGATCCAGTTTAAATCCTTGACCCTGATGCACAAAGCTCTGCATGGCTCAGGAGCGGGATATCTGCAGCGGAGACTGACTTTTTATCGTCCAGCTCGTTCCCTCCGCTCGGAAGCTCTGTGTAGAGCGGTGGTTCCACGGGTGAGGAAGGCCCGCGCGGGAGGGCGGTCTTTTGGCTACAGAGCCCCCCTGCTCTGGAATCTGCTTCCATTTTCTCTGCGGAGCACTGCTAATTTGCTCCAGTTTAGGAGGGGCCTGAAGACCTGGCTTTTTAACTCCTAGTCTGTTTTTACTGCCCATTGTTTTTGTTCTGTTTTGCTGTCTGTTTTTAGCTGTGTTGTGTTATTTCAATACGAGTTGAGGGTGGAAAGCGTCGGGACACTCCTTGTGAGTAGCTGTACGCTATACAAAAACTCAATAACATAACATAACATAACAATTGCCATTCGAACAGTCAAAAAAAATTACCAAGACCATCTAGGTAGACCAGCATGCTACTCAACAAGCCACGTCTGGTGCGGGAACTGAAACTCCTGGAGACGTCCATTCCGTGTTCTCAACAATACAGGCCACCCTGTCCAATACTGATGGCAAGATAGAGTCCCTCACCTATAGAGTAGACCACATGTCTGAGCGTCTAGACAAAGATTGACATTGCGGAGCGCCCTAACGCAGATGCTGAAGATGTAAAACAACAAATGGAAATTAAACAGGAGAAAATGGACAAAACTCTGGCAGCACTAATGGCGAAGTCTGAAGATTTGGAAGCACAGTTCCCCCGCAATAATCTGCGTGTTATGGTAATAGCGTAGACAACAAATACAGGGAACATGGAACATTATATCTAAAACTTGCTAATAAACCTTCTAGGCAAAGAAACTTTTTCTGATGTCTTCATCATAGAAAGAGCGCACAGATCTTGAGCTCCACCTCCGCCACCCTGGGCTATGCCACGGCCGATCATTGCGAAACTGTTGAACTATAGATACTGCGATGCGGCGGTTCGCAAGGCCTGTGAAATAGAAAGCCTGAAACATCTATCTACCCGATTTCACGCCGCAGGTCCAGGAGGTACGCCAATACTTCCAACAGAAGGGATCCCAGAGTACGCACAGGAGATCACCTAGAGGAGGTCCAGAACAGCATGTAAACACTGCAGACATCAACTAATATGCCTGTGCCCTGGCTTGCTCGAGGTGACGGGATGGAGAATAGTGTACATCCCACACAAATGGACACAGATAAGAGATAAATGTGACTTTATGTTTAAATGATTGAAACAGCACAGACGGTGCGAAGTAGAAATATGCAATGTACATGTGTCCAGGCAATACTGTGGTTTGTGTTACAGAATGATGTGCAAGATGATCTTTCGAAACTTACATTTTTTGAATGTATTGACCAGTGGCCCCCTGTGTGACAGAGTCACCGGGTTACTCGGCTGGCTGCTCCTGCCAACCTGTGTGCATCACAACTAGTTAAAGTTTCTTTAAGGGACTGTTTGGGAGGGAGGGCAGTAGGAACAGGTATTTTGGGACTGTCTTCGCTATAATTGGGATGGTGAAGTGGTTGGGGGGAGGGACGGGCGAAAATCCAGGAAAAATAGTCAGTAACAGAATGGCAGATGCCACATACAACACAAGTAATTAATCCACATGACAACAAAATGTCCACTCAAGTCACCTAACACAGCATGGAAAATAGATCACGAAACACCAGAACCCTGACATGGAATGTGCGAGGCCTGCAGAACCCGCAAAAAATCTGCGAAGTTCTTGCGTACTTATGTCATCATAAAGTGGACTTAGCCTGTATTGAGGAAACCTATCTCACTGATATAGCAGGCTAGGCATGAGATGGGCATCATACCGTCTAGCATCCTCCTACTCCACATACGTCAGAGGAGTATTGCTCCTTATTAAGCGTGGAACACCATTCACATTGCTTCGTTCAATAAAGGATGATCAGGTACGATATGTCATAGTCCAGGGCAGTTTTGAAGGAACAGCTCTAACTATTGTCACAACATATGGTCCGAATATAGACGATCTATCCTTTTTTGCACAAATATGGGCTAACTGAGCACATTGACACCGATGACAATTATCTGGGGGGAAGATTTTAATACATGCATAGACCCATCCATGGATAGGTCCACATGCAATGACAGGTAAGGGAAACAGGCCGCAAAAGCGCTTACAGAAGGCATGGAGGAATATGCGATGACAGACATATGGCGCTTGCGACACCAAGGGCACAAAGAGGGCACTTGCATATCCATGACACACAACAAATGGTCCAGAATAGACTTCTGGATAGCCACAAATGATGTCTGCACGTGGACAACAACAATAGAACATATGCCTAAGACACAGTCAGACCATACACCTGTTCACCTTGAGCTCGCAATCCCCACGCACACCCCACAATAATTCACGTGGCATTTACAACAGGGCGCAGTGCTAGATCAGGTATTTAAATCTGAGCTGCTGTGATAAGAATCTGCGAATCCGGAGAGGCAATGATGGCGGAAGGCTAGCTGCAGAGACACGCCTTCATCTCCATCTCCCTCGATGGATCGCAGTCTCAGGGATCAACTGCACTGCACGAGGGTATAGACGAGCATCACAGCACGAAGCTGCTGGCAGGAGACACTGGAGCTCGTGGTTTGGTGGACTGCGGCCTCGCTAGCACTTTTGATCTCCAAACACAACTAGATTTTAAAGCTCATTCAAAAGAATACTGCTATCAGCGGGATGACAGCGCACAGTAGCAGAACAGCCAGGGGGAGAGGAGCGGCCGTTTCCGGTAATAAAGGAGCACAAACTGGAGGTGACCAGCCTCAGGACAACAACAGAGTGGGTCAGACTCCGAGGAGGCAAAGCAACGAGGCGGAACTGGCTAGGTAAAGGGACCTGCATTTGGGGAAAAACAAACTTTGAACAGACTAGGAGGCATTACAGAGGGGGGCATGCTCAACCTTCTGTCGTTTCATTGTTTGCCAGTATGACAGTGTCAGGGGCTACACAGGAGAGAACCAAATCCCTAGATGCAGGGAGGGGGGGACACTCATTGAGGAAACCCAGCAGGAGGAGAAGGATGCTAGGAGGGAATCAGAGACCAGTACTTTTTTACAGACTCCACTGGGGTTCAAGGAATGAAGGCTCTACCCCCGACAAAAACACTGACTTGGTTGGAAAATAGACCTTACTGCCAATACCTAATGACAGCAAGCCACAGAGCGGAGTCCGTGGGGGAGAACACCCCTTGCTGCAGTAAGCTCTAGACATTTACGTGTGCAAGATGGCACCTATACTCCAGAAAGTCACGGTGGGGAGAAATTCTATTCGCTGACACGAGGATGAGTCACCAAGTGCGGAATCCCTCTCAGAAGACAGCTCCAGCTCTTCAACCAAATCAACATTAAAGAAAAGAACTTCAAGGAACAATAAGAAGTCCATGAAGCGGGGCCTCAAAAGAAGCATGCGGGCACATCTCTAGTGGAACTATTCCGGCGCAAAGGTATGGCCCCAATGTGAGAAAGGAGATGAGACTATAGGAACAGAAGAACCTACTCTATTGACCATTTTAACATCAATCAGGCAAATGCAGGAAGAGAACAGAAACGAAGGGCGTAGATTTAGGGTGGCCTCAAAAAAGGTACAAACAGGAATTCACAAACCAAACAATACATGGGGAGATTGCGGACTGCCTGACCACGGTCGAGATGCAAACAGAGGCCCCGGAAGCAGATGTAGAGACCATGAAGACGAAAGGTATGGAGCAAGGAGTGGCACTGACGGATGTAATGACCAAACTGGAAGAGTATGAAAATCGCCAAAGGAGGAATAACCTGCACTTCTTAGGAATACCAGAAGGTCTGGAAGGGACAGATCCTAGACACTACATGGTTAAACTCCTAACAAACTAATTTCCAGACCAAACGAATTGGGAATGGGATAAGGAAATACAGTGGGCCCATCGTTTTCCGCTATTCAGGAAGAAACAAACACATGAAGTAGGAGAGAAACCAAGAGGAATGTTGGTTTTCATTGGCAACTTTCTGCTGCGACAAATTATATTTGACAAGGCCCTCCCTAATGCTCCTATAGCCTGCAACGGGGTTACCTATTTTGTGCGTCCTAATTTCGCACATGCAATAGTCAAAAGAGGGTGGCGCTTAAGACAACTTTTTACCCCATTCCAAAATCTTGGAGCTGAGCTGAGCCAGACTTAAGATAAATCTAGGGGCAGGACACGTAGTTTCACCTCGGAAGTGCAAGCGAACTAAGGAGAAGGTAAAAATAAATGGAAAAGACAGGAAACGCAAATAACAACTGAAAATTTAAAAAAGAGGAGAAACATGATATAACAAAATGCTATGAAAAAAAAGGACTGGAGACATCGTGCAGTCAAGAGTAATTCAGAATTTTGTGCATGGAGGGAGGTGGGGGGCAGTGGGTCTACCGTACATCACTCAGGCTTGCCTGATTGCCTTCTGTCTTGGGGAGAGCGGGGAAGAGGAGGGTGGGGGGAAGGAGAGGAAGGTAGGGCCGGCTCACACAAAGGGTGGAACAGGTGTACTAGGGAAGGTGGCGGGAACAGTTAGAATTAGAGAATGGGAAGGCTAGGAATAGCTACACAATATTTGTGGGCTAAACAATGTTTAAAAAGGCAAGTAGTGGAGCAAGGATTGCAACTATTGCAGGCAGACACTGTCTGCCTGCAAGAGACACACCTGGATGGAACTCAAAAGGATGTATTAAAAAGCCTAGGGTATACAGTAATAGGGGCAACAGCTCAGGGAACTCATACAAGGGGGGGGTTGCAATATTATCTAGATGGAATTCTTTGCAACGTGCCAAAGTTAAATCAGATGGGTTAGGTCTCTGGGTCATTGTAAATGGGAAAACCCCAGATCTTTCGAGCTTCACTCAATGTTCTATTTAGGGCAGCAATGTGGATGATCCATCCCTACTGGAATGGTTAACTGATGAACTGGGACACCGGCCCCTTCCAATTATTCTGTGTGATGATTTTAATATAAACCTTGAAGTGAAATCGGGTCAGGAGCAACGGTATAAAGGGCGAAAGCCAAGGGTATATCAAGCATTATGTAATTCATGTCAGGTACACAGTTTAGGCTGGATTTCTTCTTTGTTTCCTCCTCTTTATTCGGTAGTAGTAAAATTTGGTGACACCCCAGAGTGCTATCCGATCACAGCCCTCTGATGTTACAGTTAGAGCACAGAAGAACCTCTAAGGGAATGTCAACATGGACCTTTGACAGGGCTCTTATACTTGACGAAGATTATATTAGCCACCTAAAATAATGGATCCCTGACTTTTTGCAAAGAAATAAGGGGACGGCCTCACAGGGGTAGTCAGGGACACTCTAAAAGCCGGAGTGAGGGGGAAGACTATCCAATTCTAAGGTAGAAAAAGAAAAAAGGAAAGGGATTGGTGGAACACTAGTCTTCTAAAACTAGCCCAGGCAGAGAAAAAACTAGTTGAGACCCTAACACTGAATCAGGGGATGAAAAAAGCACAAGGGGAAGTGGCCTTAGAGCTAGAATCCAAGGGGGTCTATCACGGGAAGTTATAGACTAAGCACAAGTCCATCCGGAGGAGGTGTATGAATGGGGGTAGAAGGTGGGCCCCAAACTAGCAGTCAGAACGAGGGTGGAGGCGACACACAGTGAAATTCTATCAATAAATGATGCGGTGCAGGGTCCTATAACACAACCTAGTGACATTTGAGCAACTTTTTTCAGGTTATACCAGGCATTGTACCTGAAGAGATAGAAAGAGAGAGTGGGGAAGCAGAAAACCAAATATACCAAAATCTAGATCCATGTGAGCTGGAAGTTCTGATGCAAGAGGAAAAGGAAGCTCTGGAGGCCCGATAGTTTGTGATGAAATTGAAGAGGCAATGTCAAACCTTCCCAGGGGGAAAGCAGCAGGGCCTGATCTAATCCCCACTGAATTTTATAGCGCTTTTAAAGAAGAACTTAAAGAAACTGTGGTCTCTGTGTTTTTACAGACAGATGAAGGGGTGGCACCTCCAAAAACCTGGGCATGGGCAAAAATTATAATTTTCCCCAAAAAGACAAACCAGCTCAGGAGTGGGGCTCCTATCTACCAATAACATTGATCAATGGAGACGTATAATATACTCTAAGTTACTAGCTACATGACTTTCACATACCATCAGTAAAATGGTGTATGAGGGACAACATGGTTTTATACCCAGTAAGGGAACTATAGAGCATATACGGAAAGTTATTACTCTTTTCGAAGTAAAACAAGTGACAGGGGAGCCGATCTGAGCTATTTCTTTCGATGCAGAGAAGGCCTTCGATTGGATCTCCTGGCCATTTTTGTGGGCAACAATGCAAAAGAAGGGGAATGGGAACAAATTTGTAGGAGCACTACAAGCCCTGTATACAGACCCAGAAGCCAGTGTACTTATAAATGGCGAATTAACCCAACCTCTGAAGATCAGAAGAGGGACACGGCAGGGGTGTCCCTATTCACCCCTCTTGTTTGCCCTGTATATAGATCCCTTTTTAAAGCATCTAGAAACAGCACAGAACATCATCCCGATAATCAGCCATAAACACAAGAGTAAAGTCTTGGCCTACACTGACGACGTGGCCATAGTAACACCTCAACTGGAGCAAGCTATGAAAGCTATGGAAGAGGAGGCAAGACAACTTGGCGTACTCTCAGGCTACTCACTGAACCGAGAGAAAACACAAATAATTATAAATGAATTTATTACGTATAATGATAGTCGAGTAGTAAAGAAGGCAAACTATCTGGGAGTTAAAATGAATGCCGATCTGGATCAGGTGGTTAAGGACAACTTGGAGAGCTGTGCTGTGGAAACAAAAATAGCGCTCAAAAAGCTAGACCACTTATACTTAACTCATATTGGTAGAACCAATATAATTAAAAGGATTCACTTTCCCAAATTGTTATATTATTTTAGAGCAATTCCATTGGTTTTTACAAATTTTTGGTTTAAAAATTTGAGAACATTTTCGCACAATTTATTTGGACTTATTCCCGGCAAGGGAGAGCCTTCAAATTTGTATCCCTACCCAAGGAGCGGGGAGGCTTAGCCCTTCCGAATCTTAAGCTGTATTGGTGAGCAACCTCACTTACTCACTTTACTACACTATTATGCATTGACCACAGTACAATGGAAGATAAATCCCCCACCATTTGGGAACTTGTGATTGGTCATGAAGCCAGGGGTTGCCTCTGGCATCAATTAAGTTATGGATATTACCAAAGAGTCCAATTTAAGACTCTATTACCGGCCTTTAGAATTTGGGGTGCTATAAGGCGTATAAATGGTTTAGGGGGCTTAAATCACCACACCCCACTATGGCAGATTAGGAATCTACCAGAAATTGTCAGGGATATACACTTTAAATCCTGGTTCAAGGCTGGAATCAAACAGATAGGTTGCTTTTATGCCCACAGTGGAATTAGATCATATGGGGGATTGGCCTCTAAGTATGGTCTTACACACAAGGATTTCTTCAAGTACCTGCAGATTAGGAACTTTCTACAAAAAAATGGGGAACAGATGGATCAACAAGGGAGAAGGGAACTAGTGGATAGAATCACCCTGCCTACTCCCCCCAGAATAGGGACAGTTTATAAGATTTTGAATGAGGGACTCAAAGATGACATGGAAAGTTGCTCCAATAGCTGGCAAGAAAGATTGGACATTACAGGGAATACGTTTCAAAAGATTTTTTTGAGCGCCCAAGCTATCCTAATATCGGGCAACCTACAAGTTCAATTTTATAAGACCTGTTTTGGATTGTACTATAATCGAATAGCGAACTGGAGAGAGGGGAAGGGAGCCTATTGCCTGCACTGCTCGTTATACAAATGCAAAAACAACAGTTGATGGACAGAATGCAGAACAATTTCATACATTCACCCCAGTACAGAGATCTGGGCCTAAATCCCTGGTTTTTTTGCACTCCACACCACCCCAGTTCAGACATGGCCATATGCAAATCATCCTTGACCCTGTGCCTCATGGGAACAGTCAAGCCCGAACTGCTAAGCCATGTCTTCCCTGGACCGGAATCAAGCATCCTTGGCCCGGGTTCTGGCTATCAGCTGTCTCCAGCCAGGATAGCTTGACTCCAGTGGCGTGGAGAGCACAGGACTCACGCCTGAGGATGCGCGTCCCAGTCGGGGTGACAAATGCAAAAACTAGTACTGACGTGCCTCGTTTTTTCTTTTTAGCATCACTCATACCGGTTTGAACGTTTTTATTATTTTTAACACGCCCTCGTGCCTTGTTGTTACTTTTAAGATTAAATTGTCTGATTCAAACTGCCTTCAGTTGGATTTCTCGGCAGGAGAAAAGACAGCGTCTCTCTCAGTGCGTCAGCAGGGAGGGTCGGCTTCCTTCGGCACTCGCATCGGCAGGCCGTCGGGCAAGTAGATAGCCGATTCTGCTCCAAACCACCGTGTGTTGCTTAAGGCAGATGTTGGTATATTTATACCTGGAAGGTGCCGAGTTTGACGTAAGGTTGGCCATAAGACGTCACTAAGAACTGGCAGTTCTTTCAGGACTCCCAGGAGTTCTAGGATAAATCAAAACAGAAGCAGGGGGAATTCCCGGGCTGCTGGAGGCTTGGTTTGTTTAAGTACGCGTTGTACTTTCTAGGAATCTATGGGAGTAGCCTTGCCGTATTTGGACTGCATTGGCTATGACTTAATATGGGTATGATGCTTATGCCTTTATAAGGATATGATTTGTTATAACCACATAAGGGCATACATCGGGAATATCTAATTAGGGTCCTAGATACATTCACAACAATGGGTGGGTCAAACATCTAATAAGTGTCCAACATAGTCTTAATAATTTGCCAAGAAACTCTCTGGGTGGAATCACTCCGTATGAACTTTTGTTTGGTACAAGAATGATAATCGAAGATCTCGATTGTCAAACTTCAGTGGTGGAACAAAAAGTGTTCGATATCAAAGATCGTTTGGCTGTTTTACAGGACTTGAATGAAACGAGAAGAAGTCTAAGTAACACAAAGCTAAATCCAACGGCCACTGAAGAAAAACCACCTGTCCCGGCAAGACCTGTCTGGATTACAAAGATTGGGGATCTGGTCAGAGAAAATATCACGGTAAATAAGGAATTTGGGCCTTCTTACAAGAAAGCAGTATCTGTCTTAGCTATCAGAGGAACAAGATCAGTCGTACTACCGCCCCTTGCTGGTAAAAGGGAAAACAGAGTTGTATCAATCGACCTGGTAAAACCACAACCATGTGGCCAATAATAAGTAGTAGGCCCAGTGGACTCCCAAGAAGTAGCAGAAGACCAAACCTTGCTACAATCCAAGAGGTTCAAACTGAGAGACTAATCACATTTGATAAACCTGCAGTGAATAAAAAAGGACTACGCAATAAAGCCATGGAACTTGTGCCTCTTGAAACCCAAATTGCAACAGTTCGTCAAGAAACGCCTGTCTACAATGATGTAGTCTCGAACAATGCTATTATGAAAAAGGAAGAAGCAACTACAAAGATTAATAACAATCCTGATGCCATCCAAACAATTGACAAAACTGCATTTGGCTACTTCATCAATTTCAATGACTTTTCTGATGATCCAAGTGAACATGAAGACAAGCCAGCAAACAAAACTTTCAAAGACAAAATTACAGAACTCTTTCATCAACTTGGAGAAACGTATCTGATTTCACCGTGGATTGAATTGTGGATTGTGTTAGGTGTACCTTTCCTCCTGCTCTGGCTCATTTTGATTCTAAGCTTGGGAAGAATGATTGATGGAAAATATAGTGCAATGGGCACAGCAAGTCAGAATATCAACTTGGTTCTAAAACCTCACAGATCATCTCATATTGAAAAAAGAGAACTATCATCAGTGAACATCACAGCCATTCCTATACCTGGTGGTGTAGCGTGGGACACTACTGATTACGACATCTATGGCCCGGTTGAACTCTTGAAATATCCACATCAATTCAAGATTTCTTTAAGTGACTTTGTATCGCCTAGTACTTTCTCCGATAATTGGGACTTTGAAAATATTAACAATATGATGTCAGATTTAGAAATGTCAGCTAAATATACAGAACATGATTATTTACAAGGTTCATCAAATTATGAAGAAATGTATTGCTATAATCATTATGGGCATCATTATTTGCATAAATCAGCGAATCCTAGAAATGTTTTAATGTATAATCAATGGGAACATTGTCCAACTCCACCAAAAGGCAGCTCAAAAATATTTTATGAAAAATTCCCATACTTTTCAGGATTTAATATCACTGATCCAAAAACGTTTTATTTTAAAATTATGAATAAGACAGGAATGAAAAACATGTTGACAAATACTAAACTGATTTATCCTGAAAATTTTTATGAAAAAATGTCTACGTTTGGTTTTGAATTTTGGAAAAACAACATTGAGACAAAAACAGTTTGGGGTACAAAAGAATGGCAGGTACAAGGTTTAGAATCATTATTCAGAGCCTGCATGATCCCAGAACAAATAATGTCCCTGAATGACACATTCAACAAACGACCTGTCTTGGCCTAGACAGGATAAAAGACTTAAACAAACCGTCTATACCAAAACCCATACCTGATAGTAATAGCGCTACAGAAGTGGAGATAGACATATCCCATATTTTAAAACAAAACAGAACACTTCCTAATTGTAACAAATGGTTGATCTGGCCCACAGACACTAATAAATGTCAATATAGATTCCTGAACAAAGTACAGGGGTTCAAACAGAATAGGCCAGACCCAAGATATTCCCAGAGACAACATCCAGGGATAATGACAACATATAGTGTAGATAACTATGCCTCGAATGGCTACAGAAATCCACACTACCTGAAATTAAGCAACACTTGGCTTTACTTAAAGAAGGTGCTGACTTGCGAGATTTCATACTGGGACCTCGCAAACAGAGTCATAAACGTTTCATATACGCAGGTACATACGCAGCTTACAATGAAGCTTGGAAAGTAATGCAAATTGAAACTGCAGAAAAAATACGAGAAATTGATCGTATTAATTTGAAAAAATCACTGTCTGTAGTGGACAATGGGTTAACGACTCTGTCCTCCAGAATTTATTCACTGGACAGCATTGTATCATCTGCTATTGATATAATAGAACATGATATGCTAATGTTACAACATGGCCAGTCCCAATTACGTTCTATTGTACAGTTAGGCTGGACGTTACAAAATCTGCGTTCAGGCTACGTGCCATGGCGTCTGATAAACACAACGTCATTATTTTCTATCTACAACCTTACTGATAAACAAATCTCTTTGGCACAAAGAGGGGCAGACTATACGGTGCTGAGCATTGAAAAACTAGAAAGATTACCATTGACAGTCTCCGAAAGACCTGTCATTGAATGGATAATACATGGCACCATTACAATTCTGATAACGACTTTTCAGTTTCAATATTGCCAAAAGTATATACCAGCAGGACTGTATGAAAGGTTGGGTAAAGGGTACATCAAGTCAACCTGGAATTTACCTTACACACATAGATGTTGGAGTGGGGGCAAGAAAGAGGTATTCCTTAGTGGTAACAACTGTAAAAATTCACTAAGCGGTACACTTCTGTGTCAAGCAATTAACTTACACAGAGCCTGCGAAGGTTCATCAAATAACCTTTCTTGCCACCTGCATGCCACCCCTGCTACACAGATAGAGCCTTTTTTCAGACAGCTTTCCAACGGCAGCTACATTCTAATAAGTGACCACAGCTGTTGTGGAATGGTGCCAGGAATGGCCTATCTCATGAGCGTTACTTCCAGGGTCACTTGTTGTATGCAAGTATTGTATCCAAACAACAAGCTAGACATGGAGGCAGCAATATGGCCTTCTTTGAATATATCTTCTATTCAAATTGATACTTTAAGTAGAATGAAGTCTATTCTTTTACAAACAACTGTGCCTTTAACCTCGTCTAGAGAAACGTATGACCTGCAAGTTGCAAGGACAGCAGCAGAGATACATACATTATTATTGACAAATTGCCCGGTACATTTCATAGAAATGTTAAGCCAAATCTTGAACATGTCTGATACCAGTGGCATCGCACATGTATTTAGGACAATTTTTTTCTGGACTGTTAACACCCTTTGAAGCAGTCCTGAGCATCTTCCCGAATTTCGTGCACTCTGTCTTCGGCGGCCTGCCTCTCATCTTGCGACTCGTAGCAGGAATCTTATATTTGTTCCTTCTGCTCCGATATGGCAAGTCAAGTCACAGACAAAACTTGGGCTACAATGGAAGACACGATCCTAGCAATACAATACCGAGAGCGGATTACTAAAGTCCTTGGCTTGGCTCGGCTAAGAGATCTGAATACTACTTTCTTGCAGACCAATCTGGCAAGATTGCATCTTACCTGTTCTACGATGCCTGCTATGCGGAGAAGAATGCGTGTTAGACATCTGTCTCACACTTCCATCAGCAGTACTTATGGATTTCGATACTTTGCTTGGTTCGGTAATGGCTCATGCAACGTGTTGTCCCCAGCGGCTACCCATTCTGATGACGGCATTCGTTGAGACCTCACCATTACGATTAGGTGGCGGTGAGGTACGAGATGAAAGCGGCACACAGATTCAACCTTCTGTGAACATTGCTGATCCAGATAACGCTGACGGTAATGCATCTCACATATGCACTATTTCTACTTTTTCTGATTTGGTCCAACTTTCACCTACAGTTGTAGACAAATTTTTTACCAGCCTATCTGAATTAATGTTCTCTCCTAACAACGAGAATAACTTTTGAAAATACGAGCACAAAGCGTTCCCTGAACTCTGAATTTGGCCTTCAGTTTTGGTAAACAGAACCTAAAAGCTTTGGAACTAATTTTTCCCCAGAGAGTAAAATTGATTTTTTCCAGTTCCCAAAATATTTACCTTTTTGGCACATGATAATCTGCTTAAAGTAGAACTATTCTTAGAGAACAAGATTTCTATTTTAAACACTCTGGAGACAATATTTATACTTAGTCTCTAGCACATGTACAGTCTTGTATAACTATGTGATGAAATGGTCTCAACCTTCTCTTCTGTATTAAGAGCCATTTCATAAATGTAAATTTCGTGATTCATTCAGTCAACATTCTAAAATGTACAATATATGCATTATCTGAATGATACCACTGCTTGAAAACGTACAGTATAATACTCATTTTTCGTGTATATACCATTTCAAATGCATTTTATGTATTTTGGGGTGGGATGGTAAACACATGCTTAGATATGCTTATACATTGCTTAGTATTTAGTAATGATGGAAATTATACGTGTAGTGGGTGTTGTAGATGATTCTAGGACTCTAGTAAATATTCCCGATTTCATGACCTTATGTGGTTATATCAAATAATACCCTTATATAGGCATAGAGAATCCTACCCATATTAAGACATAGCCAATGCAGTCCAAATACGGCAAGGCTACTCCCATAGACTCCTAGAAAGCACAACGCGTTCTTAAAGAAACCAAGCCTCCAGCAGCCCGGAAATTCCCCCTGCTTCTGTATTGATTTGTCCTAAGAACTCCTGAAGTCCTGAAAGAACTGCGAGTTCTTAGTGACGTCTTATGTCCAACCTTACGACAAACTCGGCACCTTCCAGGTATAAATATACCAGCATCTGCCTTAAGCAACACACGGAGGTTTGGAGCAGATCGGCTATCTACTTGCCCGACGCCCTGCTGATGCGAGTGCCGAAGGAAGCCGACCCTCCCATTGACGTACTGAGAGAGACGCTGTCTTTTCTCCTGCCGAGAAATCCAGCTCCAGTGTTTTCTGGTCATCCTTGCCGGTTGCTGGGAGACCGAGTCCTGAAGGAGAGATACAAGACCTCCTTCATTCTATAACCAAGGTACGGAGCTGATTAGACCCACAGAGAATTCTTGATTCAGATTCTTGGTAAAAACTATAACTCATCTACTCCTTCCCTGTACTAGGCTTAGGTTAGGTACACCGGGGTAGGCGTATCTTAGAAACACCAGTTTAGTACGTTTAGTCATTATTTTATCGTTGTATGTATTTTATCCATTTTAAGTATGTTATGGCTTAGAAACCATATAACTGCTTTTACAGTATTATTTCATAATACTAATTTTACTGTACGCACTTTACTTTATGACAAGTATTGCAATTGTGGCAATTCACTTCTCTTGCATGAGAAAGTAGACTGCTCAATAAATATCCACTTTTTTTTTAAACAGCCCGTCTCTCTATTTCTCTGCACTTCTGGTGAAACTAAGCATGCACGATTGACTGAGTGAAATAGCTATCTATTGTTTCAGCGACTCTGGAGATATACTCCTTATTCTGGGGAAGCAAAGATGTCATGTTTATGCAGTTGTCAGAAACTAATCCCTTCTTGTCTATTCAGGAAAGTTAATACCTTCCTGTTCACTCATGAAATCTTCTAGTGACCTCTGAGCTAGCTGGCATTCATAATTAAGTTTAACATGTTCAATAGAGACCTAGTCGACCTCAGTCCTACGTCTACACTATCGTTTATGTTATTCCAATGCGCAGAGCCTATTGGGAATATAGGAACTACACTACATCCCATTACCATTATGTGTTTTTTTTCTGGAAGATAGCATACAGGAATTGTTGTTTGTGCACACATTCTGACCTTTTTGCAAGGGATATCACCCTAAAACTTTGCTTGCAGCAGTCGTAGTCTTCAGTTGCATACTTCCCAAACTCAGAGCTACCACAGATCTCATAAGGCGCATGGAGCAGCCTGATTAGTTCTATTCCTGCAAAAAAACGATGGATTTGGGCCCAGATCTTTGGACTGGGGTGAATGTGTGACATTGATCCACATTCTGTCCATCACCTGTTTTGTTTGTAGTTCTATTCCTGCCCCACCTGGACTACAGCGGTCCTCTTACTGAAGCCCTAAGTGACTAGACCTTGTCTTGACCTAAGTAGGAATAAGTGAAAGTAATTGCGATCTGGTAACCTTTGTTTGTAGGGCATGTCATTTGGATGCAACACTCTATATGCATGTTGTATTTCTATTTGTATGCAGAACACTTTATACAGCTATGCGTGTAGGTGTTTGGCATCTGTATAGCATACACATAGGCAGAGACAGTGGGACACTGTACGGATCCAAGAGGCACATGGGTACAGTCACAATTATCAGAGAGGGGAGAGAGAATTGAAGCACTTCGTTTATGGTGGGATACATAACTTATGTGGTGCAGATAAGGACGTGATGGCCATTCCCATTGAAAATATATAACTGTGTGGGAAACAGGAGATGGTGACTCACTCTCAATGGAACTGAGGCCAAGTAGACTGTCCTCACAAAACTTATGTTGAGATCCTTTCATGAATTTCATACCATATATTCCTTGAAAAGATTCCAATGCCAACTACGCCAGTGAAGTATCTTCATTAATAAAATCCAAGATACAAAGTGGTTCTCAAGATGAAGTTTAATCCAGGAATATAGGATCCCATCCACATGCAAGGCTTGACAAATATCAGCTGACATACAATAGAACTTTCCTACATCAACTAAGTGCTTGACATAACTAATGACATCTATGACATTCTTTTAAAGATACAGTGCTAAAGACAGTTTCTTTCCTTAAAATAATCTCTATCATATACTGAAGTGTACTGTAACATCTTTGTTATTTTTTACACTCTGAAGGCCATATGTATCAAGCCTTTTGCGATTCGTTAAGGCCGAAATTCGCAGAATTTCGGCCTTAGCGAATCGCAAACGGCCTTTTTTCCAATTTTGAAATGTATGAAAAAATAGCAAAATAAGGAATTGCAAAAAATTGTGATTCCGTATTTTGCTTAAGCATTTAAGGAATCGCAATTTTGCGATTCCTTAAATGCTATGGATGAAGCTTTTCAAAATTGCGAATTCAGGTTTAGAAATCGCAAATTACCACCAACTTGTAGTTGGTGGTAATTTGCGATTTCTTGTAAATATGCACAATTGTGCATTTGTGAGGGTGGCATATGACGCACATACATGCCCATTGGGCATGTATGTGCGCCATATGCACACACATGTAATTTTCAGGGGTGCAGCAGGGTGTCCTTGAGACACCCCTGCACCCTTGAAATAATTCTCAAATTGTGATTAGCAAATTGCGAATTTGCAATTTGAGAATTATTTCACAGTCATTTCTATGGGCCTCCTGGCCCATATAAATGAATGGGAAATTATTCCTTATTTGCGAATTCGCAAATTGCGAATTCGCAAATAAGGAATAATTGGAAATTGCTCAAAAATAGCGATTTTCTACATACATACCATTTTGCGATTTCTAAATAGCGATTCCTTAAAAATCGCTATTTAGAAATCGCAAATGGTGATGATGATACATATGGCCCTTAGTTCCTCAACTTTGCCTCATAAAGAAACTCTAAAATCACCTCTAATGATGAGCAAAGACATCATTCAGGCCATGGACTTCATGTCATCTTTTCAAAAATAAAGCATTCTCTACATCTAATATGGACATAATGCAGTTATTATTTGTATTACATGACTCAACACACAATTCAATTAAACAATTTTAAGTCAAAGTTCTTCTTAGACGTCATTTTCTCAATATTAATTTGCCGCGATAGACACATAAACTTTGGGCAAGCATGAAGGTCAATTTTGTATTCTTTTTCAGTCGCAACAGCTCCAAGCTCACACTTTGGGCATAAATCAAACCAGATGACTTTATGTATGCATCAGATATAGTATCTGTTGCCTAGTAAATTCTTTACTCACTCTCATTTAGCATTGTCTTCAGCACTTTTATTGAATCATTGCGAGAAACCCTTATGCAGAATTCTATTTTCATCCTTTGTAGGACTTCAGTAAAACAGTACTGTATGTGGACAAAACATAACATTGGGTGCAAGCCATCTGTACGATGGATTAGTACCTTCCACTAGAAACTTTATTATTGAAACTTAGTATCTTCTTGACCCTGGCCAAACGTCTGTCTCATGCTGGTAAATCACTCTTCGTTTTTGCTCTTGCAGTCCTTCCCGTATGTTGTCAAAGAAATCTCCCTACAAGCCGAGTTGATAGTCTGGGATGATTTGGCAAAAGAAAGGGTATTAGTCTGTGAATGACAGACTCAGTTAATCAGGGGTCCTCCTGAAACCAATGGTGGAGACAACCTTAATGAAGAAAGACAATTCAAATGTATTCTATTACATTTCAAGCTTCTGGCAGTGGTCACATGATGCAAAACATCCAAGGAATGTGATCTGAGGCCCAGCTGAGCTCTTGAGACCTTGGAAACAGCCTTCAATAGTAACAAAAATATAAACGCTTGTCAGATGAGAAAACTATTCATTGTTTCGTGCCTTAAAAGCCAAAACACAACGTGTCCCCATACAATAGACAGACACTTCCTGTGGTCAATGCTAGCCTGAGGTAGAATACATGGCTGTAGAAGGTTACAGCTAGGGGTTGGCTCAAGGTTCTTTTCCACCCATGGAATTGGCAGAATTTTGGCCTCTTCCTGTTACTCTTTAACGCGGAGTTTTGGTCGAATTCCACCAATTGCCGCTTGGTGGACTTTTTCTCCTGCGAGACTCCAGAATATGTGAGCACGAAGGAGATTTGGAGTCCTCTGCTATGATTTTCTAAAGACAGCAGTCGCCGGTGTTTGCGGTCAGAAGGCAGCTGCTTGAGTACATTTTTTGCTGCTCGAGTAGATTTGCTACTCCAGCGGCAATAAAATCAATTTGAATGGGTGAGCACCTTTGCGCAACACATGGCGCCATTTGTGATGATTTTTCAACGCTGCTCATGCTACCCGCACTAAATTGAAGCGTGAGTTGCATATTTTACGCCCAGTTTTTCTGTAACTCAGTGGAATTTCATAGAGCTAAACTCCGCAAGTTCCGCCCAACTCTGGTTACAGATACACTTTTATGGGCAAAGTGTGTTTAACTATATATTACAGTGTCTTTGTTGAACATCAAAGAAGGAGCTCTATAGATGAACACTGCCAACATATGGATTTCTGATGGTTTACCAGGGCACTATTTGCCACAGGATCCACCGCTCAGAACACAGCAGTGTAAGTCAGGAAGGGAGCTGAGAGAGGGCAAGGGTAGTGCTCTGAAATACAGAGGTATCCCAGGAGCCGCGTGCTTGAAGGCATCTTCAAAAGCACTGGAAACGAAGTCTTATTCCTGGACCGAACCTTCTGTGCTGGGAGGCTTGATTCTCACATGTTCACTTCTCTTTCCCAATGTTCAACCTTTCAATTGTCACCATTTTATTCCCATCTGCACCAAAGATGACATCCTAGAGTTACTCAGCCCTAGCTGACAGTGGGATGTTTTAGAATGTATGACATTACAACCATACATTTATAACACCTGCCTTTACAACATAGTTATTATATCGCAACATCCTTTACAATGCATACATTTACACTGAATGCCATTACACCAAATTTTTTAAAACTAAATTTACCACGCATTCCATTACAACTCATTATACCTTTACAACGCATACCATTGCAACGCATACTATTACATTGCATTTAAGGTTAGTGATGAATAGTGTAGGGGTAAAAATTACTATTCTAACTCTAGGGGGGTCAACAGTAAGGTAAGTGTTGGATAGTATAGGGGTACTATGCGTTGTAATGGTATGCGTTGTAATGACATGCAATGTAATACCTGCGTTGTACTGACATATGTTGTAGTGTCATGTGTTGTAGTGACATGCAATGTAATGGCTGCGTTGTAGTGATATGTGTTGTAAAGGATGTTGCGATGTAATGACTGTGTTGTAAATGTAGTGCGATATAATGACTGCGTTGTAAACGTTGTTTCCCGATGTTTTATATTAAAGACACGAACACATACGTACACATGCGTAACATAAAAACAAACAAATAACCCCGGTAAGTGCTTCTTCAACAAGTAAACAACACAAATACCGTTTTGAAGCCTGTCAGACTAGCTACAGCTGAAGACAAACTAGTAGGCTAGCTCAATGACTTGTGTACTTTACTTTAACATTCGTTTGGGGGTAGCAGGAGCCCAGAGATGGCAACATCCTTTCATCCCTGGAAGATATTTCATCCCAGTTTGATTCATTATTGCCAAGTTGACTTGTGTCTCAAACACTACATTAGCATTTGCTACAGAGCCACAAATATGGGTCTGATTAGCAGCCTTCACTGGCTTGTTACTTACTAAATACAATGCTCTTCTTGTATTTCTTTACAAGGCAACATATTTTCTGTACACTCATCCCTTATTTTTAACACATCAGGCCTTCTCGCTATAAAAACATAATAAAGACACAACACATTTAATTATTCAATAAATAGTGGATCTTTTAAATATACTAACCGAAGTGCCATGCAAGTTTTCAAATGTTTTCACTTTGAGTGAGTTCCAAGCTAAAGATTTCAATAACGTGTAAAAGAGACACGTATCTTACCCTAATTGACTATGGTACTGGGTTCGTTTGCATGTGTTGTGTGTGTGTGTGTGAAAGCGAAGGACTAGACATGGTAGGCCATACTGGACTACATCCTCCTCGGAAAGAACGACCTCTAGACTCAACCTGCAAACTATTTATATGCAACAGCGTCCACCGTGGGACTCTTTTCAGAAAAAATAGCAACCCTCTACTCACCGTTTGGGGAAGTCACCATTAAATGTATTTATTCTTAAACACCAAGTGATGCCTACACACTTTGGTAGTCTTTCATACAAAAGAAAGTGTAATAAATCGATCAAACAATTGCATTGTTATTTTTTCATAATTATTACTGCACCTCTCTCCATAAATGGAAGTTCTTAATTTCCTATATAGTAACTGCATCTGTACGCCTTTCGAAATGGTGTTAATGGCAAACAAAGATGCATGGCTTCCTAAGCTACGGGGCGAGAATATAGCCTTACGGCTAGAGCTGCCAACTTTGGAGCTGGGGAACTATGTTTGAGCCTCGGGGTCGGTTCAACATAGCTGGGTCTGAACTGAGGTGGCGAAGTGAGCTAAAGAATGATGATGGATTCAACTCAGATCTGTGACTGAGGTTGAGTGTCTGAAAAGTTTCAGTGCTCCGTCCATCATCACCTTGTGTTTGCTTTGTTCACCCTAAGTTGGCAGGGTATGCCCAGACGTGGATACCTTGCTTACTTTGCCAATGGATCCAAGCTAGCCTGGCTGATGAAGGGTGTTACCCAGAAACCAGTCCCAGGATGTTTTTTTCCGGTTCAGGGAAGACCTGGCTAGGCAGTTCGGGCTGGACTGTTACCATGAGGCACAGGCTCAAGACTGATTTGCATATAGCTGGGTCTGAACTGAGGTGGCGAAGTGAGCTAAAGAATGATGATGGATTCAACCCAGATCTGTGACTGGGGTTGAGTGTCTGAAAAGTTTCAGCGCTCCTCCCATCATCTCCTTGTGTTTGCTACCAATATAGTGCATGCTCATAGAAAACATGAAACACTTCAGTGTCAGTGATCGCTATCCTGACTGACCCCTTTACACCAAGAATGAAAGAATTAAAGAAAGAAATGCAACAGACGGAAAAATATAGAAATAGAATGATCGTAACAGAGAAGGAAAGCAGAAGGCAGACCAAGGACAGAGGAGAAGAAAAAAGAAGGCCAAAAGGAAAAGAAAAAGAAAGACTGAAAAGAAGAAAGAGAGTGGACATTAATATGCCCAAAAATACAAAAAAATCAAAGACTAAAAAAAGCCAATAGGAGAGATGCATAAAGAGGAAAGATAAAATCAAGAAGCAGACAGAAAGAAGAAAGAAAAAAAGGCAAAAATCGAGTAAACTTACGTGTACAATATGCTGTTTTGAAAGGCCGGTGTGTAGTAAATGCGCTCAGTGATTTTATTCTATCTCACTCTGTAAATCGTCATTCTTAATTTCCAAGACAGAAAGCGCATCAGTATGCCCCTGGTAATGGTGTCTATAGCGAAAAGATATTGGAATTCATTACTTTTGAAGTAGGTGGATGACACTAACTCATTTGGTTACGTTTTTAGGTCTTGCCTAGCATTGCAGTGCATGTGGTGCTCGCTCGGCGAGACCTATAGCGTGAGAGGAGATTTTTGAACGGGACTTGAAGCTCCGCACCTCTTTTTCATTGGCTGGCGTCACCATTTATGCTAAATAAATCGGTAAGTAGCAATTTAAGGTCCTCAGGGGGCGGCACCATTAACGAATGGGGCTGCCCAGGGGGAGGGGCCAATGGTCTCTCCTAGAACTTCAGGGGCAGGATATCCGCTTGCTTGGAAGGGTGCGGGGGAGGGAGTCACGCTTTCCTTGGGCTGGTAGCCACCCCGCACATACACTATGACATCAGCAAATGGCGCGAGTGTAAGGTCCCTCCTTTTTGGTTAAATGGAGTTCACGGAGCGTACGAGGGCAACCAGGAGAGGGACGAACTCTCCCGGAAACCGTGCACTTGTCGTGCATGCGCACTCAGACGTGAGGGCGTAGCTGGGTAAAAGATCTGACACCGGTTACCGACCTTGCCGTAGGACCAGAAATTATTAAAATGCAAAATTGATATGTAGGATGTTAGATTTGGTTAGGAAACACGCTACATTAGACATTTGTTAAGGTTAGCCCATCATACCTGTCTAACTCGCTGTAAATCTAATGTCTGAAATTTGCCTTTAATAATTATGTAAATAATGTTCTTTTATTTAATTTTTGATTTTGTTTGTATATTTTAATAAATACGGCCGGGGGACGGAAAGAATTCTGTTGTTTGATTGATAAGTGTTTACTACAGTTCGCATGATAGGGCGGGGGGTGGCCGGCAGTCCCAGACCATGAGGAAAGGGGGAGCCGCTCGGCCCCCACGCACACATGGCTGGGCCCGGCTGCCCCCTTCACCCGTCCTGATTGGTCCTGCCGTTTGGCCCGGAAGCTGTTTTGTGCTTCTGGGTCAAGGGGGCGGGACCCGTGGCCAAAGGGGTGTTTAACCCCTTCCATGCTCATGACGGAACGGTTCCGTCATAAGCGTCGGTTGAGCTGTGCTCATGACGGAACCGTTCCGTCATGAGCCGATAGGCTCCCTAGAACCTTCAGCACGGCGCTAAAATTCGCGCCGCGCTGAAGGGGTTATGAGCCTGGGGAGCGCGGGAGGCGTCCTCGTTGTGTCCTGCGCTTCCCAGGCTCGCTCCTCGCCCCGCCGTGAGGCTTCTAAAGACAGTCATTTACAATGCCAATAGCAATACCCCACCACACACTATTTTTTTTTACTTTAATAAGCGTTGTGCCGTCTTCACGGACACCGCACTATGCAATGAAATAGGTGTTGCTTTTGGTATTGTAAATAACAATGCCTTTTAATGTTTTCAAAGGCATTGCCATTTACTATGTCAATAGCTCAAAATAATGTCATTGCGAGACCTATTGCATTGTAAATGCTTGTTCTATTCTGGAACAGGCAAGTGCTAGAGGGTGAAAAATCATTAAGGTAATATAGACAGGCTTCTTCGGTAACATGACAATTAACCCTCTGTTTGTTCTAATAATCATACTGAAAGGATTTAGACAGCTCTGAAATACTTTTTATCTAATTTCTTTGTGTGTTTGCAGTTTTAGATTAGTTTAGGAAGGGAAAGAATACAGGATTTTGTTGCGTTTCCCAATATTTTTGCTTGCCTGAAATAAAAAATACGGGCTAGGCCTGTTAAAAAAACATGCCAGGTGGCAACTCTATAAATCGTTTACAATGTTTGCAAGCCTTGGCCTGAAATCTAAGCAGATCCCTTTGTCAGCTGAAAAGGTGGAGTGCAGGACAAGACTTGGGCAGAAAATAGCTCCAGACACCAAAATATAGAGTCCCTGATTAGTGAATTAGATACCTAAAAACACGGCTCATGTGTGAAAATTGGGGCAATTTTGTGCTTGTAAACATACGGGGGCAAGATTTACAAAGGTACTTACATGTAGTAAAGTTACAAGTGTGGAGTCTCTGCACTTGGTGGAATCTCCACACTCGGGTGGAATATCCGCACAGCGAACTGCCGAGGGTACACATGTGTAGATTCCACCAAAGTGCGTAGACTCCCCCACAAGTGTGAAGACTCCGCACTTGTAACTTTACTAAACGCAAGTACCTTCGTGAATCGGGCCTGCGCTGAATAAGTGTTTTGCAAGGTATGGAAGACTGCATGTATTTGAGCTTGCTGCGAGCAATGTTTGTTTGAATATTAGGAAAATGAACTATAAAAACCTGCCCAACAAACAATAAACAGCTCAGAAATAGCCAAAACAAACGGCTCACACACCGAACTGTCAGACCAGCCCTTCGGGCACTGCCCGATTGCCCCATAGGCCAGTCCGACACAGGCAGAGGATTGTGAAGACTTCAGGACGGACTACATTGTTGGATTCCTGCCTGGTGGCGCAGATCCCACATCTGGAGCAGCACCTGTCAGAAAGCTGGCCAGGAAAGCAAAGGGCTAAAAGTCTTGTAAACATATTCCTAACGCCTGAACAATAGAGAGGAGTGTGTGTTTAATTCAACTTCGAGGACGTGACATCACCCTGCCGTGCTTCAGCCTTGCAGTTCGAGTTACCCCTGGCGACCCGCTGGTTGGCCAGACATCCCTACTCACGAGAGAAACAAATCAAAACATTGACATTCCCTCTGACTACAAATGAACCCCTTGCCCTGTCGGATACCCCCGTAGTGCCCCCAGAGAACGACGCACACCGCTGGCTTTATTGCTCTGTCACGACGTGCTAGAAACTTGAAATGCGAACTCCCAGACCACCGCCTAACCGCCTTCCTGTCCTCTTTCGGTATCTTCCATCTCTCAGTGCTCTGGCTTCAGTCTTACTGGAGGCTGCCGCCTTCCTCGCTGTGGTTCAGAAACATTTAATAAAGCTGGCGTTTAAGTGAGCTTGAATTGCTTGTCTTTCATCCTCATTATTACCAAACCTCTGGAGGTTAAAGCAGAAACTGAATGCTAGATGTACAAAGTATGTGATTTGTAGAATCGGGCCGATTGCGACCGCAAAAATGCGATTCAGGGCCATATGTATCAAGCAAAATTGCAATCGCAAATGCCAACATTCGCAGAATTTCGGCGATTGCGAATGCAATTTTGCCAAATGGTATGTATTAAGGCAAAAAAAGGAATTGCAAAATTTGCGATTCCCTATTTTGCGATTACATTTAAGGAATCGCAAATTTTGCGATTCCTTAAATGTAATGTAAGAAGCACCAAAATAGTGCAATTTGGCCTTAAGGAATCGCAAATTACCACCAACTTCAAGTTGGTGGTAATTTGGGATTTCTTTGAAAAATGCACTTTTTTGCATTTTTCAAAGAGCAATGTGAAGCACATACATGCCCATAGGGCATGTATGTGCGCCACATGTGCACCCATGATTTATTCAGGGGTGCTTCAGGGTGTCCTTTTGACACCCCTGCACCCTTGAAATTATTCTCAATTTGTGATTCTCAAATTGTGAATCGCAAATTGAGACTAACGGCCAGATTCATCAAGCCGAAAACGTCTCGCAAAGGGCCAGATTCTGAGAATCTGGCCCTTTGCGAGCGCTATTTTTGCATTTGGGATTCATCATCCCAAATGCAAAAATCGCATTTTTAGAAATCGCATATTTGCGAATAATTGCATTTAAGGAATCTCAATTAGAGATTCCTTAAATGCAATTCAAGAAGCATTTAAAAATTGCGAAATCGCTATTTTGAGCCGCTATTTACCGCGAGGTTAAACCTCGTGGTAAGTAGCGAAAACTTAGAAAAATGCATTTTTCTAAGTTGCATGTTATACACACGCATGTCCTTTGGACATGTGTGTGCGCAACACCAATGTAGTTTACATTTCAAGGGTAATACAGGGTGTCCTTTGGACACCCCTGGCACCCTTGAAATCGCATCCTTATTTGCGATTAGCAAATTGCTAATCGCACATAAGGAATAACTCCCCATTCATTCCTATGGGCCTATAGGAATGAATGGGGAGTTATTCCTTATTTGCAATTTGCAATTTGCTAATCGCAAATAAGGAATGTGTCGGAATCGCAATTTATTTAGCGATTCCTACATGAATCCCGTTTTGCAAGTCCTTAATAGCGATTCCTTAATAATCGCTATTAAGGACTCGCAAAACGGCACTATGATGAATCTAGCTGTAACTTCCCATTCATTCCTATGGGCCTCCTGGTCCATAGAAATGAATGGGAAAGTATTCCTTAATTGCTACTCGTAATTTGCTAATCGCAATGAAGGAATATTAAGAAATCACAAATGAATTGCGATTTTTTACATACATCCCTATTTGCAATTCTCAAATAGCGATTTCTAAAAAATCGCTATTTGAGAATCGCAAATCAGGATGTTGATACAAATGGCCCTCAGTGACTTGTTACCGAATCACAATTTGGGTTTGTGATTCAATATTTGTAAAGGGCGTGTTGAGAGAATCTCTTCATATTACCAATTCGCAGTGAAATGTTTTGTGACCAAAATGTGCTTGCAAAACATTCTCAATTTACTGCCAACTCAAATTTGGTGGTAAATCAGTTGCAAATGGGACCATTCCCCTTTGAAAATGTTGGAAAAATATTTTTAAGAGCAAGCAGTTGTCCAGGGGACCACAGCCTGTTCTTAAAACAAGCATTTACAATACAATAGGTCTCGCAATGACATTGTTTTGAGCTAGTCATTGAAAATGTTATTGTTTTTTTTCCCTTTGTGAAGCATTAATCAAGTAATGGCGTTGTAAATCACAATGTTTTTTACCCCCTGTTGACCCCTGCAAAGCTCATGAGCATGTGTCCATCACTGTTTGCTGCGCACCCAACAAATCCAGAATGGACAGCTGTTTCTCCCAGTGAAGCTATTTCATGAAACACGCTTAAAAGGCCATTAATATTGTATTTTAAGTGCACGTTCACTGTATATGTGGACCAGTGGCTCAGCTATCAATGGTGCAGAGTGGAGGGGGCAGTGAGGTGTGCACCTTATCCAAATAATAGTCGTTTTTTGTTATTTTATATTTTCTACTGCCAATGGTTTCGGGACATTTTCTGTGCTTACGGTAGAACCCAGCTCTAATTAAGCACTGGTTGGTGAGAAGAAGAAAGATGAGGAGGATTTGTGTTCAGGCGAAGAATGAGCGCACCATTATCTTTGTAAAGAGAAACGTCACGCGAAAAAACGCAGTCGGTGTCAATTTCTGTGAGAATCCAGCTCGAGCCAGTGAGCAGAGTCTCTTACCGAAACTGAGGCACACGTCGCAGGGTGACGGTGCAGAAAATGTGTAGTGCACCTAACTGGAAGCTTCCATGAGAACCCTACTTCCAGCCAATATTGTACTGATCACTCTGTTACTCTATTTCTTTTTTTTTTTATTTCAAAAGATTTTATTAGAAAAATATTCATATACAGTGCAGAGATAGTGAAGGCAATACTGGTATCGTTATAATGCCGTTGGGGTTACAGTTGGCATACAGTAGATGTGATTGGTCACTTGTACATTAGATAGGCATTCACGACCTTTGGCGTTTGCTGCCATTGGTGGTCTTATGTATTACCTTCGAGAGAAGGAAACGAAAGTGGGAAATGAAAGAAAGGAAGAGAGGAGAGGAAGGGTAGCGCGATAGTTAGCAGCCATACTTCCAGAGTATGCGATGGGAGGCGGCTGGGTGTGGGGTACCGAGAAGCCCAATGACACTACAGGGCCACCCTCCTAAGTGGCCCCCTTGCGGTAGCCTCGGGCAGCCGCATAGTACCATCATGGCAACTGTTCCCCCCTCCCCTTATCATGCATCCCACAAGACACACCACACAAGTTTTAAACTTGGGAAAAACTGCTGCAGGTTTATTACATACAACGTTATTTAATCTGATGGGTTCGCTTATGGACGATCCAAGGGCAGGCAGCGTTCTCGCCACCTGCCCGCCTGACGAGCCAAGCAGCACCGTGGCGAAACACCTCTGTACAGCACCTTCTGGTGATCCCCCCCCCCAGGATCACCTGACCATTGGTCCCTTATACTCACGCCCCTTTCAGGGCGGAGCGTAGCTAAGCAAGCCCCAGGTTGCTCAGGCCCACAACCGCCCAAAGGACTAACGGGGCGCCGACATAGATTCCCGGAACCTCGCATGAAGCTCCTGGGGTTAGGCTCTGGCACCACTATGTGCCGCGCAGAGGTACCCTCTGTACCTATTTGCTTCCAGATCACCCTGTAACTCCGCTGTTTTAAAAAACACAAAAACAGAATCTTAGTTAGGCCCCTGAAGAGCACAACATACTCCCTTCTACACTACAAAGAAAACTCACTTTCAGACGTGAACATTCGCGATACATAAAATAGCAATAAAAATAAAAACCAGCAAACGGAACGAAATTAAAGGGAAACAAGGATTACCCTCCTAATGAAATTTAGTGCTTCAGAATAGTTGGCAACATAACGAAAGTACAGTTTTTATGTCGCAAGAGCCTCTTGGAAGGTGGGCTATTTAGCAGACACATGGACTTCAGTAGTGGAAGTTTATGGTTGGCTGTGAAGTGGGTGAGGGGGCCACAAAGGATGACAAAAATGGAGTACAGTGCTATACATCCGGCCATACCGGTAATTTACACAAGCCAAGGCTTTCCTCAGGATTGCTGGCCCATTAATGTTCCTGGTGGGGGGGGGAGGGGGTAGGATATCTCCCGAGTGAAAGCACAGGCCCTTCTGGCCAGTATACACCAAGAACAGATGGGGCAGTGGCAGCCTGGCAGGCATTCACCCACCAGACTTTAAGAACAGCCATAAATCCAGTGGAGGGGAGGAGAGGGATCAATCGGACTGGTCTCCCAATGCTGAAAGTGTGCGCTGTTCACATACAGCAGATTGAAAAACATATAGAGCACACATACAGCAGACACCCACCCAAACAGAAGTCACACCACACACAGCAGACACCAACCAACCCGCATACCCAATAAACAGACACCCATCCACTCAGCAGACACACCGAACACACACAGTAGACAGACACCCTCTGCCCAAGAGGATTTCCCACATCCCAGCCAATCGGGTCTGAGGCCTGGAGGGGCCACCTTCCGCTCTGCCGGAGCTGTGTGTGATGTGCCTAGGAAGAGCCCACGGCCTGTTGTCATGGCAGGGCACCGTGGTTGACAGGAAAACAAATGGCTCGGGTGCAGGAAATCATGAGGGCCATTTGCATAAGCGGGCAATGGTTAAAATTCACTCTTATAATGTAGTGTAGTTCGTATTTTCCCAATAGGCTCTGCGCATTGGAATAACATAAACAGCAGTGTAGACGTAGGACTGAGGTCATCTAGGTCTCTACTGACTATGTTAAACTTAATTTAGGTTTGCGCCAGCTAGCTCAGAGGTCACTGGAAACTTTCTCGAATGAAGAGGGATGGATCACCTTCCCTGGCTCAGACAAGAAGGGATTCAGTTTCCGACAACCGCATAAACATGACAACTTTGCTTCCTCAGAATAAGAGTATATCTTTAGAGTCGTGTGAAAACAATAGACAATTATTTCACTCAGTCAACAGTGCATACTTAGTTTCACCAGAGTGCAGAGAAATGGAGAGACGGGCGTTTTCAATAAAAAGGTGTTATTTATTGAGCAGTCTTCCTTCTCATGCAAGAGAAATGAATTGCCACAATTGCAATACTTAAAGTAAAGTAAAGTGCATACAGTAAAAGTAGTATTATGAAATAATACTGTAAAAGCATTGATACGGTTTCTTAGCCATATGATACTTTAAAATGGATAGAATATATACATACATATATACATTGGCTAAAAGGCTCAACTGATGCTTCTAACTAAGCCTACCCCGGTGTACGTGACCTAAGCATAATACGTGGGAAGGGACAAGGAAGTAGCAGTGTTAAGTTAAGTTGGTTTAAGTAATTTTGCCAAGAATCTGCATCAAGAATTCTCCTAAGGGTTTAGTCAGCTCCATACCTTGGTAATAGAATGTGGGAGGTCTGGTATCTCTTTCCTCAGGACTCGATATCCCAGCAACCCGCAAGGGTAGGCTGGAAACACCGGAGCTGGATTTTCTCGGCTGGAGAAAAAGACAGCGTCTCTCTCAGTGCGTCAAACAGGAGGGGCAGCTTCCGCAGGCACTCGCATCAGCTGGGCTCTCGTGCAAGTAGATGGCCGCTCTGCTCCGAACCACCGTGTGTTTGCTTAAGGCAACTGTTGACATTTTATACCTGAAAGGTGCCGGGTTTGACGTAAGGTTGGACATAAGATGTCACCATGAACTAACAGTTCTTGCAGGACTTCAGGAGTTGTTGTTCAAATCAAAACAAAAGCAGGGTTTTTTTTTCCCGGGCTGCTGGAGGCTTGGTTTGTTTAAAGAACGCGTTGTCCTTTCTAGGAGTCGATGGGAGTAGCCATGCTGTGCTTTGGATTGCATGGGCTATTACTGAATATGAATCTGATTCTCATGCCTTTGTCAGGACATCATTGATTATACCTCACAAGGGCATAACTCGGGAATATCGAATTAGAGTCGTAGATAAGAACACAACACCCACTCCACGAATTGATGTCCATCATTACTAAAACTAAGCAATATTAAACATTCAAAGGTGCATGTGTTTTTTTCTGACCCACCCCAAAATACATATCGCATTTGAAATGGTATACGGTAAATACACGGATATGAGTATTTGTACTGTATGCTTTTCAAGCAGTTTTATCATTCAGAGAAATGCATATATATATTAGCTGAATGAATTGCAAAATTTACACATGAAATGGCTCTAAATACAGAAAAGAAGGTCGAGACCATTTCATCACATATTTATATAAATTTCTGTTATATGTGCTAGAGCCTGAGGTAAAATATTGTCTCTAGTATCCTAAAATAGAAGCTCTGTTCTCTAAGAATAGTTCTACTTTAAGCAGAGTACCATGTGCCAAAGAGGTAAATATTTTGAAAATAAGGGAAAAATAATTTCGCTTTCAGGGGAAAAGGTCCAAATGTTTTCTGTAGCTTTGTTTATCAAAAACTGAATGCCGAATTCAGAGTTCAGAGAACGCTGTGTGCTCATTGTTTTTCTTAAGAGTTATTCTTGTTGGTTGGAGAGAACATTGTTTCAGACATACTTGCAAAAAATAGGTCCACCATATCAGATGAAAGTTCGACCAGGTTTGAAAATATCACAACTGTGCAATTTTCTGTGTGAGTGCTATCATCGATGGTTGGATCAGCAATGCTCACAGAAGGCTGTACTTGTTCGGTGCTACTTTCCTCTCTTACCTCACCGCCACATACTCATAGTGGTGAAGTCTCAACGAATGCCGTCATCAGAATCGGTAGCCGCTGGGGACAACACGATGCATGAGTCGTTACCGGACCTAGCAAAGTACCGATATCCATTGGTACTGCTGATTGTAGTGTAAGACAGATGTCCAACACGCATTCTTCTCCGCATAGCAGACATCGAAGCACAGGTATGATGCAATCTTTCCAGATCGGTCTGAATGAAAGAAACAAAGTTGTACTTAGATCTCTTAGCCGGGCCTATCCGAGGACCTTAGTGATACGGTCTCAGTATCGTATTGCTAGGATCGTTTTTTTCCATCGTTGCTAGAGTCTTGCCTGTTGATTGGCTTGCCATATCGGTGCAGAAGAAGCAAAAATAAAATTCCTGCTACGAGTCCCAAGATTAAGGGTAGGCCGCCAAAGACAGAATGGACAAAATTCGGAAAGATGCCCAGAACTGTTTCAAATGGTGTTAACAGTCCCGAAAAAATTGTCTTAAATACATGTGGGATGCCACTGGTATCAGACATGTTTAAGATTTGGCTTAACACTTCTACGAAATGTAAGGGGCAATTTGTTGATAAAAGGGTATGTATCTCTGCTGTTGTCCTTGCAACTTGCAGTTCATACGTTTCTTTTGATGACGTTAGAGGCACAGTTGTTTGTAAAAGAATAGACTTCATTCTGCTTAAAGTATCAATTTGAATAGAAGAGATATTCAACTGAGGCCATAACGCAGCCCCCATATCTGGATTGCCTTGTGGATACAATACTTGCATACAGCAAATGGCCCTGGAAGTTATAGTTGTCAATTAGGCTTTTCCTGGCAGCATGCCACAACAGCTGTGGTCACTTATTAAAATGTAACTACCATTCGAAAGTGGTCTAAAAAATGGCTCTATCTGTTTTGCATGCGTGCCATGCAGGTGACATGAAAGGTTATTTGAAGACCCTTCGCAGGCTCCATGCAAATTAATTCCTTGACACAGAAGTGTACCGCTTAGTGATTTTTTACAATTTTTACCACTAAGAAATACCTCTCTGTTTCCTTCACTGTAACATCTGTGTGTATAAGGTAAATCCCAGGTTGATTTGGTGTATTCTTTACCCAACCTTTCATACTGGCCTGCTGGTATATACTCTTGACAGTAATTAAGGTGCACAGACAAAATATCGACTCCAAAATATCGACTGGACATAATATCGAGTTTTAAATATAGACTGGACAAAATATCGACTGGACATAATATCGACTACAAAAATATCGTTTTTCAGGTAAGTGAAGTAATATCGACTGTATAAAATATAGATAGCAAAAATATCGAATTTTTAATAGTATATAATATTTTATAGTGTATTTTTATGTAATAATATGTGTGAAAAGTGTGTATTAATGTTATAAAATATTTTATTAAATGAATTTTGTTTTTATAATAATTGCGTAATGTAATTCTGTAGCGGGTTGTGGGTTTATAGGGGAATAGGGTGGGAAGTAATTTAATAATAATTAATTAATTAATATATGTTTGTAAATATTTTTAATTAATAATTAATTGATAATTAATTAATAATAATTAGTTAATTAATTATTATAATTTTGTACATATTTTGTATTAGTAATTAATTGGTAATTAATTAATTGTAATTAGTTAATTACATTAATTAGAGTACATTTTAATATATATAATTTTGTGTTATTGTTAAGTAATTAATTGGGAAAGAATAATATTAATTATTAAAATAATTACAGCTAATGTGCTAATATATTTACTTTATTGTTATTGTTAATTAATAATTATTTGGTAATTAAATAATATTGATAAATTTTGGGTAAAGGAGTATTTTTAGGGTTTAGGGTCAGTTTTCAGTTTTTGGGTAAAGGGGCATTTTTAGGGTTTTGGGTCAGTTTTCAGTTTTAGGGTAAAGGGGTATTTTTAGGGTTCAGTGTCAGTTTTTAGTTTTTGGGTAAAGGGGCATTTTTAGGGTTTAGGGTCAGTTTTCAGTTTTTGGGTAAAGGGGTATTTTTAGGGTTCAGGGTCAGTTTTCAGTTTTTGGGTAAAGGGGCATTTTTAGGGTTCAGGGTCAGTTTTCAGTTTCTGGGTAAAGGGGCATTTTTAGGGTTCAGGGTCAGTTTTCAGTTTTAGGGTAAAGGGGTATTTTTAGGGTTCAGGGTCAGTTTTTAGTTTTTGGGTAAAGGGGTATTTTTAGGGTTCAGGGTCAGTTTTGGGTTTTTGGGTAAAGGGGTATATTTTAGGGTTCAGGGTCAGTTTTCAGTTTTCAAACGATATTTTTGCTAATCGATAATGTGACTGTCGATACTTTTTGGAGTGGGAATAGTATTTTTTACACTTCTGGTATTGTACGGTAATATAATAGTATCTTATTTAATTATATTATGTTACTATATATATATGTTTTAACAAATAAGATTGTAAAAAATTATTTTTATTATTTTCATTTATTATTTAATTATTATAATTTAATTTAAGTATTTTTAAGTATATTTTAGTAATTAAAATTTAATATTAATTTAATTTAACACTGTTTTTAATAAAGTCGATATTTTTTACATCTATATTATTGTAAACGATATTTTGTACTCGATATTTTTGTACTTACCTGTTTGTAGATACAAACTCGATATTTTGACTGTCGATATTTTGTCCACGATATTTTGGCAAGTCGATATTTTGTCCCTCGATATTATTTCAGTGATCCAGTAATTAAACTGGAAAGTTGTTATTGGAATTGTAATCGTTCCATGTATTATCCATTCAATGACAGGTCTTTCTGACATTGTCAATGGTAATCTCTCGAGTTTTTCAATGCTCAGGATTGTATAATCTGTTCCTTTTTGTGCCAAACTGATTTGTTTATCAGTAAGGTTAAAGTTACCGAATAATGACGTTGTGTTGATTAAACGCCATGGTACGTAGCCTGAACGCAGATTTTGCAACGTCCATCCCAGGTGTACAATAGAACGTAATTGAGACTGACCATGCTGTAGCATTAGTAAGTCCTGATCTATTATGTCAAAGGCAGAAGATACAATACTGTCAAGTGAATATATTCTGGAAGACAGAGTCGTTAACCCATTGTCCACAACAGAAAGTGATTTTTCCAAATTAATACGATCAATTTCTTGTATTTTCTCAGCAGTTTCAATTTGCATTACTTTCCATGCTTCGTTGTATGCAGCATATATACCAGTAATCCATTAAACGTTTTTGACGCTGTTTGCGTGGTCCCATTAAGAAATCACGCAAGTCAGCACCATCTTTAAGTAAAGTCAAGTGTTGCTTAATTTCAGCCAGTGTGTATTTCTGTAGCCACTCAAGGCATAGTTTCCCTACACTGTATGTTGTAACTATCCCTGGATGTTGTCTCTGGGAATATCTAGGGTCTGGTCTGGTCATTTTGAACCCCTGTGTTTTATTCAGGAATCTATCTTGACAGTTATTCGTGTCTTTTGGCCAGATCAACCATTTTTTCCAAACAGTATGTGTTCTGTTTTGGTATAAAATATTTGAAACGTCTATCTCCACATCAGTAGTACTATCACTATCAGGCATGGGTTTTGGAATAGACAGTGTGTTCATGTCTTTTATCTTAGCAACGCCAAGACAAGGAGTTTGTTGAATTGTGTCATTCAAGAAAATAAGTTGTTCTGGGATCATGCAGGCCCTAAAAAGTGCTTCTAGGCCTTGTACTTGCCAATCTTTCGAACCCCAGATTGTTTTTGTTTCAATGGTTTTTTCCCAAATATCAAAACCTAATATAGACATTTTGTTATAAAAAAATTCTGAATAAATCAATTTAGTATTTGTCAACATTGTTTTCATTCCTGTTCTATTTGATAATTTAAAATAAAACGTTCTTCGGTCACTGTTATTAAGTCCTGAGAAGTATTGGAATATATTAGAAAACTTTTTTGAACTACCTTTTGGTGGTGTCGGACAGTGTTCCCACTGGTTAAAAGAAAAAACATTTCTAGGTTGAGCACTTTTATGCAAATAGTGATCACCATAATAGTTGTAGCAGTAAAGCTCCTCATAATTGGACGAACCCTGCAAGTAATCTTATTCTGTAAATTTTGCTGACATTACTAAATCTGACATCATATTATTAATGTTTTCAAAGTCCCAGTCATCAGAGAAGGTACTAGGTGTTACAAAGTCACTTAATGAAATATGAGCTGGTGGGGATACTTTAAAAGCTCAACCGGGCCCAAAATGTCATAATCAGTTCTGTCCCATGCTACCCCACCAGGTATTGGAATGGCTGTGATGGTCACTGATGACAGTTCTCTTTTCTCGATGTGAGAAGATGTGTGTGGCTGTAAGACCAAATTGATGTTCTGACTTGCTGTGTCCATTGTACTATATTTTCCTTCAATGAATCTTCCCAAACATATAACCATGATGAGCCAAAGCAGGAGGAAAAGTAGACCTAACACAATCCAAAATTCAATCCATGGTGAAATTAGGTAAGTCTTTTTCAGTTGGTGGAAAAGTTCAATTACTTTGTTTTTAAAACTCTGTGTTGGAGGCGTTTCTTCATGTTCGCTTATGTCTTCGAAGTTGGTGAAGTAGCCTGATGCAGTTCTGTCAATTGTTGGAATTGCTTCCGGATTTTCATTTGCTTTTGCATTTTTCTTTGTTTCATTAGAATAGTCTGAAGCTACATCATTGTAGATTGGTGTTTCTTGACGAACTGGTATTATTTGGGTTTCAAGAGGCACAAGTTCTAAGGCATTATTGCATAGTCCTTTTTTATTCATTGCAGATTTTTCGATTTTGATTAGTCTCTCAGCATGAGCCTCTTGGATTGTAGCAAACTTTGGTATTCTGCTATTTCTTGGGAGTCCACTGGGCCTACTACTTATTATTGGCCACATGATTGTGGTATTACCAGGTCGATGGATACAACTCGGTTCTCCTTTTTACCAGCAATGGGCGGTAGTACTACTGATCTTGTTCCGTTGATAGCTAAGACAGGTACTGCTTTTCTGTAAGAAGGCCCAAATTCCTTCTTTACCCGATCTTTTCTCTGACCAGATCCCCAGTTTTTGGAATCCAGACAGGTCTTGCTGGGACAGGTGGTTTTTCTTCAGTGGATGTCGACTGTTGTTTCAACTTTATGTTACTCAGGATTTTTCTTTTTTCATTTAGATCCTGTAAAACAGTCAAGCGATCTTTGATATCAAAGCTTTTTTCTTCTACCACTGAAGTATGACTATCTAAGTCCTGAATATGCATTCTAGTTCCGAACAATAGTTCGTATGGAGTGAGACCTTTTAGAGAGTTTCTTGGCAGATTATTAAGACTACGTTGGACACTTGTTAAATGTTTGACCCACCCATCACCTGAACCTAATACCCTCGCCGTTATAGATTGCTTTATGTCCCGGTTTTGTCTTTCCACAACCGCATTTCCCTCAGGATGGAAGGGGCTAGAATACTGCAATGCGATGCCCATACTGTTCTTGGCCTCTTTGTAAGCTCGAGATCTAAACGCGGGACCCTGATCAGAATGTAGCATGCCAATTGCTTATGTGCCGATAAAGACTCGCAAATCTGGGGACGCATTTCTCCTATTGGATTTCTGCGTTAAAGATAGCCTGAATCTTTCTAGTAATGGTATCTGGGCTACAGACTGGACCGGTTCACAACTGCGATCTCTGTTGCAGTTCTCGCAATTTCTTGTAAAATAGTAGATATCTACGCTCATTCCCGGCCACCAATATTCTGGTTGTAGGTCCATCAAAGATTTCAGGATTTCTTAGTGCCTCAGACCCAACCCCATATGTGCTTCTTGTAGTAAGAAGATTCTCCTGTTCGTGTTTGGAATTACCCTATCCCTCACTCCAGGGATTCGAGCAAATGGAACTGAGTTTGCGTCAATTATGTATGTATTACTGAGTGGATAGTTGAGAGGTAATGCTGAATAATCGCCTTTCAATGAGGCTTTTACCGCTAGCATGGTTTCCCCATCTATGTGTTTTTCTGAATACTTTTCAGTGGCTACGGAAGCCGGGCGAGCCGCTTCCGCTATGGCTGTGTTAGCCAATGAATTCCCTGCAACGTGAACGCCATCACGTCAATGACTCAATGCGTATATCACGTGAGTCTTTTGTAGTTCTTTCTGTAAAAGAACTACCTGTTCCCAAAGCCTTTTATGCTTTATTGTGGCACCTGTGTCATCTTTGTAACCGTTTTTGATCCATGTCTGCATGTCACTGTTATAGGATTTGACGCAGAAATACGAATCGCACACCATAAGTGTGGTGAATTTGCGATCAGCAATTTCAAGCGCCATCTTTAAGGTTCTTATTTCAGCTCGCTGAGCTGAACATTTCCTGAGTGATTTCGTTTTGGTAATCATTGGTTTGAATCTACCAGAGCACCAGCGACCTTTGACAATCGCGCACGCTGCATCATAGGATTTGTTTTCTACATCAAAATGTTGTGCGAATCTGTCCATATAGATTACGCAGGTATATTTTTCTAGAGGCAGGATTTCAGCTGGCAGTGGATATTCCCGTTCATATACTAGATCATCTAGTTTTTTCAGTTTTGGGTCAAAATAGTATTTAACATCTTCTGTAGCCAAAGAAGTTTCCCATTCTATCTATTCTGGATCTAATACTCCTTTAACCAAGTTACGTGGACTTGTTAATGCCTCAAGGGCTGATTCTGCTGAAAAAAACAGTTATTCTCTTGCCTTGGGCTAGGGTTCTTTCTTTAGCTACAGCAGTTCTAACCGCAGTTAGAATTTTCTCTGTGGATCTGAATTTCATTTCAGCTTCAGTGTACAAATGTGATTTGTAAGCTATAGGTACCGTTTCTCCCTCATTAGAGGTCAGGTATGTGAATCCGCATCTTCCTGGGATGACTTGGATTACAAGATTGCATGTGTTCTCACGTGTTTGCAATTTTGTTTTAGTTAACATGTCTGTTCGTAGTGATCTCAAAATTTCTGGGTGTTTCTGAGTCCAACTGTTTTGTTTGAAATATAGTTTTATTAATTCATAGAGAGGTTTAACTCTTTCAGCATAATTTATAATATATGTTCTTCCGAAATTCAGGAAACCTAGTAGTGATTGTAAATTCTTCAGCGTTTTTGGTGCTTGGCGTACAGCACATTTCTCTAAGAAATTGTTTGCTAGGCTTTTGCCTTCACTTGATACTTCATAACCTAAAAATAGGACAGTTAGATGGGCAATTCGTGACTTTTTAAAGTTGAATTTGTAAACCTCTGAGGCGAGTCCAAGTATTATGATGTTCACCCTATTTAAGTGAGTCTCCAGGTCATCATCTGTGAGATAGATGTCATCAACATATGATAATGCTTCATCATCATATATTTGTAGAAACTCTGTTACCCTTGCTGAGAATAATCCTGGGATATTCTTGAATCCCTGTGGGAGTCGGCAAAATTGTTTTTGCGATCCAAATTTTGAGACAGTGGTCAAATACCTGCTTTCTGGTGCAATGTTTTGACAGAAGAATCCATTAGAGATGTCTAGTGTTGTTTTATCCTTTTTGCGCACAATGTTGATCATTAGTGCTGCACTATGTGAGTTTTGCACTGCAAATGTTTTACAACAGGAGTTAAGGTGTCTGCAGTCCAAAACTAGACGATACGAATCGTCTGGTTTGGAGACAGGAAACAAAGGATTGTTCATTTGAGAGGTGCATGTTTCGATCACCCCTTGGTACTCAAGTTGATCTAAGATCTCCCTGACTTGTTTTTTAGCTTCTTGTTTAACTGGGTACTGCCTTTGTGCAGTGGGATGATTTTTTACCTGGATCTTGTGGTGAGGTGAGTCCTCATCCCATCCTACATGATTTTTGTACAAAGCAGGAGCTTGGGCTACTGCCCATTTTCTTGCATATGTGTATGTTTTATGAATCGGGATATGATTCGAGAAGGCAGGCATAATCATTTGTTCGCCATGAGGGCACTCCCTGACAAACTCTGGTGGCCAGTCATTCTCAGCTAACAGAATGTCATAGCCTTTTGAAAGTTTTCCCAAAAGAGACTTTTTATTTTCCTGGCTTTATCTCCCTCTATATGTAATGTTATTTCATATAGCTTATGGGGCACACTAACTCGTGTGTCTGCAGTTTCCACTTGAATGTACTAATTCGTGTCCACTGTCTCCAGAAGATTCATCAGGGTCTTGTGAGCTATGGTCACTTCTGCTCCGCTGTCTAGCATTGTCTGTGCCCACTCTCTGTTTTTCAGCTGTGTCCTCAGAATTCTCGGCATGTTTAATCTTAATACTTGCTACCTTCTTTCTTGGAAATTGTAATTTTTTACTTTGATGAGCAGGTTCCTTGTCTTTGGACTTGGCGTGCTCTTCTCTGTGTTCTGATCGTCCTCTTCTTTCCGGTTTCTGTGAGGAAGATCGAGAAGGATTCAGTGAGAATGATCTAGAGGGACGTGTATCAACATCTTGATATCTGTCTGGTTTTCTTATTTTATACCTATCTCTAAGATTGTATCTTTTTTCAGAGGGTTCCCTTTTGGGAGACTTGTCTTCTTGGCCTGGAGATCTCTCTCTACGCTGAGACATTCCTCTGGACTGGAAACGTTTTTCCCTGGGAGTGGAATGTTTATTACCATCCCAGTTCTTTTTTGGAGTTTTTAAATTATTTTTAATAAATGTTTTTTCAGGATTTTCAGTTAGTTGGGGTTTATCGGTTTCCCACCCAAACTATCTCTTCCTAGCTCTTCACAGGATTTTTCTATGATTCTGGCAAGTTCCAATGGTTGGGCTGCTATATCTGTTTCCTTCAGTTTCTGGAGGTTTTCTATATCATCCCTTGCCAATTGAACTAATTCTCTGTAAGCCTTTGTTAATTCTTTCAGTTTAACTAGGAGTTGTTTGCTTGACATTATTTCGTAGTCTTGGGGTGTTGCATAGTTGCATAGGACCGGACCTGTTGCTCCTGGTCTACCTAGTGGACCGAGCCTGGTGATGTGATCATTATGTTTTAGGACACCTTTAAACCAGAGCAGGTGCTCTTGGTATTTTAGTGAAATTTCAATATCCTCGAAAGGAGTGTATTCATCCGGAGGTTCCTCTATTTTGTTATAGTGGAAATCTTTTGTCGTAGCGTGTGCTGCTGGAAATTGTATCCTTGAATAGAATACCTCTGTCTGCCGATATTTGTGTGCCTCTATCACGAATATGACTGTACCACCTCGCGGTGTCAGGCCATTTTCTATAAGTTTTAGAGTTATAGTTCTTCTTAGATTGACCGGAATGAGTATTGCATCCGGTTCGGTTTCATGAAGACTTGTGTCTTCCTCTAAGAGTCGAGCTGTTAGTCTTACTCGCTCCCTTTCCTCATCACTTTCTGTCATTTTACTGACTGAAAGTTTTCGGTTGCAGATCTAGTTTCAAGGAAACAAAGATTAGGTGCACAATATTTTGGAACACTGTATCCTTCAACGTTGATCAAAACCAGAAACTAATACATAGGATTCTCATCCTACTAAGTTCCGGCGGATATTAACCTTTCACCCACTCCAGACGTCTATTGGAGTTTTTACGGGGAAAGGGTTCTGTGTGAAAAAGCACGACTGAGTTACTCTATTAATTAAACAACAGAGGGTGGTGATGGACAGAGTTTCTGAATTAAGCAGAATACTCTCACCAGTCAAGAGATCAGGGCTTGATCCAACACCGTTTTTTAGCTCACTGCACCATCCCAGCTCAGAACCTGGCTATATGCAAATTAGTCTGTCCCTGGCCCAGTGCATCATGGGAGCAGGGCAGACCAAACTACCAAGCCAATTCTTTCACTGGGAAGGAAACAAGCTTCCGGGGACCGGTTCCTGGCATTACAGCCATCTTCGGCCCGGCTTGCTTGAATCCTGATGGTGCAATGAGCAAGGGACTCACGTCTGAGTATACCCTTCCACGCTTATGGTGGACAAAATAATTAAACAACAGGGGGTGGTGATGGACAGAGTTTCTCTATTGTCTTGCGTTAGATTATCGCCTTACCAAACGTTGGGCGCCATGTAGTGTAATGAAACACAAATTAATGAAGCTGCTTTCCAGATACTATGCTTCCAATTATTTATATTTTAAACTCATCAAGTGGATGCCAGGTGTAAAAAGAGAGTCGTACGTAGTAAATATTATTTTTTATTAGGTTAAGACTTTAGACTTGTGATGTCTTGGATGTATAAAAAGACAACAGATATAATATATATTATTATACATACAATTAAGTAAGAGCATTTCACTTCATGTACTCACATGCTTCTCTTTCACAAGCAGAGGGCTATTCCTTTCTAAAGTTCCTAGGAACTCTCCTTCCTGGAGTTTTGAATGGCGATAGCGACCTCAGAAGAACGCCTCAATGTCTCTAACTTCTGCTTCTCAAACTCCAACCCCCAATCGCAGAAGCTTCTCAGGCAATTGAGGGAACCTGAGAGGAGAGATAACCACAGGGAGGATCCAAGGACTTTGAACTGCTATCTGCAGAAGTAACATGAGCCAGGGACGATGGATCCATGAAGGAATATTGTTGCCCATCCATGTCTATTATTGTATATGCACAAATAACAATAATTTACTGCTTATGCACAATTGAGTATGAGCAAAATTAAATTCATTTAAAACCAGGGACTACTATGTATAGTAATGGACAATCTAGCACAATAGCTCTTATGACCTCATCTTTACAAAGATTCTATGAATTGTTGTGATTGTTAAACAGATTTTATTGTTGCATACTATTGGTAAAAAAGGAGGAAATATTTTTACAGAAAAAGGCTTACTGTTTGGGTAAATTGGATGTAAATATGAGGAAAGTATGATGTGGAAGGAGTGAATGAAATAAAAAATAACACGGGGACAGCATTTTGTTATCCACGAAGGAACCACCAACAGAACATCTGCCTGCTCCTACCTTATATTGCACAACACTATGCTGATGAAAGCAAAGGGAAGGAAAGCAAAGAGAAGTAAGTCCCCAGGGCCATCAGAAACTCATAACATCTACTCTCCACATTTGCTGGAATGTGAGAAGGGAGCAGAACCTGGGAAGAACAGAACACTGAGGAGTTACGAAAAGGTACCGCAAAGGAGTACCTACCCCTTCTATAATCTCTTAAAAGACAAGAGGACATAAAGTCATGAACAATGAGAAAGGGACATTTTGGCTCAGTAGATCTGCAGGCCCCCTCTCTCCCTCTGGAAGATAGACAAGAAGTGATAAACCAGGTGAGAGAGACGAAGGGAAGCCCAAGGACAATGTGCAGTGCAGCTGCCATGTCTCCTTGCAGTCACAAACACTGATTTACTGGGGCTTCCTTGTATTTTAAGAAACGTCTCAGTTGCATCATCAATTTTTCTGTCAGAGCTAAGGACAAAAGACTTTCCCGAAATTGGTCTTGAATAGTGCCCTATAAATTGAAGTTCCTGAATTGGAAACAAATGTGATTTCATTAAGTTCAGAAGGAAGCCATACTTTTTTAGACAGTTACACTCTAGCTGAACAGCTTCCTGACCTGGAAAAATAAGAAGTATATATTAGCCATTCATGTAGGTATGGGAAAACCAACATGTGAGAGCCCACCAATGGAGCCACGGTCTTGGTGAAAACCCTTGCAGCAGAGGATAGTTAGAAGAGAAGCAAACAAAAGTGGAAATGTTGAACCAGAGCATTAAATATTAGGATTTGTTCAGAATGCAGATTCATGAGAATGTGCAAATAATGATCTAATACTTCAATCGAAGCTAAGTACATATGCCTGAAAAAAAAGATCTATAGTATACTAAAGACTCACCATTTTGAAATATTAGAAAATAATGTAGGGATGTGCAGTCTTCAAATCCAGGACTTGTCAACATTCTCGGGAGCTTTTTTGTGTCACAAACATAAGAGAATAAGTCTTACCCTTTCTCCTCTTCTGGTACGGAATTACTGCCCATTTTATTTAATAGGTTCCGAACCCCTTTGAGTAGTCCCTGATGCTTGGCAGGATTGCGTGGAGTAGTAATGAAGATGTCCTTGGGAGGCACTGAAAAGGATATTTTGTAGCCTTCCCTCACCAATCAAAGCCCCAAGCATCCGAGATATCTGATTCACAGGCGGAATAAAACATCTGGACCCATCAACCCACTCTGTCAAGATAGTCATGTGGACTGGAATTCGCTAGAGAAGTTAAAGACAGACTGGGCTGGATTTTTCAGTGAAGGGACTATCATGGCCACAGCATGTTGAAATCAGGCAACGGAGAGGCAGCGGCTACCTCCTGACTGACTAGGCAGAGGAGGTAGATTGCTTGTTGAAAAAATATTTTTCTTAAAACACTGCCATGCAAGCCAAAAAAAGAAACTTTGTGCAGATAATGGCCGCTATGTCACCAAAAGAATACATTTAACAAAAGAGAACATAACATAATTAAATAAACTTTTCTGGGCGAAGTCCACTTACTGGAAACACAGAAATAAAAACCGGAAGTGCACCCTACTATAGGGATCACAAAATGGAAGCTTACTGTGTTGGCCATGTTGGGAGGGGCACTTATGTAAGTTTTTCTCCTATGGGTGAAAACCATGCATGCGAGACAGAAGGTTTATTGTGGTTGGACCCGATGGTAAGATATTCTCTAAGAATTTTGAGGGTGTTGGGAAACCCTGACCCTGATCTCTGAAATGAAACTGGAAAGAAAAGCTGATTATGATTTGTGGTGTAGAGAGCCATGGTGAACAGTGGTGGGGTGTTGGATGAATTCCTTCCAGAAAGTGAGTGGGTGAAGGGGAAGAATTGAAAGATGGAGGGGCATATTATCAAGCACTGCGTTAACATTATCGCCCCTTTAGCGGCAGAAAACTGGCGCTAAAGCGGCGATAATGGGCTTGATAATACGCCCTTGTGAATTCCCATAGAAGCCCATGTTCACACCAGAACATGGGCTTCCATAGGAATTCATAAGGGCGTATTATCAAGCCGCCGCTTTAGCTGCCGTTTTCTGCCGCTAAAGCGGCGATAATGTTAACGCAGTGCTTGATAATATGCCCTGGAGTTCTTTTTTAAGAGGTGGAAATGTCCACCGCTCTGGTGTATTTTTTTGCACACAAAAATCTAAGAAGAAATATATGTGATATAAAAGAGTGCTGCGGGATCATTCCTGCGAGCATGTTGAACAGTAACTACTTGTTTGTTGTTGGAGATGCAGTGCATACCTCTAATTTTCCCGCCGTTGAAGCAAGTCCCAGGAAAGGACTTTGGCAGCGTGATATGGATATGATGTGACCCCTGTGTGGCAGTTGCCATTCGGGGCTATTGTTGCCATGAGTGGGAATATGGGTGAAAAAGGAAGAGTGATCTTGCACAAAGGAAGGCGAGGGGGCACCTTATCAACTCCAAAAGAATTCCCCAGGAACAAGAACCACAAAAAACGCATTACGAGCCGTCTGGAAACATCTCAGGCCTGCACAGTTTCCCTTGTGGTTTTGGCTTGCGTGTCTTGGCAGCTAAATGTCAATTTGCTTCATACTTGGACACAGCCTTGGGTGATCAATTAGACTTCAATTGTTACAATAAAAAAATACAAGAACATGTTTTAATATGCAAAAATCCTTCCATTGATGAAGTAATGGATATTGCCAGAACCACTGAGCGATCTGTTATGTCATCAAAAACTTTAAACCAGGATTCTGCTAGTAAATCTTCTAATAGCTTAGAAGTGACACAAGTCACTTCCAATATTAAATGTAATGAACCTGTTGTAAATGTTGTATCTACAAAATTTAAACCAGTTTTAATGTGGAAAAAAGTTTTTGCTACAGATGTGGTTCTAAGTATCACATGGGCAATAATTTAAGTTTTCCTGCACAAGGTAGGAGGTGCAATACATGTAAAAAAAATTGGCCATTTCAATACTGTTTGTAGATCAGTTAAACATAAGAGCAAAGTCAATTCTGTTAATGTAGATGAGGATGAACTGTGTCTACGGCCATGAGTAATACATTGTCTGCTATTGAAATTAACACCTTACATGGAGATACCAAAAGATGTAAAGGTCCTTTATGCAATGTATTTATAGGACTGATTGATATCTATGTTATGGCTGATTCTGGGTCTCCAATCACGATACTAGATGTTAAGACTTTCAACAATTTCTGATCTGAGGTTCTTCCTAGACCCACTGATGTCAACCCTAAGGCATTTGGGGAATTCAATATCATCATGTGTGGATATTTTTCAGACTCCATCAAATTTAAAGGGAGAGAAATTTATACTAAAATCTACGTGGCTGTGAATTGCTGTGATATTTTAGGCTGGCGAGATCATTTTAAAACCGGAACATCCAGAACCTGTTGTTTTAGGTTATTTGCCAATTTTGTCAGTTGCACATGATACTGTCCAAACCTATGAGGATCCTGTTTTAGCGAATTTATTCACCAAATATGCTAGTGTGTTTTCTGACAAAGTAGGTTTGGTTAAAGGTTTCCAACACAACATTAAAGTTATAAAAATGTTAATTCAAGTGATTCAAAAAAGCAGACCCATCCCTTTGTCAGCCAGAGAGGATTTAAAGAAAATGCTTCATGATTTATGTGTACAAGACATTATAACGCCTTTAGAGTCCTCTGAGTGGGTTTCTGCGAGTATTGTCGCTCGTAAAAGTTCTGGTGGGATTCGTTTATGTGCGGATTTAAGAGCTCTTAACCGCAATATCGTGGTAGACTGCCATCCCCTACCCCGAATTCAAGAAATGTTGGCTAATCTGGATGGTAGTAGGCATTTTACCACAATAGATTTAAGATCAGCATACCATCAGATTTCACTCTCTAAAGAATCCCAGCCATTAACCACATTTGTTACTCCTTTTGGGGTCTATATGTACAAACGTTTGCCTTTCGGATTAGCATCCGTTGCTAGTGTTTTTCAACGCTTGATGGACCAATTATTTACGTCGTTGTACAAGCTTTATTCGAGATAATTTCTCATAAAAGCACAGCATAAAAAGACATGACAGAATAAAAACATATCATTTAACAAATACAAATTCATATAAGCATTTTGTGCAAGTTCATACAATACCGACAAAAAAAAGTTTACATATATAACAAATAAGTTTTAAATTTTATAAAACAGTAAAAAAACCAGATTAACTGAACCCCCCATAGATCGCCGCCTAATTGCCCAAGCCCACCCCAAGTATTTGGCTACCCCAAGAACTATCGACTCCTGGGTTGTTGTGCGCAAAATTCTCAATGCCACTACACTATCTCGTGTCCCAAGGTTTTTACATATAGGTGTGAGCCATGCCCTCCTAGGTGATGAATAGGCTTTACAGACAAATAGAAAGTGGCCTATACTTCCTACGGCTGCTTCACATACTGGGCATGACATATTGGTCGACCTCTGCCAACCTGCAGTTAGTTTTTTTAGGGGAATAGAACCAGACCTTAACTGGAAGACTAGCTTCCTATCCTGTGGGACCGTAATTGTGTCCCAGTAATTTTCTAAGATAGGATAGATTTTTGTCTCCAAGAAGCGACCCGCCATAGAGTCAGACCTGGCACCTCTCAGCAGATTGTTGCCAACCCAGTCCCAATATTGTGATTTGAGGGCTTCCTTGCTTGGGAAGACTTCCCCCAGTGGATTGGTCCAAAGATTGGAAAACCCAAGGTTAATTAACATGGCCCTTAGATTTTTTAGCAACTTTATCTTGTGGAAGTTATCTTCCTTTATTATCGAGAGGAAACCATCAGCATATTGCCTAATCTCGGGAGTTGTCCAAAGACGTCTCCAATAGAGAACAGGGCGCAGTCGCGCTCTATCGCTAATTGGCCGTCTGCCCAACTCCAGGAACAATGGTATTAGGGGGGTGCTCTGTGGGAGGCCTGTGATCCCTCTAAGAAACCTGTTTTCAGATGTCTGTAAGGTTGAGAGGTTGTCCCAAGCCCATAACTCTGCACCGTATAAGGTCGCGCCTAAGACCTTTGCATCATAAACTATAAGGGCAGGTTTAATCGGTTTGGTCTTGGATTTTCGGTGTTCACCCCGCAATGCACCTGATAGTTGTTGGTGTTTTAGGGCCGTTTTTTCCAGGTGATGTGACCAACCTGTGCCCTCTGCTATTTGGACCCCTAAGTATGTAAACTCCTTAACTGTCTCTAGCTTACTATTATTCAGGGTTACCTTAGGATAAATTTTACGGCGTGGGGAGAAGGCCATTAGTTTCGTCTTCCCCACATTCACTTCTAAGCCGTGCTCTTTGCAAAAAACATCAAATATATTTAATGCGCGTTGTAGCCCTGCAGGGGTTTTTGACATAATCAGGGTATCGTCAGCGAACATCAGGATCGGGACCCTGGCGTCCGCTAACGATGGGGCATCTATACTTGCTTCCAACATTCGCTCGACAATCCCGTTTATGAATAATGAAAAGAGTAAGGGTGCCATGGCACAGCCTTGTCGGACCCCCCTTTCCACCGGGAAGTCCGATGTTGACTCACCATTCCCACCCCACTGGACTCTTGCGAAATTAGATTCATGCAGACGCATAATTAGGGTGAGCAGTTCAGCGGGAATCCCCAGTTTTTGCAGGACCAGCCATAACTTAAACCTGGGGACCAAATCAAATGCCGCCCGCAGGTCGACAAATGCGACATACAGGCAGCCCCTGCCAAGTAGAACCGTCTTCCACCGCAGTATGGTAAAACGGAAGACCTGGTCAATTGTGCTGGTTGCTCGCCTGAATCCTGCCTGGTATGGGGAAAGAGCGTTGTTGTTATCCACCCAGTCCATAAGCTGATTTGTAACCATTTTTCCCATTACTTTTTGTACGATTGCTATCAGACTTATGGGCCTGTAGTTGGCGGGGAGAGAACGATCTCCCTTTTTATAAATGGGAATGATGATTGCTCCTTTCCATAGCTCGGGAACCACCCCCCCTTGGCTAGAGCATTTCCAAACAGAAAAATATACCTCACCCATCTCTTCATGTCATGCTTGAAGATATCCGGGGGTATCCCGTCTAACCCTGGTGCTCGCCCGCATTGTACAGAGCTAATTGCATTCTCTACTTCTTTAAGGGAGAACAAATTGTCAATAGCAAAGACTGGCAGTATGCCCTTCCACATCCCGGGGTGCTTTACTTCGGCATATTGTGGTCTGAAGTACTCAACCCAGGCTTCTTCGGCTACGTTATTGTCAGGTCTTGCGGGGATACCTCCTCTACCCCACTTGATGATTTTCCAGAAGAGCCTAGAGTCCTTGCTGCTAGAAGCCCCCTTTAGCTCGGCCCAGTGGTCTTCATCCCATTTCCTCTTGGCCTGGGAAATGGCTAGTTTATACAATTTCCTTGCAGCTCTAATTGCAACACTGTCCCTATTTCTAATGGCTTTTCCCAAATTCAATCGTGCGGATCTACACTGGCAATTAAACCACCTACCAACATCCGGGTTTTTTCCCTTTGTTGGTCTTCGTCAGAAAACATGGTTTAAGGAGGGAAAATAGCTTATTGTGTATATCTGTGATATCCCTAGCCCCGGGGGTAGTGGAATCTACCGCCTCCATGGTGGAAATTGCATTATCTACCTCAAGGTTAATGTAGGTCATTGTTTCATCGTTTGCCAGTACCCTTGGCCATTTTAGCCTACGTCCATCATTGGCCATAACTGGGATCTGATCGTTCCTTAAATGCAAATTTTCGGATCCAACGTTCCACCACCTATGGGTCACACAAAGGGGATTGTGATCACTTTCTATTCTGGGCTTGATTGCCATATCAATAACCCCCTGCCACAGCTGGAGACTACATATTACATAATCAATTCTACTCCTGCTGGTGCCGTTATCAAAAGTACAACTGCCCTCCTTGTCCCCTGGGGTTCTCCCATTCAGGGCTCTTAGACCGTGCTCCATACAAATAGCGTTTAATAACAGGATGTCCTTTGTCCACCGCGTAACTGGATTTAAACATAAAGGTGGTACTCCCCAAAGAGTGGCCTCATCCTTCCCTAGGGGATCATTTGTACAATCGAGAGGTTCAAAAGTCCTATTAAGATCCCCAGCTACTATTACCCTGCTGTCTTGGGACTTAGTTTCTAAGGAGGCAGACAGCACCTCTAGAGTGGAAGAGTTAGCTGAGTTACTGCCTCTCGCGTAGACGTTATACAAGTCCATTAAAACCCCCTTTTCTGATGAATCCAACATTTTGATAGAGATGTCTAGGTCCTGCTTAATCCATACAGTGAGACCTCCCATTGGCCGACCCCTTCCGCCTTTAGAAGCTGGTATAGAGAAATTTAGATAGCCACAAAGGAAAACGGGGTCACAAGCCCAAGTTTCTTGGAAACAACAAACATCAAACCCATTAATAAATTCCACCCAAGTTTGAGAATCTAGCTTGCTACCCAACCCAGCAATATTCCAGGATAGAAACATACCAAAGCTAAGCTCGATCCCACCGGAATTGTTATTAATGGAGCATGGTTGAGAAGTCATTGGGTTTTCAATGTTGTTAGCGACCTTCACAAAACCACCATTGATATCGTCGTCCATATTTACTGTGGGTGTGGATGGTTCCCCTACACCAGCGTTGGTATTTGCTATCCCACCTCCTTCCACCACAGTCAGACCCCCCTTTCCAGTGTTCCCAGCAATTGTGGATGTACCAGCAATAACATCATGATCTTTACAACTCCCTTTAAAGTCATTTGTACTTCCTCCTATACTACTGCACAAGTGCTGAGGGGTTTGCCATCCGACAGGAGGATTATAATTCATACATGTAGTATAGTTTTGGGGCAATGGAGGTGGAACAGGTGTGGGAATAATTGGCCATGGAAGGGTGGGGGGATTTATGGGTTCGTTGAGCAGGCCAGTCAATACACTGGTTGGGCGGGGGTAAAAAAAGGTGAGATCGACAATTCCAATACCTCCCTTGTTTGTACCCCATCCCTGCCTAGTTATCCATCCTGCCACCCTTGGATCTTGGAAGTTAACCACAATACAATCCCCACCCAGGCTCTTAGTTGTATACCCTATCCAATCTATTCTTCTTACCCCCAAGATTAACCCATCGACGTCTCCAGGAAGAGGTCAATTCTCCCTTAACCAGTGCATGATCTTATTTTTAAGCATCCGGAAGGTTTCTCTCTGTCCTACAGGTAATGGTGGAACATTTATGAGGACTGCTACGTAGGGGAAAGAATCTGGGGTAAGGTTCACGGGGGGTTTCCTATGTGGTGGCTTTATCAAGGGTGGTGGGATTGATTTGGTGGCTATGGGAACAGGGCGGAGTGCAGGTTTGTTTGGTACTAACAGATTATTAGTTGGTTGGGTAGGTACTGTAACTTTGCCCGCTAGAGGACATACGTTACCCCCTGACCCAACGGCAGTGGGGGGAATTGGTATTGTTGTCAATTGATGCACCACAGACTGGGCTGGATTTACAGTATTAGGAGGATTTGGGGCAGGGCCTGGATGTACTAGTTCAGTTCTGTTTACAATCGCACTACCTGACTTGGGCGGTAATGGGGGTTTAGTTTGTGGCCTTCTTCCCTTATCCAGGGTAGCACAGTTGGTATTGCCCTGTTGCTTGCTACTTACATCCACCCTTGCGTGGGTTTTAATCAGCGTTTTTGTAGAATAGAAGTTGTCTAACGTTGCCTGCTCGAAGTGGTATAGTCGATCAGAGAGTTTAGCAATTCGGTCCTCTATCGGGGAAAGAAGTCATCTAAGCAGCTTTTCTAACTCAGGGATCAGGTTTGCGAGTGGTGATGGCTTGTCGTCAATTGGGGGACCTATCTCAGAGGAAATATTCTTTTCAGGGACTGGGCTATCCAATAAAACAACATTCCCGTTCTGGGCACTTTCTGTGCTGCAACTTGCTTCAATGTCAACCTCTCTAGTACACATAGTTTTATGCAATTTCCTAAGCTTTTGTGGGGGTTTAACAAATTTAACAAATTTACATTTTCTCGGTATGGTAGTCCTTTTCCTTTTAGATCCATGCTTGGGTTGAGCCAAGATAGCCTGGGCACCTGAGTCAGGAAGCAACATAGGATCAATATGACTCCCACAGGCTGAAATCAGTTCAGTAACATTGTCCTTGTTTGTTACATTTGTGGGTACATCAAATCCCTCATTTACAGCTGGGAGATTTACTGAGGATAATGGTGTTACCAAGGCAGGATATGTTTGTGCAGGGTGCTTATCCGTAGAGTTTTTGAGTAGTTCAATGGATAATCTGCGCTCAGCCCGCCTCTCTGCCAGTGATATCTCTTTGTCAATGGATAAGGATGAGCGGTTAAAAAAGAATTTATCCAGTGGACCAATTGCCAGTGGTCCGGTATCGACCGGTGGAGTTGGTAGAATGGCACTACTTGTGGAGGTAAACATTGCTCTACTACACACCAACAAAATACAGCACTTAGATATCACTTACTGTAAGGTGATCCATTGAGCAAATATCAGAGGACTGGCCCAGCCCGGCCTCCTTTGGCCCCTGACGGCCACAGACGGTCCCGCCCTTGTCCCGGGCTTCTCCCGGCGCTCCCGCACGCTCCCGCGATGCGGGTATTGTGGTCAGTTTTAAACGCTTTTAGTGCCTGTCATTGGTTGGTGGACAGGGGGGTGTGGCCAGCGGGGAGAGCAGCCCAGGTGTGGAGAATGGGCGTGCAGGGGCTCCTGGAGACTGGAGTCCCTGCCTGTGCTTGCAGCCCCGCCGGCTCTCCTACCTGCCCGCGCCTCCTGTACTAGCTCCCACAGTCACAGCAGCCTCTGGGTCACAAGGCGCTGCGGGACCCGCGAAGCGGGTCCGGCGAGGTCAGCAAAGTTCTGCTGTGTTTAAAGCAGGGTTTCCTCTGGGGAGGTCACTTTTGTCCAGTGAGCAGCTTGGCGGCAAACAACAGTTTGGAGGGGATCCGTGGATCTGTGCAGGCAACCGGCTTATCAAACACAGAAGCGGGGGGCGTGGCCAGCGGGGAGAGCAGCCCAGGTGTGGAGAATGGGCGCGCAGGGGCTCCTGGAGACTGGAGTCCCTGCCTGTGCTCGCAGCCCCGCCGGCTCTCCTACCTGCCCGCGCCTCCTGTACTAGCTCCCACAGTCACAGCAGCCTCTGGGTCACAAGGCGTTGCGGGACCCGCGAAGCGGGTCCGGCGAGGTCAGCAAAGTTCCGCTGTGTTTAAAGCAGGGTTTCCTCTGGGGAGGTCACTTTCGTCCAGTGAGCAGCTTGGCGGCAAACAACAGTTTGGAGGGGATCCGTGGATCTGTACAGGTAACCGGCTTATCTAACACAGAAGCGGGGGGCGTGGCCAGCGGGGAGAGCAGCCCAGGTGTGGAGAATGGGCGCGCAGGGGCTCCTGGAGACTGGAGTCCCTGCCTGTGCTCGCAGCCCCGCCGGCTCTCCTACCTGCCCGCGCCTCCTGTACTAGCTCCCACAGTCACAGCAGCCTCTGGGTCACAAGGCGCTGCGGGACCCGCGAAGCGGGTCCGGCGAGGTCAGCAAAGTTCCGCTGTGTTTAAAGCAGGGTTTCCTCTGGGGAGGTCACTTTCGTCCAGTGAGCAGCTTGGCGGCAAACAACAGTTTGGAGGGGATATATATATCAATGATATCCAAGTGTTTCAAGACGATATCTTAATTCATACAGCAACATTAGAATCGCATTATAGCCTACATGATATAGTTTTACAAAAATTAGAGACAGTTGGTATGACAAGAACAAATGCAAATGTATCACTCAAGATGTCGACTATTTAGGGCACAATATTTCTGTTAATAGCATAAAACATAAATTATTAATAATCAATGCCATCAAGGATGCTCCCAGACCTCAAGATAAAGATGCCTTAAGAGCCTTTTTAGAATTTAGCAAGTATTATGCTTGTTTTGTACAAAGTTAAGCCATAACTGTGCAGCCACTCAGAGACTTATTAAAAAAAATGCTAAATACATTTGGTCTGAGGAAGCTCAACAGTCATTTGTTTCAGTAAAAAAAAATATTTTGGAAGCACCAGCTATTAGAGCTTTTACTCATGGTCAAACCAGTATTGTGACCGTAGAGGCTAGCTCTAAAGGATTAGGTGCAGGGTTGAGCCAAATAATTGATGGCCAAGAGTATACGTTAGCATTCGCTTTCAGAACATTAAGTGGTGCAGAAGCTAATTGTAGCACAATTGAAAGGGAGGCTTGCTGTTGGGCTATAGAAAAATTTAGAATGTACATTTGGGGTTCTAGATTCCAACTTTTTACAGACCACAAACCTTTAATCTATATGCTTGGGGACAGTTGCTCTAACAAAGCTTCCTCAAGATTGATCAGATTTTTGGCTAGGCTACAAGAATTTAACTTCGATATTAAATACATTCCAGGTGGTAAAAATGTCAGGGCAGACTGTTTGTCACGTATGCCTTTGGATGGTGTAGAAATGGATAGTCTTATTAAGGACAATGATGGTGATGTTGTTTTAACCCCTTCGAATCTCATGACGAGCTCAGCTCGTCATGAGCCACGGTGCTCGTGTGCTCATGACGAGCTGAGCTCGTCATGACCTTTAGAACGCTTGCACGCTGGGCTAATTCCCCTGCTGTGCGAATGTTCTAAAGAAACGGGTGTGGTCATGACGAGCTCAGCTCGTCATGAGCACACGACCACCGTGGCTCATGATGAGCTGACCTCGTCATGAGCACAGGGGCGCTGTGCGAGCCTCCCCCCACCCCCAGCACAGCATGGGAATTTGCCCAACTGCAAAGGGGTTAACCATTAATGATTTGACACCGTTTAGTAAGTTGTCTGAGGAAGAATGGATTGAATGTGATGGGAATGATCTTTGTCTTGTAAGGGTGAAGAAGTTTTTAGTCCAAGGTTGGCCTTGTGATAGAAGCTTATCTAATCAAGACAAATGTTATTCGCAAGTTGCTGCAGAATTGTCTATTGGTAATGACGTTCTAGTTCGAGAAGACAAAGTGGTACCACCTGAAGGTCTGAGGAGTAAAATTATTTCCCTTGCCCATGAAAGACATTTAGGAATTTCTAGTACAGTTTGGAAAATTAAAGAGATGTATTAGTGGCCAGGCATTGATGGTCAGGTTAAGGCTTTTGTGGATAAATATCCTGAATGCTTATGTTCCGATAAACATTGGCGCACATCGACGACTACTTTATGTCCTGTAGAATGGCCAAAAGGTCCTTGGCAAAAGTTAGGATTGGATTTTTCCGGTCATTTAATCTGCTTGGGAGCGATAATAGGTTTTTGATTGTAACCATTGATTATTTTTCTAAGTTGCTGTATTTCTCCTTTGTGAAGAATTCTGATTCTAAATCTGTCATTACGTTTTTACAACGTCTATTATTGAGTGAAGGTTTTCTTTCCGAAATTGTGACTGATAATGGTACTCATTTAGTGTCGAATGAGTTTGAACGTTTTATGGGAGAGTTTTCTGTTAAGCACATTTTAGTATGTTTGTATAGTCCAGCTTCAAATGGTCTCGTAGAGAGAGCGAACAGGTTGTTAAAAGAAGGGGTGCAAACAGCTATAGCAAACAGTCTGGATGTATTTAAGTATGTAAGTGAAAAGGTGTGGAGTTACAACATAACTCCCCATTCAACCACTGATGTTTCTCCGTATGTGTTGTTGAGGGGTAGAAAACCTATTTCTCTGTTTAGTTCATCATAGTTGAGGGAAAAATTAGGAAATACAAATTCTAATACTATTCATTTGCATAAAGTTAGAGAACATTTGAAAGAAAAACAAAGAATGTGTAAGAAAACTTATTACATGAGAAAACATGTTAAAATGACTTCTTTGTCTCCAGGTGACTGGGTTCTTATAAAGAAACCCATTAAGGTTTGCAAAGGACAATCTAGATTTTCAGAGCCTGCTGGAATTGTTAAGTTATCTAAAATGGCTGTAATGTTACAGAATCGAGGTTGGTAGAATCGTAATGCTGTAATAAAACTTACAGAGGAACAAGCTAAGATAATCTGTAAAAGATTCAAAACTCAAACTGATTCTGATTGGTTTGATCTTGGTGAACTCACTCATAAGCTTGACAATTTTGGTGACACGCCTTGTGCTTCTCATTCTTAGAGAATAAGGGGGAAGGTGATGCTGATAATATTCCTTCTCCTGTTGTTCCAGGATGTGTGGAAAATATTCCAAATAATGTTAAAGGATCTGGGGATAGTATACAAGTGAGGTGCAGTTCTCGTATCAGAACTTTTCATTTTGTTTATTATTAATGCTGTTTTATTTATTTTATCTTATTTTGTTTTATTTTTTTAAATTTTTTTCTGTTTTGTTATCGGAAGGGGGGTATGTAGAGAGTGGTTTTAGATTTTCATATCATATGCACCTTTAAATGGTTAAAAGAATATGGGGCCCGATGTAGGTAATTCTAATTTACCACTTCTAAAATACCGAATCATATCGATTCGGTATTTAAGAAGTGGTAAATTAGAGGGGGGAAAATGTAGGTAATTCAGAATCGGTAAATACCGAATCGGTAAGATTCGGTATTTACCTATTCTGTAAATACCGAATCGGTATCACCCATTGATGCCTATGGGCCTTGAAGCCCATAGGAATCAATGTGGAATACCGAATCAGTATTTACCGATTCGGTAAATTCCGAATTTTGCAAGGGTGCAGGGGGTGTCACTTTGACACCCTCTAGCACCCCAATTCCAGACTTGTGTGCCATGTGGCACACAGACATGCCCTAAGGGCATGTCTGTGTGTCACATTGCACAGGTGTGCATGCACATATGTGCATGCACACCTGTATTCGGTATTTTACCACCCAATAGGATTGGGTGGTAAAATACCGAATCTGACTGGCCTTTGGGACTCAGAAGAGTCCCACCTACATATGGAAGTTACCGATTCGGTAAAAATACTGATTCGGTATTTTACCGATTCGGTAAAATAGGCCACCTACATCAGGAAATGACCATTTACCGGTCAGTAACGGCCGAAATCGACATCTGGCCCTTAATGTTTTCTGTATTAATAAATCTAGAATGTTGATAGTGCATTTTTCATTATGTACCTGCTGCTTAACTGGATAAGTTGTGGGTCTCTGCAATGGAATAAAAGCTTTCAGCTTTAAACTACTTACTTGTAGTTTCATCTTTATTTTCTGGAAAAGTACTTCCTACACACCACTCCAGCCGCTTCTCTCATGCTACGATAATGTTAAGCAAGGAATCTATACATTTCATACTTAGTCCCCCAAAGGGTAGGACTTCAGTTAATAATTCAGTAAAGCACAGCACTGATTGTACAAACAGAAAAATAATTGACTTGAATATAGTTAAAATATTGAAAAAAATCATCATGTATTTTAGAGAATAAATAAAACTAAACATGACACATACCTAATATAGACAACAAACATAAGTGATTATCTACAATGGTGAGAAAAAAAGAGGAAAGAAAGTGACTGAAGTGTTTATTTTTTTAACACGTATCAACAATACAAACTTTTCATAACAAATATAGCACATGGAACAGAAATATTTCATTGTATTGACAGTGACAAGGCCGTAGAAGACCTATAATTTATCTTCTTAGTTGCATGGGTCTAGTTGGGCAACAACGCTTATTTTTTAACATCGACGTTTAGACCCCTAAAACCGTGTGTATATGAAAATCATAACAATGGGGTCTTCATCAGGACAAAGGAACAGTTGTGTTTTGCCTTCTAAGGAGACTGAAGAAGCACGTGCCTTGTTGACAGTATTCAAACACCTGATTAGTCTATTACAGGTATATAGTCATCCGAAGCCCACTCGGGCCAACCAATGCTCAACAAACTTTGAAGGTAGAGTGTTCTTCCTCCTTCCCTTGCCTGATCAGGGAAATTATTGTGGAGCCAGGGACACACGTGCTCCCTTATGACCTCCGGCGTCACTAGCTCAGAGAGTGATGAAAGCATCTCATGCCACTAATGGCGTGCACACAGTCGATATTGCTAGCGGGGCCAGCGGCCTCTGTCCGTGTGTAAAAGTCAGCTACTTCCTTTTGTGCAATATAATAGTCTAGAATGGACTTTAAAACAGTTGCAACAATCATGAAGCCCTTACAGGGTGGAACCGACACAAAAAAAACTAGGGCATCAAAATAAAAGTGGCCCTCGTTAGTAAATAAAATAGTTTTAAATACACAAAGATAAGAGAGGCACATATAAAGAGGCAGATTCACAACAAACCACTAGGCCACCGAATCTTATGTGGCCGGGAGACGTTCTTCCGCGTGTAATTTCACTTTTGAAATTACACATGGAAGAACGTCTCCCGGCCACATACGATTCAGTGGCATAGTGGTTTCTCGGCCGTATACTATTCGGCGGTACAGCGCGATACTAATTGCACTAGGGTGTGCAAGGCTACCTCTTGCGAATGTAAATGTAAATGTCTTTGTACTTGTATAGCGCACAGCTACCCGCAGTGGGTCTCCCGGTGCTTTTACAAATACCGCAAGGGAACCCTTTCTGGTTTTCCGTGTGAAGTGTTCACTCCTGGGCACCCCATGGTGAAACCAGGCATCCCCGGCGCTGTGGAGACTAAGCAAGCTATTTCCCAGTGTTGCAGCGCGGGACCCATTATTAGAATAGGCACTGAGGCAAGAATATCCGGTCAGAGGAATTTATGAGCCCAAGACCCGCCAAGGCGGGAATTGAACTCTGGTCCGCGGCTGGAGCTCTGTATCAAGGTCTGCCTGCTCTAACCATTGAGCCACAATTCTCCACAAATCACCATCATTATTATTCGTGCTAGACCAGCGGTCAGAGCGGTCAGAGCGAAGCTGTGAGGCTGTGAGGCTGCACCGGGAGCAGAATCGGGAGCCGTGAACGAAGCAGAAGCTGATGCCGGGAGGCCGTGAACCGTGAGTGTGCTGGTGACATCAAGCACCTCGCATCCCACATTTCGCACACCGCATCCAGCACCCTGCGTACGGCGTCAGAAGGGAAGCGGTGAGAAGCAGAAGCTGATGCCGGGAGGTCGTGAACCGTGAGTGTGCTGGTGACATCAAGCACCTCGCATCCCACATTTCGCACACCGCATCCAGCACCCTGCGTACGGCGTCAGAAGGGAAGCGGTGAGAAGCGGTGAGAAGTAGAAGTTAGGTGCACGTCGAGCGCGGCCAGGGGCGGGCTGCGAGCGGGCGGAGCGGAGAGTGGGCCAAGTGCACTGGCCTGAAGCTCCCCGAATCTCTCCATAGCCATAGCCTTGAAGCACCTGGAGGCAGTTCTCTGAAGTCCCAAAACCCTAAAGTGCTGCGAGGTCGGGGAGGGCACAGAGGTGCCGCGCGCTCGTAGAACCTAAAGCGCTCAGAACGGGCACACAGAGGCACCTGCAGGCCTGTGACCAAAGTTCGATCGGTGCCGAGGAGCAAAGAAGAGAGCAGGTGCAACGGAGGTATCAGAAGTGGCTGGAAACCCTGGAATGCCCTGAGCACCTACATTTTCACTGAGGCATTTGAGGCACCTCCATACGCCATCCACGTCAGAGCTTGAATTGGAGCCGAGAGCTGAGAGAAGAAGATTGGGATCTAGGAACAACGCATTGATAATAAACACCGACAGCAAGCTGAGTAGCGAAGGAGCGAGGTACAGTAACATCCTGCAAGGGAGCAGCAGAGCCGGTGAGGAGTGGTGGAGGGGGTGAGAGGCAGAAGTGACAGAGGTGGCGCGCAGCAGTAAAAGTAATCACTGGTTGGAAAGGAACTTGGTAAAGGTTTTTCACTGGTCGGAAAGGAACTTGGTGAGGAGTGTAGCGGAGTGTGGAGAGGGGGGTCTTGACAAGGTCTTTCACGCGACTAATCTCCACCATACATTATCACTGACCACCTCATCACGCAAGCAAACACTCACCGAGATCCCAGTGTAAAGGTTCCAAAGGGGAGTGAGAAGTTTCAGGTTTCCAAAGGAATTAAGCCTACCGGAACAATGAGGTCGGGGAGGATACGGAGGAACCCCCCGCAGACCACAAAACGGAAATCCAAAACGAAAGAACTCACTAGTCCCCCCGAAGATACTCCAGCCAACCCCCCCACTACCTCGCTAATACCCCCAATCTACTCAATTTTTGGCTCAATTAAGCCCAGTGGAAAATTCACATTTTTGAAAGACCCTGTAGCAGCAATTTTTACAATGCCAGCAACCCCAAACGGGCTACAAAAACCAATGACCCCGACCAAGGCAATCACACAGCTGGCTGAACAACACTTACCCCCGCCTAGTGTAAACATCACTTCAGCAAAGGGTATTGGAATAGATGAATCAGGCAGGTGCACACAAATCACCGAGGGAAATAACAAGCATAAGTTGCAAATACAAGCTCAAGTACACACGGAGCACAAGGAAAACATAAGCCATGGCTCGGCTCAAGACTCGGCCCAAAAACAAATGAAACATCGGAAGTCGTCAAGTGTCTTTGAGTGGATAATGGGCAATCCCAGTGAAAAACCTTTGGAAGAGAGTTTACCAAACACACAGCTCCAAAGGACTACAACGACACCAAAACTGTCAGTCCAATCAGCAAAAGGAACAAATACAATTCTACCAAGAGCCAGCAGCCCACCGGTAATTGGTGATGAAGAGGGTAGCCACAACACTAGCACCACAGAGGCGGCGTACAAGGTGAAACCAAATAACCACTCAACTCCAAGATCGGACTCACGTTTAAATCAATTAAAGCGCAAATACAGTAAAGACACTGAGGGGTGCAATCTCTGGTCCGACTCCCAAATTCTTTGGGACAAAAATCAAAGCACAATGTCTTGTAACACAAAGCAAGACAAACAAAAGAGTGCAACTGGTTCCAAGCAAAAGAAACTACACAAAAAGCCAGCAGTTGCAACAACGGAGATACAAGGAAAAACTTTAAGCGAACAGCACCAAATCAATCTACCAACCCAGGAACTAGCAAACAATAACTTAATCGAGATATCAAGTGGGTCAAATCAGGACATAGAAAACAAAGCTCATCCAGCTGCGCCCACGGACCCTGATACCGAGTGTTGTCAGGAACCAACAATAATAGAAATTTCAAGTGTGTCAGTGCCATGCGATCCACCTTCTGCAAAAAGGTTGCCATACAAAGGTCTCTCATATATACAACATGAGGAACATCGAAATTCCGCAACCCACGACAAACACGACAAAGCGAATGAGCGCAAGCAAGCAGGAATGAGCGACGTTAGCCAAAATCTGGAATCCATAATTGCACTACACAGTGCACTGGGTAATATCCTGGAAACCTCAATTAAAACATTGAACATGCAGTCAGACAAACTTGACATTCAAATTGTTTTAATGAGTACAATAGCCGAACATATAGCCACCATAAATAAAAAAATGGACACTTTGGGAAACTTATTTGACGTTTTTCAGGAGCAGCCCCGTTCCGGGATCCAGAACCCACACTGTGCTTGCAGCCCAATATTGGAAAAGTTAAAAGACTTACCGTCAATACTCGGAGACATTCTACATGAATGCAAGTATGCAAATCAGGGGGCAAATAACATAACTAATGAAAGAGACCACACTGCTCAGCAAAAGGATGCACATAAAGAAGCACTATCAACCCAGGTAAAGAGAAAGTCAGAACTGACAGCATTGGAATTACAACAAATAATAGACAATGAACCGAAACATAACTTGTCATACAAAAAAAACTTTGAAGACAATCAGAAAGAACAAAACATCACAGGGAACAACATAGGAGCCCGAAATATCATTATTCACGAATCGCCAGAAAAAGAACAGCACAAACAGGACGGCGAAAAAAACCTACATATCAAGCAACCTTTAACTAAAAGGCAGAAAAAACGTGCAAGGAAAAATAGAAATCAATTATTAAACCGTATTCCTGCAACCAAGCAGGCCCTGACCAATTTCCCGATCTTCAACTGTCGAAAAACAATTGCTAAAACCCAAGAGGGAGATGCGGAGGGGTCACGTCAGTCACCAACATCGCCAAAACCCCAAGGCAGTCACCGGAAGCATAGTGTAAAAGAAAAAGGGCAGCATCTAACCATCAAAGAGGATTGTTGTAATGACTTAGCTCAGAGAAAAAGAACAAGAGCATCAACACTATTTGAGGAAATCAACTATGCAACAAGCACAGACACAGAGGACTCAAATAAGGAGGATTGGAGCCTGGAAAGTATCGATTATGATCATCCACACCTAAACAAAACACTGGGAAGTCTTAAGGACGAGTCAATCAATAATGGGAACAACATAAGGCAAAAAACTTGGCCTAATCAACAAGGTATTAACCAACACACAAGGAAACAAGAGTATAGTAGACACGAATCCATCAAGCACGGAACCCAAAGGGTAGTGACCAAAGGTCCAGATAATATACACAAAGCTGCTTCAAAACCTGAATTAATTATGAGTATCAACATCGCCTCCAAAAGCGATAAAATAAAGGCAAGACAAGTTATAGCAAAAGCTGACCAAAACAAACAAGACCAACTACAAATAAAGATTACTACCGAGCAACAACATCAAAGCAAAGGACCGGAAAAGGCCACAAGGCCAGGTCCCAACCCAGTTAATAACGTGAACGATCGCACGCCTAACACGGAACTAGGCGGACCTAAAAGAACACCATCGAAAGTAAAAACTAAGGAAAGTATACTGCCAGAACAACCAGGGAACGAAGCTCATAGCCTACAGGTAAATAGCACAAGGGATGAGGGAAAACGCAACGGAAGCAATAAAGCAGGGAGAACTCGGCTGCACGACAACACGCACGGAACACAACCTATAATATCTGGAAGGCTACTTTTCATACCCAACTATAAAATGCAAGGTACACAAGACTATCTAAACCGAGGAAACATCTTACACCTAACATCGGCTATCCGGAGTCTCAACCACATAACATCTACGGACCTGCTGAAATTTGAATTCATCACCCTCGCAAACAACACACGAAAGGAAGGCACCCTTACAACTTGGAGGAGCGTGGAAACTGTCAAGCAGTTACTCACCGAAACTAGGAAATTTGAAGAATGGGGCATCTCGCTCAAGGAAGAGGAAACGATAGGTTATCCCTCGCCCCTATTAAGAAAGCGCACCAAATTAAGAGATCACACCGGGGTTAGCCGATGTACATATTCGGTATTGCAAGGGGCAAGGGGTGTAGACATTTCCAAAACCGACCAACAGAATAGACAAATGCAAGACCAAACGGAATACTGAATTAAAAGCAGGGCACGCAACACCGGACATAGTATAGTAAAAGTCCTTTCCTGGAATATCGCCGGTGCCAAAGAATTTTTAAGCAACAATAGGAAAATGGACACCTGGGACACATATGACATCATTGCCCTGCAGGAAACTTGGCTAACAGAGCCAATCGATGTTCCAGGTAGAATCAGTTTTCATGTCAGTGCAATTCGCGCTCAGCGCTATGGTCGAGCAAAGGGGGGTCTGTCGGTTTATATAAGCACTGCATTAAACGTCAAGGCCTCCCAACTGGCAGCCTCCACACCAGACATGCAAATAATCAAGTTAGAGAGGATATCCCAGGCTGGTATCGGAACTATTATATTAATCAATATATACGCCCATCCAAAAACTAAGGCAAAAAAAGAATTATTCAATGGAATTAATAATGCAATATCAGGTTTCCGCCTTGACCAACCAGAATGGGAGATAATCCTGACGGGCGATTTCAATGCAAATCTCATACAGTTCCCAGAAGAGGAAGACAATATCATGGCTGCAAACTAATTCTGGGCTGTTGAAACACAGGAGATCCCGCCAGCCAAGAGGACTGACCGAGTGGGAAAACAGTTGATGTGGGCCCTGGAAAATCAGGGGTTGCGAGTATTAAATGGAAGAATCAAACCGGATAAACCCCCTTCAATTACCCACATAGGCCCCAGCACGAGCACAATACTGGACTACACCATCGTCTCGCTCCCCCTCCTGGGGCAAATCAAAAGATTCCAAATTCAATGCTCAGCGGAGAGTGATCACTCAATGCAGCATATTGAGATTAACCTGGCAACGCGCAAACACTTAAAAGCCCGATCAACAGCTGGGGAAATAACAACAACCAACCTGAAGCGATTAAGGTGGACGACTAATTCACTACCTCAAATAGCCAATGAGGCTAAGCACCTACTTCAAACCATAACCGATAAAAGCGAATTGTGTGCAGAAATATGGACTGCCTTTTTGGAAAAGCTACCAAAAACTGGAGTCAACTCGCACGAGAACACCAATCAAAAGAAATATGGTCAGACCAGCAAGACCATATTGTCCTTAAGAAGGCGTCTGCGGGTGTCCATGAGGCAAGCTAAGGGTTGCAGTTCGGATTCGCACGTATGGCAAATGTTTCGATTAATTAGGAAACAATACAAAAAACAAATCTGGCTTGAAAATAAAACTAAAGTCACTGACTTTTGGACCAAATTGCTACACAACGCAAAAAAATCCGACTCCAGAGCATTCTGGTCGCAAGTAAATTCACTAAATAGATCAGCACAAACAACAAGTATGACCTGTGTCACGGAAAATGCATGGGTCCAACATTTACTTGATACTTTTTCAGTAAACCAACTAGTGCCACCCACAAAACCAGCTCATAAAATATTAAAAACAGTGGAAGTGAAGACCACTGTCCCTGCAGAATTTAACAACATGAGTGTTATCCAGCGAGGCGGAGTCCAGACATCAAGATCATATGTGGAATTCGAAACACTGCAAATAATTAAGAGAAGCAGACAAGACTGTGCACCTGGGCCAAATGGCGTCCCCCAGGCCATCTACAAGGAGGACCCTCAATTCTGGGCACGCAAGTTAAACATCCTATTTAGGTCAATAAATGACACGAGCCGGCTGCCAGAAAGTTGGAGAGGGGCGATTATAAACCCGATTTACAAAGGAGGAGACCGTAAAAACCCAGCAAATTACCGTCTAATAGCACTCATTGATGCTGAAGCTAAATACTACGCATCCTTGGTGTTAATTGACCTTCTAAAATGGTCTGAGGTTAACCAAAAGATCCCGGTAAACCAGACTGGGTTCCGTAGGGGTACAGGTACCATGGCAAACGCCATGGCAATAAGTTTAATCGCCGAAAAAAGTATGCAAAACCATCAAGCATTATTCTCCTGCTTTGTTGACTTCAAAGCGGCTTTTGACCGTATCAACCGTCAACTACTATGGTCCAAATTAAAGCAGCAGGGCTTGCCGGATGCAATTCTCAACCCTATAATGGATTTATACACAGACACCTGGATGCAGGTAAAGATCGCTAATGGGCACCGGCTGACACGGAAGATTAACACACATGACGGATTAAAACAGGGCTGTGTGTTGGCCCCTCATCTTTTTAATCTGTTCTTGGCAGACCTAACCTCAAGGCTGGACGGGACCAATGCTCACCCACCGCGGCTAGGAACACTACGTCTGACACATCTCTCCTATGCCGACGATGTGGTGCTCTTAAGTCAGACAAAAATAGGTCTGCAACGCCTCCTGCATGAATTGGCAGAATATACAAAACTCAATCTCCTTGAAATCAACAGTCAGAAAACAAAGATCATGATACTGACACGTCGACGTAACACCCTGCCGGTTTTCATCATAGACAACAAAAAATTGGAAGTGGTGGGCAATTACAAGTACCTGGGAATACAATTGGACAGTCGCCTTAACTTTTCCATGCACTTCGATGTCATCGAAAAAAAAGGAATAGCCCTGTTACATGCGTTTAACAGTATTTCCAAACAGCTAAAAGGCCCGTTTTTTAATCCACTTCTGACAGTCATCAAAGCCAAGTTACTACCCACAATAGGCTATGGCAGTGTGTTACATCATGGCAGAAGTGCACAGCTTCTAGACCGTATCCAAATCAGAGTCTACAAGCGGGTTTTTAGTGTGTCGTCTAATGCTTCACCTGCGCAGGTCCGACTGGAGTTCGGCCTGCAATCCCAAGATCTGCAAAAAAAGTACGAGACCATTAAATTCTGGTACGATATTTGGATGAACAGGGAAACAGGAATCAACCAAGCCACGTGGGAAGCAATGCAAAAAAATCCCAACTCTCAGTACGCTAAGTATCTAAAACTATCCCTCGACACTACTGAACTTACATCCTTGTGGCAAACTAAGTTACCGGTATCATCATTCAAGCAAGCGATTAAAAAGGCTGCAAACAGGCACTCGCTAATCAATGACAAGTTAACCCTCAGTTACCGAGCGCATGCCTGGATGATAATCCAATCATATAAAGTGCTTAAACCTGCAGCCTATCTAGGGCTTTCCTTTTCCTCATATGTCAAAACGAAATATCTTAATTTAAGGATGGGTAATCTGCCGACAAATGCAGACAAACCGGATTGGAGGAAACCAGACACTAAGGAGTGTGATCTGTGTGGCGATGCAAAACAAGACTTTATCCACCTACTCTGCATCTGTCCTGCACTGGATCAGGAACGACGGTACTGGTTAAAGACAAAGTTCATGGAATATAGAGTACGTACCTGTCGCTCCGCTATTATACAGGTTTTGTGTACAGCGGATCCACAATTAATCTGCAGATTAGTCAAATTTGTCATGAACTTTGAGAACAAAAGAGGTATTACCTCACAAGGTTGAAATTATTTTAGATATGCCGTTAATTTTAGAGTAAACAAGATTTAGTTCTCTCTTTTTTAATGTCACGTAAGATTTGCACCTGCTGTTTCTTCTTTGCCAGTCAATGGAAGATGAATTTCACTCACCGTTCCACAACAAGTAAACGGACAACATATAATTGATTCGCCTTGACACTTGACGTTCACTGTATGTCATCTTGTTTTTTAATGTTACTAAGTCTAAATCATGGATGTACATTGATAATTTATTTTAACCAACGCTTTTTTTTTTTCTACTTTTTGTAATGGTTTTTACTAACTATACAATAAAGTTTATTTACACACTTTACCATCATTATTAGCAACTGCTCTTTTGTGATTGCTGGCGTGAATAACATTGCTTGTGTTTTGAAGCCTTGTTTCTAGGACTCCGCAATAGCTTCCTTCAACCAACCAGGGTGATTTATTATTATTATTATATTATTATAGAGGCTTTTGTAACGCGCTCTACTACTAAATAGTATAGTATCCTGGCGCGGAGAAAAAAAAAGAAGGGGGCAGATCACAGTAAATGCAAACGAGAGACAGCCATTAGGCATTGGTATTAAAGAGGTGGGTTTTTAGGCCTTTCCTGAATGCCATGATGGAAGGGGCTGTTCTCAGTTGCAGAGGTAGGGCATTCCAAGCTCTCGCTGCTCTAACAGAAATGGATTGTCCACCTAGCCTGCTATATTTGAACTTTGGTACAGTCATTTGATGAAGATTGCTTGATCTGAGAGGGCGGTTGGGTGCATAAAGAGAAAATCTTTTTCTCAAATAGGTTGGGCCTGTTAGGTGGAGTGCACGGTATGCTAGCACTAGGATCTTGAATAAGATCCTTTGAGCCACTGGAAGCCAGTGAAGGTCTCGGAGTGGTTGGCGGACGCTAGATCTTCTGGGGATGTTAAACAGCAGCCGGACCGCAGCATTTTGGATGACTTGGAGGCGGTGGATCAGATAGGCTGGGAGTCCGCAGTAGAGAGCATTCGCATAATCCAGTCTGGACAATATCAGAGCGCGAATGACCGTCTCCTTAGCTGATCGCGGAAGCAAAGGAAGGAATCTGCGTAGAGTTTTGAGAGTGGAAAAGCAGATTCCGGTGAGTTTTTTCAGGTGATCTTCAAATCTAAGATTATTGCTAAACCAGATTCCTAGGTTTTTTGCAGGTCCACCTGTGGATTTGGGGCTGGGAAAATCGGTGGGCCAGAGAGAATCATAGAAATTATCTGGGAAGGAGCCGTACAGCAGAATTTCAGATTTGCTCTCATTACACTTAAGTTGAGCCAAGGCCAGCCAGCGGAAGACCGATGATAAGCAGAATTGGACTCTCGTCGTGTCCAGGTTGTTTTTGGGCCATGTAAACAAGAGCTGGGTATCATCGGCGTAGGCCATAATTTTGGCCCCTAGCTGTTCCGCAAGATAGATAAGGGGGGTCATATAGACATTAAAAAGCAGGGGGCTTAAGGTGGAGCCCTGTGGTACGCCAGTAGAAAGTTTTTTGGGAGAGGAAGAGAAAGACGGTATCCACACTTGCTGGGACCTGTCATCTAAGAAAGATCTTACCCATCCGAGAGCAGGGCCGGTTATGCCTATGTCTGCTAGTCTAGTAAGTAGGAGGAAGTGAGGGACCGTATCGAAGGCGGCAGAGAGGTCCAATAAAATCAGCGCCGCTCTGCCACCTCCATCGAAACACTCACGGATAGCCTCAGAGACCTCAACTAGAGCCGTCTCTGTACTAAAAGCAGCTCTAAAGCCTGATTGCGCAGGGTGAAGAGCTTGGGAGTTTTCTACGAATCGGTCCAGCTGTGAAAACTTTTTCGCATATCTTTGTTAGAGCTGGCAGTAAAGAAATGGGCCGGAAGTTGGCGGGAGTTTTTGGATCTAGGCCATTTTTCTTAAGGAGTGGTAGCAGTTTTGCCTGTTTCCAGCAAGCTGGCACTGTGGCGCTGGAAAAAGAGAGGTTCATAATATGTGTCACCTCTTGGTCGACTGTGTTAGCCAGGCCCGCAAGGACTCTGGCTGGGCAGGGGTCCGCAGGGGAACCTGATTTTAAAGTAGCCAGAATTTTCACGACCTCAGTTGTATTCACTGGAGTGAAGAGGGCAAACTGATCCGTAGAAGTGGGCATAGTGGGGATAGGGGTAGTCATGGAGGCTGGAAAGTTGTTACATACAGTAAGTAGATCTTCTTGGATTTTATCAATTTTTTCCACAAAAAACACAGAGAGTTCTTCACACCATTTTGCCGATGAGGCTAGAAGAGGGTGAGCGGCGCAAGGAGAGACAAAGCTTTTGACAACAGCAAAGATTTCTGCGCTGTTGTTATTGGCCTTGGAAATACGCCCTTCATAGTATGAGCTTTTTGCCACTTTGATTGCAGCATAATACTTCTTTTGAGCTGTTCTAAGTTCTTTCTTGGCCTCAGGGAGGTATGCTTGTCTCCAACGTCTTTCGAGTTTTTTACAGCCTGATTTAAGGTCGCGGAGGGTGTTGGAAAACCAGGGTTTAGAGGGGGAGGAGCGGACTCTACAGACGCAACCTGATTTGGTTGAAAGAGCGACACCTTCTTCAATCCATGAATTGAATAAGCTCACTGCTGGTTCAATTTCTGAAGGCAGTGAGGGGCGAGAGGTATCGAGATGATCACAGAGCAAAGCTAAATTAATTTTCTGTGTATGAGCCATAGGATGGTAGGTCTCAGCAGGGCGGGACAAGGGCCAGGAGAATCTTATTAGCATGTGATCAGACCAGTTTAATTTCTCAGGTTCAGACATATTAATGTTAAAGTTGGTACATACTAAGTCAAGGGCATGACCCCCTGAGTGGGTGGGAGCCTTGATCCACTGTTTCAGTTGGGCCATCGCAAACGCCTCGTTAAGCCGAACTGTGTCAGATAGATCAAGGTGGTCCACATGGATATTAAAGTCCCCCAGAAGGAGATATGTGGGGTATTTCAGGGCGCGAGGGACTATCATGTCCTCTAGTGCCTCTAGAAATTTTCCTGCGTGGCCAGGTGGTCGGTATACCAGAGATCCACCTAAAGTAAAATGAGCCCCTAAAGTGAGAGAAAAATGGAGTACCTCAGCCTCAATGGATGGGCCCATAGGGTCTAGAGAAAAGGTCCATTTATCCCGAAAAATGGCTGCTACGCCACCTCCTCTGCCTAGGGGGCGGTCTTGTCTGATAATTTTAAAGCCACGTGGGATGGCAAGTTCAATCACTGGGTTACATGTGTCATTGAGCCATATTTCTGTGACAAAGAGAAGGTCAAACTCGTTGTCACTTAGTAGCTCGAATATTTCATTAGAATGTTTTACCAGAGATCTGGCATTGATCAAGCCGGCCCGGAGACATGACGGGTCAGTAGCACACTGTGTAGGGGTTGGAAAAGTAGGTTGAAAGCGAAATGTGCATAATTGACAAGTGTACTGAGCAGTATCTGCCAGGTCCCATTTACTCGAACAGGAGCATGATTTAGTATTAAGTGCAATTAAATACTCACGAGAGTATGGAACACGCGGTCGATTACAGGGTAGGAGGGCAGCTGCAAGGGGGCTGGCGCTGGCCGCGTCCGGGACACGGACTGGCACAGACGGGCCCTCCTTTGGCGCTCCTTTGGCGCGTAGACGGCGCTCCCGCTGCGCTCGTCCGCTGCGCGTCCGGTAACAACACATAATGTAGCTGAGGAAGGGGGTGTGGCCTGCGATGTGGGCGTGGCCCAGGGACTCGCCTGAATGGCGTTTGCAGCGGTCGTTGCAGCCGGCGCTATGCAGTTCTTCACGGCTGTTTCAAGAGGGCTTAGGTAGGTTATCAGTAAACAGGTTAAAAAACAATCAATTTCAATTTTAAAAATTCGCGCTGTGAAGCTCCCGGCGTGTGCCTGCGGAGTCCTTCAGTTTCTCAGGGCGGCGCTCTCAGAGGCGCGTATTTATAGGCTGCCTAGCGGAGGGGGCGTGGCCTGCGATGTGGGCGTGGCCCAGGGACTCGCCTGAATGGCGTTTGCAGCGGTCGTTGCAGCCGGCGCTATGCAGCGCTTCACGGCTGTTTCAAGAGGGCTTAGGTAGGTTATCAGTAAACAGGTTAAAAAACAATCAATTTCAATTTTAAAAATTCGCGCTGTGAAGCTCCCGGCGTGTGCCTGCGGAGTCCTTCAGTTTCTCAGGGCGGCGCTCTCAGAGGCGCGTATTTATAGGCTGCCTAGCGGAGGGGGCGTGGCCTGCGATGTGGGCGTGGCCCAGGGACTCGCCTGAATGGCGTTTGCAGCGGTCGTTGCAGCCGGCGCTATGCAGCGCTTCACGGCTGTTTCAAGAGGGCTTAGGTAGGTTATCAGTAAACAAGTTAAAAAACAATCAATTTCAATTTTAAAAATTCGCGCTGTGAAGCTCCCGGCGTGTGCCTGCGGAGTCCTTCAGTTTCTCAGTGCGGCGCTCTCAGAGGCGCGTATTTATAGGCTGCCTAGCGGAGGGGGCGTGGCCTGCGATGTGGGCGTGGCCCAGGGACTCGCCTGAATGGCGTTTGCAGCTTGTCGGACCACTTCTTTGCTCTGAAGAAGCCCGCAAGGGTGAAATGCGTTGGCTGTGTTGTATATGTATTACGAATAAAGGATTTACTACATCAAGCCTTACCTGTTCCTGTCATCGTCATTCGTCCGTGTGTTGTCGACTGTTTCCAAGGATTGTTGTGAATCTGTCTCTTTATATGTGCCTCTCTTACCTTTGTGTATATGTATTAAATTTAAGACCAATAATGGTGGCTTGTCTTTAGAGGTGGGCAACTTGCGAGAGACTATATAGGAAAACCCTATTATTACTGCTTTTGAGAATACCTGTAGTAGTGCGGTGGCATATACCCCGCCCTCGTCTCATTGTGTGTTTCAGTTTAAAAAGTGTCTCACATTTGAAAATCAGGGCAGTTTTGAACTTGTAAAGACACTCTGTCTTAGTGTTTTGCAAAGTATTGGAGAGTGCATGCATTTATGTTTGCTGCAGGGAATATTTGTGCTAATAACAGGCAAACGAACAGCAAAGACTGGCAAACCAGACCATGTGCAACCCACAATCAGGCAAAAACAGCTACAAGCAGCTAAACAGCTGATCCACACACTGATCTATCACCCAGCCCTTTGGGCACCACCAGGCTACCCTATTAGGCTGTTGACCCTGATCACTTAGGCAAGATGATAAATTAACAATGCTCTGAAGCAGCATAGCATCAATCTAGTTTGTATAGTTAGCCCATACCAGGGTTATGAAAATACAAGCTGTGAGTCCATGGTTTTATCACAACTAGAGGATTCAACGACCTGCCTCCTGCGTAGCAAAGGTTTCATTAAATCTTACTGGCAGTCTTTAGGCAATACTGCACTGCCCATGCTCTTTTCTCTGCCCATCTCAACCTGACTTGTCCTTTTCTTTGCATTTACGTAGTGGTTGCTGTCACTACTGTCGTCCCAAGTACTCTTAACTGCCCCTGCAAAAATATCTAAGTTCATGCATGTGTGGTTGAAAGGTTTCTCCTGGGTGTGGTTGATCACAGTAGAAACAAGGAACTACCAGAGATGCAGATCAGAGTAGCACAGTTTGGCGTCCAGGATCTAGGCATCCCAGAGAGTCTGAGTACATCCTGACAATGGGAAACGTGGGCATCATTTATTAACCATGGGGCAGCAGTTCAACCCCAGGCTCCCCTAAGCCAAACACAACACTACAATGCAGGATTGTGGTTCGGCGTTCAGACAAGCAGTGGGATCCTCTACATGTTCCTCACCAGACTGTGTATCACAGCCTGATGGGGATAATGTAAAGTGTGCAAGACTGTTTGGCCGGCCCAAGATGCTCGGCCAAACTGTCATGGCCACTTAAGTGCCCACCACTCCTCTCTTTGCTGGCTGTGATGGCCAAGCCCCTCCCACCCCATAAACCTGCCTGGGAACAGAAAAATAAAATGATAATAATGTAGTGTTATTATTATTTTATTTTCTCTTTTTCCACTGCTCAAAATGCAGTGATGCGACGCTCCTCCCCCTTAGCGTTAGGCCGCAACTGCCGTGGGGAATCAAAAAGGGGAAGAATTGAGCTTGTGTTTCACTGGCCTTTAGAGTTGGGTAGTGGAGAAAGAAAGAGGAGTCCAGAATGAGTAACAGGTTAAGAAGAAGGAGAATCAGAGTAATAACCAAAGAGAAATCAGAAGACAAGAGGCAGAAGTGAGCCCTGCTAAGACAGATGCATTTAGAGGTCTGACAGGCAAAGCTCATTGCAGAGGTATGAACATTTATTACATTGACTACAGTGGGATTGTGTTGTTGCTGGAAGGTGCTCAAGCTTAGCCAGGTCATATATTTGACCTTGGGGGAATCCTCTTTCTCCACTTCCAGTGACCCAGAGGTTATTAAGCTACACAGTGACACTCAGGACTCAGTAGTGCTTCATTTCCGGGATTTCCTTTTACAAACTATTTTCAGCTGGTCTCTTAGTCCAAGTGGTTTAATTACTGGGTATTAAGACTGCAATTAAAACAATGCACTTCGCTGTGAAAATAAACTCAGGGGTGGAGCACTGCATCACTGGTGACTTGGAGTAATCTGATAACATTAAGTCAGCAATAACAAAATCAAAAAGTATGTTGTAGGCAAATGTAAACACGTTATGCAACAATAATTAGGATTTACAAAGTTTAATAAATAGTGTATGCACTTTGGCTAATGGTGGTGTTCTTTGTGGAAGAGTTGTGGACCCGATTCACAAAGGTAAATTTAGACCAAAAGTGTAACTTTACTACTTTTCAGTATTCACAAAGGGACTTACGAGTAGTACCTGCTGAGGTTCTGCACTCAGGGCGGTGGTCTGTACTCAGGGGGGAAGTTGTGGCGGAAGCTCTGAACTTGAGGCGATAGCTCCATATTTGGGCGAGGAAAGTGTAATAAAACCACATAAAAGCAGCACACATCCAAGGCTGTTTTTTCCAAACACCTGGCAGCTTTGTGCCTTGCCATTTGTCAAGCCTCAGCATGTTGAACATCAGGAAGAAGAAAAAAAACTTCACAGAGGAGGAAACCTAGATGATAGTCAAATTTGTAGTGGAGACCTACGAAAAACGACATGGTCTTCCTCAATACCTCGGCAGTGCAACACAGAAGGCAGCCCTATGACAGCAGTACACTAATTCAGTTACTGCATTGGCAGAGGATGTCTGGACCATCACGAACATCAAAAAGAATTCCAGGTTGAGCGGAGACGGGTGAAGGAAAAGTTCACAAGGATAGAGGTGGCCAGAGCTCTCCCTGGTGGACAAACTGGAACCTGTCTCCATCTCACACCACTTGAAAGGACGTCCTCTTCACCATGCTTCATGGGTTACCTGTGACAGACAACCAGGGCCGGACTGGCCACAGCGGACACCGGGCATTTCCCCGGTGGGCCGCCAGGGTGGGTGCCGGTTTTGGGCCACTGGGGGCCGTTTTTGCAGCATAGCTGCAATTTCATCCCCTGTAACAAAATCGGCCGAAATCGGCCCTGGCAAATAGCTTAACTGTACCCTGGTTTTGGTTCCCAGTCTGATCCTGCGAACAACCTTATTGTGGTGCCAGGTAATATGTGATAATTACTTTATTAATAAAATGTTTAATATAAAGAACAGATGTCAATCAATCAATCAATCAACCAGTATATTTATAGAGCGCACTACTCACCCGTAAGGGTCTCAAGGCGCTGAAGGGGGGTGGGGTGGGGGGTGCTGCTACTGCTCCAATAGCCAGGTCTTGAGGTGTTTCCTGAAGGTGAGATGGTCCTGGGTCAGTCGTAGGTTGGCGGGGAGGGAGTTCCACGTCTTGGCAGCCAGGTAGGAGAATGATCTTCCTCCGGTGGTGGTTCTGCGAATCCGTGGGACAGTGGCGAGGGCAAGGCTAGCAGAGCGGAGCTTGCGGGATGGCGTGTAGAACGTGAGGCGGTTGTTGAGTTATTCGGGGCCCATGTCGTGGAGAGCTTTGTGTGCGTGGGTTAGGAGCCTGACTGTGATCCTCTTGTTGATGGGGAGGAAGTGCAGGTCTCTCAGGTGGGCAGAGATGTGGCTGTGGCGAGGGATGTTGAGAATGAGTTGTGCGGATGCGTTCTGTATGCGCTGGAGTCTTTTCTGCAGTTTGACTGTGGTTCCTGCGTAGAGGGCGTTCCCGTAGTCAAATCGGCTGGTGACCGCCTTTCTGGTTCCGGTGGGGATCCACCGGAAAATCTTTCGGAGCATGCGCCGGGTGTTGAAGCATGAGGATGAGACGGCATTGACTTGCTTGGTCATCGTGAGGGAGGAGTCCAGGATGAATCCCAGGTTGCGTGCGTGGTTCGTGGGTGTCGGTGCGGTTCCCAGCGCTGCGGGCCACCAGGACTCGTCCCAGGAGGATGGGGATGGTCTGAGGATGAGGACCTCCATCTTGTCTGAGTTCAGTTTCAGACGGCTGAGCTTCATCCATTCTGCGAAGTCTCTCATTCCTTCCTGGAGGCTGATTCTGGCGGTGGCAGGGTCTTTGGTGAGGGAGAGTATCAGCTGGGTGTCGTCCGCGTAGGTGATGATGTTGAGGTTGTGTTTGCGTGCGATGGCGGCGCGATGGTCATGTAGATATTGAAGAGGGTAGGGTTGAGCGAGGAGCCTTGTGGTACGCCGCAGATGTCTCGGTGCTGTAGTTGGTTTGAAATCCAGACTGGGATGGGTCGAGGGAGCCGTTTGCCTCGAGGAATGCAGTCAGCTGTTTATTGACGGTCTTCTCGATGACTTTTGCAGGGAAGAGTGAAGAGAGATGGGGCTGAAGTTCTTGAGGTATTTGGGGTCCGCTGTGGTTTCTTCAGTAGGGCGTTGATTTCTGCATGATTCCAGCTCTCTGGGAAGGTGGCGGAGGTGAAGGAGTTGTTTATGACGTACCAGAGTTGGGGTGCGATGATGGTGTCAGCTTTGTTGAAGATGTGGTGAGGGCATGGGTCGGAGGGAAAGCCGGAGTGGATGGTGTTCATCACGTGGGTGGTGTCTTCAGTGCTGATGAGAGTCCAGGCGTTGAGGGTGGTGATGGGATGTGCTGGTTTGGTGGCTGGAGGCGGGGTCTGGGGGCCAAAGCTGTTGTGTATGTCGGCGATCTTGCGTTGAAAGAACGCGGCGAGGGAGTTGCAGAGGTCTTGCGATGGGGTGATGTCGTTGTTGCTGGCGCTGGGGTTGAATCTCTGACAGAATATCGAGGGACAGAATATCGACCTACAACAACATCGGCGCTGGAATATCGAAGGCAAGTATATCGACACCCTATCTACAACATGGTAAGTACAAAAATATCGAAACTGAAATATCGATGTTAAAAATATCGTAATAAAAAATATTGTTTTTTTCTGTAAAAAAAAGTAAAATAAAGTAAATAATACTTATATATAAATTAAACATATTCAAACATATTTAATAATGTTTAAAACTAATAAATAATACATATTTAATAATAAAACTTTAATTAAATTTAAACATACTATATATAATATATACTTACTTAATAATAATATTTATTAATTATTTAAATTAATTATACATTATTAACAAATACTATAAATTACAAATACATCTACACACAAAATAATAACATAAACAAAAAGAATTCATTATATTTAATACTTTACATTTTTTAATATACTTTCACTATTTTAAAAGTTAATTAAATACAACATTATCTAAAATAATACAAAAAATATTAAATACATAAATACATAAAAATACTATTTAAAGTCTCCAAAAAAGTACATTAAAGTTGGATAGCGTAGAATGTAAAATTACTATTCCCACTCCAGAAAATTAAACAGTAGGGAAAGCATTAAATAGCATAGCGGTAAAAATTACTATTCCCACTCCAGAGAGGGCAACAGTAGGTAAAGCGTTGGATAGCGGGTGGGTAAAAATTACTATTCCAACTCCAGTGAGTGCAACAGTAGGGAAAGCGTTGGATAGCGTAAGGGTAAAAATTACTATTCCAACTCCAGAGGGTGCAACAGTAGGGAAAACGTTGGATAGCGTAGAGGGAAAAATAACTATTCCCACTCTCGAGAGTGCAACAGTAGGGAAAACGTTGGATAGCGGGTGGGTAAAAATTACTATTCCCACTCCAGTAAGTGCAACAGTAGGGAAAGTGTTGGATAGCGTGAGGGTAAAAATTAGTATTCCAACTCTAGAGGGTACAAGAGTAAAAAAGCGTTGGATAGCGTAAGGGTAAAAATTACTATTCCCACTCCCGAGAGTGCAACAGTAGGAAAAGCGTTGGATAGCGGGTGAGTAAAAATTACTATTCCCACTCCAGTGAGTGCAACAATAGGGAAAGCGTTGGATAGCGGGTGGGTAAAATTTACTATTCCTACTCCAAAGGGTGCAACAGTAGGGAAAGCGTTGGATAGCGTAGGGATAAAAATTACTATTCCAACTCCAGAGGGTGTAACAGTAGAGAAAGCATTGGATAGCGTAGGGGTAAAAATTACTATTCCCACTCTAGAGGGTGCAACAGTAGGGAAAACGTTGGATACCGGGTGGGTAAAAATTACTAATCCCACTCCAGTAAGTGCAACAGTAGAGAAAGAGTTGGATAGCGTAAGGGTAAAAATTACGATTTCAACTCCAGAGGGTGCAAGAGTAAAAAAACATTGGATAGCATAAGGGTTAAATTTACTATTCCAACTCCAGAGGGTGCAACAGTAGGGAAAACATTAGATAGTGTAAGGGTAAAAGTTACTATTCCAACTCCAAAGGGTGTAACAGTAGGGAAAGCGTTGGATTTAATTAATTAACGCCTTCCTAAAATATATTAATATATTGCAGACACAGAGGTAGAAATATACATTATCCCCTTTTTAGGTGCCCTGTAACCATTCTTTCGTACCAAGGAATATATTGGCTCCCATGTTTCTCTCATTTGCAAGTTTGTCAATAGATCATTAAAAGAGACACCTGTCAAGCAACCTCAAACTCCAAGCGTGACCCCATTCTCAAAGATGTCCTCCTTAGACCCACAGCTGCCATTTTGCTACTTCAAACAGCTGAGAATGAAGAAATCCATCTCTGACTCCATGAAGTACACTCACAACTCACCTCTGTGTCAGCATCAGATTTAGGGAAATTACTGAAAGGTGTAGGCAAAGGTTTTTCACTGCGACATATGTCCATGACGCTGAGTTATAAGGGATTATTGAGCAATTAAATAGAAATTGGAACCTATTCTCGCCGTTGGTGGAACACGCCTGAGTGGTAGTTGGCTTCGCACTAACAGCGCGACGACTGAGCCAGTCATCACGTCTGCTGTACTTGCAGCGCTTTTCTGCAGAGAAACGTGATTCATGGAAGAATTCTTGGACATCTGTGTATTCTGTCTTGGAGAAATTCCAGGCACGTGGATATTTTGTTTATTTATGTGGTTTATGTGGTTAGTTTTTGTATTGCACACTGTCAATCCTAAGCCAACACACTTACAAATGAAGAAATGCTTTTAACAGATCTTTAAAGTTTACCATCCGAGGTTAGACAGGTGTAAAAGTAGTGTGGATATTGGAAAGCATGATGGTAACTCATTGGAAATAAATATGACAGAAGGTCTGAAATGGAAGCTCTGAAATGGTATATCATGGGAAGGTCACTAACGGTTCAATCACAAATAATCTTAATCACAGTTGTGAGATGTTGTCATCTATGGCTGCCCTCCAGAAAACATCTGATGAATCAGATGAGAACATTCATCTACAGAGACTTTTCACTGTATACACTTTCTTACTGGGGACATCCCCTAGGAACATAAGTTGTCATTGCTAATGCGAAGTGTGTATAGTCTTCCTCGAGGAAAAGGGCTGGATTGATCTTTTATTCCATCGGGCAGTTCCCCAATGGGCTGCTGCCATAGGAGGCCGGTTTTGAAAGCCCAGGGCCACTGCAGGTGCCTTTGTCACTTCCCTTCCCCAGCTCCCCATGATTATTAACTGCTGAAAATACAAGGGGCTTTGAGAGAGAGAAAGAGGGGGGACAGGCTTGAAGAGAGAGCAGGGTGGTCAGAGAGGGAGAAGGAAGAGAGGACCAAAGTCCAAAGATGGAATGGATGGATGGAAACAGAAGGTTAGAACGGGGGAAATAGAGAAATGGGGTTGGTTTGAGCATTTTTGCCAGGGCTCCTTTTGATTCCCTGGTCCTCCAATCCTGTCGATGAACTATGGACTAAACCAAGCTCTGGTAGGTGGAGTAGATGAGTTCAACGGACAAAGATCAACATTTTATAGTCTCACGATTGTGGCGTGGCAAAACGTCCTCTGACCTTTACACATCAACTGTTCCTCTGCTGACAGCAATGGCCCAACTTGGCATGAAAGAAGGTTAACAAGGGTTTCCGTCAGGTACACTGTCCGGATGTAATTGTTGTGGAGGTCCAAAGAGATACACTCTCTCCCTGTGCAACCTCAGCAGAGACCGTCTGGTCAGTCTTCTGGCATTGCCTGCTAAGGAGTCTGAGTAAAGCCGGCTTTTGCAGTTGTTAATTGCTATGGGGAGGCCTTTGCTTAGGTCAATGACCTTGGTTAAAGTAGACAGGGTGCCCTGGAAATGGCAGCCCTCTGGAGATAATCCACATTGACTATGAGTGGAGACCTCTGTTCTCTTGGTAAGGAAGATTCAGCGTCTCAAGGTGTTTTCCAGTATACTTCCAGCCAGGTCCCCTCTAAGGAAGAATGATGTAGGAAGACGGTCTGGCCATGACTTGTCTTCTTGCACCAGCATCATCACTTTGTGCTACCAGGACAATGGTCACTCGTACTTGCAGGATGGCCATATTACAGTCATCCCTGAGGTGAGCTGCTGCTCCTGGGTACCTCAATAGGCGTCCATGCTTCTAACCGGTGAGATATCAAGCTATCACCCCTGTGATCTGTCTTATGGAAGACAAACCCCAGTGTCTGGGATATGTGGGTGTCGTCGCTGCCTTCTGTGTATTGTGAGGCAAGGGGCAGTTTCTAAGCTGCAGATGCATCAGCTCTTTCTGTGCTGGAATATGGTATGAAACCTCTGTCTTGTATGTTTTGACAGACTCAGGCCAGTTTGTGGGATGTGAGCAGTGAGTTGATAGGACAGTGCCTCATGTCTGCCCTGTACGAGCTGAACTACACGTGTTCTTTCTGGGGGAATACAGTCTGTATATCTGCCATTTATTAGTTGGACTTTGGCTTTGTCATCTCCTCTTTCTTTAGATGCGGCATATAGTACATCTTTTTGAATATTAATGGTTAAAAGTCAGTTTCTTGCGAGTTCAGTGTAGCATCTTCCTCTGTGCGTCTTGGGTGAAATATGGCAGCTTTACTTTGGGGAATAAAGATATTGCAGCGTGACATGTGGGTGTGGTGTCTCTTTGCAGGGTGCCACCTTTGCCAGACTACCTGATACGTTTTGTGACACAGATGTCTGCTCGGGAGGGAGAGGCAGCCCGGCCAGCCTGAAATGGCGGCTTCCCTTCTACTCTCTGTGCTGACATATGAGCCCGTAAGATCTGTCTTCTGAGATAGGGTAGACAATGCCCAGATTAGGGGTTACTGTGTGCCTTAAGTGCTGTCTGTTTGTCCGAAACCTTTGACCTCTTCGTCTGCTCGTTTAGGGATGACAGAGTCTGGGATAGGCGAGTTTCAGGTCTCCCTTGTCTATGACAGAAGAGAAATGACCAAGTCCAGGGCAGCGGTGCAGCACCACTGCCCTCTGTCGGCTGGAGGAAGGAAGTGCTCCTCGAGGGTCTGAATGTGGCATCTCTAACCTGTCTCCCTTAGAGCTAGGGTTGCCATGTTCTCACCCTCATCTCCCCTGTCTGTCATCTGGCCATGGACTCTTTACTTATCTAAAGCATATGAATGATTCATACATGTGTTTCTGTTCTCTGGCCAAGAAATGATTGAAATACTTGCATACCTGGCTGACTGCAGTTAGGAACACAGAGGGCCAAGAAAGATATTGGGTCTGGCCGAGGTCCAGACGTCGCTTGTGTGTTTCGTCTCTGCTTTCAGCACTGTGGTGAAGGATGGGGGTCGGGGGTTGCTTGGTCCACGCAAAGGCCTGAGAGTGCTGATTGACACTCATATAGTCAGTACAAGGATATCAGATTGACTCACAGGGAAAAGTTACGTTTGGAAAAAAACTTGGAGACGCGCGTAGAACCAGAGGGTTAGAAAGACGTAAGGAGGTGTTTTGTGATGTACGAGTCTGCAAAAAAAGAAGTAATTTAGGCCATTAAATGAAACGAGCAGGTACTCACAGTTCAGGTGCAAACCGTAGTGCAATCGAATTGGGATTTCGGCTAGTGTGGTAATATTGCACTCCTACCCTACTCAAATGCCATCAGGTAAAGCCTGGTGGAATTGTGCATGCACGGATAATGATACCCTTAGCAGCATACATGCCAACAACTCTATGGCAAGGACAAACAGGAAGGGGGCTAGGGCGATCCCTGACCTGTGTCCTGGCTGTTGGGAAATAGCAGAAATCTTCAGACATGAGGGTGGTGGGAATATAGTACTCATTTGAGAGGGGAGGTTTAATGGAAAGAAAGATTTCTGTAAGAAGCAGGCCTACTGGAGACAAAACTGGCTAGAAATGTTCTGTTTGAGAGATGTTGGCTACCCAAAGAAATGATTTGTGTGACAGGGCTTGATATGAATGAGATTTGTAATGAAACAGTCGCATTTTATGGAAGGGAATTTAGTGGATCTTTGTCTGGACTAAGGATTCACTGAATGACAATTATGCTGGTGTTTAAGAGTTGTTTGGCGGAATGGCGATTTTTGCGCGGTTTCATAAGATGTGTAGTTTCAGGGGTAGTGTTTGGGGTGTTACCCACCTCTCCCAGTTATTGCATACTGTACTTGTTATTTGGTTTAAGGATTCCCAGTCAGAAAGGCATTGTTAGATTTCCCTGGTGGATGCGGGGTCAGAGGGGGAGACGGCGGGGCTAAAGCAAAAAAAAATTTGACCATGAGGTTGAACACAGGTCCCTGCAGCAGACGCCTTCGTCCACTGAGCCACCATACCCGGCATACACACATTTCTCTCTCTCGCTCTGTTTCCCCCTCTCTCTCTCGCGCTCTCTGTCTTCCTCTCTCTCCCTCCCTCCCTCTCCCTTGCTCTCTCTCCCTTCGTCTCCCTCCATCTGTCTCCCTCCGTCTTTCTCCCTCCGTCTGTCTCCCTCTGACTATCTCCCTCTGTCTGTCTGTCTGTCACCCTCCATCTGTCTCCCTCCGTCTGTCTCCCTCCGTTGCCCTTTCTCTGTCGCCCTCCCTCTGTCACCCTCCTCCCTCTGTCTCCCTCTGTCTCCCTCGCCCTCTCTGTCTCCCTCTCTCTGTCTCCCTCTCTTAGTCTCCCTCTGTCTCCGTCCCTCTGTCTCCCTTTGTCTCTCTCCACTGTCTCCCTCCCTCCTCTGTCGCTCTCCTCCCTCTGTCACCCTCCTCCCTCTGTCTGTTTCCCTCTGTCGCCCTCCTCCCTCTGTCTCTGTACCCCTCTGTCTCCCTCTGCCTCTGTCTCCCTCCCTCTGTCTCCCTACCTCTGTGTCTCCCTCCCTCTATCTCCCTCCCTATCTCCCTCTCTCTCCCTCTCCCTCCCTCCCTCTGTCTCCCTCACTCTGTCTCTCTCCCTGTCTCTCTGCCTGTCTCTCTCTCTACCTCCCTCTGTCTCCCTCCCTTTCTCTCCCTCTGTCTCTCCCCTCTGTCTCCTTCCCTGTCTCCCTCCCTCTGTCTCCCTCTGTCTCCCTCCCTGTCTCCTTCCCCCTCCCTCCCTCTCTGCCTCCCTCTCTCTGACTCTCTTTGTCTCCCTTCCTCTCCCTCCCTCTATCACCCTCTGCCTCCCTCTATCACCATCTTTCATCCTCCCTCCCACTGTCACCCTCTGTCTCCCTCTCCCTCCCTCTGTCTCCCCCTGACTGCCTCTCTCTGTCTCCCACTCTGTCTCCCTCTCTCTGTCACCTTCTGTCTCCCTCCCTCTGTCAACCTCTGTCTTCCTCCCTCTCCCTCTGTCTCTCTCTCTGTCTCCCTCTCCCACCCTCCCTCTCCCTCTTCCTCCCTCCCTCTCTGCCTCCCTCTCTGCCTGCCTCTCTCTGTCTCTCTCTGACTGCCTTACTCTTCCTCCCTCTGTCACCCTCTGTCTCCCTCCCTGTCTCCCTCTCCCTCCCTCCCTCTCCCTCGGTCTCCCTCCCTCTCTGCCTCCCTCTCTGCCTGCCTCTCTCTCTCTGTCTGCCTTACTCTCCCTCCCTCTGTCACCCTCTGTTTCCCTCCATCCGTCACCCTCTGTCTCCCTCCTCTCCCTGTCTCCCTCCCGCTGTCTCCCCCTGACAGTAACCACTGTCTCCTTCCCTCCCTCCCTTTCCCTTTCCCTCTCTCCCTCTCCTTCCCTTCCTCTCACTCTGTGTCCCTCCCTCCCTTTCCTTTTCTCCCTCTCCCTCTGCCTCCCTCTGTTATCTCACCCCTGTGTGTATCAGCCCTCAGCCCGGGCTGAGGCAGCTTCCCTGGCACACACACAGCCGCACCCGAGTACTTCACAGGTCTCTGAGAGTCCAGACTTTTGCTGACACAATTACATTTTTTTTAAACACAGGTACGATGTCTGCAAGGTCTGCGGACCGTCAACAGTCCGCGGGCCGTACTATGAGTACCCGTGGTTTAGACCAATAGACCAAACTCTCAACAAGCACACACATGCACGCGCACAGACACACATATACACACACACACCAGGACAGGGGAACACAAAGAAAAAAATTAACAGATTAATACCCGATACCCTTAATGTTCCAAATATGACGCTGGTTACCGCCTCACATGGATATAGATTTACTCATTATATGAATTCACAAAATGCTTCCAGTTTATTTCTAGACACCTCCCTAAGTTCTCGGGGCCTCATTTATGATGGCCTAGCGTCAGTTTTGCGCCACCGGTGCGTCACTTTTTGTGACGCACCAGCGGTGTAAAAAATGCACCTCGTAGCGCCATATTTAAAAAGTGACGCATCTAGGTAGATGCGTCACTTTTTAAACCCCTGCGCCACATTATACCTGCGTCAGGTATAATGTATGCAGAGGGGGCGTTCCCCCGCAAAAAGCCTTGTAATAGTGACGCAGTGAAATCTATGAGATTTCACTGCGTCACTTTTAGGACGCTGTTGCATCAAAATCTTGCGCCTGCCTCACAGCAGGCGTAAGACTGACGCAAGCCCTTTCACATGGGGATTCCCCCATGTGAAAGGACGCATTGCTGGAGTTGCGTCACTTTTGTGACACACTCCAGCAATCCGTCAGTTTTGCGCTTACAGATACGTCAGAAATACTGACGTATCTGTAACTCCTTGCGACATGATGCGTCATACATTAAATATGACGCATCAGGAATGTCGTAAGGAGTGCGCAGTGAAAAGTGACGCATCGCTGTTTTCACGCAGCGATGCGTCACTTTCATAAATGAGGCCCTAGGTTTCAAGGTGCACGACTGGAAACTTTTTATCAATTCTATTTTTGCACATACAAATGTATAAACTTATATTTTCACCTGCAAAAACAATAGGAGGATGTTCAAATGGACTTATTTACTTTTTTCTCTACAGCGCATATATTGTCTTCTATAACACATCCCTTTCCAGAAACCCCCACCAATTTGTTGATGTTCTCTTGCCAATCCTACCCTCCAAGGGTATTTACTCCTGCCACTGAAAGAGTAAATCTCCAACTTTTTTCAGCGTGGGACGGAGATGTTGAGCACCATCAAGCATGTAAGTTTTTGGCTTTTTAATGCTCTCCAACAAACACTTGCTGCAGTGGTGGAAGCAATGATTCTGCTGTGTCTCTGTGTTGCAGTTGGTGGTGAGTAACCTATTTTTTTGCACAACATACATATAATTCTATACTCAAGGCCATAGTTATGTAGAAGTCGCATCACTTTTGCACCACGCAACGTGGTGCATGGGGAACATAACCCCAAAATGCGATTTATCAAGCCACGCAATGCCACTTTGGGTGGCCCGGAGTAGCTTGATACATTTGGAGTAACGCTGGACAAATTGCTGTGTTGCGTTAATCTGCCCTGGGAAGGCGTTCCTACGGCGTTGCATGGGTTTTCCCATGCAACACCCATGGATTTTGCTGCATTCCCAGATGTACCATTACTGGTAGACTTGGAAATGCACCAAAATGCAACTCCTTTGCAGGTGAGGCATAACAATTATAATCATCTTTATTTCTCTTCATTACTTCCTCTTTCTAAGTGTGCTGCATTCTGCGATACACATAGAAAGGCAATATGTCTCTTGGGATTGTTTTCCAAGCAGGAAGGTGTCCCTTCCTGCACAAAAACAATCCTGCATGCAACACAGGCATCCTTGCAACAAGGTGTAAGGGTGCCTGTGTTGGCGCTAGGCAGACCATTGTTCGCCAGCACTGGGAAATAGCTGGAATGCACCATATTGTGATAAATACAGAGTATTACTGCCCTTTGCCTATAATTCAAAATAACAGTTGAGGGGCAGAATGCAGAACAATGTCATGTATTCACCCCAGTACAGAGATCGGGCCTAAATCCATCTATTCTTTTGCTCCCCATGCCATTCCAGTTTGAACCCAGCCACATGCAAATCAGTCTTGACCCTGTACTTCATGAGAACAGTCCAGCCCGAACTGCCAAGCCAGGTATGCCCATCCTGGCTGAAGAGGGGTGAAACCCCGAAACCGGTCCTAGGATGCTTGTTTCTGGTCCAGGGAGGACCTATCTTGGCAGTTCGGCTGGACTGTTCCCATGAGGCAGAGGGTCAAGACTGATTTGCATATGGCCAGGTCTAAACTGGGGTGGCATGGTGAGCAAAAGAATGATGGATTTAACCCAGATCTCTTGCATGGGGGTGAATGTTTTGATTTGATCTGCATTCCGTCCATCAATTGTGTGTCTTTTGCTTTCTCGCCCTAGGTGCGCCAGGTATGCCCAGACGTGGGTCCTGCGATCATTGTGCCACTGGAATCAAGCTATCCTGGCTAAAGGTATGTGAAACTCCAAAACCGGGCCTAGGATGCTTGTTTCCGGTCCAGAGAGGACCTGGCTTGGCGGTTCAGGCTGGACTGTTCCCATGAGGCACAGGGTCTAGACTGATTTGCATATGGCCAGGTCTAAACTGGGGTGGCATGGTGAGCAAAAGAATGATGGATTTAACCCAGATCTCTTGACTGGGGGTGAATGTTTTGATTTGTTCTACATTCCATCCATCAATTGTGTGTCTCTTGCTCTATCACCCTACGTGTGCCAGGTATGCCCAGACGCGGGTCCTGGGCTCACTGTGCCACTGAAATCAAACTATCCTGGCTGAAGAGGGGTGAAAGCCTGAAATCGGTCTGAGGATGCTTGTTTCTGGTCCAGGGAGGACCTGGCTTGGCAATTTGTGCTGGAATGTTCCCATGAGGCTCATGGTCAAGAATGATTGCATTTGGCCAGGTCTAAACTGGGGTGGAATGGTGAGCAAAAGAATGATGGATTTAACCCAGATCTCTTGACCGGGGTGAATGTTTTGATTTGTTCTGCATTCCGTCCACCAATTGTGTGTCTTTTGCTTTATCACCCTAAGGGTGCCAGGTATGCCCAGCCGTGGGTCCTGGGCTCACTGTGCCACTGAAATCAAGCTATCCTGGCTGAAGAGGGGTGAAACCCTGAAATTGGTCTGAGGATGCTTGTTTCTGGTCCAGGGAGGACCTGGCTTGGCAGTTTGTGCTGGAATGTTCCCATGAGGCCCATGGTCAAGAATGATTGCATTTGGCAAGGTCTAAACTGTGGTGCCATGGTGAGCAAAAGAATGATGGATTTAACCCAGATCTCTTGACTGGGGGTGAAGGTTTTGATTTGTTCAGCATTGCGTCCATCAATTGTGTGTCTTTTGCTTTGCCTATTACGCAGCACAGCAAGGTGACTTGCTGCTTTGCGTTACTTTCATAAATATTCCTCTCAATATTTAGATACATTTTAAATGCTTCTAGAGTGTTGTTATACTTTTTATAATGATTCAGAAAAGGGGGTGGTGATGAACAGAGTGTCTGAATTAAGCAGACCACTCTTACCCAGTCCAAAGATCAGGGCTTGATCCATCACCGTTTTTTAGCTCACTGCACCATCCCAGCTCAGAACATGGCTACATGCAAATTAGTCTGTTCCTGTCATAGTGCATGATGGGAACAGGGCAAACCAAACTACCAAGCCAATTCTTATACTGGGAAGGAAACAAGCTTCCGGGGACCGGTTTCTGGCATTTCAGCCATCGTCGGCCTGGCTTGCTTGAATCCTGATTGTGCAATGAGCAAGGGACTCACATCTGAGTATACCCTTCCACGCTTATGGTGGACAAAATGATTCAGAAAAGGGGGTGGTGATGAACAGAGTGTCTGAATTAAGCAGACCACTCTTACCCAGTCCAAAGATCAGGGCTTGATCCATCACCGTTTTTTAGCTCACTGCACCATCCAAGCTCAGAACCTGGCTACATGCAAATTAGTCTGTTCCTGTCCCAGTGCATGATGGGAACAGGGAAAACCAAACTACCAAGCCAATTCTTATACTGGGAAGGAAACAAGCTTCTGGGGACCGGTTTCTGGCATTTCAGCCGTCGTCGGCCTGGCTTGCTTGAATCCTGATGGTTCAATGAGCAAGGGACTCACATCTGAGTATACCCTTCCACGCTTATGGTGGACAAAATGATTCAGAAAAGGGGGTGGTGATGAACAGAGTGTCTGAATTAAGCAGACCCCTCTTACCCAGTCCAAAGATCAGGGCTTGATCTATCACCATTTTTTAGTTCACTGCACCATCCCAGCTCAGAACCTGGCTACATGCAAATTAGTCTGTTCCTGTCCCAGTGCATGATGGGAGCAGGACAAACCAAACTACCAAGCCAATTCTTATACTGGGAAGGAAACAAGCTTCCGGGGACCGGTTTCTGGCATTTCAGCCGTCGTCGGCCTGGCTTGCTTGAATCCTGATGGTGCAATGAGCAAGGGACTCACATCTGAGTATACCCTTCCACGCATATGGTGGACAAAATGATTCAGAAAAGGGGGTGGTGATGAACAGAGTGTCTGAATTAAGCAGATCACTCTTACCCAGTCCAAAGATCAGGGCTTGATCCATCACCGTTTTTTAGCTCACTGCACCATCCCAGCTCAGAACCTGGCTACATGCAAATTAGTCTGTTCCTGTCCCAGTGCATGATGGGAACAGGGCAAACCAAACTACCAAGCCAATTCTTATACTGGGAAGGAAACAAGCTTCCGGGGACCGGTTTCTGGCATTTCAGCCGTCGTCGGCCTGGCTTGCTTGAATCCTGATGGTGCAGTGAGCAAGGGACTCACATCTGAATTTGAATTTTTTGAATTTGAATTTAAAAACATTTGTACAGCGCTCGCATACCCAGCGGTTTCATGGCGCTAGTGGTGATCAGTGGATGGCAGCAGCAGAGAGATTAAGGGTAGGCTTGTGTAAACAGACAAGTTTTGAGATTTTTCTGGAACAGGAGGTAGGAAGGTGAGGTGCGCAGAGTAACCGGGAGGGAGTTCCAAAAGATTGGAGCCAGGACAGCGAATCTCGCTCCGCCCGCCCTCTGCCTTTTAAAGCGGGGGATGGTAAGGAGGGCCAAATGGGCCGAGCGAAGTTCTCTGCATGGACAGTATGGTTTAATGAGAGAGCAGATGAACTCGGGAGCAGTGCCCGCTCTGGCCTGATACGTAAGGCAGCCGAGTTTAAACAGGGCACGCTCTCTCACAGGGAGCCAGTGCAGGGTTTTGAGCAATGGAGTGACCCGATGATATCTAGGGAGGCCATGGATCAGACGGGCCGCCTGATTCTGCACCAGTTGTAGTCGATGGATCATGTATGCAGGGGCTCCATTATAGACTATGTTTCCGTAGTCTATACGGGACAGTACCATGGCCAGCATAATGATTTTTAAAGCTGAGGGGGAGAAGAAACGAGAAACTTTCCTAATTACTCTGAGGGAAAAGAAACATGAAGAAACCACCGAGCTGACTTGCGGGTGAACAGTGAGCTGGGGGTTAAGAAAGATTCCCAGAGTTTTCACTTTGGACACCGGGAGTGAAGGGGCACCAAGAGAGGGGGGCCAGAAGGAAGGGGACCAAGGGCTGCAGCCACCTCCGGTCAGGACGAGCTCGGTCTTGTCCGGATTAAGTTTGAGGTGGCTGTTGTTCATCCAATCTTGAATGAGAGTCATGGTATTTTGGACGTTCAGGGCAGATGAAGGTGAATGGGACAGATTGAAGATTAACTGGAGGTCATGCGTGTAATTGAACACGGTGACCTCCAGTTGCTGTAACATAAAAATGAGGGGAAAAATATAAAGGTTGAACAAAAGAGGGGAAAGTGATGAACCCTGGGGGACCCTGCATTCTACCTTACGAGAGGCCGCCGCAAAGCCAGCCAGATGGACTCCTTGTGTTCTCCCAGCAAGAAAGGACTCCAGCCAAGAAAAGGCTAAGCCCTCTATGCCCGCCGCCTTGACACGGTTAAGGAGGATGGTATGGTCCACCGTGCCAAAAGCGGCGGATAGGTCTAGGAGAATCAAGGCTTGCGGAAGGTTGATGTCGATGCCTTCACGCAGCTTGTCCATGACTGAGATGACCACTTTTTCAGTAGAATGCAGGGGACGGAAGCCAGCTTGGCAAGGAGAGAGGCAATGGCTTGCCTCAAGGTGAGTGCTCAGAGTAGAAGTGATGTGAGTTTCAAGAACCTTTGCAAGGTAAGGGAGGAGTGAAATGGGGCGGTAATTAGAAGGGGAGGAGGGATCGGCGTCCAATTTTTTTAAGATTGGGATGACAGCCGCCGATTTGTGTGAGATGGGAACATGACCATGAATAAGTGAGTCGTTAAGGAGGGTCAAAGGGGGGGTGGGGCAGGCTGAGTAAACTTCCCTGAGTATGCAGGCAGGAGCAAAGTCCAGGGGTGAGCCTGATTTGACCCGTTGGAGCAGAGGACGGAGGGTGTCAATGGTTAGAAGTGGGAAATTAATCAGTTTAACGGTAGTGGGGGGGGGAGGGGTCAATAAAGGTGGAGGAGGGCGGAGGGATGTTGTGTTTAATTTTAACGACTTTGTCTATAAAAAACTCACTGAGCGAGTCACAGAGGGATTGGGACGGGGGGATGGTTGCTGTGGCTCTGGTGGATGAGGCAAGTTCATGGACAGTGGAGAAGATTTCTTTCGATTTCTTTCTTTCTGAGTATACCCAGGTTCTGAACTGGGATGGTGGAGTGAGATAAATAATGGTGATGTATCAAGCCCTGATCTTTGGACTGGGTAAGAGTGGTCTGCTTAATTCAGACACTCTGTTCATCACCACCCACTTTTCTGAATCGTTTTTGGCCACTATAGGTGTGGCAGGGTATACTCAGACATGAGTCCCTTTCTCACTGCACCATCAGGATTCAAGCAAGCCGGGCCGACGACGGCTGAAATGCCAGAAACCGGTCCCCGGTAGCTTGTCTCCTTTCTGGTGAAGAATTGGCTTGGTAGTTTAGTCTGCCCTGTTCCCATGATGCACTGGGCCAGGGACAGACTGATTTGCATATAGCCAGGTTCTGGACTGGGATGGTGCAGTGAGATAAATAACGGTGATGGATCAAGCCCTGATCTTTGGACTGGGTAAGAGTGGTCTGCTTAATTCAGACACTCTGTTCATCACCACCCCCTTTTCTGAATCGTTTTTGGCCACTATAGGTGTGGCAGGGTATACTCAGACATGAGTCCCTTTCTCACTGCACCATCAGGATTCAAGCAAGCCGGGCCAACGACTGCTGAAATGCCAGAAACCGGTCCCCGGTAGCTTGTCTCCTTTCTGGTGAAGAATTGGCTTGGTAGTTTAGTCTGCCCTGTTCCCATGATGCACTGGGCCAGGGACAGACTGATTTGCATATAGCCAGGTTCTGAACTGGGATGGTGCAGTGAGATAAATAACGGTGATGGATCAAGCCCTGATCTTTGGACTGGGTAAGAGTGGTCTGCTTAATTCAGACACTCTGTTCATCACCACCCCCTTTTCTGAATCGTTTTTGGCCACTATATGTGTGGCAGGGTATACTCAGACATGAGTCCCTTTCTCACGGCACCATCAGGATTCAAGCAAGCCGGGCCGACGACTGCTGAAATGCCAGAAACCGGTCCCCGGTAGCTTGTCTCCTTTCTGGTGAAGAATTGGCTTGGTAGTTTAGTCTGCCCTGTTCCCATGATGCACTGGGCCAGGGACAGACTGATTTGCATATAGCCAGGTTCTGAACTGGGATGGTGCAGTGAGATAAATAACGGTGATGGTTCAAGCCCTGATCTTTGGACTGGGTAAGAGTGGTCTGCTTAATTCAGACACTCTGTTCATCACCACCCCCTTTTCTGAATCGTTTTTGGCCACTATAGGTGTGGCAGGGTATACTCAGACATGAGTCCCTTTCTCACTGCACCATCAGGATTCAAGCAAGCCGGGCCGACGACGGCTGAAATGCCAGAAACCGGTCCCCGGTAGCTTGTCTCCTTTCTGGTGAAGAATTGGCTTGGTAGTTTAGTCTGCCCTGTTCCCATGATGCACTGGGCCAGGTACAGACTGATTTGCATATAGCCAGGTTCTGAACTGGGATGGTGCAGTGAGATAAATAACGGTGATGGATCAAGCCCTGATCTTTGGACTGGGTAAGAGTGGTCTGCTTAATTCAGACACTCTGTTCATCACCACCCCCTTTTCTGAATCGTTTTTGGCCACTATAGGTGTGGCAGAGTATACTCAGACATGAGTCCCTTTCTCACTGCACCATCAGGATTCAAGCAAGCCGGGCCGACGACGGCTGAAATGCCAGAAACCGGTCCCCGGTATCTTGTCTCCTTTCTGGTGAAGAATTGGCTTGGTAGTTTAGTCTGCCCTGTTCCCATGATGCACTGGGCCAGGGACAGACTGATTTGCATATAGCCAGGTTCTGAACTGGGATGGTGCAGTGAGATAAATACCAGTGATGGATCAAGCCCTGATCTTTGGACTGGGTAAGAGTGGTCTGCTTAATTCAGACACTCTGTTCATCACCACCCCCTTTTCTGAACCGTTTTTGGCCACTATAGGTGTGGCAGGGTATACTCAGACATGAGTCCGTTTCTCACTGCACCATCAGGATTCAAGCAAGCCGGGCCGACGACGGCTGAAATGCCAGAAACCGGTCCCCGGTATCTTGTCTCCTTTCTGGTGAAGAATTGGCTTGGTAGTTTAGTCTGCCCTGTTCCCATGATGCACTGGGCCAGGGACAGACTGATTTGCATATAGCCAGGTTCTGAACTGGGATGGTGCAGTGAGATAAATAACAGTGATGGATCAAGCCCTGATCTTTGGACTGGGTAAGAGTGGTCTGCTTAATTCAGACACTCTGTTCATCACCACCCCCTTTTCTGAATCGTTTTTGGCCACTATAGGTGTGGCAGAGTATACTCAGACATGAGTCCCTTTCTCACTGCACCATCAGGATTCAAGCAAGCCGGGCCGACGACGGCTGAAATGCCAGAAACCGGTCCCCGGTATCTTGTCTCCCTTCTGGTGAAGAATTGGCTTGGTAGTTTAGTCTGCCCTGTTCCCATGATGCACTGGGCCAGGGACAGACTGATTTGCATATAGCCAGGTTCTGAACTGGGATGGTGCAGTGAGATAAATACCAGTGATGGATCAAGCCCTGATCTTTGGACTGGGTAAGAGTGGTCTGCTTAATTCAGACACTCTGTTCATCACCACCCCCTTTTCTGAACCGTTTTTGGCCACTATAGGTGTGGCAGGGTATACTCAGACATGAGTCCGTTTCTCACTGCACCATCAGGATTCAAGCAAGCCGGGCCGACGACGGCTGAAATGCCAGAAACCGGTCCCCGGTAGCTTGTCTCCTTTCTGGTGAAGAATTGGCTTGGTAGTTTAGTCTGCCCTGTTCCCATGATGCACTGGGCCAGGGACAGACTGATTTGCATATAGCCAGGTTCTGAACTGGGATGGTGCAGTGAGATAAATAACAGTGATGGATCAAGCCCTGATCTTTGGACTGGGTAAGAGTGGTCTGCTTAATTCAGACACTCTGTTCATCACCACCCCCTTTTCTGAATACTTTTTATAATTTCACTTCTTCCCAATGCTGCACAGCCTTCTTCCTAACTCCTTAAGGCCCCTTCCCCTGCTCATTGCATCCTCTCTTCCGGGCCAGATTTAGTAAGCTTCAATCAAACAGCACTAAGGTGAAATCTCAGCGCTACATTGTGCAAATGAAAAAAAAGAGTGCAGTGCCACACTTACAAAGAGTCTACATAAAAATGAGCTGTGAGTTTCTTCTGTAAAATTTGTACTTAATGTACAAATTCCAGTCCAAATTTCTATGCAATTCCCACTGTTTGAGGTTAAGTTGTACAAACAGGGTTATTTTGCGGAAATTGCATGTTATGCATGGGACTATCATGCAATATTCCCCTTGCGCCCCTGTTTTGCACTTGGTTTTATTTGGCACTAGGACCTCATACAAAGCCATATCACACTAATTTAGGAGATTTGGCTTTCTTTTAAATTCAGTGGACGTTTACGCTGTTCCCACTCACTACTATCTCTCTGCATAGATGATGTTGAGCCGGGGTTCTATGTTAAAAATCAATTTTTTGCTGTGCCTGCATCACGTTTCTGGTGCAAAATGTATTTTGATGAATTCTGCTGTTATGTGAGCTCCCACACTAAATAATATTAAATCTGGACCTTAGTTGGGTGCCTCAAAGTGTGCATGCATTAGTGTTTACATAGCACAAACCTAGCTAGGAAACAACTAAGTGATGTATATTACACGGGTGTTGGGTGACAATCTACAAGATTGTTTACATCAAATGGGGTTCACATTTTTTGGCACAGGAAAATTAAGTGATGTGCCCAGAATCACATGATGTTGAGCCAAGCAGTAAGGCCAAATCTGGGTCTCCAGGTTTCAAAATCACCAGCTTTAGCCATTAGGTTATATCTCCTTTGTGATGAGTATTGGAAAATTTCAGGCTCACACCCCTCAAATTCGGCTGCACAAGCCAGTGGCAGCCGCCACAAACAAAGGATGGTGGCCGGGTAGATGGAGCACGGGAGGGAGAGAGCAGGGTGGCCATAAAGCTGTGGGGTATTAATAATAACAATAACAAAAAACTTACCTTAAGCTGCTGGCCTTCTCCCACATTGTGCCTCCTGTGTTCTTCCTGCTCTTAGCAGACACAGACTCCCTGTGCAATCCCTGCGCAGGGCTCATTCTATGAGAGCAGCACAAGGATTGGCCTGAGCGGGCTGAAAAGTCAATACGCTCAGACCAGGGAGTCTGTGCAGGGCGTGGCTTGGGCGCCGATGGCGATGGTCGCCTGAGAGCTCGGCTCCGGGACTGAGCCCGTGATTATCCTGTAAATCGGAGGCTGCGGGGCACCCCGGACCCCGCATTCTGCTGAACGGACCGACGACGACCTGCCAGGGCCCTTGATGTGACTCGGTCGAGTGGTGATCCGGCGTAAAACCGAAGTTTGCGGAGTTGCGGAGTGCGACCCAACATGGCGCCCGGACTTCATTGTCCCCCTAGCCGGATCCATTGAACTGGAGGAGCGTCGCCAGCGGCGTCTCGCCCCCGGCTTTGCCATCCCCTGCTGATTTGTGCACTAGATATCGGTCAGATCGGACTTTCTACAACGAGAATGCACTCGGTTGGGTGACTGGGCGGATGCCCATGTTATAGTGGATCCCGTGTGCGGACGTCTGGTGAACCAGGCGGTGGCCCCACTCACGACACCGCACCTAACTACATTTTCCTGGCCAGTCCACTTCCATGGGAGGCGCGACACTCTGGCGCCACAAATCGTCCGGTGGAGTTGGTGACCCTCACCCCGGGACTTTAGCGGCTGTGCGGGCCTGCCCGACCTGGCGGCGGTTGTCTCCGCCCCCTTATCGGTGCCCTCGGACGCCGTGGTGGTGGCGCGAGCCGAAGCGGAGAAGTTCCCACAGGCCCTGGAGAAGGTGGTCTCCGATACTCGACTTGAGGTCCAGTAACCGGGAGGGTCGTGGTCGGCATCTGCACCCGGAGATGCCTGCTCCTGGACCATCACGGAGTGCCCCCGGCGACATGGGGAAACCTAGAGGAGCCAAGGGGACTACCCCAACCGCCTCCGACTCGGAGACCCAGGACAAAGAGGAACATGGGGACCCAAAGAATTCTGGTGGTGCATCGATGCAACAGCAGTTCGACCGCGTCCTGGAGGCGATAGCGACCACGCGATCGGCCCTCCAACAGGACATTGCCCAGGTGGCGACGAGCCTCGGTCTCCTTAGAGCGGACCACGGCAAACTTTCGGACCGGGTCAAGGAAGTGGAGAGCTCGGTGAAAACCTTGGAGCCGGCGCAGCGAACCTTGGCTGCGACTATGAAGGACGCCTTATCCCGGATTGCGACCCTAGAGCAGAGAGCGGAAGATGCGGAAGGCCGCAACAGGAGAAACAACATCCGTGTGGTGGGCCTTCCGGAAAAGATCGAGGATGGCGACATGGTGGCATACTTGGAGGCCTGGCTCCTTGACACGGTGGCCCCGGAGGGGCTATCCTCCTTCTACACCTTGGAGCGTGCCCACAGAGTCCCGGCGCGGCCACCGCAGCAGGGACGTGCCCCGAGACCAGTGGTGGCGCGGTTATTACACTTTCGGGACAGAGACTTAATCCTCAATGCCGCCAGGCATAATGGTCCATTCAAAGTGGCGAACAGTCAGGTGAACATCTTCCCGGATTACACCTACGAAACTCAACGCAGGCGGTTCTCCTTCCTGGCGGTCAAGCGTGAGCTCAGGAGCGAGGGCATCCAGTACTCGCTACTCTATCCTGCTAGGCTCCGCATCATTGTCGATGACAAGACTCAATTCTTCGACACCCCGGAGGATGTCTGTGCCTGGCTCGAGCTTTACAGGGCAGGGAAAGATGGCTTCGGCTCCTCATCCCAACAGGCGGAGGAGCCGGAGCAAAGACGGCGATCCAGGAGGATTAGGAATCGCCGCGGCCGCTCAGGGGGGCCCTCAACTGCAGAGACGTCGACGGAGCGGAGGGGAGTGCTGGAGGTGTTATCTGAGTTGTCTGGAGCACGGGACGATGCCATTGAAGAGGAAGCGGACCCGGGTGACGAGGGGGCACCATCGGACTCCGAGGACTCAGTGACTGATAGCGCCCATACACCGGTGATCACACCGAAGTCGGTGGAAGACCTTCTGGATGGACAGGGGTAACGGGGTGAGCTACCTCATTTTGGGAGGGGGCCCGGCAGGGGGGAGGCGGTTGCCGTCAATTGATGCTGACAACGAGGATGGGGAGGGTGGGGTGCCCCTGTTTTTGCCCCGAGGGTCTTTGATACTGTTTTGGGCTTGTTTTAGTCCTGGTAGCCTGAGCATCGAGGGCCCACTGCCTCCGCCCGGCCCGCACCTGGCCCTTAAGGCCTTCCTACGGTGGCGACCGCAGGATTAGTAGGGGTTATTGGGTTGTTGGAGGGCAAGGTTTGGATGGGATCTGGATGGTGCTGTTTGGGTCCTGTTCTGGGGAGGGTGGGTGGGGGTTTGGTTTGTTCTTGGGTTGTTTGGCTTTGGTTGGGGAAAATGGCCGCCATCAGTGCTGGGATGAATGATGTACTTTTTTTGTGGGGACCCGGATGGGGAGACCGTGCGAGAACAATATGGGACAATGGCTGATGTTGCTAACTTGAAATGTGTTACTTGGAACATGAGGGGGCTTCATACTATGTCCAGGCGCCACAAAGTCCACGCTTATTTAGTGCGTAGGGGAGTGCAAATGGCGCTGCTGTAGGAAACTCATCTGAACAAGGCGGAAGGGGCGGCGCTACAACGTAGATGGAGGGGGCAGGTCTTCTACACATCGTACTCCGCGTATGCCAGGGGGGCGCTAATATGGGTTAGAGCTGGGGTCCCCTTCCAGGTCACGAAAACAGTGATAGCTCCAGAGGGGCGTTACGTGGCCATTTCGGGCACTTTAGGAGGGAGGGACTTGAACGTTTGCTGTGTGTACGCTCCTAATATAGACCAGACTGCCTTCCTTTCCAGGTTATCGGGCTCGTTGGCCCACTTCTTCTCCGGGCCCCTTTTGCTCGGGGGAGATTTCAACTCAGTAGTGGACGTAGACACTGACCGCTCACATCCACCCCTTCCCGATTCTCCGGTTCGTCGCACGGCTAAGGGTCGTAAGGAATGGCAGACCCACTGGGGTCTGACGGATATCTGGAGGGCGCACCACCCCACATCTAAGGACTATTCGTACTTCTCGAGCCTACATGAGTTGCATGTCAGACTGGATGGATTTCTTGGCTCGCCCGAACTGGTTTCGGCAGCGGTCCGATCTGAGTACTTGTCCAGAACCATTTCAGACCATAACCCCCTCCTGCTGGACCTTCGCTGGCTCCCCGGAGTGCCGGCGGTGCCCACCTGGAAGTTACGACCCGAGATTCTTGAGGACAGTGTTTTCAGGGCGGACCTGGGGGATAAGGTATCGGAATATTTTGCGTCCAACAGCGGCACCGTGAGTACAAGAGCGTTAGAGTGGGACGCTTTTAAGGTAGTGGTGAGGGGTTACTGCATCTCTAAAAAGGTGGGCATGAGGCGAGTTATCCTAGCTGACCTAGATGCAGCGGACCGGAAACTCCGCGAGCTGGAAATTTGCCGCCCCGGGCGCCCGGAATTACAGGTACACACGGCGGAGGCGAGGGAGAAGGTGGCGGCGGAGGTCGAACGGCTTCGCTGTTTTGACTACAAGGCCTATACGGTCCGGTCCATCGCGGAGGGGGACAGATCGAGCGCGTTGCTGGCATGGCTGGCCAACCCTACGCGTCAGTCCTCATTGACGACAAGTATGTGTAAGGCGGACGGAACCGAGGTATACACTCAACCAGAGATTGTCAGCTGCTTCCGGCATTATTACGAAAGTTTGTATCGCAGTCGCTCCGCCCGAGACCCTGACCGGCTCGATAATTATCTACGCCCACTGGAGCTCCAAACAGTGGAGCAGGAACAGCCCTGGGGTCCGACATAGAATTGGGGGAGATCCGCGGTGCCATTAAACGGATGGCGAGAAATAAGACCCCGGGCCTGGACGGCCTGCCCGTGGAGTTTTATGCAGCTTATGCTGACCTCCTAGCCCCTAGGTTATTGGTGGTCTACAGAGAGGCGAAGAGGCTGGGGCGGCTCCCGAGCTCGATGTGTGAGGCGTTGGTGGTTCCTCTCCTCAAACCGGGAAGGGACTCGTCCGACCCGGGGTCTTACCGTCCCTTATCGATGCTGACGGTGGACTATAAAATACTGAGCAGTATCTTGGCCTCGAGGCTGCTGGGACACATGAGTTCCCTGGTGCATGAGGACCAAGCAGGTTTTATCCCAAGGCGTAACACGACTATGAACATTCGCAGGTTGTTCCGTTTGCTAGGGGAACCGTTTGTGGATGCCCCGTCCCCGGTTGTCTTATCGGTGGACCTGGAGAAGGCTTTTGATAGCCTGGAATGGGACTACCTTTGCACGGTGCTGCGGAGATTCGGCCTCGGTGAGGGCTTCATTAGATGGACCGCGGTTCTCTATGCCTCTGCATCGGCCAGGGTCCAGGCGGGACCACTGATTTCCTCGCAATATCCGGTAGAACGAGGCACGAGGCAGGGGTGTTCGCTGTCCCCACTTCTCTTTGCGCTGGCGGTGGAACCACTCGCGCTGCATCTTCGATCGGGAGCCCACTATATGGGCCTGTGGACGCCTTCGGGCCCGCACTACGTTTCGCTGTATGCAGACGATCTGTTGCTCTTTCTAGAAGACCCGCTCGACGCTTTACATGGAGTGGCGACGGCGCTCACGGAGTTTGGGGAGGTTTCGGGCCTCCGGGTGAATTGGTCCAAGACCTGCCTTTTCCCGGTTCGTAAGGGTGCCCCCGCCCCCACTCTAAGTAGGGAGATTAGATGGGAACCCGACTGCTTTAAGTACCTGGGGGTATTCGTCTATCATGACCCCTCCGACCTCCTGGATGGGAACATTGCCCGCAGCACTCGAGCACTTCGAGGCTGCATGGACTTCTGGGCCACGCTGCCGCTCTCGGTGGCGGGACGGATCGCGCTGCTTAAAATGGTGGCGCTTCCCAGGCTCTTATATTATTTCCGGACACTACCGATCTGGGTCCCACCGGCCACATTTCGACTATTACGATCTATGGTGGTCGGATTCCTCTGGGGCTCGGGCCGCTGTCGGGTGGCCCTCAAGACCCTGATGAGGCCGAAAGATGAGGGGGGGCTTGCGGTGCCGGACTTTGAAAAGTATTATCTGGCGGCGCAGCTCCAGACCTTCACCCAGGAGATCGCCCGGGAATTCCGGGGCCCGGAAGACAGAAGGGGGACGGGCATGGCCAGGCATGTTCTCTCCTTCATAGCGCTGCGACAACGTTTGGCCCTGCGGGATTTGTCGTTGGAGGAGCGGACCGTCCGCCTGTGTTGGAATCGGGCTCACGCCCGAGGCCATCTGAGAACACCGTATGCGCCCGAAATACCTTTGGGGATGCTGACGGCCCTCCCCCATGGAGGTGATTGGTCACGATTGGCGACCTGGGAGGACGCCGGCTTACAGCTAGTTGGGGATCTGTATGAGGACGGGGCGCTCTTGCCCTTCCAGGATCTTATCGACCGCTTCGAGATCCCCCGTGGTGACTTTCTGTTGCACTCGGCCATTGTTCGAGCGATCCAGGCACACTGGAAAAGCGGGCAGGAGGAACCCGCCTTATCTCCGGTGTGCCAATACGTGATGATGTCTGCGGGCACGGTGAAGGCGGTCACTTGCCTTTACGGTAGATTGATCAACGAAGGGTTGGCTCCTCTCACTACTTTGAGAAACCGCTGGGAGGAGGACATTGGCAGGGAGATCCCGGAGACGACCTGGTCCCAGTTCAAGTCAAGTCAAGTCAGAAACACTTTATTCGATTGTTTTAAAATCATAAAAGTATGCTACAGGGCCATATTCAATCATACACACAATTTTTTTTTAAAAACAAGGTTAAAAAAGTTAAAAAGTTAATTACCTGGTCCCAGTTGGTGCGGCGAGCCTGGAAGGGCACACGCCACGCCCTTTTTCAGCTGGTCCACTATTACGTTCTCCATAGAGCGTATCTGACCCCAGTGAAAATTAAGCGATATTTTGCCACGAATTCGGCGGATTGCCCTAGGTGCCCAGCTCAGGAGGCGGACCTCCTCCACATGTTATGGGCCTGCCCGGGATTATCATCCTACTGGGTGGAAGTGGGGAAGACCCTGGAGGAGGTGACGGGGAGATCCTTATCATTTGATGCGGCGGTGGGACTCCTACACTGGTTCCCTCATACCCCCAAGAATAAAATTTCCAGCAAATTTATCGACCTAGGGCTCCTTCTTGCTAAGCGAGAGGTGACCAGGAACTGGAAGGCACGAGTTGGTCCGACAGGAAGTTGATGGCACAGCGAGCTCTTGAAGTGGGCGGCAGGGGAGAGCACACTGAGATACCAACTGGCTTGGAGGCAGCGTAATGAGAAGGCGCAGGAGGCAGCGTTGGAGTGGGAAATGTTAGTGCAGGCCCTCAGGGATTATTGCGCCCCCAGCGACTCTGAAGGAGAAGAAGCGACTCGCCCCGAGTCCCATTAAACATTTGCACTATTAGTCCTGTTGCTTTCCCCATGGGTCCCATAACAGATCCTGTTGCGGTTGTTCCCAGGCGCTGATGGCGGGGTTGGGGGGGAGTTACTTTGGTTAGTAGTATTTTGAGGGTGGGGGTTTTTCTTTTGGGTTTATAGGCTTGTTTGGAAAAGCAGATGACGGACAGTGGATCATCCGGACCAGCTCTGACATCCTTCTGAGCCCCCATTGAATTTCGCCGCCCGACCCCAGGGTTGTGGGCCGGATGGCTGTGTACGGAACTTACGGTGCGGGGACAGAGGGTTGTATTTCGCTGATATTGCTTGTGTTATAATGCTGGTCGATTTTGTAACGATTTACTAATTCCTGCAATAAAAATATATTTAAAAAAAAAAACCAGGGAGTCTGTGCAGTTTCTCCAATCAGGCTGAAACTTAAGTGTGAAGAGCACTCCTCCTCCCCCTTCCATGCCCCTCTCCCATCCTTCCCTGCATTCGCTGGCAAATGATGATAGAACATTGTTTTATTTTTCACCTGCTGGCTCTAAGCCAGTGGGGCAACAATTCTCCGCCATTGCGGAGGAGCCGCCCTGGACCAAGCTATGCCCATGGGTTTTATTGGAGTGGAGAAGGCAGATTATTTTTAAATTGAAGGGGAATTATATAGCTGGACAGGATTTCTAAATATCTTCTGTTGAAAGATTATGGTACATTTGTCTTCAGAAAGTGAAAAAAATAATTGGGGAAAACATTAGAACAGCATAAGTATTTCCAGCCGGTTATAACTCTTCCTTGCAAGATTGACTGTAGCGAGGTTTCGCAATAGGCACCATGCACTCATAACTGCAAAACAGAAACACACCACACACAGAACACAACTGTCAAACTAATAAAAGACATATTAAGCAGGTCCAACATTGTACAAAGCATCCCCCACATTAACAACTCTTTGCCACAAGCAACTCTATGAAGCTCTCCACAGACACATGGCACAAGCTACATCTTCCTGCCCACCAGGGGTGAACCCCAACACCCAGTCCATCCATGATACAACCTTGAACTACACCCAACACACACGTCACTAAAAGACAACAGGCCTGATTCACAGACTAATTTGAGACAAAATCCTAAGCTTACTACCATTTTGGTATTCACAGAAGGCACTTACTCATTTTGGTATTCACAGAAGGCACTTACTCATTTCGGTATTCAGAGAGGTTAGGAGTCCTAACTTTAGGACTCCTAAATGCCTTCTGTGAATACCGAAAGTCTTAAAATTAGGATTTTTCTCAGTTTAGTAGTAGTAAAGTTAGGACTCCTAACTTTAGGACTCCTAAATGCCTTCTGTGAATACCAAAAGTCTTAAAATTAGGATTTTTCTCAATTTAGTAGTAGTAAAGTTAGGACTCCTAACTTTACTACTACTAAACTGAGAAAAATCCTAATTTTAAGACTTTCGGTATTCACAGACGGTATTTAGGAGTCCTAAAGTTAGGACTCCTAACTTCTGTGAATACCAAAATGGTAGTACATGTACCTTTCACATACACTGCACCCTGCCCAGGAGGGTACCTTGGGCCTTCCATAGGGGTGTCCAATGTGTACAGGAAGGGAAGGGTTAGGCCTGGTCAGTGGGGACACTGGCCAAGTTGACATGGCAGTCCACAAGCGGTACTCAGGCACTGCAGTGGCAGGCCTGAGACACCATTTTAGGGCTACCCATGTGGGTGGCACAATCAGTGCAGCAGGCCCACTAGTAGCATTTGAATCACCTGCCCTGGCACACTCAGTGCCCTCTACTAAGGACTTCTTGGTAATACAAATATGCCAATCATGGATAACCAATTACAATAACAAGTTACTCAGGGAGCACTTGCACTTTGACACTGATCAGCAATGGCAAAGTGCCCAAAGCATCTAAACCAGCAAAAACGAAATCCAGCATAGCGTCAAAAATACAGGAAGTAGAGGCAAACAGTCAGGGGAAACCACGCCAAAGATGCCAGGTCTAACAGATATATTATAACTAAAAATAGACCTTCATATTGTCGCTCCCATATATGTTTATTTGTTCCTGGGGGAGTAGACAGTATGTATAAGTAGGGTAGCACAGGCTTTCAAGGTGCCTGGTGTTGTGGTGACTCATGTCTGTCTTGACTCTGCTCTTTTGCGGTCACACTGCTGGCACCCTCAGGGTGTCTTCTGTGCCCTTTTTGGCAATTCCTTGACCTAGTTCTTTTGAGCTTTCGCCACCCCTCAATCCAGTTCCATCCCACTTCAAGGGTCCAGAAGAGCCATGTATGCCCTCCCAACCCCAACCAAAGCTTTGCCAGAAATATAATGGAATACTTTACTTCCTTGTCCTTTAGTGCTCTTTTAAACTTCAAGAAACTACGGTGTTGCCTCTGGACCTGCTGAATGAAGTCAGGAAAAAAGGTTTTCATTGCATTTTCATATGCGACTGGCAGGGCACTCCGGGCAGACTGAAGGATAACCTCTCTGTCTCGAAAGTTAAATATACAGGATATAATACGGTGGCACCCGCACAGAATACGATTAACTTGTTTGACTGAGAAATATATGGAGAGACCCTGTGCTTGTATTCCCTTAACAATGAGGTCCCCACAAATAAGTCCACTGCAAGTCCCTCAGCCCGCTCAAGGAATTCCAAGTATACGCACATTGTTACGGCGTGATCTACCTCTGTAATCTTCCAGGCGAGCATCCAGTATTTTATTGGCTGTTAACAACCCACTTACATGGGTCTTAAGGGTTGACGTTTCATGGTGCAAAGTGGTTGTGGAGCCCACCACCTCCTGAACTCTTGTGCTAATGTTCTGAAGGTCTGGCTCCAGAAGAGAAGCCTCCATTATGGTGGAGTCAATTCACTTTTCCAGCGCTGTGCGGATTCCATTAATCGCCGTCAAGGGATTGTGAATTGTGGGTTGTGGTCAGACGGTCAACAATAGGGGGGTAGTCTGAGGGGAACTCTGAGAATGGTTAGGCATGTATATATAAATGCAATTCATTTTGTGCAAATACTGGGAAAGATCAACACATCTGACGTTCTAACAGTGCATGCAAATCTCCTAAACAAAGCCTGAACAAAATGAAAACCTGCCTCTCCTAAGTATGTGTGAAGTGCTAACAAGATGCGAACCTTTGTTTCCCCTCTGCTGCATTTCAGGTGTGAGGCTCCTGACTGCTGCCAGCCAGGAAACTCCAATAAAAGGAGGCTTGATGACCCCTGAGAATCGGCTTTTGTTATGGCCGAGTATCCCAGCAGGAGTCAGAAATAAGAGAGCCCCCTCCCTGCTTGCAAGTTGTTGTGATCGAAAGCAGACAACAACATGCAGGCGCTGCTGAATGTGTCCCAGTGTTTGAAAATTACACTGGGATGAATTCAGCATCATTTTTTAGTAGGATCCAACTTCTTGGCAGGGTGGACGGCGTCCACCCTGTGAAAAAAGTGGGGGGACGCTGTCCACCCGCGTGGACCCCGAATCGTGCCCTGGGCATAATGGGCTCTTTAGGCAACGTATATTTATCCAATTTCATCTAGTGAATGCCCCACTATCGCATGCCAGTGGTCATAGCGCCCGCAGAGGAGGGTGTGTCACAAGTGGGGTACGTCTGGGCCCGTCAGGGGTCACTCCCCCGCATTTCAATGGGTATCACTGCACACTCCACACAGCCTGTTGATTTTTCCCCCAGTTTCACGAGCCAAACAGATCTGGTGGTTTGTAGGTATAAAGCACGCCCACAATGTTGAATTGTGTAAGTTAACATTCCCTCCAAACAGGCCGCCGCCAGAAAGTGATATCTCTTGCAGCCCAGCAGTCAAGATTCACAGGAGCATCGCAGGCTCCCTAATCACCAAGGATGGATGATGTCTCATGATAGCCAGCGTGAGAACTGCTTCCAGCCTTGATCCGCACATAAGGCTGGCATTTTTCCTGGGTGTGTGACTGTGGCGGTGCCAGCCTTATGTGCGGATCAAGGCTGGAAGCAATTCTCAAGCTGGCTATCATGAGACATCATCCTTCTTTGTCTCTATAGTTTACCTCCTCTTGCACTCACCGGCACCACGAGGCTGGCTGAGAGCGCCTGGGCCCTCCACAGCAATGTGCTCCAGCTGCGCAAGTAGGGCGTTATCGGCCGAGGCGAAGGGGTCTCGTCGGCTGGAATTAGGTTGTTGGACGGTTGACCTGCAGAAGATGCCATATGGGAGATCCCGATGCGGCAGCGGTCTGCGCTGCTTAATTTTGCTTGGCCGGGAGAACAGATCTCCTGCGGCCCGGCGTGCTGGACCAGGCGTGGGTCGTGATGACCCGTACGCCTAGGTCCACGTCTGCTGGTGTGGCTGTGATGGTGGTGGCGTGCCAGGAGGAGCCACCACCGCCCAAATCATGATCGACGGGGAGGGGGCATGGCAAGAGGCAGGCAGACAGCAGCAAGCGCAGGGACAGGCGTCAGAGACACCCCGCGCGAAATCAGAATGACCCGGCCTCACTTCAGAGGCCGGATGGTGTGGGAGGGGGGCTGCCCTCAGTAATATAGGTACGCCTGGGGCCGAGGCTGTTGGCGCGGTGCTTGTGGGGCTTCAAGCCCCGATCACAGTGGGACAGGGGCCGGGGGCATTTCCTGCGATTCGAGTGAGGCCAGTGGGGGGGGGGGGAGAGTGCTACTGTGGAGCCTGCTGCGGAGGACTTTGTCTTGGTGCTGTCAGGCAGTGAGTCGGTTGAGGAGGAAGAGGGGGCCTGGGGGAGCAGCCAGTGGACCTATCTTGCAGAAGAAAGGGTGTGAGCAGGCCACAAGGTGGAAGGGGAAAGGGCCTTTGAAAGCTTCCAGGCCACAGGTTCATTGGGGGATTCCAGGTGGGAGTGCCCCTACCCCTTCCCAGCTACGGGGGCAGACCCCAGATTTGGTAGGCCAGGGGTCATGGTCAGACAGGTGTGACAGCATGTCCCTTAAAAAGAGGATACGCGACCAGCGTCGCATCATCGAGGAAACAGAAATGAGATGGGAGGTACTGTGTGCTGCCATGGAGGCAGGCTGGGGGAGTGCACCCGGGGGGGCGGGAGGGGGGGGGGGTTTGGCCCCGGCGCATTATCGTGACGTAGGGCTAGTGAGTGGACAGGCTACAGGGACCCCAGGGTCACGAGGCGAACGGGTGTGAGCGGAGGGGGCAGGGACTGCCTTGACGTTGCGGAGACCTCAGGCATAGACGGCCTGGGGGTGGGTGCAAGCCAGCAGTGGAGGCTGGCAGAGGCAAGTGTGGGCTGGTGTGGGGCGCAAGATGGCCTCCAAACGCCGGGGCAAAGCAGCAGGGGGGTCCGCTGCGGTCTGTCCTCCACTGAGGGAGCGGGCAACAGCAGTACCTGAGTGCGAGTTTGTGCCTGGCATAAAAGGGAAAGGTACGAAGAGATTGGTGAGTTAAGTGCAGAGGGCGCCTGTGGAGGTGGTGGATTAGGAACAATTGGACTATGATGAGGACAGTGAGGAGTTGGAAGAGGGTGAAGTGTGTGAGGATGTGAATTTGGGGAAGAGCAAGGAGACAACAGGGACGTTTGGTGTTTTACAGGCGCCACAGGCCAGCCCCAGTGGGGCCAAAAAGGCATCTCAGAAGACGGTGGACGCTAGAAGAAAAGACCGGGAGGTGCCCGTGAAACTATCAGGTGAGGATGCCTGGTGGGATGATTGGGATGACGGCCCCAAAGGAGGGAGTAAGAAGGCCTGCCGGTCAGTGGGTATGGGGGATGGGTCAGTTTGGGATGCGGGGGCGCCGGCTGAGTTGGAGGTGGCAACGACGGGGGGAAGCAAGTGGTGGGAGCAAGTGTTCCGACTGACAAGACAGAGGAGCAAGGTGGGAAGGACGGCATGGGGGACAAACATCGTAAGAAGTTTCCGTACATGGGTCTGGCTATGCTGCTTGGGTCTCATTTATTGGAGTAGACAAGGTCTAGGATATGGAAGCATGAGTACCTGGACGTGTTCAAGCTGTTGTACTGAGAGATACAGGCCAAGGAGGGTTCCAAGGAGGAGGAATGGGAGTTGACTAGGCGGCAGAGGGTGCCTGTAAATATGGAGAATTGGACGTTGGTGTTTTTGATTTACGCAAGGATATATTGCGAGAAGCATCTGGATAGGGCGATAGACCGCTTAAGTATATGGACATTATCAGGAAAGCCCAGATGCATTTTGGCGGGTTTGCATGGCTCAGTTATGATGAGGAGTTCAGGGCTAGGATTAGTGTTAACCCGGATAAGCCTTGGGGGGAGGTGGATCAGGAACTCTGGGTGCAGTGGATGTCCTCCACGCAGTCGGTGGCATCTACTCATATGGCCAGCGGCCTCCCAGTCTCGTACCGGCTGTTTCAGTCGAGTCCCACCCAGCCGGGGGCGGGAGGGCAGGTAGTTTCCACCGGATCAGAAAGTCAGACCACTTACACTGGGGCAACAGGTCAACCGCCCAAGCCCACAGGGGCCACAACAGGGGCCTGCTGGAACTTTAATAAAGGTTTCTGCAAGCAACACCCTTGCAAATTCAAGCTTGAGTGTTCCAAGTGTGGCAAACACCACCTTGTCACGCAATGTTTCACTCTTGCTACTTTCTCCGAGCAGTGGCGGATTACTAAAGGACGTGGGTAAGCTGGGCCAAAGGGCTCCTACACCGGTTGACGTGGAGGCCATGGTCCATGGCTTTCTTGGTACCCTGATAGAGAGGCGGCATTGAAGATTCACTGAGGGCTTACGGAGGGATCTCGGGTTGGTTATGGGGGTCCTCAGGAGCAGAGATGGGCAGAAAACTTGATGTCAGCGAAGGAACTGGGGGTGGTGGTAGCAAAATTGCGGAAAGAAGATTTGGAAGGCAGGATTGTGGGACCGTTTGAAACTTGGCCGGTCCCGGACCTCATTATCTCACCTTTGGGGGTGGTGCCCAAGAAAGAGCAGGGGGAGTTTCGGCTGATTCATCATTTGTCCTGGGCGGAGGGGAGATCAGTGAATGATTTTATTGAGGAGGAAGATTCCAGGGTGTTGTATGCTTTGGTTTACGATGCCATCGGTTTGGTGCGGGTGTGTGGTCGGGGGCGGAATTGGCGAAGTGTGACATCAAATCTGCGTTTCGCCTCCTTCCCATTCATCCTGCGGATTTCTCCCTGCTGGGGATGCAGTTTAATGGGCAATTTTTGATGACAAGGTCTTGCCTGTGGGTTGTGCGATTTCCTGCGCTTTGTTTGAGACGTTCAGTTAATTTCTGCAATGGGCTTTTATGGACAGTAATGGGCATCGGCTAGTGTCTTACTATCTAGATGATTTTTTGTTTGTCTGGCGAAGGTAACCAGGGGAGTGTGAGGAGGCCCTTATACAGTTCCAGAGTTTGGCCCAGGATTTTAGAGTTCCTTTGTTAACTGAAAAGACAGCTGGGCCCAGTTGTTGATTGACGTTTTTGGGTATTGAACTGGATTCCATTGCATGGTTGGCACGTTTACCAGACCAGAAGGTTGTCAGGCTTTTCTGCTGCATTTGATTGGGGAAAGGAAGATTGATCTGAGGGCGGTGCAACGTCTCCTGGGGTTGTTGAACTTTACGTGCCGGGTTGTGCGGGCTGGGAGGACTTTTTGCAGATGCCTTGGCATGGCCATGTCTAGGGCAGTGTTCCCTCATCACAGAGTCAGGGTTACGATGGGGGTCCGGTCGGATCTGCAGGTGTAGCATAGTTTCTTGTCTGACTTCAACTGTGTGTCACTGGATTTTGTGAATGATAAGATGATTTGGCAGGTGCAACTCTTTTCCGACGCTGCTGGCGCTGCTGGTTTTGGGATTTTCTGGGACGGAAGGTGGTGCGTGGCACAGTGACCAGCTCAGTGGCTGAACCAGGGCAGGAGCATTGCTTTTCTGTAATTTTTCCCACTGCTTGTTGCACTGAAGGTGTGGGATCCGGAGTTTCAGAACAGGTCGGTTTTGTTTCATGTGAACAACATGACAGTGGTGGATTTGGTGAACAATCAGAGGGTGAGGGGCCTGTGAGTGCTGCGCTTACTGCAAAGTTTTATTCTACTATGTTTGCGATTCAATGTGCTTTTTCGCGCGCAACATGTCCCATGTGCAAGCAATGACATTGCGGATGCATTGTCTCGTATACAGTGGCAGTGTTTCAGAAGGCTGGCGCCGGGAGCGGAAGCTTACAAGACCAAGGTGCCGGAGGGTATCTGGCTCTGGGGGATGTGAGAGTAGTGGGCCTGGTGGAAAAATCTATAGCAGACTCAAGGAGGCGCTCTTACAGGTTGGCGTGGTCTGAATTCTGTGCCTTTCTTGTCTGGAACAGTGAGACATGGCATATGCCCAGGCACAACTGTGAGCAGGGAGTTGTTCAATATATCCTGGATTACATGGATAGGGGACTGTTGCAGATGACGATCTCAAGAAAACTGGCAGGGATTTCCTTTTATAGCATGTTGTACTTAGGTTTTGATCCAGCTAGGAGTGACTTGCTGAGCAGAATGTTGAAAGGCTTGGGTCGGGAGAAGGGGGAGGGGGAAGGGGGAGGAAAAGCGCTTAGAGAGGCGATCACTTTTGACTTGATCCAATGCTTGTTGGCCACGTTGTCGCATTGCTGTTACGATGGCTACGAAGTGGCATTGTTCCCTTTGTGCATGATTTGGGTGTTTTTTGGGGCTTTTCGGGTGTCAGAGTTAGTGGGGACAAGTGGCAAACCCGGGAGTGTGTCTGAAGATGTGCGGTTGGATGGGATGCGTCGGGGTATCTGGTTGGGTCGTTCTAAAACGGGCCAGGTGGGAAGGGGCAAGTGGGTGTTCCTGGGTGAGAGTGGCTGTGCCGGGGTGTGCCCGGTGCGAGAGTGGAGAGAATTTTGTCTCAAGGCATGAACAACAGTGGGGGAAATATTTTGTCATGCTTCTCAGAAGCGAGTGACAGCTTTTCAGTTGCTAGCGGTGTTGTGGATGGCGCTGCGGCGCGCGGGCAGTGACCCTGCTAGGTACGGGACGCATTTATTTCGGATAGGTACGGTGACGGCGGCAGCAAGGTTGGGATGGTCATGGGAGGAGATAAGGAGAATTGGGCGTTGGAGATCTTGCTGCTGCAAACGCTATGTGCGCAAATGACGGAGAACGGTGTGTTGGGTAGGTGGTAGGGCTGCTGGAGCGGTGGAACTTTTTGTCAGCTGTACTAATCTCTTTTTCCTTCGTAGGTTGCGTTGGGGGTCCGGGAGCCAAGATGGTTACCTGGATTGTCGGACACACTTTTGTTCATTGGGCTTCCAAATATGCAGACAGACAGGTGTACGGCCGTAGCCTGGGCCTACAAAGCAGCCACCTTGAGGTCCATTGGTGGGGTAAGAGTGGGAAGCGCTGGAGAGCTTTGTTGCCCTGGCTGACAAAAAAGGTGGCTCAGCAGGGCTGCCCAACATGATTGTTATCCACTTGGGGGAAAATGACTCGGTCAAGCAATCAGAAGTGCCCCTACTACCTCTGATGCAACGAGATTTGGAGGCTGTTGAACTTGGCCCTTTTGGCAGGTTCACACTGAAACGTTTTTGCATTTTCCTAGGCTGTTTCTGTAACCTGGTGTTGGTGAGTTTAGTCCTCTGCGCACTTTTTCACTGTGGTCCAGTGTAAAGTGCGTACGTTCTCTGTGTATGTGTGGTGAGAGTGGCCTGCCCTCCCATAGAAATGCATGGGGATATGTGTGTCCATGGTAGTTCCTGATGTGTGGGAGTGCAGGGGCGAGTTTGGTTTGTGCAAACTCGTGAGATTAAATGCTGCACGATGGTGTGCGTAGATTTAATGTGTCTAGTAGAGAAGTGACATTTTTAGAAGTTGGTATTTCAGTGTGCAGTGAATGTGAATTGACTGTCTGGCTTGTGGTTGACAGGAGCTGGCTGGTGTGCTTGGCTCCAGGAGTCAGGATAGGTCTGCCCGGTGGTGAATGGGGAGATCTGCATGTAGATGGGAGGGAGGTGTTGCACCTGGGACCTGAATAGGAATGTGCCTCCCCTCCACAATGCTGGCTCCACCCCCTGTGATGCGTCTGATGTCCCTAGCCTGTCCAGTGAAAGGGAGAGAGGGGCTGAGCAAAACAAAGTGCTCAAGAGTTCCCCTGAACCAGTTGTAGCTGGTTCTCCCATTCCCTGCACCCTGTACACAAAGGAAAGTGCCATATAAATATAGAGGCTGTGTCACCCTGAAGCTGTTCTGCTTTGGATCCTGACCCTGCAGGGCGAGCTGCTGCTTGGGCCCAGGGGGGCTGCCATAAGCGCTTGCCTCCCCGGGCCCTGCATGGCCCCTGGATGCTCTAAGGACTATTGGTACTTTGTGCTGTATTCTCTTTATTCCTAGAAACTTCCAGCGCTCACCTTGTCGCGAGCGCTACCTTTCCCCAAGGACATTTTCTGCCTGCTGGATCTTTTGCCCTTGACATTTTGGACATAGCGCCCCGTGAGCGCTGTAATTCCCTTGCCCAAGAGGTTCTGGGGCTGTGCAGTGTCGCCCTGCTGAGAGGGAATCCCCAGATTAGGGATTCCCCCATGACACCTGCAATGCGGGTGCCCACCCCGCTTATTTTTATTTAAATGTGCATTTTTTCAATTAGTCTGCGAGTGCCCACCCTGCGACTTTGTTTTATGGTTGGAGCGGATGCCCACCCCGCTTTACATCTTTAATGTAGAGGGAGCCTACCCCTCATAGTGCCCAAGAGAATTTACCGCCGTGGCCCGTTGGTGAAAACGGAAGTCAGACAGCATTGTGCCTGGCGGCGGGCGGGACTTCCGGGTCATCGGAGAAAGTCCCGCGCACGCAGCCGCCGCCTGGGAATCCGCCCAGGTGAAGAGGCTGGCGCCTGCCCATGCGGGGCTCCCATGGCTGAGGGAGAGCCCCGCGGGCGCCAGCACGTCGAGAAGGTGGTGGCCGGAGTGGAGTGAAGCCCCGGGTCCCAGGAGGGGGCCCAGGTGAAGAGAGTGCAGCCAGAAAAAGGAAGTGCCGGCAGTGCCTCGCGGGCTCCATAGCGAAGTCCCGGGTCCCAGGAGGGGGCCTGGGTGAAGTGGGGAGAGATGCATCAGCTGTTTGGCGGGGATCCTGTGAAGATCAGGGAGGCCCCACACAGATCACACAGAACACCGGCGAAGTAGGGAAGATCCCCAGCGCCAGTCCCGAAGTGCAGCACAGGGTTCTGCTTATAAAGCCGGTGAATGGATCCTCAAGATGGGGACAGTGTGGGGACCTGAGCAGTACCGGCGTAGCGGGCCGCTCCACCTTTGGGAGACCTGTTACTTTGTGGGACATGTATTGGCTTCAAGAGCCAGCGCGCTCTAACAAGAGGGGACAGTGTTCTTTTCAAATGTATTGGCCTCATTGTTTTCCGAGCCAAAGATGGCTCCACGGATTAGGGGGCATGTGTTAGGGGACAGAGCCTGCGGGGCTCCAATGCTTAGCCTACCTTAGTCTTAGAGCCTGCGTGGCTCCAACATAGGGGCAGAGTTTTGATAAGAAGCCCCAGTGAGGCCCCCTAGGGCACAGTCGTGCCAGGGCCCATTTTTCCTACTTGATCAGAGCCCCCGAGGCTCCAGAGAGGCTCATGTTTTGTTTCTGAGCCTGCCGGCTCCAAACCTTTGGCGCAGTTGTTGTAAGGGCTACTGAGAGCCCATGCCATATTTATGACTTTAGCAGCTGCCCAGCAAGTAGTGGGCAGCTGCACCGTTTAGGCGTCATTCCTGAGAGAGTCCCTGAGAGGGACAAAAGTGGCACAGGGGTTCCAGGCCTTCCACAGCTGTGCAGCACTTAGTGCCTGCTGCAGCGTTTAGGCCCTGTTATTGTTCTCAGCTGCCCAGCAAGTAGTGGGCAGCTGCAACGTTTAGGTTTTCGCAGATGGCGCACCCCTGACTGGCGCTGCCTAGGCAGCGCGCCCTGACATTCTGGACACAGGGCATTTGAGCCCCTTTGAAGATGGCCAGTTTGCTAGGGGGATGGTTACTTTTATAGGGCGCTAGGCCCTAATGTGATTTATGTGCTGATGTGATTGTGGTGCTAGGCAATGTAACACTATTTAGTATGTTTTATGCACCCTGTGTTTGATACCTCTAGATATGGTTTAGGCTTATGAGGTTGTTTTACCTATTTAGGTTTTTATAAGTGAGATTATGTTTCACTCTGTGATTTACGCCCCTAATGTGAGTTATACTTAGGAGGTAGGGTCTAATGTGTTTAGACTAGTGAGTAAATTGCATAATGTGTTTATGCTGGTGAGGTTGGCGCAGGACATTATGTAAAGTTATGTTACAGGTTGAGGTAGAGTACAGTGATTACCAGTGGCTACTGGTTGTAGGTTTATGATCTATTTTTACTTGTACCAATATCTGCTAAGTGTTGATCCAGACAATGGCCCACATGCCCCTGTCCTGTGTAAATAATCCCTTGTGAATTTGCCCGTGCCAGGTGGCACAGTGTAGGTTATGTGTTTACCATTCTAATGTGTTATGAGAATACAAGGGCTACTTTTATATAACCTTGTGTGGAGTTCCTTTTGTAGTGTGCCTGGGTTGTTGTTGCTGTGTGCGTGCGCAAATGCTTTACACATTGCGTCCGGGATAAGCCTGACTGCTCGTGCCATACTACCAAGGGGGTGAGCTGGGGTTATCTTTGGCGTGTAACTCCCTTGCCCTGACTAGAGTGGTGGTTTCTGCCTGGCTTTGGCACAAGTCTTAGACAACCAGAAATCCCAGTTCTAACAGAGGCCATGAGGAGCAATCTGGCTGGTGCCTGTATTGTTTGGACTGAGTTTGTGCTGCAGCAAATTTGGAGGGGGGCACTGAAGACTGCAGCCGTTGAAAGGGCGAGGCAAAAGTTGAATCTGGCTATGAGAATTTTTTGTGGTGATCTTAGGATCAAAGAAATTGCTCACGTGAGGCTGAGGCTCGAGGAGCCCCATCTCTTTCGCGATGATGGAGTGCACATTTCGTACATGATGTGTGCATACTATTTGATGGAGATGAGGGATTAAGAGCGTGGAGTGGGTAATGCACGATCACACGGCCGAACTCCACCGTACGCTCACGATGTGGAGGTGTTACTCTGGACGGGGGAGTCATCACCACCCCTGGAAGAGTCCGGCTGGTGTAGTTTGTGCTGCGGGGGGCACGCACCCCCATTACTCCACCGCTGCTGCTGCAATCGCCGCCCCCGCCGCATATGGTAACAAATTGAGGCCGCTGCTTGAGCATGTTCACCAAGCAGCCAGCTCCGCCATTCAGCCGGTATCGCTCAGAGCCAGCGTAAGTTTAACACCACTGGTAGCACCACGGAAGACTCTCGCTAAGCAGTAGCGGAATGCTGCCGGGTGCCAGATAATGTGACAGAGCCGCTAAATAAAGCAGTTATCTACTTTGGCAGTAAACCATGTCCCCTCCAAGAAAATGTAAATCTTGGTTGTTATTCCTACCTATAATGTTTATCAATTCTCCTCCAGCTGTTGATTACAGGTTAGGAACTTGGTGATGCTATGGTCAAGATGCTTAAGAGAATTTGTGTGTTTTACAGATCCTAAAATCAATCAATCAATCAATCAATCAATAACTTGGGACATCCTTCATTCTTACATTCTCTTCATCCATCATTCTGTCTCGTCGTTTACCTACCCACCCATCCATTCATCAATCTTTTTTTCTCAATTCATCCTTCTGTTCATCCAATGATCCTTCTCTCCATCCTCCCATCCATTCATCCTTCTATCTCTCTAAACATGCACCCTTTTATTCTCCATCCATCCTTCGTTCCATCACCTTCTCTTTTTCCAACTATTATTTCACCCTTCTGTTAAGACATCTACACACCCTTCTTAATTTCCCTCCATCCTCTTTCCAGCCTTCTTGGCATTATTTTCCCCATTCCCCCATCTGTGCCTCCCACCTTCCCTTCTGTCTTTTGTTTCGTTTGCTCTTGTTGCATGTCTTGCTCAACTTCAAAAATCCTATTATAAAGCAAAATGATGCCTTGGACTCAACTAGCACAGTATTACTTCAAGAATGGGACCACTAAATTATCTCATCCTATACCCAATCTGTCGTATTTAGGTGAATCAAATTCTTATATTTCATTTTCTCAGGTCACCCACTTTTATATAGAGAACACCACAAACAATATGTTTATGTATTTGATTTTAATTTAATTATAACATAACCTAGAATCAGACTTTTTATTCAGTTGAGTCTATTTTTGCCACATTTAGACAAACAAACATATACAAATACATCACTTTTTACATATATATATATATATATATACAATATATACACACATTGATACACTAATCTTGCAGAGTATTCAAATAGCCCAATTATTTTCACAGGATGCTAGCTCTTAGTACGGCTTCAGCATTCCTTAAGTAGTAAGCTCCTCCAGACCTATTTACAAGGGAGTATACCAGATCGTTTTTTAATTTTTTGATCTGTTCAATGTCCTTTTCACTCCTTGTGAAACCATCTATTTCATGTATAGTTTCCAATATTTTTAGGCTGGGGTCTTCTCTCAAACAAAAGTGTCGACGCGTTTCAGCCCTCTTACTATGGGCCTCTGGCTAATGCAACGGTCCGGAGTTGCTTTGTAAGGGCTACCAACCACGTGAATTTTTGTAGGAAAGCCCTGAGTCATCAGTAGAATACGGACCGTTGCATTAGCCCAAGTCCTGATGAGGCCCATAGTAAGAGGGCTGAAACGCGTCGACACTTTTGTTTGAGAGAAGACCCCAGCCTAAAAATATTGGAAACTATACATGAAATAGATGGTTTCACAAGGAGTGAAAAGGACATTGAACAGATCAAAAAATTAAAAAACGATCTGGTATACTCCCTTGTAAATAGGTCTGGAGGAGCTTACTACTTAAGGAATGCTGAAGCCGTACTAAGAGCTAGCATCCTGTGAAAATAATTGGGCTATTTGAATACTCTGCAAGATTAGTGTATCAATGTGTGTATATATTGTATATATATATATATGTAAAAAGTGATGTATTTGTATATGTTTGTTTGTCTAAATGTGGCAAAAATAGACTCAACTGAATAAAAAGTCTGATTCTAGGTTATGTTATAATTAAATTAAAATCAAATACATAAACATATTGTTTGTGGTGTTCTCTATATAAAAGTGGGTGACCTGAGAAAATGAAATATAAGAATTTGATTCACCTAAATACGACAGATTGGGTATAGGATGAGATAATTTAGTGGTCCCATTCTTGAAGTAATACTGTGCTAGTTGAGTCCAAGGCATCATTTTGCTTTATAATAGTTTTCATTGACCCAGATGCCATTGGGTTACCGGGTTTTCCCTGTTTTTTGAAGAAACAACTCCAAAAATCCAGCATGTTATTATTTTGCAGTAGTTTACACATCCAGCACTGTCCCTGCATACGAAGGGTAAAGAAGCGCCAGTAAAATTTCTAGGCATTCGCTTGTGAGAGAAATACACTGTATGGCTACTTAGGCTTCAGCAGAGACATTCTTTCATTGGACTTTGAATGCTTCCTCTGGAAATGACTCTAAGTTTGGGCAGGAGGTTTTTATCTAATGTTACTCAGGCCTAAGCATCAGAGAATTGCCTATTTCCCGATGCCTTTTTGGTCCAAGTCTGCCATCTTTTTCTTACGACAATCCTCCGTCTCAACAGGTGAGCAGCCTACCCACGAGATGACGATGTGAAAGATCCAGGATGCAAGGGTGGGATAAAGTTACCGTAGGATATTTCCATTGGTCCTCAATGTCTTGCTCACCTATCAGCCAATGGTCAGAAAAGGTACAACAACTGGTTCATTGTCCAATGAAGGTCTTGCGAGAGTGATGTGATATCAAGGGAGTAGCCAGAAAATTTAAATACCCCCCACTTTCATCCATCCCTCGAATGCCATCTGGTGACTAAAGCGATTAAACTCTAGCCACTCTAGATGAGGTCCCTTAATCCAGCCTTTTGCCCATCTATTTCTCCATCCTTTAAGCCTTTCATGCATCCATCCATCTATCCATATTTTCATATTTCCACCCATACACACATCGTTTCACCATTCCATCCATCTACCCTCTCATTATTACTGTCTTGCATCCATCCTTCCACTCACACTTCCAACCATTCCTCTATACTTTTACCCATTCATCCATCCATTCATTTTCATCCATTCACCCTCCTTTTATAAATACACCAATTCATCTTTTCAGCCTTCTATTCTCCCAGCCTTTCATCATTGCAGACACTTTCTTTCACCCACCTATGTAATTCTTGCTTTCCCCTTCCATTCATCAGTTATTTTATCCTTGCATTCATTCTTTCATCCACAGTCCCTTCCATATTTTTATATGTCCTTCCTTTTGCTATTTCTTCCGAACCTCTCTCCCACTCTCTCATTCTTTCCATCTCTTTTTCTCTTAATTTCTTTGCTGTGGTTCACTCATGATCACTGGGTTGTTAATCATTTTTCCTTTACTTTTTTGATTTTGTAATAGCTTTCTCTGCAAAGCTGCTGCCAGGACAGGGTCATAAATAACAATATTTCTCAACACCAACCCCGCTTAAGCGATGAAAGCGGAGGTTGACTACGCCACTGTGTGACGAGCATGGGTGTGCACATGCCTATGTGCACTGGCACGCAAAATCTCTCTAAACAGCACTAGAGCAGCGTAGGGGCTTGCTAGTCGGCGTCAGTATGCAGGAAAATTGTTCTTGGGAAAAGAGCCTAGCCCTTTCTAACATCTGGGTATTTTTATCTCATATTACTAAATACGCCATATTAAGTCACGCTCACCCAGGGACATCTTTTTTTTTTGAAAATCTGTTTATTAGCATAGTGATCAGAGCAAAAACACAGAGTCATTATTGTATCAATGAATCAGAATGGAACATGTTCCCGCTTGCACAGTAGTAATAGTTACATAGTACATTGTGATTTTGTTCTTTTTCCTCCCTGAATGAGTGCAACAAACCCATAAGAACCAAAATAAACCCTCCCTCCACCCTCAAGAATCCCTCCCGACACTCCTACTGTATGCGCATAAACATCAGATTGTACATTGGCTACACCCATGTTACTGTTTACCCCGGCAGTGTCTATGCACACAGTCAGTCAGGGGCAGAATCATGAACAGCACGGGATCTCCCGTACTATCGTCTAGTGCACCACAGTTTGAAACGGTACATGGAATCTCAAGAATAGCAGGACGCATTTAATGCATGTGCAACGAATCATTAGAATCCCCATCGTCCCCTGTTTCAAACATTCCCAGTATGGCAAACCAGTCCAGTGAAATCGGTGTTTTCCTAAGGCCTCTACGTTCCTCTAGTTGCAGTGCTCCACCCTCCACCCTGCCCCAACGTGTCACTTGCGCTTTCCATAAATCAGGATCCGGTGGCCTTGGTGATTTCCACCTCATCGTGATTGCTCGTTTCGCTAGCAATAGGGCCATGTCAGTAAAACGTGTTGCCACGCTCCTTGTACGTGCCGTTGGTCCCAGCCCCAGGAGTGCATATTCTACGGTGAGTGTTTGTGGCAAGGAGCCTGCTCCTTTGAGCAGGTCATTAATAGTGATGCAATAATAACCTAGTTTGGGGCAGTGCCACAACATGTGTACTAGCGATACGTCATCCGTGGCGCATCGGGGGCATGTGTCAACAGCATCAGGGAACATCCTGTGTATGCGGTGGCGTCAAGTAGGCTCTATGTAGTAACATCAGCTGGATGAACTTGAACTTGGGGTTTCTGGCTACCTTCTTGGGAAATTGGATGATGCGTTCCCATTCCTTGTCCCTTAGCGGCCTCCCTATATCTCCTTCCCATTTCGTCCTGAGAGGTGATAGTGTGACCGCTCTCCCCGTTCTGATGCTAGCGGTGAGCCACTTAGTTAGGTGGCTACCCGTCCCCATGAGGTACTGCATCGTTGGCAAGGGGTTTGTGAGTGGTTCCCATCCCTCGTGTGCCCACCTACTTGTTACAAAATGGCGAAGGCCAGCATGCAGGAGGAACGAGTCCCCAGGGACACCATGCGTGGCCCTGAAGTCTTCAAAGGACAGCAGTTGTCCCTCGGTAAAAAGGTCTCCTATATGTGTCACCCCAGCGTCGTGCCAGGACATAAGTTTGTGCGTTGTGAGCGGTCCCGACTCTAGTGGGATTCCCAAAAGTGGAATTGTGGGGGCATAGGACGTCGTCGGGGACGTGTATTTCAACGCCTTCCGCCAGTATAGTACAGCAAGTCGGAGGAGCGGTGGGGCGTCTCTCGGTAGATCTGAGCGGGGTAAGAGCAATGCATGAATTTTCCCTTTAGCGTGATCTTCCTCTGTCATGTTAATCTCGTGGAGGTTCCGACCCGCTAGCCAATAGGCCAGCCATTGTAGTTGGCACGCGTAGTTGTAGGCCCTGAAGTCTGGTACTTCAATGCCTCCGGATCCAAAGGTGAGCTGTAGTTTAGCAAGGCCTATGCGCCTGCGCGTGTGCCCCGGTCCCCATACGAGTTCCGTGAGGAGTGTGTCTAGTGTTTTAAATGTCGCCGCAGGGATCAGGAATGGCAGGTTGGTGAAGTAGTAAATGAGGCGGGGAAGCATTACCATTTTGGAGATGGCCACTCTGCCGGCCACCGATAGGGGCAATGACAGCCAAATTGGATTTGCGTTTTCAGTGCTCTCATGGCCCTTCTGAGGTTGCCATCTACCATTACTTCGGCATCCCTGTAAATGTGTATCCCGAGATATCGGAAGGTGGTGTCTGCCATTTGGAATGTGTGTGGTGCGAAGGGTAGAGGAGCGGACAAGCCTGCGTCCGCAAAGGTGAACCCGTAGGACTTGGGTTCGCTTATGGTGAGGCCTGATAGTGACCTGAATTCCTCAATGATTTGAGGTATGGGGTCCAGGTTGCCCCGCAGATCATGGAGATATAAGATAATATCGTCGGCGTAGGCGGACACTATGTGTGTCGTCCCGTGCCTCCGAATGCCACAGAGGGGGGCCGCCGTCCGGAGTTTACAGAGCAGCGGTTCGAGGGCCAGGATAAATAGGAGCGGGGAGAGTGGGCAACCTTGCCTGGTGCCTCTCGCTATGGCTATTGGTCCTGAAATGTGTTTGGAGGTACGCACCCGAGCCGTGGGTCGGGTGTATAGCAGTTTGACCCAGGCGATATATTCGGGTGGAATCCCGAATTTCGCGAGCGTAGCGAATATGTAATCCCATCTGAGGGAATCAAAGGCTTGTTTCAAATCCAATGAGATGCAGCCCTCGGTGCCCAAGTCCGCCGGGTCTCGCAGCATCAGCTGGGCCAGCCTTCTAAGATTCATAGCCGTGCTTCTTCCCGGCACAAAACCACACTGGTCGGGATGGATCAGTTGCGGAATGAATTGTGCCAATCGCGTCGCTAGCACCTTGCTCAGAATCTTATAATCGATGTTGAGGAGAGATAAAGGTCTGTAGTTAGCCAGGTGCATCCCATCTTTACCCGGTTTTAAGAGGGAGGTTATTAATGCTTGTAGGGATGACTGTGGCAAGGAGGTAGTCCGCAACGCTTCCAGATAAATAGCGTGTAAGCGCGGGGCTAGGAGATCTACGAATGTTGCATAGAACTCGGCCGGTAGGCCGTCCGTCCCAGGGGCCTTGCCCCTCGGGAGAGCGTGTATCGCTTGCCTAATCTCCGCTATCGTAATGTTACGCTTCAAGTCCTTGCATTGTCTGTCGGTGAGTTGGGGTAGTTCTAAATCCCTCATAAATTCCTCAAGTGCAGCCTCTGAGAGGTGTTGGTGGGGGCCATAGAGTGTGGTGTAGTAGTCTTTGAATGCAGTATTGATTCCTACTTGAGTCGAAGTCAGTATCCCTGCCTGGTCAATTATTTCCAAAATCGGATGGTACACTGGAGAGTCTTGTATAATACGGGCCAGCAGGGGGCCAGATCTATCCGCCTGTGTGTGCTGTCTATTAGTGTATTCCCTGTAATCTAATAATCTCAGGTCTTCTAGTAGCTTGGCGTGTTTTATATGTGCGTCCTGCAGTGGTGTGAAGTGTGTATTCGTGCCCGCAGCTTCACTCTCCAGGGACGCCAGTTTAGCCTCCACCTCTTTTAGATTATTGATCACCTCCCGCCTCCTGCCCACCCGGGTGGCCATCGCCTCTCCTCTGAGGAAGACTTTGAAGGTGTCCCACTCTATTTGTCGGGTGCTGGCGGTATGTGCGTTCGTGTCGAAGTAGGATTCAATGGCGTCTGACAAGGACGACCTGAAGACCGTGTCTTCAAGCAATTCCGTGGGCAATCCCCAAGTCGGGATGGGAGCCAGTAGTCGGCCCCATTGCCAAGTGAGTTCGACAGGGTTATGATCCGAGAGGGTCTTTCCCATGTGCTGAGCCTGGACAATCGATCCCGTCAGGGAACGGGAGCAGAATATATGGTCTATTCTGGTGTGTAGTTGGTGCAGTGGGGAGAAAAAGCTATATTCCCTGTCTAGTAAATGTGTGCTGCGCCTTGCTTCCGCCAAATCCCAACCCTCCGCTCATTGTGCCAGTGCGTCCGCCTGCTTCCTGCTTTCGGTGGCATGCAGTGGGGGGTGTGACCTATCCAGAGCAACATCTAACACAGCGTTGAAATCCCCCCCGATCACCCAGTGGTAATCAGCCCAATCCGCAAGGATCCCGTTGACATTCACCAAAAACTCTGATTGACCTGAATTCGGTGAATACACACAACCAAGCACGACTGCATCCCCATCCAATAAACCCCTTACAAACACTTATCTACCCTCTTTGTCGATTCTCTGCTCTATCAGTTTAAAGGGAACAGAATTGCGAAGCCAAATAGCTGCCCCCCTAGAGAACGCTGAATAGGACGTGGCGAAGAGTTGCCCTCTCCATTTCTTGCGCAGTTTCATATTTTCGGAACTGTTCAAGTGTGTCTCTTGCAGGCAAGCTATCATGATTCCCCTACGGTTGAGTTGGGCCAGTATCCTGTGTCGTTTGTGAACCGAGCCCATGCCCCGCACATTCCAGGTGTACAAGTGGTAAACATTAAGTGGCCCCATGACTGACCGTGTAATGCAGTAATGTTGAGCTCATGGGTGTCCATGCCAAATATGTCGTACTACAGGAGAGGAGTGTCATGCAAACAGTTAACCCCTTAACATTAAGGTCCCCAGGCCAACGGGCTCGGGAGCCGAACCAAGATGCCCAACGTGGGCATAAGTCAACCAGTTCCATGTGCATGTGGTGGGGGGAGTAGACCACTCGTGCCTGTCTCTTATTGGCCTGCAATGGCATGGTAGCCCTCCATAAACTAGGCCCTCTGGCAACCCACCTTGTGCAGAGAGTGAGATCGTTCATACATTACCACCCGGAGAGTGTTCAAGGTGCTGCTGCTTAGAATTCTGCTGCCATCTGAGCCGTGATCTTAGGGAACAATTGCAGGCTGTCCACCGATCCTGACACTTCGGTGTGTGTGTCAGTGGTGACAGTGGTCCGGTCACCGGCTGCTCCCGCGTCGTGTGCGGCGAGCGCCTCCTCCGTCAGCTGCACCACTGATGATTGATCTGCTAGCCGGTCCACTGTAGCCTGTGCCCTCGGCGGTGACCCCGTCGAGGGGGTTCGTCTGGTGTTGGAAGCGGTGTCCCTCCGGTCCGGCGGACTCCCATGTCTGTCGCTCCCGGCATCGGCAAATGGGTCCTGCGAGGCCGGTGGTGTTAGCGTTACCTCCATCCATTCCTCAGCCTCCTCTGGCGAGTCGAAGAAGTAAGATTTGTTACCATGTAGGATCTTGAGGCGTGCGGGGAACAGGAGTGCATATTTCAAGTCTCTCTCTCGCAATTTGCACTTCACTCCCATGAAGGTGGATCTGGCTCGTTGTACAGTGGGCGTGAAGTCAGGATATACGGAGACATTCTTGTCCTCATAGCGTATTGGCGCCTTCTCTCGAGCCACCCTCAGCACAGTGTCACGATCCTTGTAGTGGAGGGACGAGGGGGCGCTCCTGGTTGCGGGGGTCTCGACGGCATCCTATGCGCCCGTTCCACACTGTACAGGGCGGTAAGATCCTCCGGGCCCACCATTTTCCGTAGCCAATCTTCCACGAATTGGGTAGGGTTTCTCCCCTCGCTTCGTTCCGGAATGCATAGGCTGCGGACGTTGTTGTGGCGGGCACGTCCTTCCGCATCGTCCACCCTGTCCCACAGCTGTTTGAGTTGTTTCTCCATGCCCTCCAGCTTCGCAGAGTGTTCTGTCTGCTGGGGTATGAAATCGTTCAGCGCTATTTTTTGCTCCGAGACTCGCTCTGCCAGTTTGTTATGATCAGCTCGGAGCAGGGAGAGGCCCGTCGCCATGCTGTCTATGCGTGATTCCAGCGTGTGGCACGTATTTCGTTGAGGATAAGATCCAGTTTGGCGTCCTGCGATCCTTTCCTTGTCGGTGGGATAATGTCCCCATTTGAGGAGGCTACTGGGTCCTCCGAGCCCGTGGATTGCATGTCCGCCGGCGCGCCGTGGTCCTGGGTCCTGCCCCTGTGCCTGCCCATTGATCTAGGAAGCAGGGTGGCGCTGTAGAAGGTGCACTCACCGGTCCCGGCCTGTACAGTCGTCCTCACACAGCGCCGAAGGGCAGCAACGCAGTCCCTTGAGCCAACGGGAAGGAGGCAAGTGTTAGGCAGGTCCCCAGAACCAACAGAGTCAATGGTGCTGCGGTAATGGTAGCGCCTCTGGTGGGTGTGGTGGCGCCCTGCGAAGGGTCCTGCGTTCGGCGATAGTCTTGACCTCAGCGAGGTGATGAGGGAGGGCCACGGACCGCAGGCGGGGGGGTCATGTCAGAGGCTGGAAGGAAGGGAAGTGCCGCTCGCCCGATCCAGCAGCAGGGATCTCGTGGTCAGTGGCCCGCCCGCGGGCCGCCATGTGGTTGAACCCCGTGAAGGTGCTCGGGGGCCCTCACCCTGGTGACGAGTGCAGGGGCCGTGTGTGGGTGTCGCAGTGTGTCCTCAGTGCCTCTGTCCCCTGGTTGGCGCAGTGCGTTCCAGGCAGGGTAGGCCGCCGTACCAGTCACTCGGGGAATCCGGGGCCCAAAGGGAAGACAAGATGGCGACTGTAGTACCGCCGCAGCGCCAGAGTGCACCGCGCTGTTGGTGCGTGGCTCAGGCAGCGGTCTCGGGTCCCCGGGTGCCAATGATGGTCCTCTCGCTCCCCCGGCCCCACTCTCCTCACCGGCTCTCAGGTCTGTGTGAGCGCCTCCGCACCGTGCAGGCGGGCGCTGGGCCGGTCCCGGTGTCTCCCGCGGCAGCGGGCGGGGCAGCCCGGTCAGGACAGGTCCGTCTGGGGATTTCAGCGCAAGGGGGGAGGTAGTAAGGCGATAGTCGGAGCAGGCGCCCGCCACCGTCCACGGGCCCGCCAGCAGGTTCCGTATCCCGTCTCCGTCCTGGGTCCCCCTCACAGTGCGCCGATACCCGAGAGCAGCTCGGTCACTTGGCCAATCGAGGCCGCGGCTCAACACGATGCAGCAGGCCCCAGCAGGCACCGCAGTCCCCAAGTGTCTCCGGTGGCGTCCGAGGGGGGTGGCTCTCCGTCGCTGCTCGCCGCTCACCTCCTGAGGCTCCGGGCACAATATCTAGGCGGGTCGCACTTCAGGCAGGCAGGATAATTCGCTTGTTTCGAGGGCTAAGGACGGAGCTCTTCAACTACACGTCCGCCATGATCGGCTCTTGGCCACGCCCCCCGCCCACGGACATCTTAAGAATTTTGGGGGCCCTGGGCCTAACGAATTTTGGGGGCCCTTTTTTGGACCAGCATTCAATTTATGATCCAGGTTCAGCTCTTTCATGCACTCTTTGGCCAGGTCACTGACAGTGCACAGGCACACTTGTCGAAATTCTAAATGAGTTTACATCTATTATTCAGAGACCATGTGTGTTTTCAATATTGTAATACAGCAGCAGCTCACCAATAGTACTGCAGATAATCTTTGTGACACCCTCCCATTTCTCATATGTGGGGTCCTGTTTTGATCTAAAATAACTTTTTTTTATGTTGCATGAATCAAAACAAAACATTTATCTGCAAAATGTCTGTAATAGACTCTCACGCTTCACCCACATAATTTTTTTTAGGTAAAACGCTATTTAAAACAATATGTTTAAGAATGATTTAAGGACAGCAGGGCAAGACTCTGCACAACTGAGCTGGCTCTATCAGCGGGAGCCTGAAAGGGGGGCCCTAGGCCATAGCCCACTTAACCCATGCCTTAAAATTTCTCTACGTTCACTGGGTTTCTCTTCACTCTCATCTGTTTTCTTCAGCATTTCAGTTGATGTTGAGATTTTCAGGAGCTTTACACCCGAAAAGGCTTGTTTTTTCCCTGTTTTGACAACTGCAACGTACTTCACAGGGCACGAGTCGGGGGTACACGAGGGTGGATGGCGTCCACCCACTTTTTAGGTCTCGGCCTGCGTAGGCTGCACTTGCGCAGTCTCGCTGGGCGAGAAATTATGTCTTAGAGTAGGGAGGTAAACAAGCCAGCTCTTCTCCATTGGATGGCTTCCTAAACGGCGGCCAGCCATTGGAGAAGAGCTCTGCCTGTCACTCTAAGCCCCGTCTGTTTTGGATTGAGGGGCGTGTTTTTGCTGTCCTTTCTATCCGTGACGTCATCCGCCACTCAACAAAAAACACGCCCCCCAGTCTGAAAAGGATGGGGCTAAACTGAAAAATATACATTGTTAAAAAATTAAAAGTTATACATTACTTGAGATTTACTTTTATCTTTCAAACTAAAAACAAAGTAACACTATTCCAAGACTGCGAGAGCTTCGTTCTGATGCGGGTTTGGGTCGCGGGATAGTGATGTCACTTCCGGCGGCTACTGTTAGGTGGCGGAGAGAGCGGGTGATTCGTGGAGCCAAACTCAGGATTTCGGGAGAAACGAAGCCATGCCTAAGTAAGAGATGGAAATCAAGAGAAGGGAGGGTAGGGCAGCCTGGCTGTGCTTAAGGGTATTCCTCGATACTGGGCTTGTACACGTGAGTTACCTTCTGATATGGAGTGCCGATGGGAGGCCTTGCACAGCACCGTGGGGATGAACACGGAACCCCTGTGTGGGCGAACAGCCTCAGTCTTTGTGTGGGCGATAACGAGACTACAATGATAGCTTTAGTTATCCGAATGTTGTCTGAGTTTTCTTACAAATAGTACTGTCTTAGTCGTTGGCTGGACAAAGGTGTCCATTGATATTATTTTAGCTTTCCTCGACTGACTTAATTTCCCCAAATAAAACAGACCACGGCCACCTGTCTAAAACATTTCTTGAGAAAATCACAAAGGTGGCGTCCCCTTTCGGTCATAGCCTCACTCTGCAAAATTCATAGCGAAAACCCGAATTGACTGAACGAGGATTTGGCCGCCAGTGCTGTACCCTAATGGAAACCTCTGCTGTTTGTAGTTCCTGGGCAATCAGGTGTCTTTAGCTTCCCATCGGTTAGCGCACATCTAAAAGAACGCCCTTGAAGATGCGTCTGGTCTAACGACCATAGACTTGGCGGTCGTTCCAGTGAACTTCTACTACAGGGCGGAAACCCCAATTGCCTCTGCCACATTAACACAGTGATAACTACCGGACTACTATTCTAATGATATGTGCTTCCTTACGCACTATGCTTTGTTGTTTAGCGCTTGCAAGCTGCTATTCTTCCTCAAGGGATGTAGTGTAGCTTTCACCCAAGAGACGGTGACTCAAGAGCCATAACGCTGTAAACATCCAAGTTCTTTTTCTAATAAGGCATTTTTTTTAACTACAAGGCTTATTGCAAACTCATTTTGTACAACGCAAAACAGCAGAAATCGGCCTGCACTCACTTTTATAGCGTTTATTTGCAGCCCGTTAAACTGAATGTCAACTCTGTTCAACCGTGCTTTCTCTAGACATCCCCTTTCATCAATTACAAAATAAGTAAATGTCACCACGAGCCTAAATCTTTAAAACATATAGTATATGCGAATTACACTTAAAACATGCACTCGTCCACACCCAAAAGGGTTTCAGAAGAGCAATAACTTATTGCCCCTTACTATCTTGTCATAATCTGTGGTACTATCCTCGTATGCTTTCATGCTTCAGATTACACACAATTTATGATTAGTTAGAAACTCTGGATAAGAAATACATCGCACATTTGGCTTAGTACGCCTTGAAATAGGAAGTAAAATCATGACGAAAACAATCTGCCTTTTTAATCCAGTGGTAGCATGTAAGAGACTCTTTTGCGGGTAAACGGGTATAATGACATAATCTGTTTTCCACACAACTGATTCCTTGGTGAATCTCTTTTGTTTGGCCCTTGTTTGCATTTAGTGACAGATCGTAACAAGACTGCCGCCGAAAGGTGGCCCCATGTCTTTACCGCCCTTTATGTGAAGATTATACTTTAGCACCCGGGTCCGACAGCAATTAGAACCCCATGACTTCCTGCCATTGGTGCAGCAGGTGCAGTAGCACCAGAACCCCGAGGGGGTCACAGAACTCTGATAATTGCAGGATAATATGATGAAAGCATCATACCAATGCACCATTGTCCTTGCTCACACCAGGGCCCATGGAATCCGAGCTGCGCTACACCTTATAGACACACCCCTCCGTGATACAGGCACCTTCCATGACCGTATCTACTGCTGATGAGTTTAAAGGTCTAATTGAATCTCGCATCTCCCTTTTCTGTCCTGGGACATCCCATCCGTTTTATCCCAGGCATGGCTGACTTCTGTTTCAAACAAAATCGGTGGTTTGAGTCCCGCACGTGTGAAAGTGACACTCCTTTCTCACAAGAATTGCATACCGCAGCCTAGACATTAAGTAGTACTTTTAAGATGTTACACTGGACTAAGGCACCTGCTGCACTGATCTGTGTACGTCCAGGGACTCCCAGAGTGTAGTGCTGACAAGGTAGTTTACATGTTTAGGGCACAAATGCAGAGATCAGCATGTAATGTGCTAGTCAAAGTGCAGTATCCCCCCTCTCCACCTCTGCTCTCACCACCACCTCCACTCCCACCTCCCTCCCTGCACCTTTACTCTCACCTCCACTGCCACGCCCTCCTTCCTCCCGACACCTTCTCTCCCCCTCCATCCACTTCCACTCCGACCTCCAATCCCTCTAACCCCTCCACCTCCACTCTTGTTTCCCTTCCCTTCCCTCCACCTCCACTCCCACCACCAACTCCACTCACCCTCCCTCTCTGCACCTTTACTCCCACCTCCACTCCCTCCTCCCTCCCTGCACCTCATCTCCCCCTCCCTCTACTTCCACTCCCACCTTCCTCCCTCCTCCCTCAACCTCGAATCTCCCACCTTCACTTCCTCCTCAATCCCTCCACCTCACTCACTCACACCCTCCCTTCACCTGCACTCCACCCTCCCCACCCCCTCCCTCCCTGCACCTCCACTCCCCCTCCTCCCATCCCCTCCCTCCCTGCACCTCCACTCCACTCCTACCCCACCACTCCCTATACCTCCACCCCCCCTCCCCCCACTTCCCGCTTCCTTGCATAAACAATAAAACTAGAACACATTTTTGGTATTAATTCTGGTTTTTATTAGGATACGTCAAATGTATATAATGTTTTCTAGGTTATATATAAAGTGACAAATGGTTATAACACTTTCTAAATTATAACTTATAAACATGCTGCACAACATTCACAATGCTCTGCAACACATTAACACCACCACACTCACCACATCCACCAGCACCACCACATCCACCAGCACCACATCCACCAGCACCACATCCACCACCACCACACCCACCACCACCACATCCAACACCACCCCATCCACCACATCCACCAGATCCACCACCACCACAACTATGTGTGTGGCTCTGTGTGTGTGGCTCTCTGTGTGTGTGTGTGGGTGCAAATGCAATAGGTCTCGCATTTGCGAGACATTAAGCTATTGGCAGTGGCACTGTTCCCTCACTGTGCTTGCTTTCCTGCACCCTGGTCCCTCGTTGTGATTGTTTTTCTGCCCTCTGTTCCTTCGTTGTGATTGTGATTATGCCCTCTGATCCCTCGTTGTGATTGTTTTTATGCCCTCTGTTCCCTTGTTGTGATTCTGCCCTCTGTTCCCTCGTTGTGATTCTGCCCTCTGTTCCCTCGCTGTGATTGTGCCCTCTGGTCCCTCGTTGTGATTGTTTTTCTGCCCTCTGTTCCTTCATTGTGATTGTGATTATGCCCTCTGATCCCTCGTTGTGATTGTTTTTATGCCCTCTGTTCCCTTGTTGTGATTCTGCCCTCTGTTCCCTCGTTGTGATTCTGCCCTCTGTTCCCTCATTTTGATTCTGCCCTCTGTTTCCTCGTTGTGATTCTGCCCTTTGATTCCTTGTTGTGATTCTGCCCTCTGTTCCCTTGTTGTGATTCTGCCCTCTGTTCCCTTGTTGTGATTGTTTTTCTGCCCTCTGTTCCCTGTATGTGGCTTTGTGTGTGTGTGAGTGTGTTTGTGTGTGTGTGTGTCTGTGTGTGTGTGTGTCTGTGTGTGTGTGTGTGTGTGTGTGGCTCTGTGTGTGTGTATGTGTTGGGTTCGGTGTGTGTGTGTGTGTGTTGGGCTGATACTACAGACCCTCAAATGCCAGGGACTGGGAAGAACTTAAGAGGAAGGTTAAGGATTTAGTAAATTACGCTAAAGAGGACAATATCATTAATGAGGAGGAATATCGTTTCCTAATAAATGACCATCCCAAAATTCCAGCCCTGTATGGGCTTCCGAAAGTCCACAAGAATATGATGGATCCCCCGATGCAGCCAATAGTATCAGGCATCGACTCCTAACAGAACCGTTAAGTAAATATGTAGACCACTTCATTAAACCTTTAGTGGTGCTTTTGCCTTCATATATCAAAGACACCACACATATGATCTGAAGGTAGAGGGGATAGAGCTAAATTCTAACACCCAATGGCTTGTCTGTTTAGACATTGAATCTCTATACACGAATATCCCGCAGCAAGATATGGTTTTAATGATGGAAGATATCTTGAGAAATGAGGAGGGCGAATTAACATCTCAAAACACCTTCATCATTGAATGTATCGAGATCATCCTACAGAATAACATCTTTTTATTTAAACAAGACTATTATTGTCAGATCAAGAGCACCAGCATGGGAGCCACTTGTGCTCCCTGCCTGGCATGCCTTTACGTTGGTAAATTTGAGCAGCGCCACATCTACAATGAAATAAGTCCTTTCTATGAAAATATCAAAAACTGATCTAGATTCATAGATGATATTTTCTTTATATGGGAAGGCAGTGAAGAGGTACTCAATAGCTTTCTTGAGTGGCTAAACTGTGGAGATCAAAATCTGAGGTTTACATCAACTAAAAGCCAACAGGAAGTCGATTTTTTAGATATAAAAATTGTGGAGAAAGAAGGCTTACTGAATGTTGGACTGTATGTCAAGCCCTCAGACAGAAACACCCTCCTCCACCACACGAGCTATCACCCCAAATGCCAAAAAGATGGAATACCTTTCAGTCAATTTTTGCGTATTAGACGCAATTGTAGCGACCGACAAGCATTTGAAAAACATGCAGAAACCCTCAAGACAAAGCTAGCATTGAGAGGCTACCCAAAGCGGTTAATAAAGGAAGTCTACAAACGTGCCAAATACTTCAATAGAGATAGCCTTTTGACTAAGCATGGGCGAATTTTGTGAATTCGCAATCCACGAATTTGCGGATTTGCGAATTCGCGATCCGCAAAATTCACGAATTTGCGAGAATTTGCGGATTTTTGTTTTTTTGCGTGTTAGCTGGGTTTTTTGCGTGTTCGCGGGGTTTTTTGCGTGTTCGCGGGGATTTTTGCGTCTTCGCGAGCCGCTTGCATAGCAAAGTTACCCATGCAGTCGTTTATGGGAGAGGGAGAGAGAGATAGATAGATAGATAGATAGATAGATAGATAGATAGATAGATAGATAGATAGATAGATAGATAGATAGATAGATAGATAGATAGAAAGAGAGAGAAAGAGAGGGAAAGAGAGAGGGAGAGAGAGAACGAGAGAAAGAAAGAGAGGCCGGATCTCTGAAGGGCCAGATTCCTGAGTTGCCCCTACAGAACATACAGCTTTTTATTTTTAGCAAAATGCATATGAAAATTGTGCTGTAAAGGTCTCTTTTAGTTTAACCCCTCCTGACAACTCAAAATGGGTGTATTTGCCATCCTCTCCCTTCTTCCTGTTTTTTATATCTGTAAGTGCTTCCTGATGAGGTTTAATTCCTTGGACAGGTGCCTCATTGCCTACTTGTAACTATTCTCTGACCCTGCTTCAAGGGTCAGAGCAGGGTCAGAGAATAGTTGCAAGTAGGCAACGAGGCGCCAGGAAGCAATTAGCAGCAGGTGTCCAAGTTGAAGTTAATTTGTTTGTAACCCTTTTGTAAAAAGTTACAAAGAAATTAGGTTCAACTTTTGCACCTGCTGCTGTAACCCTTGCTTGGCTGAAAATTCGTGCCCGCTGATTTGCGGATTTTACCGCGATTTCGCGAGATTCGCGGATGGCGAAATCGCGGAAAATCCGCAAATTCGCCTGCAAAACGGATTTTACGCCCAACCTTATTTTTGACACAAACCAAACAGCCAAACAATCAAAAAATGAAATAGTGATGGTATCAGACTTTAATGGCTTTAGCAACAAGGTCAAAAACCTTATTAACAAACATTGGTCTTTATTGAATAAAACAGGAGAGGTACCCATACTGAAACCCATCTACGCATATAGAAGAAACAAAACTATTAGGAACCATCTAGTGCAGACTTTCAGAGAACCTAAAACATCTGGCCTCAGAAATGTAATTAATAACAACCCAATTCGAGGTAATCTCCCATGTGGCACGTGTTCACACTGTAATAGCATTGTGAAAACAGACAAATTAGAAATAAATGGCATAATGTTATGTTATGTTATGTTATGTTATAGCCGTACTTTTAGAGCGCACGGCTACCCCAAGGGGTGTCCTGGCGCTTTAGCAAAGAGGCCTGAGAAGCTCAGAAACACAAAGACAAAGACGCAGCAGTCACAGAGATCACATGGAGAAAAGCACGGTCTTCAACTCCCTCCTAAAAGCCAGAAGATTATTAGCCTTGCGGAGGGAGAGAGGGAGCTCATTCCAAAAACGAGCTGCCACATATTGGAAGGACCGGCCTCCCATCCGGACTCGTTTCACAGCAGGTACCACCATTTTTGCCGAATCGGCCGACCGCAACATCCTCCGCGGAACATAGAAAGCAATGCGCTTCCTTATGTAGCTGGGGCCGACAGAATGAAGGGCTTTGAACGCCAGTGTGAGGATTTTGAACCTAATTCTGCTAGAGATGGGTAGCCAATGCAGCCTATTAAGCAGCAATGAGGCACTGGCTCTCCTTGGCAAGCCGAATATGGCTCTGGCCGCTGAATTTTGGACAATTTGCAGTCTGGATAGAAGGTACTTTGGCAGACCTGCAAAGAGCGCATTTGCGTAGTCCAACCGAGACCCCACAAGCGCCTGGACTACAGTCTTACGGTATTGCAGGGAGAGCAATGGAAGGAATTTCCTGAGCATCTTGAGGATGCCAAAGCATTTCCCCGATAGCCCCAAAATGTGGGGTCGAAAGGAGAGATCGTCATCAAACACAACTCCAAGATTTTTCACTTGGGAAGATGACTTCTCAGGAGGGAACATGTCCTGGGGCCACCACGACTTCCAGCCAGGATCAGGGGCACAGCCGAAAAATAGCAGCTCAGACTTATCCGAGTTGCATTTCAGGCTGTGCCGCTGAAACCACGAGAAAACTGCACTCAGACAGTCTTTAATTCTGTCGCCGTCAAACACCTCTCCCTTCCTGCAAGTAAACAGGAGCTGGGTGTCATCAGCATATGAGATGACCCGGGCCCCATAAGCCTCCGCTACCCTCGCCAGAGGGGCCATATAGATGTTAAAGATAACACATTGGATGAACGACCATGTCAATTGCCGCACCACCAATGTGGTGTATCTTCTGATTTGTCCCTGCAAAAAATGTTATGTAGGTGAAACAGGGCGAGAAAAGTGTCAGAGGCTAACTGAACATCGCTCCGCCATAAAAAATCTTAGAAAGGGTGCACCATTGGTTGAACATTGGGCTGCAGAAAAACACGACATCAATGACATCAAATGATTCATTCTGGAAAAGATCAAAATATCAGTTCTAGGAGGAGATATAAATAAAAAGCGTAAACTTAGAGAGCAATTCTATATGTCCAAATTTAAAACATACTACCCAGGCCTAAACTGCAGAGGGAGGTGGGACAGAATGATTAAGTAACTGGCTATATTCTGTATTTAAGCACGATCTAAATAATTTCTCCGCAATGATGAGCACTAATATGCAGAATTCCATATACTAGAATCAGAGGTGTGCACACATTGGATCGTCTCACAGAATACCTTAATTAAATTCTCCTAAGATAATGTAGGCTTCACCTATATAAAACATATGCTCCAAAAGAAGAGTAGTATGTACTGTATACGGGTAATAAAACAGGATAGTGTCAGAAATGTTAAACTGAATCTTGTATGTATGATCACTATGATATGTAAATGATCGTTTTCTTGATTGTTATGATATCCAATGTACAACACTGTATTATATCACGGCAAAGATTGCAATAACACGTATAACCTTCTTGATTGCTATGATATCCAATGTACAACACTGTAATATATCTCGACAAAGATTGCAATAACACGTATAACCTTCTGGAAATACCCGTAGTCTCGCGATGAAATTGACATAATTGCGATTCGTTTTGTTATGATCTTGACAAACAATTGTGATCTTTGCTGAAGATATGCTTTATGTTCTATAACATAACTTGGTATAAATGTCTCAGTCAAAGTAGCTTTTGTGTCCTTGAAAAATGTGTTTATTGTGTGAAAATACGGGTATCGCTCACAATGGAGCAATGCTGTCACAGGAGTTGCGTTAATACGTTTGATGTTCGGCAGTTCCTAAATGCTGCCGGCTCCGTTAAATCTCCAATTTTAAACAAGAACTGATGGGTAGAACAACATACGCCCCCGAGTAGTGTAGACAGTAAGGTTATCTAAAAATGTCATGTGAATCAGTAAAAACGATATTTTGTAGTTCACTGAACAGAAAGAAACTACAAATATGGCGCTTTGTTTGGAATTGGTAGAAAGCATGAGTAACAACGTATGCTTTATGATTTAGCATAACACGAGATTGTGTTTTAGGATTAATATAGGAATGTCATAGATGAATGGGCATATATAAACAACAATATCACTATGTCCCGTAACAAATTTTTAGATAAAACGAACGCTAAGCAATATCACGAGCATGACGCTGAGGGTATAAAAATCAGCATACCCATATGCACTCGATAAAACCCATAAGTAAGGTGAGTGTATTTCCTGAATCGAAAACGAGAGTCGATGATAGAAACTCAATTAACGAATATAAACCCGAATATAAACACAGCCAAAAAACTACAAACATGGCTGACAACGCGGCCGGTCGACGGAACAATCGAATTGGCCCTAATTAATCAATTAAGGTGAGTTAGTGCACCTATAAAAATTAGGAACACACGCCACTCACTCGTTCGAGTAAGGGGAGAGAGGACGTGTCGACCGCTACGGATTCCATACGATGCGGTAAGGAGCCACAGTAGAGAGCTAAATAATGTGCGCTTAGTGATGTACTTAGAAGCGAGGACACAGGGTTTTTGAGTCCTATTATCTGTATAAGTATTTGTACCGTTTAGGACCCCCAAACCCTGTCAAATCTTGAAACCGAGTAGTTAGCGAGCTACCTTAAAATAGAGATAAGATCAGGCTTGACTGAATAGAAGTGTAATTAAATTCATGTTAGACAGTAAAAATAATCTTTAACTAAGCAGAGGTGGTTTTAAAATGCGAGAGATGAACCTTTGCAAATTAAATAGAACTCGTGTATTACTAAGGTTCACTTCGGAGGAGGCTCTGAACAATACAGCTCCTTTGAAAAATACTAGCCAAATAAATTGCCTGAATAGGTATGGTATTTTGAATATCCATTTCACATTGCCAACCTCGATATACAGGCACAATAACCTAGACTATGTTCACATATGTAAAGGATATAAACATATAAACTGAGACTGGTGTTTTATTACCTTTAACACCAGGGATTGATATATATTGACATTTATACTTTTGTCTAGGATACTGTGCTAAAAGAAAATAGCTACTAACTAAGCATGAGCGAATTTTGCGGATCTCGCGTTCGCGAATTTTGCGGATTTGCGGATTCGCAATCCGCAAAATCCGCGAATTCCCGCGAATTTGCGGATTTTTTTTTTTTTTTGTGTTCGCCCGTGTTTCTGCCAGTTCGCGAGGGTTTTTACAATTTCGCAATTTGCGAACTTACCTGTCGGGTCGCAAGTTTTGCGAACTTGTTGTTTCTACGTGTCCAACCTGTTTGGGACACTCTTCTTCATCACTGCCACTCTCTGTCACCACTGCCACTCTCTGACTACTCATGCCACCCTCTGGCCCACCCATGCCACCCTCTGTTTCATCACCACACCCTCTGGTTGTCCAGTGTACATTATTTTCGGCAAAGCAAAGCACACCTTCCCTGCCTCAAGTGACCTGAATTAATTTGGGGCTGATTAATGTGTCACAGAATATTTTTTTAGCTGGCACCTGCTTCCTTAGTGCGCCCTGATTAGTGATCTTTTGCACTTGCTAAGTGCTTTCATTGTTGCAAAATTAGTTACAACACCTGCCCTTCCCCAACTGACCATAATGAATTAGGGGCTGATTAATGGATTTTAACTTCCAGCCTGGCTCCTGCTTGTCTCCCTTAGCTGTAATTCAGGACCTTTGTGGCATATGTGTAACTATTCTGAGGTTCAGAGCAGGGTCACATAATAGTTTCAACTGGCAACTGAACTCTGGAGGGGCCCCTCAGGAAGCACTACAGGAAATGGCTACTAATGATGTGCCTGAACTTTTGAACCTGGTAAGTAGTTACTTTCAGTTTTGCTTAGATCGTATTTCTGCAATTTCGCACTTATTCGCGGGGCGCGAACTCACGCGAACAGTGCGAGCAGTGCGAGCAAAATCCGCTGCTCGCGGATTTGCGGATTTTGCAGGAAATTCGCAAATCTCGCGGATTGCGGATTTCCCGAAAATCCGCAAAATCCGCGAGCGGAACGGATTTTCCGCCCACACCTACTACTAACCTGGACATCAATTCATGGGGCAATACCTCCATCAAGACAAAAAGTAATAAACTTTGGAGGATTGACCAACATAAACGGTATGTAGTAACGCATTGTGGACGATTATCTTAAAATTGTATAAGTAATAAATGCAAAATTTCTCTTCAAATCAGAAGAGATATAAATACAATTTTAATTGAATTTTTTGCAGACTGGGTTAAAATTAACACAACCCCGTATGAACCAGTGCTGATCAGAAGGTGTGCAATTGATAAAGACACTTATAAGATCATCTCCCCTTTTTTAAAGTAAGTGTAATTGGAGAAAAAGATGTGTTGTTGCTTAATTGAATTAGATCATAAATAAATTGATCACGGCTTCTTTCTATTTTTTAGAATGTTCATTTAAAAATACATTCTAAACCAGAGGACCTATAGACACCCTGTCCCCTAGGGTGTGGAACCTCATAAAATTAAAGGCTCCACTAGAACTCGTTAGCAAGTAAGATAATACTCCTTTGCTAACATTGTGACACGTGGTAAACCTGCAAACTACTTTGTACTGTATCTTGTATTCACCTCAAAATATATGATTTTAATTGTATGTATTTGTTTTTAGATTGAAGAAACTTGGTTTTTAAATAAGTCTGTCCTGAGGAAGGTGTTATAAATTCGGTAAAGCACCGAAACGCGTCGACAAAAGGACTCACTATGGCATCTTTTTTATAACTGTTTTGTTAAAAATTGTTGAATTTATGTATTGTTTTGCATGAAATTATTTTAATTATAACAAGTGTATTTAAACTGTCACAACAGATATATGTTGAACTAATGCAATGTGTTTACAGTAACTAAATGTAACAAATGAATTCATATGTAACTTTTTATTAAAAAAATAAAATCTGTGAAACGAAAGATATTGTAGGCTTTTTGTGCAGATCCAAATCACCTGTGTCACTCCACAATATTAGAAAGTTATATTAGGTTGTACCTCACAAACACTAAAAAGTGATATTAGTGTGTAGTCCTTTCGGTCACAAATTTGAAGCTAACCATACAGAAAGGAAACCCCCCCTTTTTTACTTGCCTTACACCCAGTCCTTTCTGTAACTCTGGGAAACTCTCTCCTTTTTGAAAGTTGCTTTACAGCTCTGGTAGCTGGAGAGTTAGTCACATTTAGTCACAAAATGGATACCTTACGGATCTTCTGCTTTTCTGAGGACCAGTTTAAGAAACTTACAGGTGGTAGTTCTAAAACTATCAACTCATTGACTCTATCTAGAGATGACGAAGAAAGATGGAATAAATTGTGGTATCTGAAGAAAAAGATTATTCGAACCGAATTACATTCGGAGTTCATCATCCAGTATTGCAGGAAAGGAATCATACCTGTTGGGCTTCAAATTAAAAATGAGCCAGGATTATTTGTCAACAACGAAAAGTTCAAAGAAAATTGGACACTCATCGCGAACCGATTCAGTCGCGATTGGATGTTGCTAATAATCGAAACTGCTCAGGACATAATAATAATAGAAAGAGAAGAAATTGAAAAATTAGAAAAGGAGCTCAATGACAGCACAGCCCTTGAAGACGCTAAGAAAAAATTAGATTAAATCAAAGAGGACATTGCTGGCTATCAGGAATATATGATAAATAAAAAATCAAACAAATTAAGAAAGGATATAGCAAACTATAAGGTTGAGAATGTCTATCCCTATATCCAGAAGGATTACTATGACCAACCGGCCCCTGCTGAATATGGAGGCAAACAGTTCCCCTATAATAGAAAAAGATCCCATAAGAAAAATGTTACTTTCTCTGATACTTCCTACAATAGCACAGACTCAGAGGGAGAAAGAAATGTGGATAATAGAAACAACAAAGACCAACGGGATGGGGAAGCTAGTAATAGCAGGGAAAATACACCTGTTTTTTTAGGCCAGCAACAGAGGCGACAAACGAGGGGCTTCAGAACACGGGGGAGGGGTCGTCCTGGCAACACACAACCAGTGAGGAGACCCTACATGAGAACCCGCAGTCACAAGGACTGGGAATAGAAACTGGGCATTTTAAAGCACCTATTATTAACTTATCAGATAAAGTACTATCCACACAGGATGTTAGTGTTTTAGAGAAAGGATTAGGTTTTGCCCCAAGTACACAGGGAAGTAGATATGCAATAGAGAGGGACGTCAGAGATCTCTTTAGAAAAATTAGAATCAAAAAATTCTTTGAAGGTAAAGAAGATAGAGCATCTGACAATAAATCAGGCCTCAAACCTCCGTCAACATGGACACCAAATATAGTTATGGTGGGCCAGGAGGTGGATATTTTTGAGAAAGTAGTTACTAGTGGTTTAGAGAAACTGTTGAATAAAAAAGTTTGGACTGAGAATAATTTGTCAAAAGTAGAAAGGGAGGCATTAAAAAACCTTTCAGCATGCAATGAAATTACGATAAAACAAGGGGACAAGGGGGGGAGTATAGTGATTTTAAAAACTGAGAACTATGACCAAAAAATGCTAGATCTTTTGGGAAACAGATCACACTACAGACCCTCAAATGCCAGGGACTGGGAAGAACTTAAGAGGAAGGTTAAGGATTTAGTAAATTACGCTAAAGAGGATAACATCATTAATGAGGAGGAATATCGTTTCCTAATAAATGACCATCCCAAAATTCCAGCCCTGTATGGGCTTCCCAAAGTCCACAAGAATATGATGAATCCCCAGATGCGGCCAATAGTATCAGGCATCGACTCCTTAACAGAACCGTTAAGTAAATATGTAGACAACTTCATTAAACCTTTAGTGGCGCTTTTGTCTTCATATATCAAAGACACCACATATATGATCTCTAAGGTAGAGGGGATAGAGTTCAATTCTAACACCCAATGGCTTGTCTGTTTAGACATTGAATCTCTATACACGAATATCCCGCAGCAAGATACGGTTTTAATGATGGAAGATATCTTGAGAAATGAGGAGGGCGAATTAACATCTCAAAACACCTTCATCGTTAAATGTATCGAGATCATCCTACAGAATAACATCTTTTTATTTAAACAAGACTATTATTGTCAGATCAAGGGCACCAGCATGGGAGCCACAGGTGCTCCCAGCCTGGCATGCCTTTACGTTGGCAAATTTGAGCAGCGCCACATCTACAATGAAATAAGTCCTTTCTATGAAAATATCAAAAACTGGTCTAGATTCATAGACAATATTTTCCTTATATGGGAAGGCAGTGAAGAGGAACTCAATAGCTTTCTTGAGTAGCTAAATTGTGGAGATCAAAATCTGAGGTTTACATCAACTAAAAGCCAACAGAAAGTCGATTTTTTAGATATAAAAATTGTGGAGAAAGAAGGCTTACTGAATGTTGAACTGTATGTCAAGCCCTCAGACAGAAACACCCTACTCCACCACACGAGCTATCACCCCAAATGCCAAAAAGACGGAATACCTTTCAGTCAATTTTTGCGTATTAGACGCAATTGTAGCGACCGACAAGCATTTGAAAAACATGCAGAAACCCTCAAGACTAAGCTAGCATTGAGAGGCTACCCAAAGCGGTTAATAAAGGACGCCTACAAACGTGCCAAATACTTCAATAGAGATAGCCTTTTTGACACAAACCAAACAGCCAAACAATCAAAAAATGAAATAGTGATGGTATCAGACTTTAATGGCTTTAGCAACAAGGTCAAAAACCTTATTAACAAACATTGGTCTTTATTGAATAAAACAGGAGAGGTACCCATACTGAAACCCATCTACGCATATAGAAGAAACAAAACTATTAGGAACCATCTAGTGCAGACTTTCAGAGAACCTAAAACATCTGGCCTCAGAAATGTAATTAATAACAACCCCATTCAAGGTAATCTCCCATGTGGCACGTGTTCACACTGTAATAGCATTGTGAAAACAGACAAATTAGAAATAAATGGCATAACACATTGGATAAACGACCATGTCAATTGCCGCACCACCAATGTGGTGCATCTTCTGATTTGTCCCTGCAAAAAATGTTATGTAGGTGAAACAGGGTGAGAAATGCGTCAGAGGCTAACTGAACATCGCTCTGCCATAAAAAATCTTAGAAAGGGTGCACCATTGTTTGAACATTGGGCTGCAGAAAAACACGACATCAATGACATCAAATGGTTCATTCTGGGAAAGATCAAAATATCAGTTCGAGGAGGAGATATAAATAAAAATCGAAAACTTAGAGAGCAATTCTATATGTCCAAATTTAAAACATACTACTCATGACTGAACTGCAGAGAGGAGTGGGACAGAATGATTAAGTAACTGGCTATATTCTGTATTTAAGCACGATCTAAATAATTTCTCCGCAATGATGAGCACTAATATGCAGAATTCCATATACTAGAATCAGAGGTGTGCACACATTGGATCGTCTCACAGAATACCTTAATTAAATTCTCATAAGATAATGTAGGCTTCACCTATATAAAACATATGCTCCAAAAAGAAGAGTAGTATGTACTGTATACGGGTAATAAACGCGTAACAGGATAGTGTCAGAAATGTTAAACTGAATCTTGTATGTATGATCACTATGATATGTAAATGATCATTTTCTTGATTGTTATGATATCCAATGTACAACACTGTAATATATCACGGCAAAGATTGCAATAAAACGTATAACCTTCTTGATTGTTATGATATCCAATGTACAACACTGTAATATATCTCGACAAAGATTGCAAGAACACGTATAACCTTCTGGAAATACCCGTAGTCTCGCGATAAAATTGACATAATTGCGATTCGTTTTGTTATGATCTTGACGAACAATTGTGATCTCTGCTGAAGATATGCTTTATGTTCTATAACATAACTTGGTATAAATGTCTCAGTCAAAGTAGCTTTGAGTCCTTGAAAAATGTGTATATTGTGTGAAAATACGTGTATCGCTCAAAATGGAGCAATGCTGTCACGGGAGTTGCATTAATACGTTTGATGTTCGGCAGTTCCTAAATGCTGCCGGCTCCGTTAAATCTCCAATTTTAAACAAGAACTGATGGGTAAAACAACATACGCCCCCGAGTAGTGTAGACAGTAAGGTTATCTAAAAATTTCATGTGAATCGGTAAAAACGATATTTTGTAGTTCACTGAACAGAAAGAAACTACAAATATGGCGCTTTGTTTGGAATCAGTAGAAAGCATGAGTAACAACTTATGCTTTATAATTTAGCATAACACAAGATTGTGTTTTTGGATTAATATAGGAATGGCATAGATGAATGGGCATATTTAAACAACAATGTCACTATGTCCCGTAACAAAATTGTAGATAAAAGGAACGCTAAGCAATATCACGAGCATGACGCTGACGGTATAAAAATCAGCATACCTATATCCACTCGATAAAAGCCATAAGTAAGGTGAGTGTATTTCCTGAATCGAAAACGAGAGTCGATGATAGAAACTCAATTAACAAATATAAACCCGAATATAAACACAGCCAAAAAACTACAAACATGGCTGACAACGCGGCCGGTCGACGGAACAATCGAATTGGCCCTAATTAATCAATTAAGGCGAGTTAGTGCACCTATAAAAATTAGGAACACACGCCACTCACTCGTTCGAGTAAGGGGAGAGAGGACGTGTCAACCGCTACGGTTTCCATACGATGCGGTAAGGAGCCACAGTAGGGAGCTAAATAATGTGCGCTTAGCGATGTACTTAGAAGCGAGAACACAGGGTTTTCGAGTCCTATTATCTGTATAAGTATTTGTACCGTTTAGGACCCCCCAAACCCTGTGAAATCTTGAAACCGAGTAGTTAGCGAGCTACCTTAAAATAGAGATAAGATCAGGCTCGACTGAATAGAAGTGTAATTAAATTCATGTTAGACAGTAAAAATAATCTTTAACTAAGCAGAGGTGGTTTTAAAATGCGAGAGATGAACCTTTGCAAATTAAATAGAACTCATGTATTACTAAGGTTCACTTCGGAGGATGCTCTGAACAAAACAGCTCCTTTGAAAAATACTAGCCAAATAAATTGCCTGAATAGGTATGGTATTTTGAATATCCATTTCACATTGCCAACCTCGATATACAGGCACAATAACCTAGACTATGTTAACATATGTAAAGGATATAAACATATAAACTGAGACTGGTGTTTTATTACCTTTAACACCAGGGATTGATATATATTGACATTTATACTTTTGTCTAGGATACTGTGCTAAAAGAAAATAGCTACTAACCTGGACATCACTTCATGGGGCAATATCTCCATCAAGACAAAAAGTAATAAGCTTTGGAGGATTGACCAACATAAACGGTATGTAGGAACGCATTGTGGACGATTATCTTAAAATTGTATAAGTAATAAATGCAAAATTTCTCTTCAAGTCAGAAGAGATATAAATACAATTTTAATTGAATTTTTTTGCAGACTTGTTAAAATTAACATAACCCCGTATGAACCAGTGCTGATCAGAAGGTGTGCAATTGATAAAGACACTTATAAGATCATCTCCCCTTTTTTAAAGTAAGTGTAATAGGAGAAAAAGATGTGTTGTCGCTTAATTGAATTAGATCATAAATAAATTGATCACAGCTTCTTTCTATTTTTTAGAATGTTCATTTAAAAATACATTCGAAACCAGAGGACCTATAGACACTCTGTCCGGGGGCGTGGCTTGGACGCCGATCGGGATGGCGGCGTGAGCTCGCAGCTCCGCGCGGAATCCCGCTAATTCTCCTGTTTTTGGGACCCTAGGCGACCCGAAAACGATTCTCCTGCCCTCTGAAGTGTAAGGGGACAGCTGGGCGTAATCGGAGAATCGCTGGGGGACTGCTGGCCCCGAGGAGATCGAGGAAGAGGCGGCCGAGGTGTAGACCGGGGTGTGAAGAAAATGGCGGCGAGGAGGTCGGATGGTCCTGAATCTCGGCCCTGAGCCCGGCTGCCACCAAGCAGAGAGGGACCCTGCACCCGACTGCCCGACGCACTGGGATTGGCGGCGTGAAGCCTTGAGACCGGGGGACGCTGCCCGATTCACCCAGGGGACCCGAGGGCCCCGTCGGCTGCCGTCCCGTGACTCATCCTCCCCCCACCGGACTAGTGGGGGTGACGGAACGGAGCTCATCCGACTGGTCATTGCTCCTGAGCCCATTGGCGGTGACATTGTACTGCCTGGTGCCCGGTGCTCGGCACGGGCCCACGAGAGCACCCGCAGAACGGGTGGCCGGACTTGTGACGCAGCACCCTGACATGGCGGCGATCGGAGGGCCGACACCCGGGAGCCGCGACGGGGACTCGGCGACATCGACCCGGCTGAGTGAGAGTCCCTCCCCGGAGCTTGACCAAGAACAGCGGCTGAACCGGCGCTTGGATGCCATCCTTGAGGCGATCACCTCCACCAAGGAGGCGTTACATAACGACATTGCCCAAGTGGCCACGGGCCTGGGGCTACTACGTGCGGATCACGCGAAGCTGGCGGATCGGGTCAAGGATCATGACCATCTATTGCTGGACCTGAAGCCCTCGGTGGTGACCGCGGAGCACAGGATTACAGACATTTTGGCCCGGCTGGACACTCTAGAACGGAGAGCGGAGGATGCCGAAGGCCGCAATAGGCGGAACAACGTACGGGTCGTAGGCCTGCCGGAACGGATTGAGGGGGAGGATGCGGTGGCCTACATGGAGAACTGGTTCCGCACTGTGGTGGCGCCGGAGGGGCTTACTCCATTTTTCACTCTGGAGCGAGCCCACCGGGTGCCCGCTCGTCCGCCGGGGCTTGGCCGCCCCCCCCGTCCAATGGTGGTGCGGCTCCTCCATTACAAAGACCGAGACCTTCTCATCCAGCGGGCCAGGATGTCGGGCCCTTACGGGGTGGAGAACAGCAAGGTGACGATATTTCCGGACTACACGCAGGCGGTCCAGAAGGACAGGGCATCGTTCCTTGCTGTGAAAAAGGAACTCAGGGAGGAAGGCATTCAGTACTCCTTGCTTTACCCGGCCAAGCTGCGGATTATCATGGATGGCACCACGCACTTTTTCCAAACTCCGGATGAAGTTTGGCACTGGCTTGAGCTGTACAGAGCGGGGACGGACAGGACACACCAAAGTAGGCGAGACCAGCCCAAGCAGCCCCGGGTGCGGCAGTCACAACGTATAAGGTCCCGCAACAGGCGCCAGCGGGAGAAGCGGGAGGCCCAAATGGCGGCGGAGAAGAGGGACGCCCTCGCGGCGACGGCGGCCATTACAGGGTCGCGACAGAATAGTGAACGAGCCGAAACGGACTCGGGAGGAGAGGGCAGCAGAACTGGAGAGGAACTTTCGGAGGCAGAGAGCCAGAAAGGGCCGACAGTGACCCCACAGACTTCGGATGATATCATCTGCGGCTAAGATAGACTTTGGTCTTAATCGGGACTTCATGGTAGGGTGATATCCTGTTGTTGGAGGGCGGGTTGCCGGGTGGGGGACTGCATCAGAGGGGATGAAGGGCGGACGCGGGCTCCGCTGGCTGGGGTCGGCGGCGACTCACCCCCCCTAGGCCCTTAAGGCCGACTGTGGTGGAGACCACAGGGTAAGTGTGCGAGAAGTTGGTTCAAGGTTTGGATGGGGGCGGCCATTGGGTTCGTTTGCTCTGTCCTGGGGAATGGGGGTTGGGGAATGTTTCAGTTTTGGGCTTGTTGGGGGGGGGGGCAACTGCATTGGGGGGGTCATGGATCGTTGGAGTTTGAATTGGACTGTACGGACTTGGGATGGGGACGTTACCTAATTTGAAATGCCTAACGTGGAATGTCCGGGGGCTGCGGACTATGGTGAAACGTCACAAAGTACATGCATACCTGGTACGCAGGGGGGTTCAGATAGCTATGCTCCAGGAGACTCACCTCACTAAAAAAGAGTGCGCTGCCTTGCAGAAAAGATGGCGGGGCCAGGTCTTTGGCACCACTTATTCAGCGTATGCCAGGGGGGTCTTGATCTGGGTGAGGGCGGGGATCCCCTTTCAGGTGCTGAATCAGGTAATAGATCCGGATGGCAGATTTGTAGCGGTGGAGGGGAGATTGTATGGACGGGATGTGGTGTTCTGTTGTGTTTATGCACCAAACACTGACCAAGGCCGATACTTTGATGGCCTCTCGGGGTCCTTGGCCTCTTTCCTGGCGGGTCCGATAGTTCTAGGGGGGGACTTCAATTCAATTACGGATGTGGCTCTGGATAGGTCCCATCCCCCCCTGGTGGACTCTCCTGTGCGCAGGCTGGCCGCGCACAGGAAGGACTGGCAAGAACGATGGGGGTTGCTGGATGTCTGGAGGGAGAGGCACAGGGGAACCAGGGACTATTCCTTTTATTCAGCCTTACACGATTTACATGTTAGGATTGATTCGGTGCTTTGCGGGGGCTCCCTAGCTCCATTGATCACCCATGCTGAGTACCTTGCTAGGACGATATCTGATCATAACCCCCTGCTGGTGCATATTCAATGGCAGAGGGAGCGCTCAGTAATACCAACATGGCGGCTTCGGCCGGAGACGCTAGAAGATTCTGTGTTCGACGACGCGGTCCGGCAGGGCATTGAAAGTTATTTCGGTGTGAACGATGGAACGGCGACGAGCAGGTCTGTTGAATGGGATGCAATGAAAGTGGTGGTGAGAGGGGTGTGCCTGGGTAAGTTCTCGAATGCTCGAACGACTGTGCTGAATGACCTAAAGAAAGCGGAGGAGACTTTGAGGGACCTGGAACGCCGCAGGCCGACTAGACCAGATTTACAGGCCCAGTTACTGGACGCGAAGGAAGTGGTAGCCGCGGAGACGGAACGTTTGAGAGGCTATGACTACAGGCAGTACATGATTAGGGCGCACGCAGAGAGGGACAAGGTGGGTACCCTCTTGGCCAGATTAGCTAGCCCGGAACTTAGGGGTTGCCCGATCCTCAGCATTATTGACGCACGGGGAGAGATGGTGTACTCTCAGGCAGCTGTAGTGGACCGCTTTCGGGGTTACTATGAGGAATTGTACCGGAGTCAGCTGGGAGTGGGGGTGCAGGACATCGTGGAGTACTTGGGGGAGAGGCCGCTTCCGGTCTTGGATGAGGGCGACGCGGCGGACCTGGGTAGCCCGATCACGCTTACGGAAATTCGAGTAGCGATCAAACATATGGCCCGTAACAAGACACCCGGGGTGGACGGACTCCCAATCGAGTTCTATCAGCACTATGTAGACGCTCTGGCGTCCAGGCTGCTGGTGGTGTACGCGGAGGCCTTCGAGAAGGGGGTGTTGCCTGCCTCCATGCGGGAGGCCTTGATAGTACCACTCCTCAAGCCTGGCCGGGATGCCGCGGACGTGAGGTCTTATCGCCCACTGTCCATGCTGACGGTGGATTACAAGATCCTGAGTCGCATCCTAGCCACTAGACTGGCTCCGCACATGACGGGCCTGGTGCACAAGGACCAGGCCGGGTTTATACCCACGAGGAGTACGGCGATGAATATCCGCCGCCTAGTGGGAATAATGGACGCCATCTTGGAAGGGGAGGGGTCGCCAGCGGTACTGTCCGTGGATATTGAGAAGGCCTTCGATAGTTTGGAATGGCCTTTCCTGGATGGAGTGCTGGAGCGGTTTGGCATGGGCGATGGGTTTCGGAAGTGGACGAGGGTCTTGTATAACTCGGCGACGGCGAGAGTACGATTGGGCGGCCTGGTGTCTGCCGCATATCCGGTGGGCAGGGGAACACGACAGGGATGCTCTCTCTCCCCTCTATTGTTTGCCCTAGCGATGGAACCCTTGGCGGTCCATGCGAGGTCCGGCGACCACTACGCGGGAGTGGTGGGGGATGGGCAATGGCATTATATATCGCTTTATGCGGATGACCTGCTCATGTACCTAGCAGACACCTCGGGGGCACTGGTCGGAGCGATGGATCTGTTGTCCGAGTTCGGCCGACTGTCGGGCCTTAGGGTCAACTGGGCAAAAACCTGCGTGTTTCCGCTGAGGGCGGGATCGCCAGCCCCTAGCAGCGACCTAGGTGTGACGTGGGAACCCTCTTGCATCGTCTACTTGGGTGTCCGCATTTACCACTCGGCCGCCGACCTCCTGGAGGGCAACATTGGCCGTTGTGTCCGGTCACTGCGGGGTAGCTTGTCTTTCTGGTCGACCCTACCGCTGACGGTCCTGGGCAGGATAGCATTGTTGAAGATGGTGGCGCTCCCCCGCTTCCTTTACTATTTCCGAACGCTACCGGTTTGGATTCCCCAGGGGGTGTTTAGGGACCTGCGGTCAATGATTATTGGCTTTCTGTGGGGACATGGTCGTCGCAGGGTAGCCTTGAGCACGCTCCTTCGCCCCAAGTTGGAGGGGGGCATGGCTGTGCCCGACCTTGAGCTATATTATTTAGCGGCGCAGCTGCAGGTCCTAACGCAGAATGTAGCCAGGGTGTTCCGGGGGCCGGAGGAAGACCGGGGTCGGGGGATACAGCGCCACGTGCTGTCGTACATCATTATGCAGCAAAGGCTCGAATTACGGGCCCTCACCATGGAGGAGCAGACGCTCCGGCTGTGTTGGCAGAGGAGCCTTCGGAGAGCGAGAGCATCGCGGCCTTATGCCCCGGAGATCCCGATCGGGATGTTGACAGCTTTGCCCCACGGAGGGGACTGGTCCCCGCTGATGGATTGGGAGGACGCGGGGTTGCAGGTGGTGGGTGACTTGTACATAGATGGGGCGTTGGCACCGTTCGACGTGCTCCGGGACCAGTTCGGACTGCCTGAAGGGGGCTTCCTACTGCACGCGGCTATAGTGGCTGCCGTACAAAAGCACTGGAAAGAGGGGCTCCTGGAACCCGCGACGACTATGGCATGCCAATATGTGGTGATGGCAGCTGGCACATTTAAGGCTGTGACGTGCCTCCATAACAGGATGCTGAACGATGGGCTGGAACCACTCCATGGGCTCAGGGCGAAGTGGGAGGAGAGCGTTGGCCGGCCCATACCGGATACGGCATGGGGCGATATCCTGCGTCGCACGTGGAAGGGCACCAGGAACGCGCGCTTTCAGCAGGTCCATTTTTATGTGCTCCATAGGGCCTACCTAACCCCAGAAAAACTGCTGCGGCACTTTAGGGTGCCGGATGCCTGTTGCCCCCGGTGCTCGCTCCTGGGGGCGGACATGGACCACTTGTTTTGGGGGTGTCCGCAACTGGGAGCTTATTGGGCTGAGGTGGGGGACCTCCTGAATGAAGTGACTGACAGGGAGGTAGACTTCGACATGGCGACGTGCCTATTGCTCTGGTTCCCGCATACTAAGCACACCAAGGTGACCAGTAAATTTATAGATCTGGGTCTGATATTGGCTCAAAGGGAAATATCGTGGCACTGGAAGGCCAGGGGGGGTCCCTCATTGCGTAGGTGGAAGAATGAGTTGCTGCGATGGTCTGACTGCGAGAGCGTGCTCCGGATGAAGCAAGCAGTGAAGTTGGGGAATGAGAAGGCTCTGGATGCAGCGCGTGCATGGGAGTTAGTGGTACAGGCTCTGCGTGATGCTTTGGTTGAGGATGAGGACGGCGAGGTGTAAGCCGCTGGACACCGCGGGGCGAACACAGAAGTATGACATCACGCACTGTAGTGGACCCATCCAGTTCAGTGGAGCGACGCACACATCCTAGCAGTTGCCAGGGGGGGGGGGGCGTTGGGGGGGTTAGTTGTAGGGGGAGTTGGGGAGGGCCGGAAGCCGTTGGGAGGGTTGCTGGTGGAGGCCTCGGACCTACTGGGACTGGGGGTATTGAGTGGTGGGCGGTTTGATTGGTTGGAACGGCCTGGCACGAAGGCCCGAAAAGCCTAGAGAAGGCCCCGACGGGGGCGATTACGTTGATACCTCGGAGATGGCTGACGGGAATGTTGTTGCGGGTGGAGGGGTAAAAGCAGATACATGAAACGATCTTTCGCCAGGGTCCCAATGGGACGTGCACTGTGTTGTGCTCCTACGGAGCGATCTGATATGCCGCCCGGCCTCCGGGATGCGGGCTGAATGGCTGTGTATAACTGTGAACTGTTACTGGAGGGGGGGGGCCGCAAGTGCACTGGCTGATTACTTTTTTCCTGCTGTTTATAACTCTGCAATAAAAATATAATTTAAAAAAAAAAAAAAAAAAAGACACTCTGTCCCCTAGGGTGTGGAACCCCATAAAATTGAAGGCTCCACTAGAACTCGTTAGCAAGTAAAATAATACTCCTTTGCTAACATTGTGACACGTGGCAAACCTGCACACTACTTTGTACTGTATCTTGTATTCACCTAAAAATATATGATTTTAATTGTATGTATTTGTTTTTAGATTGAAGAAACTTGGTTTTTAAATAAGTCTGTCCTGAGGAAGGTGTTATAAATTCTGTAAAGCATTGAAACGCGTCGACAAAAGGACTCACTATGGCATCTTTTTTATAAATGTTTTGTTAAAAATTGTTGAATTTCTTGGGAAGCAGACGTTGGTCCCCTGGATGAGGATGATTGGAGGGAGGCCCTGGAGTCCCCTAGGGGGGCGGCCATTGCAATACGATTTAGACTAATCCAATTCAAAATTCTCCATAGGGCCTACTACACCCGTGAGCGTCTATGGAAAGCAGGCTTGATTGGGTCCCCGGAATGTTTGCGCTGTGGGGTTGCAGTGGGCACATTGCTCCATACGGTATGGTCATGCCCTAGGCTGGTTGGTTTCTGGAGGGGTGTGTGGGGCTGCCTGTCTGAGGTGCTGGCTTGGACCCTTCCTCGTACTCATCGCCTAGGCCTACCCCACATACTGGAGGGGGTTGGTGGAAACCTATACAAACGTCATTTGTTGCTCCTGGGGCTGGTGGTTGCCAAAAGGGATCTGGGCCGAGCTTGGAAGGATGTGAGGGCCCCCCACTGAGTGCATGGAAGGCTGGACTGGACTTCTGTATGTGTCTAAAGCAGAGGTTTTCAAACTTTTGGATGCCGAGACCCCCCTGTCAACATTTTCAAACGTAAGGACCCCCTCCTGACAAAACTTTCTAAACCTCTATGTTATGAGGAAGGTGTGGACCAAATTATGCGACAGGCTTGCCTACATTGTGTGAGTAGAAAATGTAAATAATGTTCTGTGATGCTGCGTATTTTGGGGTAGCATTGATTTATTATTTAGAATTTTTTAAACACAGTAATACTGAGGAAAGATTTCACCCCATCAGTACCAGTTTATAACCAAAATACAGCAATTAACATCAGAAAGATGTCTAGTCAACCTCTGTGAAGGGCCTCCCAATCCGCAGGAATACGCGCTGCCACATTAGAAGCTCACCTGGCCATGGCCGGGAGCACCAAGGGTGCATTCAAACCGTGGCGGTCTTGTGCTGAGTTAAACAGTTTACCCATGCCCCTTTCCTCTCACCGCCTTCCTTCCATCCCTCTCTCCTCTCCTCTCTCAACCCCGGATCCCTCTCTCACATTGCAGGGCAGATGGTTATTAGCCCCAGGACACCTTTTGGTAACAGTAGCGCACTACAAATGTAAATAGGCAGAAGCAGGGGATCCACTAAGGGGGGGGAGGGTTAACACTCCCAGCCAGGGCTTGTCCAAGCACTGGTCGCACACGGTACAAAAGTCTTTCCACCTTCTCCATGAATTCCCTCACTACCACTCACCAACAATACACCTCATCTCTCTAAGGCACCTATCTGACAAACATTTCATTTTTTTATAGCGTTACTCATAGTTTACTCACACTCAGTTCTGTGATATGCATGGTACATCTTCTTTGTACCAGGCACTTTAACATTCTGCACTGTGTGGGTGACAAGAGTGCCCATGTGACTGCACGGTGAGCAAGGCAACAGTGTGAGAGTAGGGTAAAAGGAGAGACTGCAGGGTGAGTGAGGTGACCATATGAATTTGGGTTTGGCTGTAAGTGCAGAGTGGGACGAATTAGTGCATGGTTAGTGATGGCCTTGTTTGAGTGAGCTACAGATTGAGCAGTAAGGGGGGGACAGGTGAGTGGAGTGTCACATGAATGCAGGGTGAGAAGTGTGCTTGTGTGACTGCAGGGTGAGGTACAGAGTGAACAATGCAAGCGAGTTTTTAGTGCAGAGTGATCACTGTGACAGCAGGGTGAGCGGGTGAATGGTGTGAGTGCATGGTGATCACTGTGAGTACATTATGATCACTGAGAGTGCAGGGTGAGCGGGTGAATGATGTGAGTGCATGGTGATCAGTGTGAGTGCATTGTGATCAGTGTGAGTGCATTGTGATCGCTCTGAGTGCATTGTGATCAGTGTGAGTGCAATGTGATCAGTGTGAGTGCATTGTGATCAGTGTGAGTGCATTGTGATCGCTGGGAGTGCAGGGTGAACGTGAAAGTGAAGGTAAGAATGAGAAGTGAGTAGTCAAAAAGCAGGGTGCATTCCCAGAAACTTGAAGCGTAGGGTTTCAGATACAAGTTAAACTATTGCTATAATGGCATTAACCAGCGATCGAGGGTGGAGGAAATAAAGAGTGTGCTGATCCTGCAACAAACTTCCAGTCTTATGATTAGGGTTACCAGCTCATTATTTGGATGGCTCAGAAATAAGCAGTCACCTACAGCTGTATTTTTTGCACTTATCTGTGAATACTTAGAACAGCAAATATGAATAGAAAGCACTTTTAATTGTGTTCTAGGGATGCCTCAATGATCCATGACTAATAATTAAAGAGAATAAAGACAGAAAAGTCACATGCCTAATTAATAAATACTTTTTTTATTTATAACTCAATTTAGTGTCAAGAGTAGGTCTCTGCAGGATCTTTAAACAACACATAGCAGGCATGTTTCTTTTGGCAAACACAACTTTATATTTCTTTTCATTAAATGCATTCTCACACTACAGCAGTAAGTGTAAAAATATAAATGTAATGAATAGGCAGAGTGGAGGCCCAGGGGGTATGGGAACCATAAAAAACCTAAGCTTTGGTAATCAGTTAACAAAGGCATGTAATTATGCTAATGGTCTTTAATGACCTGTGAAAAACTCGGCCGGAGATAAGACTCCAGACACTGACCAGCCGAGGCCCCAGGAGCGCGAGCTGCACTGCAGCAGCCCGGGCTGAGACACAGGATGGGGGAGGAGGGGGTCTGAAGCCCTTGAGGCCAGGGCAGAAATGACACTGTGAAGGCGCGACCCCCTTTGCATCGCTCCACGGCCCCCCTGGGGGTCGCGCCCCACAGTTTGAAGACCCCTGGTCTAGAGCGACCGATCTTTGAAGCACGAGGGTGCCCCCGCAAGCACTTTTAGGTGTGGAAGAGATGGGCAGATTATAGAGGTTTGTCACTAGACCCTCAGGCGGAACCTGAGGAAGATCTTTAGCCCCCTGATGTCCGGCGAGCCTCTAAATTGCGCCATGATTGCCATGTCACGACCAAGCACTAATGCTGATTGTACACACGTGCACGGGGTTAGGGTGGGTCACAGGGCGGGGTGTGGGGGGGTTGGGTAGTTGGGGTTGGAAGGGATAGGGGTGGGTGTAGCTGTTTCCTCTTATTACTGATTTCTCTCGGTTCCTTGATTGAACATTTGGTCCTATGCTGTAACTGTACCAAGATGCTTGGTGGTGTTCTCCTGACTGTGGGGAGCCACAATTATTACTTTGCCTGATCCTATCAATAAAAACTTTGTTGTGAAAAAAAAATTGTTGAATTTATGTATTGTTTTGCATGAAATGATTTTAATTATAACAAGTGTATTTAAATTGTCACAACAGATATATGTTGAACTAATGCAATGTGTTTACAGTAACTAAATGTAACAAATTAATTCATATGTAACTTTTTATATAAAAAAAATAAAATCTGTGAAACGAAAGATACTGTAGGCTTTTTGTGCAGATCTAAATCACCCGTGTCACTCCACAATATTAGAAAGTTATATTAGGTTGTACCTCACAAACACTAAAAAGTGATATTAGTGTGTAGTCCTTTCGGTCACAAATTTGAAGCTAACCATACAGAAAGGAAACCCCCCTTTTTTACTTGCCTTACACCCAGTCCTTTCTGTAACTCTGGGAAACTCTCTCCTTTTTGAAAAATGTGTGTGTTGGGCTCCCTGTGTGTGTGTGTTGGGCTGTGTGTGTGTGTGCGTTGGGCTGTGTCTGTGTGTGTGTGTGTGTGTGTTGGGATCTGTGTTTGTGTGTATTGGGCTCTGTGTGTGTGTTGGGCTCGGTGTGTGTTGGGCTCTGTCTGTCTGTGTGTGTTTGGCTCTGTCTGTGTGTGTGTGTTTGGCTCTGTCTGTCTCTGTGTGTGGCTCTGTCTGTGTGTGTGGCTCTGTCTGTCTGTGTGTGTGGCTCTGTCTGTCTGTGTGTGTGGCTCTGTGTGTGTGGCTCTGTGTGGGTAGCTTTTTTTGTAGGTGGCTCTATGTGTGGGTGGCTCTGTCTGTGTGAGGGTGGCTGTGTGTGTGTGTAGGTGGCTCTGTGTGGGTGGCTGTGTGTGTGTGTGGGTGGCTCTATGTGAATGGCTCTGTGTGGGTCGCTCTGTGTGGGTGGCTCTGTATGTGTGTGCGGGTGGCTTTGTGTGTGTGGCTCTGTGTGTGGGTGCAAATGTAATAGGTCTCGCATTTGTGAGCGATTAAGCTATTGGCATTGTAAATGACAATGCCATTTATTTATATGTTTTAAAAACAAAAACATAAATAAAAATAATGTAATGAGCAATGCCAATAGCTCTAACTTTAACAATACTGATACAATTGCATTTTAAATGCTTGTGCAGTATATAGAATCTGGAAGGCTGTGGGGAAAAAGCTAGGAATTGGCAGAGTCAATAGGTATTTGAGGCTGTATACAAACAATGATCTTCCTGCAGATGTCTTCAGGGTTTCAGTTATGAGGGATTGGGATGGTAAGGGGATTAAGAAATTAGGGGACTTGTTGGATGTAAAAGGGGTGTTCTTACAGTTTCAGGACATTCAGATGAGATTTAAGATAACAGGTAACAATTTTTTTAAATACCTTCAAGTGAGGAGCTATTTTCATAAGAAGCAGGGTGGTCCAATAGGGTTATCACACTGTAGGATCATGGACTATCTTGTGAATAGCATACGCGGCACGATTAGGCAACTGTATGCAGAGCTCTATGCACTAAAAACAGATGATAGAGAAAAATGTGCCAATAAGTGGGTGGAACAAGTGGGGGCGCACCCTGAGGGTTTACAAGCTTCATTAGACTTAGGTCGGTCTGTGCTGTGCTCGGCGACGTTACAAACCCGGCATTATAAAACAGTCTATTCTTTGTACCACACACCGGCTAGAATTACCCAGTGGGGGGGAAGCACCGGAATAACCTGCCCGAGGTGTAACTCAAATGGAGCTAATATTACACACATGTTTGTACAATGCCCACAACTCTATACATTAACCCGTTGCCTGCTGATGACGGAACCGCTCCGTCATCAGCTGCGGTGGCGCTGTGCTGATGACGGAGCGGTTCCGTCATGGCCCGCTAGGAGCGCCTGCGCTGAGCGTTCCATTGAGCGGGGCGGGCCATGATGGAACCGCTCCGTCATAAGCACAGCGCCACCGACGCTGGTGACGGAGCGGTTCCGTCACCAGCATACGGCCGCCGCGTGGCCGCCCCACACCCTTAGCACTGCGGCGGAATAGCCGCCGCAGTGAAGGGGTTAAAACTGGCAATCGAAGAATTTCTGGAGGGCTCCTTGGGGCTGAAGATTAAATTAACAGATGAGCTGATAATGCTAGGGGTAAGGGTAGGGGATAATACCGAATACCCAGAATTTTTGTTTATGGTCACGGCAGTCCTCAGGATTATTATTGCAAGGGCCTGGCTAGACAAGACGGCACCTACATTCCAGACATGGATAGCAAGACTTCTCTCCACATACAATATGGAGAAAGCCATCTATGATAGAAAAGGCAGAAGGGCAAGTGCATTGGGGGGGTAGGATTCAGTTTCTTATGGAGCAATGGAAGAATAGGGGGAAATAGGCGTTATAATCTGTTTTTTCCCTGTTTTTTTTTTTGTGTTTGACTTTTTGTTGCTCTTTCTCTCGAGTGATGGTCTTTATGTGTATGTTATATTTGTACTGTAAAAATGTATTGGCTCAATTGGAAAAATGTGGGGGGGGAAATTTAATAAAAAATATTTTTTTAAAAAAAAGGAAATGCTTGTTTCACAGGGTGAAAACCATTCACCCTGATAAAAATGTGGGCCCCACCGAACATTGTGCTGAACTCGTCCTGGTGTAATTTCCAAACACTGGGAGACATTCAGCAGCGCCGGCCTGTTGTATGCTTTCCATCTGCAACAAGCCACAACATGCAGGCGGGGACAGGGCTTTCTAATTTAAGATTCCTGCTGGGCCATTAACAAAGGCCGAATTTGAGGGGTCATCAGGCCTCCTTTTGTTAAAGTCTCTTGGCTGGGGGCAGTCAGGAGCCTCACACCTCATGCAAATGAAGCTGAGGAGAAACAAAGGCTCACACCTTATCAGCACTTCACACATACTTAAGAGAGGCAGCTTTTCTCTTTGTTGAGTCCCTGTTTAGGACATATATATGCACTGTAAGAATATCAGATGTGTTGGTCTTTCCCAGTATTTATACAAAGGAAATTGCATTTATGTAGAGCTTACTTCCCCTGACGAGGCGATTAAATAATTTAAGTACCACTATTTTTTCTTGTATAGCCCTACTCATTCCAATGCAGGGTGTCGGAGCGCTTTACATCAACACATGCATATTACATGTACAATAAATTATATATGTTTGTAAATTAATGTACAGGATGTGTTACATAAAACTGGGGCATTGCAAGGTGTAGAAGTCACGTAACATCTTCCATAGCTCACTTTTCTATTATCATCGCAATGCGCTCAAACATACACATGAAAGACCTGCCAAACATATTTGTGAGGGTTTTAGATCTGATGTCACTTCTTGTGAAGCAATTTCCTGTAAAGTCGTGGCTTGTGATACCACTTTCTATGATGTCAATTATTGTGATGCCATGTGTGATGTCATGCGCCCTGATGTCGTGTGCCGTGATGTCATGCGCCGTCTTGTTGCGCACTCTGGGCCTCATTTATGAAAAGTGATGCATCGCTGCGTGAAAACAGCGATGCGTCTCTTTTCATTGCACCCTCCTTGCAACACCAATGATGCGTCATATTTACAGTATGACGCATCATGTCGCAAGGAGTAACAGATACATCAGTATTTCTTGACGTATCTGTATGGCGCAAAAGTGACGCATTGCTGGAGTGTGTCACAAAAGTGACGCAACTTCAGCAATGTGTCCTTTCTCATGGGGCAAGCCCCATGTGAAAGGCCCTGAGTCAGTCTTACACCTTCTGTGAGGCAGGCGTAAGAAATTGATGCATTTGCGTCCTAGAAGTGGCGCAGCGAAATCTTATAGATTTCACTGCGTCACTTCTATGGCCTTTTCCTGTGTCAGAACGCCCCCTGCATAAACTATACCTGGTGCAGGTATAGTGTAGCGCAGGGGTTTACAAAGTGACGCATCTACCTAGATGCGTCACTTTGTAAATATGGTGCAACAAGGCACATTTTTTACGCTTCTGGTGCGTCACAAAAAGTGACGCACCGGCGTAGTAAAAGTGACGCACGGCTTCATAAATGAGGCCCTATGTTTTTGCGTGCCGTGATGTTCCGCGCCGTTATGTCACTTGCATAATGCCTAACTAGGTTAGTCCCCCGCTTGTGCACGGCTACTTAGACTAGACCCTCCCTAAAGGGCGCAGAGATGGACTTTGAACCCTGCGGTGTTCACTTCCCATGTATGATCTCTGTGCTGAGTGGGCTATAGGCAGAAGCATTAAATCTGTTGCTAAGCAGAATCCGAGACTATGCGGTATAGTGGTGTTCCTATACGCATTATATTTCTCACATCCTATTTCTCGGTAGTGGCGCATTCGAACTCTGCAGTGCGCACGCGCCTCCTCTTACCTCCCCCCCCCCCCCCCCCCCCCCCACCTCTCCCCCTTCCCCCCCTCCCACCGCGCGTGGGCCAGGACACGGTTGACTGAGCCATGACAGGCTGGCCGCCTGTAGCGTGAGAGATGCCCGTAACGTTCCTGGGTAGATGGCCCATGTAACATGGACCGGGTGGTTTAAAAATGGGTTCCAATTTTAGTCAGTCATGGGGTCTCGCTGATCTGAGCGCGCAGGAATGTCTTTAGCAGCAACACTGGCCCGGAGCGCGAGTCACCAATGAAGATTTATTGTGTTTGTCTTACACTTGTAATTCCAAGCAGCGGGAGGCCGGCCAGCGGCAGAAACTCAGGCACGGAGCTCTGGGAATGAGCTTGGAAGGCGAGGGGTACAAACGGCACATGGTGGTGCGCGCGGGCGGGAGTCTCTGAGACGTGAGACCTGTGCATATAACACCTGCGATCAGGGCTAGAGGGGGGTCACTGTGTAGTCACCCTATTGCGTGAATCAAGTGCAAGCTAGCAAAGAAGGGGGCCATGGCTCCTAAGTCCAGTCGAAAGCTTGCTTCATTTCAGGAACTCTGCTACATACCGTCTAGACAATGTGTCTCCACGCTGTTTCCAAAGAATTTTTGATGTTTACAAAAAACAGCTATTGGATTCAAAGGATTCCTACACTTTTTTTTTTTTTGGTTTGTGTTATAAACCCAACTTTGTCTCCGTGCACTATGAGAGCATGTGTATACACAAGTTGTTTATATTGAGCGAACCTAGCTGGACAACAGGGCAGCATTTGCAAGGTTGAAGGCAGATTTGCAGCTATCAAGTGATTGGTGGTATGGTGGAAGTGAACTGTTACGTCCTTGTGCATTAGTGTTGTTTGCAGATGTGCGTCTACAGTTATTTCCTAAATTGGAGCAGGACTGGGGTGGTAATGATGGAAATGGCTATTGAATCCGGATCCTGGGGGCATAGCTGGAGAAGGCCTTTGCCTTGTATTTTTGCAATTCTTCATCTCCAGTCTGGTGTTCTGGCCATGGGTTGTACTCATCAGCCAGTTAGGCAGAGGCGCTTTTCATGGTGGCTTTGTGGATGATGCAGGTAGGTGTGTAGAAAGCCCTTAGGAGTGGTCCAGTATGGTGTCGGCGGGGTCTTCAAGCAGGGTGTTGCCACCATCCAGTTGCAAGAGCACAAATGACAGAGCAGCAATTCTGAAACCACCTTCTGAAAGGAAACTTTTCACTTCCTTTACTGTAGAACAGATGCCAGGCTATCTCGGTTATTTTTGTGATGTGGGTGCCAAGAGAGAGGGCAGTTTTAAGGGTGAATCCAAATGTTTGGTATTGTGTGAAAGTAGCAGTTCAATTCCATCGAGGCTCATGTTGTTGAGCCAGGGCTGTGGTACTTGTTTGTTGGTCTTTCAGCAAATATTAGGACTTCTCTTATAGTGGTTTTGAGCTTCACGCAGATGCAGGGTCTGGTCAGAGTTTGAGGCATTAGATGTCTGGAGCGAAGGACATTTTCAAGTAGAGATGACTTTCTTCAGTGTACTGGTGAATATAAAATCGGTTAGCAGTGAGCAAAGTCTCAAAGGGCTCCACGTAGAAGTTGAAGTTGACTGGGGCAAGATGAACCCCTACAGTATCTCCTGGGACCTAGAAGTGCCCATGTGAATGAACCGGCATCTGTTGGATAAGTGAGGAGAATCAGTGAAGAATATAGTCGTGTTCAGGCCGACCATGATGGAGGGCTGGCCGGTTACGAGACTCAGGCAGGTCCAGCTGAAACTGTACCTTGGATGGAACAAAGTGTTGATGCTGAGAGCACGATGAATTGATCTTTCCCAAAGGAATTGTCGTCAAGCTCCGTTGAAATGTAGGCAATGTGTCTTCGTCGAGCAATGCAGAGTGCTGTCGTTGGGCCGCGTGGGCTATAGAACCACTGGCATTGAGCCGCCCCTGCATCAGCATCGAAGGGCGATGCGTCGGTAGCTACCAGCGCAGTGGTGACAATGCATCCGCTTTGTAGTAAAAAATCTGCAAAATCGACTTCTTGGGCCCAGGACTAGAGGAGGATCCCCAGCCAACGATAGGACTCACAGTTGGAAGAGTCCAGCAGCACCAGCAGGGTTGAAGGAAGCCTTTTGTGCCCCTGAGACTTCAGAAAAAAGGAGGCAAGCCAGCAAGCCTTTGGAGACACTCTGGGTTTAAATGAGATGGGACCAGTCCTTGTCCTCAGCAGGCAGCACAGCAGATCAGCAAAGCAGCGCAGCAGTTCTTCAGAACAGTCAGTCAAGGCAAAGTGAGAATCCTTACAGCACAGCAGTCTTTACTCAAGCAGAGTTCTTCCCAAGTCCAGTAGTGTACTGATTTGGTAGCGTCGGAGCCCCAATACATATACCTAAACATGCTTTTGAAGTGGGGGGTGACTTCATAGCAGATCCTTGAAGTTTACAGATCCCCTTTCATCCCAGCCCTGTCTTCCAGGCTATCTGTGGCTGGTAATCAGTCCTTTGTGTGGGGGACAGGACACAGAGTATTCAAATGTAAGTGTGAGCTCCTTCGCCCCCTTCCTCCCCAGGAAGGCTATCAGAATGCAGATGATTCCATTGTCACACCCACGCTTCCTGTGTCTGTGGCTGTTCAGAGGGAATGCACAAAGTGTAGCTGTCATCCAACTCAGATGTGTTTTGATGACAGGCTGCAGGCACACAGAGCAAAGTTAAAAGTATTCACTATTAAACATGAACATATTTTCACTTAGACAAATATTTTTCATCTCTATCAGCAATGTGGGAATGTTCAAGGAAATTGATCCTGCTTTTCCTCAAAACATATTTGCACACTTTGAATCCATCAGTGTATCAAATGCTTGTGTTCAAACTTCCAACACCAAGGAGACCAAGACAAAACATGACTCCCAATTAATGTTCTGTATTTCGGCAAATAAATCCTTTGTATCTTTTACATTAGATGCTTAATTTTGTACAAAAGGAAATATGATATGGGCAGCATAAATCAAAGTGTTTTCATACAGGCAATAAATATATATTTGGTATCATGGGTGGATCATTCATCAAATCCCATTCGATCAATCCACTGTTATACCATTCCTCAAGAGTGATATCTATTATGTAGGTCTAGAAAATATTGCTTGTCTATCCTCTGATAATATTCACTGTTATTCACTTGCCTATATACATCCTCAAAGTATTTGTCTTCAGACATAAGTTCAATATTTCCACCTTTGTCAGATGGTTCTGTAATGATGTCATTGCATTATGTTCTTCCTGATTTAAATTCTGATGACCCTTGGTTGTTTGATTCACTTACTGTAAAAGATCTTTGGTAATCCGTTCATGATATACATCAATGTTATCTTTCAGCATTTGTGGTACATATTTATTTATAGGTTTGAAGATTGTCTGTACAGCGAGGTCTGTTTTCATTCCAAATTCATTAGGTATCATCACCCTATAATTGGGATCGAAAAGGTCACATTCCTCATCAGCTATAGGCATATCTGTTATATGACTCAATTCATATAGTGTTCTTCTATATAATCAATGATCAGATTTGATTTATCAATAGTCGTTAGCATAATGGTTTCTACTCTTGTTTGTTTCATTACATGCACTTTATGAAGTTTAAGTTTACGTAAAAATTTGAACAAATCAATCCCCATTTGAGCATAATCAGCTTAAGAGTATGGACAGAAAGATGATTCTAAGCTTAGAACATTAGTCCCTATATCAGTTAATTTTTGTGAGAAAAGATTAATTGCCAATAGTTGACTTCACAACTTTGTTCATACATTATTGTTTCCTGTCTCCTTGCTCGCATGTTTCCATGGTGCTATTCTTGTCTTTTTCTTCTTTTTCTGCGTTTCTTGTTTTATCTCTTTTTCCTCGACCTTTCTGTTGAAAAGTTTGATTTAACCGTTCATTGCCTTGTCTTAATAGTTTTTATTCCTCTGAAAAAGACAATGTATTTCCTTGCAACACACTCGCTTCATCATAAGAGTCCAATTCAGAACTCACATCCAGTGCTGTAGCTGTATCTCTATCCTACTATCCCTTAATTCCAAGGGGTTATCTTTGGTTGTCTGCATTCTAACTTTATCAAACGATTTTGCAAAAGTTAAGATACATACTGATTTATAGTCATTTTTATCCTTCTGAAATTTTCTCCGTTTGCATTGGATTATTTGTTTCTCAAAAATCTGAATGCATTCCTCAACCGGTTTCAATGCATTTGTCACCCAATTTTGATCCAATCCAATCTTTAATTCCCCCAGTAGTTTATGGATCTTCTCCAAAAAATGCTTTCGTCGTGCATATTTTATTAAAATTTATAACATTCCCTGTGAGCATTTGATTGAGGTCTATGCTCATTCAGACAAATAACTTAGGATTAGGTTTAAAAAATGTCAAGATCATGAAGACTCAGAATCCTCTTGCGACATGTCCCACCTCTAAATACTTTTGCAGTGATGTTGCTTCCCCCATCTGTTCACTTCTTTCCTCCGTAGTTTCTCGTATAGCGATATCTTCTGTTTCGCTGTTAGACTGGCTCCCTGTGTGGGGCTTGAATTGGCACTGTTATTTGTAGTACCTGCTTTTGGTTTGAGAATCATTAATGCCAATGCCTCCCATCCTTTTAAAAGCCTCGCTGCCATTGTTGTTTATTCAAATCACAGCGGCTGATCGTGTGCATGAGGTTAATTCCTTTGCAGGCTATGGCTGGCTAGAATCTATTGTAATTAAAAACAGAATCACAAACACTGGTAACCCCACCAAAGAAATCAGCCATACTTTGATTCCAATATGGACAGAAATTATAAACGCCTCACTCTCCCAGGGGGTCCTCCCAGAAAGCCTGAAGGCAGGACAAGTGGTCCCGATCATCAAAAAACCCACAGTGGACCCAACAAATCCAAACAACTATCGCCCAGTGACCAACATCCCTTTTCTGGCTAAATTAATAGAGAAATGTGTGTCAGAATCAGCTTAGCAGACATATCAACAACTTCTCACTGCTAGATGACTGTCAATCGGGATTCAGAACAGATCACAGCATGGAAACAGCTATCCTACACATTGTCAATGATGCACTTAAAGCACTAGAGCGCAATCAATCTTGTCTACTCATCCTCCTAGACTTGTCATCAGCATTTGACACAGTTAATCACGAAAATGTACTGAACAGACTTCATGACAGGATGGGAATATCTGGCACTGTACTGAAATGGCTCAAATCATTTTTACAGAACAGAACTCAGAGATTCCTAGTAAACCAATTGCTTTCTCTTTCATGCCCAAACACAATTGGAGTACCACAAAGATCCACTTTATCTCCTTCATTGTTTAACTTATACATCGAACCGCTTACAGAAATTCTGAAGAAATCAAAAATATCGTACCACATGTATGCGGATGACACGCAATTTTACATCAAGATTTCGAACCTGGAAGACATAACCACAATGAATGAGGCCCTCAAAATATCGCTAAAATGGCTAACCAACAATCATCTCAAGCTAAACGCAAACAAAACAGAATTCTTACTTATCACACCACAAAAGAATCAATCCGTAGTGAAGGAATGGTCCAAAATGAAAAAGCGTTAAATTGCATCCCTACTCTACTTGACTCTGCGAAATCACTCGGAATCACATTGGATGAGAACCTTGATATGAAAACCCATATCAAAACAATGGCAAAAAACGCACGTTTCCACTTGAACTATTTGAGAAAAATGAAATGTTTTCTAACGGAGACCGACCTAAAACTAGCTGTGCAATCACTGGTTATATCAAGGATTGAATATGGGTGTACAACGCTAGCAGGGCTACCAAAAATCTCCACAGCACCCCTAAAAGCCTGCCTCAATGCAGCGGCAAGGCTTATTACAGGATCGAGGAAATTTGACCATATATCCCCTCACCTGAAAGCTTTAAACTGGCTAACATACGAAGCTAGAGTACAGCTGAAAATAGCATGTATCACTCATAAAGCGATTCATCACAACACACCTAGATATCTCGCCAACAATTTAGAAATTGCAGAAAGAAACAGACCAGCCAGAATGGCAAATTATCTACTCCTGAGACCACCTATCTTCAAGATGAAAAGAACATATGAGAGGACGTTCTCAGGCGTGGCCCCCAGAATTTGGAACTCCCTTCCCGCAAACATCAGAAAAATTACAAACTCTATCATATTTAAGAGGGAAACTAAGTTCTTTCTTATGAGTAAGTTCCTCCCATAGGCACGACATATCGCCATCTAAGACTTATTATGGGGTGATCACTAGATACTTACCATAGGAATGGAATTGGTAGAGCCTTAAAGAAAACAGTATATTAGTTACTTATAGACTAGGTCTAAAGTAATACCAATTAAGTTTTTTGTTGCTAAGATCTTGTTGACTTCTACACATTGTTGTTTCAACCCATGCCATGCGATGTTAAGCGCTCTGATACCCACGGGTCTTGTACGCGCTATAGAAAACTGTTAATAAATAAATAAATAAATAAACCTGTGTGTACTGTTCCGTTTTCTGTTCCAATCTCTTCGTGCAGCCGGCAGGCATCCCTTCCCCTATCACTTCAGTACCCTAGTTGAGACATAGGGACTCCCAACCTCTGAGCATGGGCTCGTGCTCGGTTATCTCAACACTGGCAAATGGCGAAATGAGTTTCCTCCCTTACGTTCATTGGTATGTACAAACAAGCCACTACGAGCAGTCGTGATGCTGTGCAATACAGTTTACTATGGCAAAGAAATGAACGCGTCTCAACCCTGTCCGGGTGTTGGTCACAGGATTAGTCACGAATGAATTCATTCATAAATTACATAGTAGTGAAATAAATAAAAGACTATGCTTCCCCATATAGACTACCCAAATTTCATACAGAATAACAGGAATAAGTTTCATAAGGGGGGACGTGGCTTGATACAAGGCAAGATGGCCGCTTTGTAACGTGGCACTGCCGGCCACCGACATTATCCTTCAGCAATCCTGCGTTTCCTGTGTCATTAAAGTCACCAAAGTTGCTGCATCGACTTCGCAGACACCGCTCTACGCGCTGATCGCATTTGCGGATGGATCGCCGGCCCAGAAATCGAGAAACAGGCATTTGTATCTGGGACGCGCCGTGGGCAAGATGGCGGCCTCCCAGTCCACATTGAGGTATGCCGGAGTGAGACTAGGGTGCCCGAGCCTCTCCTGGTTTCCGGCTCTGGTGGACTGTATTGACATCGATAGCGCAGACGACTGCGCTCCATGTGCAGCGAACTCAGAGGGTATCTAAACAAGAAACGAGAGGCCGTGAGGTGCGGGGAGCGGCGGCTCGAGCTGCTGTGATCGCCTGGGCTCTGAGAAGATTGCGCAGCCACCGCATTATCGGCTCGTGAAACTCAAGCGCTGCAACCACCAACCGAGCTTCAAAGCAAAGAGAGACACTGGCAAAGACGGCGCTGGCTGCTCAGAGTCTGTGACGAGATATCCAGTACTGCACCAGTTCTGACCACGGTAAGTGTCATCGGCTACCCACGCATTAAATAGCGTAAGCGACGCCCGGGCGCAGGAGGGCTCGAAGGTAGTGGATCTGAGTGGAGCGGCTGGAGAGCACGGGGCAGCAGCGGCTCGGCAGTCTGGACTTTGAAGCTCTGAGATGTGCTGCGCTGGTGAGTGCCATCCGCATAAGCGTGGTTGTAGTGAAGCCGCCTTCAGTCTATGGTGCATTGTTCTGGTGTGACTGTGTAGAAGATACGGGTACATGTTGCTCTCTCGCTGCCATAGTGTGGACTGGGGCTGCCGTAACACCGATATTAGGTGTGCTGCCGGGATCGATAGCCGTGTGAAACCCAACCCATTAACACTTGTGCGGCGAATGGCAGCGTGACCCAGAAGGCTCATCTGCTACGCCCTAGGGCCACAAGTTATAGCTGGCTGTCTTGATGTGACCTGGTCTGCTGGTAAAGGCTGCAGAACTTACCGGTGGTTAATCGCCCTCAACCACTTGACTTTGGCCCAGAACCTCCGTCACTCTGAAAAGACAATTTGCTGCGTAAATTATGCAGAGTAGAATTTTAATCATGCAGTGTTGAAACTCAATGTAAATTTAAGGTCTCCTGAAATTAATGTTCACCAAATAATGTTGTTCACAATTCGAGCACTTGTATGGCACTTTAACTATTTTTAATCTCACACCCCCCACCGCCACCTCTGTTTATTCAATTGCCCCGAATTTATGCGTCTAAACACCGATCCCCACTTTACATGAGCTCTACCCAGCCCAAAATGTCCGCCCGCCTTGGACAATGAAGCAGATATGGGTCCCAGCTCCCCCCGTCACATGACTCGCGGCAAACCAATGACAGCGCGAGAGTCACTTTCCTCCCTAATCACATGACCTCTGCACCAACCAATAACCAGGGATGGCCCAGAGTGTACGGAAGCGTTCCATTGAGAGCAGCTCCAGTGACCGGCGCCTTAGAAGAATTGTTTGCTCCAACCGGTAAGCTCGCCGAATCGCTGCGTCTAATTCCAGCAGAATGCCAATACTTCTGGAGAATGCCTAAATCTTACACCTTGTAACCCCTGTTAATCTGACCCACAGCGGACCAGTTATTCGTCTGGCCGCACCTCCTTACTCGGCGCTACCCTAAGACGCTGGAGGACGGCGATCCTGCCCTGAAGGCATCCGGTAATATAGCGCTTAAGCTTGGCGCCCTCCTGACCACCTCACCTCACCCCGAGTTAATTTGTTCCCTTTTTCCTCACAGAGGCTAGCCAGAGAATTGTGCTCCAACTAGATATACTATACTGCAGTCTCATTAACTGAAACGGACTTCTGCAAATCACCGATACCTCTCACCAAACTATGGTAACTTTGTCCGGACAATATTCGATATCCCCTGAAGTCACTAGAATACCTCAACTAATTTAAACCTTATTTACTTCATAGCAAGATAAACGCATAGGATCAGATGTCCCTGACTGACCAATTGCAAGACCCGTTATTTCGGTGCTGTACTACCTTGCAATCCAAAAGGTAATTTTTTCAGCTCCCCACCCTGGCCACATAGAAAAAGCGTACCTTCACGCAATAGAGTTCATTCAGTAATATTAATGTTTATTTCAGATTGGGCTTCACCCATATATCCATCCCGGCGCCCATACAGAATCCCCATCCCAACCGCATCTTAAGGAACGGTTCACCTACGAAGGTAAATAGGCCCCATCCCACAATATGTTCCCTTTCGCCCTCTGGTGAGGACGGTTTTTAATACCATTTATTGCCAACAGAACGAATCGCGTGGGTGACCCAAAAAGGACCTTCCCATCTGAAGCTAATCCTACTTCAAGCCACCAACTAGGTAGGTCCCCCCCGCTCACAAACGCCAAGAGCCCCCATAATTCCCCCAAAAAACACCGCAATTTTTCACCACCACAAGCCTCACCATTCTCATGGCTTACCTATAGTTCCCAAAATCACCTTCACTCACAAGTCCATTGAGTACCCACCACCAATACTCCACATCAATATGTATGACTTTTCACAAAATAAGGAATTGCAAATTGCATGAGTTCAAGAGGCCTTGCACGGAATACTCACGCCTCACGGCAACACCTACCACTGCGTTTCCGAATGCAAAGTCTGTAGTTGCAATGTGAGCTCTGACTATACAAATAATGACTGTGTATATATCTTTGTTTTCTTCCCTTCCACTTCTTCTCAAAAACAGGTGTTGTAAATAACTTTGTTCAGGCAAAACTATTTTTCTTGTCCTGATGATGATCCCGTGATACCTGAGCTAGGGATCGAAATGTCGACCTTAGAGTAATTCATACATGTATTTCCTCGATACTATTGTTTGTATGAATGACTCCAGGATACACTGTTAATGTATAACTAATATCAGTGACCTGCAAGCTCACTCTGTTTGCCTGATAATTTTCTTCACTTACCTTTACTCTCTTACCTTTCTCCCCCTTGTATGGCACAGGACTGTGCCCCAATGTAACCCTTATTTCTTGGGTTATTTGTTGTATTTTTGAGATCATAAACTTATTGAACCAATAAATATTCCCTGGCCGGCTGGTCAAGGAATCCGGAACTATATAGAACTCCATTGTGATCTATATATATCAATTGTTTTCCTCATTCTCGTATGCTCAGGACCGCTTGTTGTTTTGATAAATAGCAGAACTTACCACCACATCGCGGCCGACCCCCAAACTGCTGGGGGACTACCAGATCGATAGACTTCCTGGAGCATCGCGATACCCGCTCCCGCTGCTGACCCCTGCGGCTGGTCCCACAAACCTGAGGAGGGCCGACCTGACCCTGACGGGCCGCTTCTTCTGATGGGGGGATTTAGAAAAGGGGGTGGTGATGAACAGAGTGTCTGAGTTAAACAGACCACTCTTACCCAGTCCAAAGATCAGGGCTTGATCCATCACCGTTATTTATCTCACTGCCCCATCCCAGCTCAGAACCTGGCTATATGCAAATCAGTCTGTCCCTGGCCCAGTGCATCATGGGAACAGGGCAGACTAAACTACCAAGCCAATTCTTCACCAGAAAGGAGATAAGCTACCGGGGACCGGTTTCTGGCATTTCAGCCTTCTTCGGCCCGGCTTGCTTGAATCCTGATGGAGCAGTGAGAAAGGGACTCATGTCTGAGTATACCCTGCCACACCTATAGTGGCCAAAAACGATTTAGAAAAGGGGGTGGTGATGAACAGAGTGTCTGAGTTAAACAGACCACTCTTACCCAGTCCAAAGATCAGGGCTTGATCCATCACTGTTATTTATCTCACTGCCCCATCCCAGCTCAGAACCTGGCTATATGCAAATCAGTCTGTCCCTGGCCCAGTGCATCATGGGAACAGGGCAGACTAAACTACCAAGCCAATTCTTCACCAGAAAGGAGACAAGCTACCGGGGACCGGTTTCTGGCATTTCAGCCTTCTTCGGCCCGGCTTGCTTGAATCCTGATGGAGCAGTGAGAAAGGGACTCATGTCTGAGTCTACCCTGCCACACCTATAGTGGCCAAAAACGATTTAGAAAAGGGGGTGGTGATGAACAGAGTGTCTGAGTTAAACAGACCACTCTTACCCAGTCCAACGGTCAGGGCTTGATCCATCACCGTTATTTATCTCACTGCCCCATCCCAGCTCAGAACCTGGCTATATGCAAATCAGTCTGTCCCTGGCCCAGTGCATCATGGGAACAGGGCAGACTAAACTACCAAGCCAATTCTTCACCAGAAAGGAGACAAGCTACCGGGGACCCGTTTCTGGCATTTCAGCCTTCTTCGGCCCGGCTTGCTTGAATCCTGATGGAGCAGTGAGAAAGGGATTCATGTCTGAGTATACCCTGCCACACCTATAGTGGCCAAAAATGTAAATATTTTTGTCCACCCTAAGCGTGGAAGGGTATTCTCAGATGTGAGACCCTTGCTCATTGCACCATCAGGATTCAAGCAAACCGGGCCGAAGACGGCTGTAATGCCAGAAACCGGTCCCGGGAGCTTGTTTCCTTCCCAGTGTAAGAATTGGCTTTTGTAGTTTGGTTTGCCCTGTTCCCATCATGCACTGGGACAGGAACAGACTAATTTGCATACAGCCAGGTTCTGAAACTGGGATGGTGCAGTGAGCTAAAAAACGGTGTTGGATCTAGCCCTGATCTCTTGACTGGGTGAGAGCTTTCTGCTTAATTCAGAGACTCTGTCCCTCACCACCCCTTGTTGTAAATATCTTCTGATGGGGGGGGGCATTTTCCATAGACACGTTTGGACGTGTCGCTGCGGATTCAGAGCAGTCGGATCACAGAGACCCACAGGGACGGTCTAGCACACTGATTAGTGTGCAGAAGCCACTGAGAGCAAAGCTGTGAGGTCTCATCCATCCCATTCTCTGCAGTACTATGAAATAGGGAAATTATGCGATACCGTGACAGCTACTGGTGTCCTAGATATGCGGATTTAACCACACGGCCCGGAGATACCGAACGCTGATCACAATGGGTAAGCCTGACAAGCATCAACCGCACCTTAACTTTGAATTGCATTAATCTGGCAAATCCCAACAAACCGCGGTCTCTGACTCAGAACTAGACACTGCTGATGCGGCCCGACCCCGCTAGAGAAAACTCTTGCTGCTATCCAAAACAGTCTCCAATCCATAAATGACAATATGGTTCCCCTTAATGGACGTATAGATAGCATATGAGCCAAACTAGACAGACAGGGGGTACGAATTGGAGAAGCGGAACAGCGTATCTCGAACACGGAAGATGGTCTGCAGAGAGTGGAACAAAAACAACAGACATGAAAAAACTCCTCGCAATTATTCAGGCCAAGAATGGAGAACTTGAAGCGAGCTTACGGCGCAATAATATACACATTCTTGGCCTTCCAGAATCAAGAAATGTGGGCCGATTGGAGACCTATGTGGAAAATCTACTGCGTGATATGTGTTGAGATGACAACCTCTCTGGTATGTTTATTGTGGAGCAGGCACATCATTCCCTGGCTGCTCGCCCCCTGCTAGGTGATCCCCCCAACCGATTATTGCCCATCTAAGCAATTACAGAGATAGAGATGCAGTACTCCGCGTTTATAGACAAAAGGGCAATATCAACTATCAGGGAAATAATCTCTCCTTTAATCCGGACTTTACGGGAGCAGTGCAAACAACCAGGAAGGCATTTCAACCCGCAAAAAAAATTCTAATGGCTGAAAACATTCCATATACCCAGCACTTCTCCGGATAGGTACAGACGACAAAGCCAAAATATTTGCTAACCCTAGGCAGGCCTTGGACTTTGCTAAATCACTTCGGAGACGGAAGAAGACATCTCCCGAGACATCAGATGCTGAGGGCTGAAGTGAAGATCGAGATTGTCTACAGGCAAGACATTCCTCACCAATGGAGTCACCTGAGGCCTTGATTTCATTGTTACACCACCAGTTTCAGGCTGAGATACTATGTGACATTGGTCAGCTCAGCTACGCCGCCAATCTGCGGAGACAGAATGAGTCAGGCTGCGGCCTTTATATCCTTTGCTGAACGATGTTTTTCGTTACTAAAGTTACATAAAAAACAAAATAAGCCACCATGTCTATGCCATAGATAGGTATTTCACTGATATATTTGTCCAAAAGTCATAGATTTGAATACAATGTAGTTGTAAGCGTGATATCCGTGAAGATGTGCTCAGACAACAGAATCACCACTAATGCGTTAATCATTGACAACTAAGTAGTGTGTCTATGGGATAGTTAGAACAGTTACAAGTACATGGTATTCAAATCATTTGAGTGTCGAAAAAATATGTCTGGTTACAGCCGCCATTTTGTTTTCTGATTGGCCTGGAGAGGGAAAAATAAAGTGTGAAAATAGATAAGGTGTTAGGATACATGTATCCAGAACCCATAGGGCAGATGGAGATGTTTTTAAAGAACCCCTCATGGGCAAAAAAATTACTCATAAATTGTTTTGGGGCTATATTGAAGGAATCCCCATTACCCGCGGGAACCTGTGGATCCAAAGCCTAATTGGAAAAAGGAAATCCTCATCCACACTCACACCATACGCCTGCACACGCACAGCCATAGGCCATGCGCAGGCCATAGGTAAAGGTGTTTGTATCAACGTTTGGTAATTATATATTACTTAACAGTAACAAAATCATAGACATCCACTGAAAAACCAAAGGTTACAGGGACGTTACAGTTAGGTTCACATTTTACCCACACAATACCATAGAAATTCAGCAGTAAGAGTTATACTTATAGTTATACTTCTGTGAAGAAACTATAACTTATGTTGTTAAGTAACTTTAGGCTACAAGTTATAGTTTCTTAATATAAGTATAATTATAAACTCAGCATATCAATGGTTTTGTATGGGCAAAACGGGAATCTAATGGGAATCTAACTATAATGTGCATGTAGCCTTTGGTAACTAAAACGTGAATGTTGCCTTTGGTTTTCTCAATATATATATATATATATAGCTCCAGGTTGCCCGCAGGTAAGGATGCACTCCAACAGCAGTTCGCTTCAAGCTTTTAATAAGGTGGGACTGCTTCTGGATTCCGATACACTTTCAGCCATGTTGATGTTAGCCTGACGCGTTTCTGAGCTTCCTGCTCTCCTTAGAGGCTCGACATATTCACATGCCGCATCTGACACGTCCTTGCAATTATCATTAATTAACAGCCCTCCAATGGGCTACTCCAATGAGTTTGATGCTTGCTGGGCCATGTAGTTCGTGTCGGATGCTTTTCCCTTTCAAAGCCCTCCAATGATGAAATAAACAGCTTTGAACTTTAATAAACCGTGTTGCTGTTGGTGCGACCCAGTTCTTCTTGGAAAAGAAGTGTTGTGGATATTCGAGGCGGGTGGCTCGCCCCCGGGGTTACGCACGGCCGGAAAGCAGCGCCAGGACCGGGAATTGAGCAACAGGGTGTATATATATATATATATCAAACGTCCCTTTTGGGAGGAGCAGCTTTCAGCTGGTGCCAGCGACAAGACAAGGACTCCGCTCGTTGATATTTTGCAGAAATTCACAAAAGACACCGCACTCTTCTCGGGTGATTTAAACAAGGTTTATTTTCAGCTCCAAATCTCTTCCTTCACCTATGCGTTTCTATGCATAGAAAATAACAGCCCGATAACGTGTCATATCATTGCTTAATAACCAATTATTCGAGCTTTGAATAACAAACACAAAAATACCATTGAATTCAGCAAACTGGTAGTAAATGGACAACGATAGGCTAAACTAAGCCAAGTTTAAACTACTCAACCCACAATGCATCATAATAGCTACAGTGGTGTTTTGAGTATAAATAAGTGAAACTAAAAAGGGACTTGTTACTACCGTGATCAAGAACTGTTTAGTTCGAAACGTGTAGGTATATATATATATATATATATATATATATATATATATATATATATATATATATATATATATATATATATATATATATATATATAAAAATATCACCACAACCATCCCTCCAAAAGAAGAACGCGGAAGGCCAAGGGGAATGCAGGTCAGACAACTCGTTTATTTCAGTCCCCAGCAATGGCGGCGAATGCATTTCGGCTAGTGTAGCCTTCTTCAGCGCCCAGCACTGCAGCATGTGAAGCTCACAAATGTTCCCACCTGCTCTTGTATATGTTCAGCAATGACGCTCCTCCCCCTAATGTGGTCGACACACCTAGTTTTGAGTCTGTTTCAATTGTTGGACTGCAACTCCCAGAGTGCACTGTGCCGGCACTGCTGGGTCGGTGGCGTGGGGGAGTGAGGCAGACTGTAGGTCCCACTGAATGCAGGTAGGTGGTGAAGCGCACATCCATCGGCGAGACAGAAAGAAAACGGCAGCTGTCCTGTGTCCCCTTATGGCCACTGCAACCAGTGTACCAAGGATGTCCTTACTGGGTCGGGGCAGTCAATGCGGACTGAAAATCCCTTGGAAGTGGAATACCTCGCTCCCCCAGCATACAATCCAGGTCCTCTGGCGGTCTGCGTAGGTTACCGAACCCTCGATACCTTCTTCGCTGCAAGCAGCTGTGTGCCAGATTTGCCTCGCAGACCCTTGATGCAGGGAGCCTTCCGTTCTGTGTCGTCTGGCAGGCATAGCACATATCACCACAACCATCCCTCCAAAAGAAGAACGCGGAAGGCCAAGGGGAATGCAGGTCAGACAACTCGTTTATTTCAGTCCCCAGCAATGGCGGCGAATGCATTTCGGCTAGTGTAGCCTTCTTCAGCGCCCAGCACTGCAGCATGTGAAGCTCACAAATGTTCCCACCTGCTCTTGTATATGTTCAGCAATGACGCTCCTCCCCCTAATGTAGTCGACACACCTAGTTTTGAGTCCGTTTCAATTGTTGGACTGCAACTCCCAGAGTGCACTGTGCCGGCACTGCTGGGTCGGTGGCGTGGGGGAGTGAGGCAGACTGTAGGTCCCACTGAATGCAGGTAGGTGGTGAAGCGCACATCCCTCGGCGAGACAGAAAGAAAACGGCACCTGTCCTGTGTCCCCTTATGGCCACTGCAACCAGTGTACCAAGGATGTCCTTACTGGGTCGGGGCAGTCAATGCGGACTGAAAATCCCTTGGAAGTGGAATACCTCGCTCCCCCAGCATACAATCCAGGTCCTCTGGCGGTCTGCGTAGGTTACCGATCCCTCGATACCTTCTTCGCTGCAAGCAGCTGTGTGCCAGATTTGCCTCGCAGACCCTTGATGCAGGGAGCCTTCCGTTCTGTGTCGTCTGGCAGGCATAGCACATATCACCACAACCATCCCTCCAAAAGAAGAACGCGGAAGGCCAAGGGGAATGCAGGTCAGACAACTCGTTTATTTCAGTCCCCAGCAATGGCGGCGAATGCATTTCGGCTAGTGTAGCCTTCTTCAGCGCCCAGCACTGCAGCATGTGAAGCTCACAAATGTTCCCACCTGCTCTTGTATATGTTCAGCAATGACGCTCCTCCCCCTAATGTAGTCGACACACCTAGTTTTGAGTCCGTTTCAATTGTTGGACTGCAACTCCCAGAGTGCACTGTGCCGGCACTGCTGGGTCGGTGGCGTGGGGGAGTGAGGCAGACTGTAGGTCCCACTGAATGCAGGTAGGTGGTGAAGCGCACATCCCTCGGCGAGACAGAAAGAAAACGGCACCTGTCCTGTGTCCCCTTATGGCCACTGCAACCAGTGTACCAAGGATGTCCTTACTGGGTCGGGGCAGTCAATGCGGACTGAAAATCCCTTGGAAGTGGAATACCTCGCTCCCCCAGCATACAATCCAGGTCCTCTGGCGGTCTGCGTAGGTTACCGATCCCTCAATACCTTCTTCGCTGCAAGCAGCTGTGTGCCAGATTTGCCTCGCAGACCCTTGATGCAGGGAGCCTTCCGTTCTGTGTCGTCTGGCAGGCACAGCACATATCACCACAACCATCCCTCCAAAAGAAGAACGCGGAAGGCCAAGGGGAATGCAGGTCAGACAACTCGTTTATTTCATATATATATATATATATATATATATATATATATATATATATACAAATATATATATATATATATATATATATATATCAATTACCGCTCCGGTGCTTAGATCCACCAAAAGGAGAAAAACACGAACTCCAAAATGACTTTCTCACTGCTGGCTGCAGTGACTTTTATTAAAGCTGGTGAGAGATGTTGTCAGACAGGATATATATATATATATATCCGTCAACAAGCAGCTGGCCGCCTTCCTCGAGACGAACGCATCCCTCAACCCCTCGCAGTCTGGCTTCCGGGCCAGCCACAGCACCGAGACCGCCCTGATCGCAGCCACCGATGACATCCGAGCCCTGCTCGACAACGGAGAAACAGCGGCCCTCATCCTCCTAGACCTCTCTGCGGCCTTAGACACTGTATGCCACCGTACCCTAGTACAGCGCCTCAGCAACGTCGGAGTCCAGGAGAAGGCACTGGAGTGGATCATCTCCTTCCTCGCTGGAAGGACACAGAGAGTCCGCCTCCCTCCGTTCAGATCTGAAGCCACTGAAGTCATCTGCGGCGTTCCTCAAGGCTCCTCGCTCAGTCCAACCCTCTTCAACGTCTACATGAGCCCCTTCGCAGACATCGCACGCCAGCACAACCTCAACATCATCTCCTACGCCGACGACACCCAGCTGATCCTCTCCCTCACCAACGACCCCGCCACCGCCAGAGCCAACCTTCACGAAGGGATGAAAGAGGTAGCCGAATGGATGAAGAACAGCCGCCTGAAACTGAACTCGGACAAGACGGAAGTCCTCATCCTGGGATCCTCACTCTCCGCCTGGGACGACTCCTGGACTCCTCCCTCTCCATGACCAGACAAGTCAACGCCGTCTCCTCGTCGTGCTTCAACATCCTGCGCATGCTACGTAAGATCTTCCGGTGGATCCCCACTGACACCAGGAAGACGGTCACCCAGGCCCTCGTCTGGACTACGGCAACTCCCTCTACGCCGGAACCACCGCCAAACTCCAGAAGAGACTCCAGCGGATCCAGAACGCCTCAGCACGACTCATCCTGGACATCCCCCGTCGCAGCCACATCACCCGACACCTGAGAGACCTGCACTGGCTCCCGGTCAACAAGAGAATCACCTTCCGACTCCTCCCCCACGCACACAAAGCCCTACACAACCAAGGCCCAGGATACCTCAACAGCCGCCTCAACTTCTACGCTCCCAAACGCCATCTTCGATCGACCGGCCACGCCCTCGCCACTATCCCCCGCATCTGAAGAGCCACCACAGGGGGACGGTCCTTCTCCTACCTCGCCGCCAAGACATGGAACTCCCTCCCGACTCACCTCCGCCTGACCCAGGACCACCTCGCCTTCAGGAAGCAACTCAAGACCTGGCTGTTCGAGCAGTAGCGGACCCCCCTCCCCTAGCGCCTTAAGACCCTCTGGGTGAGTAGTGTGCTATATAAATGCTTTGATTGATTGATTGATATATCTATATGTATATGTATATATATATATATATATATATATATATATATATATATATATACATATAGATAGATATATATATATCATACATGGTGGGCATGGGTTTCTTTTTTGCGCAGTGGACACATTTCGGTTGATGTGGCTCATCTTACCCCTACGATTTCTAGTAATGTTTGGAAATCTCTGGACGCTTATATATATATACATATTCACTGAAAAACACCATAGGTTTTAGATACGTTATTGTTAGAAATTAGCATTTAAAAAACCTTAGAAATTCACTGATAAAACCATAAGTTTCAGGGACGTTATAGTTAGCTGGACATTTTGCTCTCTTACAAAACAATAGAAATTCCACCGTTATAGTTAGTTCAGCTAACTATGACTCGCGCACCCGCAATGCACTGCTCATGACGTCACATATTACATCATTAAAACGCGCCGCAGGGTGCCTTTGCACACTTGTCAAAGCAGGCCACGCCCCCTCCCTGCACCACGGTGAAAACACCCCCCCCCTCCTGGTGCATTGTAAATTGCGGGATTACATCCCCTTGAGTCCTGAGGATCCCTGGGGTCCAACTAGCGCACCAGGTACCCCCACTAAGCGCCAGAGCTGCGTTGCAATGAGGTGTAAAAAATGGCGAGGCCTCAGACCAACTGTCTGCAAGGCAGCCCTGTTGCGCACACTGGAGGTACCTGGTGGGCTTGTTTGGCCCCCAGAGACCCCCAGTATTGAAGGGGAATTAATTCCCCAACTCAAAATGCGCCACAGGGCACACTTGCAGACTGCTGCTGGGAGGGGCCTCCGGCACAATTCTGGTCCTTTTTTGGGGCCCTGGGGACCCCATCCCCCAGGCACTGACCCCCCCCCAAAAAAAAATCTAAACTGGGAGGTGGCCACGGGGGCCCCCTCCCATTCAAATTCCGGCCCTGGGACCCCATCCCCCAGGGCATGCACACATATATTTATTTTTTAAGCTGAGGGGCTGCTTGGCCCAATTCCTGAGGCCTTTATTGGCCCTGCCGGCCTTTATTTATTTATTTATTTTTGGCCCCCCTCTCGGGCCGGTTCTAGCCCCGGGGAACCAATCCCCTTGGGCTGGCCCTATCCATGGGGACAGTTGGGGGAAGCTCCAATTCCCCACGGTTCCGCCAGCTCCCTGCCTCCTGTGGGAGCCGGCATTGCTTTTCCACAAGGGTGAGCTGCTTACATGCAGCTCCCCCTGTGGAAAAGCTATCTGCTTTGGATTTTGGAAGCGAGAGCAGTAAAACTTCTCTCACTTGCAAAATTCAAACCAGAGTTTGCAATGGCAGTGTGGGAGCCACATAGCTCACGCCTTGTCATTGCAAACAGCAGTGTCCCGGGGGCGTGCACCTCGGGACACTGCAGGAGCTGGCCATGAGGGGTGGTGGTGTGGAAATCAAAAATAATTTCTGCTAGCATAAGCTAAAGCCATCTTGTCTACGGCATCCATTTTGTTAGCTTTGTAATTCTTCTGTCTTCACTGCTGCTTGCCCTTCTATTCTACTTGAGTCATCAACTTTAGTTAACTTCTTCAGTACTGAGCCAGAGCAATGTATGAGCTCAGAAAGGCCTGTAGCTGCTAGAATGCACCTGTTTGAGAATGTAACTGTCTACCATTTCTTACTGATGTAAGCAGTTCTGTTTCCCCTCCCACTTTGCTGACTAAGTGATATCCATCTACCCATGTTTGTCAGTAGCTATTCCTGTGAATGCTTGTACCTTCTATTTGAGTCTACATGCTTACTCTGCAACATACTCAGTATAAAAGTCCCATGGTCTGTGCATTCAAGCCACTACCTCCTGGAACACTTGCGGGTGTTGTATGGACGTGGTCTCACTCATGAGTGAATACACTTGCTATTTTGAATTTCAGCTTCAGTGTCAATCTCTATTTTGTTGGTCTAAGGACCCGTGAACAAAGATAAGGGAGACCCCTGCACCGGTGCCCCCCTAAAAATGCACATTTCCACAGCGGTCCCCAGGGCCATCAAGGGCTCCAGAAGGGAGGGCCTTGCGGCCCCCCTTCCTACCAGTGCAATGCCCCAGGGAGGTGGTGGTCCCTGGGGCTCGGGGTCCGTTACGGATCCCTGAATTTACATGATTAGTGCCCCGGGGAGGTGGCGGTCCCCGGGGCATGTGGGGGGGAGCTCGAGTCCCCCACACAGTTAAATTTTTACTTAAAAAAAAGCCCTGGGAGGTGGCGGTCCCCGGGGCTGCGGGGGGGGGGGGGGATGCTGTGTTTCCCCCGTGAATTTTTGAGAAAAGCCCCGGCTGGGTGGCGGTCCCCAGGGCTGCGGGAGGACCGCATGCCTTCCTGCATATTATAAACATAGCCCCAGGGAGTTGGCGGTCCCTGGAGCTGTAGGGGCCCTCGCGGGCCCCCGCTAATAATTTTTGGCAATGCCCCCCGAACCTGGCCCACCCGGGGACCTCAATTAAATTCTCAACCCCAGCACAAATTTCGCCAACTTTTTAAAAAAAAGTTTTTGGGACCTGGGTGTTCTTGTGGGACCCCCTGAGCAGGCCTAGCAGGGGGTTAGGGTGTTTCTACCCTGCCTCCTTTTCTTGTTTTTCAATTTTGTTTTACTGTTTTCTTGGTACTCGGTTCTACCGAGTGTCAAGATGCCTGCCCACACTTCCTGGTTTGGAGTGTTGGCAGCCAATCACAGTGAAGCTCGTGCTCGGGAGGGGTCGCAAATCCACCACGTCCCTAGTTATCGAAACTTTTCTTTTTCAAATTTCTCAGGAACTACCAAACAGATTTACAGCATTTAACAAAATGGGCTCTTTCTGAAACAAGACCTACCTTTTTGGCAAATTTGGTGTAATTCCGTTTAGCAGTACGGGCTGTAGCTGTGTCTAAAGTTTCCTATTGAAAATGACATGGGGAAAACATGTTTTGGGACCCCCCTTTTTTCTCAGGCCCGCTAGTTGAATCACCCCCAAACTTTCAAGACAGGAGCTGACTGGAGCGGGCCACTAGTTTTGAAAATGTTACGAAGATTCGTCAACCGGCAAAGATATTGAGAATTAAAGCACCTGTATCTGGACACTGCTAAGATAATGAAAGACTTTTTAAATCTGCAGCCACTCTTCCCTTGGAGAATAAATACTGTGTTTTTCCATAAATTGGCCTCAGCACTTTTCCTTTTGTGTGTGTGTGTGTATATATATATATATATATATATATATATATATATATATATATATATATATATATATATATATATATATGCCCAAGGCAATAATGCCGAATTTAAAGCAGATTAAATAAAGCGCTAGAAAAGAAAAATTGTACACAAGTTGTTTTCTTGCTGTTGGCGCCCGATCCCTATTGAGGGAATTGGAATTGAAGTGAAAATATATATATATATATATATATATATATATATATATATATATATATATATATATATATATATATATATATATATAGACAGCTGTACTCATATTCAGGCCTTTAGTCTAAAACATGTTAACAACAAGCGGTGAAATGTATTATCAATCCAGATACAGTAAGGTTCAATATTAGTGCTCATTGATACAAGGGCATTCACCTCAAAGGACTTCATTTTAAACACGCTTCATAATCTTAATCCTCCACAAAACTCTGCATGGCGTGATTTAACAATGGCCTTTGCATTGGCCTTATGTTCCGGGGATGTGTGAACATATCAGTAAAGCCCAATTTCAGAAAAATTGATTTAATATACACCGACTACTGGATTTAGTTAATATTTTGTAAGGCTAGGCAGTCAGAGATGCACTCTCCTACCAGTTCAGCTTCAGGATTCAGCCATCATTTTATCCACAACAAGAGTGGGGCAATTGTGATCTGGTCCTCGGCACTGCCAGCAATCTACGGGTAAAACCATTTTCAATGTGCTGCAGTTTATACGCGTTTTTAAACCCCCACACACCAGCCCCATTGACAGCGCTTGAAATACATTTGGATTTAAACAGGGCAATCATCTCAGACAGGGGTTTGTGATTTAAAGTCCTTGAAAATTTGAAGATAGCTTCTGCATTTCTATTTATTTTTTTCTGTAAAGAGCCGCATGTCATGGTATATGATTTTGCCTGTTAATCTTTTAAGCCAAGGCCTTATATATACTCCGTATAGTATTTTAGCAGCTTTTTGAGGGCCATTTGGCATGCGTGCAATTAGTATTGTGTCATCTGTGTAAAGAAGTATGGGGAGAGAGTGCTCCCATATCTTGGGCATGTCTGCCCCAGCCTGCGCTAGGTGTTCAGTTATGGCATTTATATATAGTTAGAACAGACAAGGAGCTCGGGTGCAGCCCTGTCTTACTCCTCTTAGGGAAGACATTTGGAACCTAAGTCCTGCTGTGGTCCACAGCGTACTTCTGCTTTCAGGTCGTAGTGTAGACGTTTTACTAAAGTAATGAGATAAGGTTTGACCCCCATAGTCTGCGTTAATTCCCAAAGTTTGACCCCACTGACCAAATCGAATGCACTTGAGAGATCTATATTAGTAATAGGCGTCGACCTTCCTGATTAGGATGAAAAACTCCTGTTAAATGGGATAGCCACTTAGCTTCTGGAATCAGAGCCTGTAATCTTGGGGGTGTCAATGTGGCGTATGGGGCTTGTAAATCTGCCCCTAAGTGCCTTTCAGATGTCAGAGGCGGCGCATAGGTCAGGCGATCGCAGTGTCAGTGCACGGTGGCAAACAGATGGAGGTGACGCCTGTGACCCCGGGCAATCATTAATGCACACATGTGCTCATCGGTGTCACGTGAGGCCACTGTTTGTGTGCCCAGGGCTCTCTTTTATTTCCCTACAAACAAGCCTTGTTGTTTGACAGACGTGGGTTTAACACAACATTCTGAGAGTTTGACCAGTGCTATCTGCAAACATATGAATGTAGCACATGCTTTATTAGACAATACAGCTCAAATTAAAAAATAAACCGAAGGGCTGAAAGACATGATTTTATAATATAACATTTTAAAGTAAACATGACTGTTGTTTTGTCTGCTCGTTTCATAATCCTGTTTTCAGTCTTTCGATATGAGTTAAAATAATGTTTGCAAATACGTACACCACAACAGAAGGTCCCCTGAGGCAGGCATCTCCTGAACAGGCTATCAAGTAGGCGGCCTTTGATATCTCAAAAATATCAATGTATTGCACTATCCTAAAAATATCGAATAACATGGTTGCTAGGATTATATGAATAGATGTATTTTTTGGCACGCCCGAACTTTGTCGAAATGTCCCAATGCCTTAATTAATGTTGTACATTGTATATGATGCTGTGATTAGTCAATCGGTGTACTGTTGATTACTCTATGAATTTGCTCAATAAAATAAAAATATTAATAATAAAAAAAGGACGCCTTTGAACTTACCCCGGCACAGGCCTTACAAACGGCAAGGTGCTTGGCAACACGCCATAGTGACGAACAAGGGGGTTCTAGAGCAAACAAGCCAAATGGGCCTTTGACCACTTGTTGGGTAGTACATTCCAACAATAATCCAGGTTAAGTGGACCTCTTCATCCTCTACACCACTGATAGCTGCGCCTCTGGGTGGCACTGATTCATGCCTTGAAAAGCCAGATGAAAAGCCACCTTTGGGTGTCTGTGTTGCCTTTCTTCGTGATGCCCCTGAATGCAGCTTTGGGTATAGATTAGATTTAATTTATACTTTTAAAGCGCAGATTATACACTAAGGTGTCTTGGCGCTAGCTCTGCACTTCTTGCCTACCGGAGAAACGATGATCGGACAATACAAGTGTAGATTACAGGGTCGATCAAAACAGCCAGGTTTTTAGCTGCTTTCTAAAATCGTGAGGTTTGTCTGTGATCTCTGATGGAAAGGCATTGGGTTCCAAAGAATGTCCATAGCATAACCAGACGTTTGTGCATTGCTTTGTAAAACCGATCCTTCTTCTTAAACTTGTCAGTTTGTATTTCTTCTGATCCGGGAAAGCGCACCTTTCAAACATAGAACCTCTCAGCAGATGTTTCGGCATTGCCAGTTTTATGAATGTTTGTTTCCATACAAGAGCTGTAAACATCGTGTTTCCAGCACCAGTTTATTGTTAGGAATTGTATTTTCTCAAGGATGCGTACACATTTTCAAGACTTTGGACGGTAATTTACAATACGTTTTTCAAACATGAGATTTAAAATGGTTTTTGTTTGCGCTAAATAGAAATGAAAATGGACAGATTAGCAGATCTTTTCTAAAGACAACAGCGTAATAAGGCCGAGTGATGGGGACATAAATGTTTCAATGCAGAAGATCAAAAGTCAATAAATGCCACATTTCAGATAATTATGCTAACATGTCCTGCTAAAATGGCCTTAAATGAAAAGATCATAATAATATCTGTCTTATATTACACTCAAGGATGATGTCCTCCTGTCTCTAGGTGATGAATACCAGGTGATAATGTTACATTATAAAATGTTAGCCATCCTATCAACCTGAGAATAGTGTTTGACGAAGGTAGCCCAGCTGGCGTTTGCCTCCTTGACTTAGACCTCGACATCGAACTCCGTAGGTGGCGTTTGACTCACTGAGGCATCTGGGCACAAATGAACCCATCAATAATGTAATTGTTTTCAACTCATAAACTGTCCCTAATTACATCATAGATGACATCACTGATGACATAATAGGCCCGCAGTGGCTTTTGTTGTGAGCCGTGGGGGAGCGAGGGGTGACTGGCCTCAGGCTCAGCCTGGCTCTAGTCTAGGCCTGGCTATGACTCGAGGTGGGAGGGTACTGCTGCTCGGCTCTGCTGGTCCTCTGGGGGCAAACTAAATGAAATTCCGTGTGTGACATAGTTCGAAAACCTGCTTGCAATACTGATCAGAAATCCATGTCTTAAGGAATGGGTTAACTGATAGACATGACGGGTATTAAAAAAAGAATTGCAGTGGCATCTGCCTACGCTTTACAAGCAGCTTCGACTCGTGGGCTGCGATCAGTACATCTTCACAGCTTTGCGGATGGAGAAAGCTGCGTCCCTTTTAAATACATTTGCAGTTAACTAAGTTTTAGCTAGCCTGTGTTTTTAAGTATTTCTGCAGTCTAGCAATAAAAAGACAATGGGGCATATTACTAAGCAATAGCGATAATTATCGCTATTGCTTGGTTAGAGAAAATTTTTTACCGCTGAGCTGCGGCGATTTTTATCACAGATAAACCTTGGTATTACCAAGGTTTATCGCAAATGCGATAAAAAACGGCTGCAACGCATGAATATCGCTGAAAAGTCAGCGATATTCATGCATTACCGAGCTAATGCTCTTAGCCATGTTATCCACCTCCCATTGGATAACATGGCTAAGAACTGCTCAGGGCAGGTTTTAGCGTTTGGAGATATTCGCGCTTAGCGCGAATATCTCCATAAGTTGATAATAGGATATGGCGATGTTAGCGACTATTTCCAGTCGCTAACATCTTGGCACGCCCACTTTGCATGTCATTAGTGATAAATATCACTGACATGCAAAGTGGGACCCAAGATGGTCGCTATCTCCTACTAGCTGTCGCTAACTGGAGTTAGCGACAGCTAGGTAATAGGGAGAGTATTTTATCTCCGCTTTCTTGGCTTTTAAAGCCAAAAAAGCGGCGATAACCCCCCTTGATAATATGCCCCATTGTTTCTAGAACTATATTTACTTAGTAATGTTGGGGAGACGTAGAACTGCAGATATGTTTGCCATTGAATAATAGTGACAGTTTATTTTGCACTGAACGCACTATCGATCCTTGGTGTGATGTGCATCAGATGCGCTAAAAATATAACGTGACATGAATGACCCTTCACACATTGAACTTAAAGACATTTATTATATTTATTCTCAGCGATAAATATTTCTAAATGGTATGTGCTGCAGAACTGGTTCAGGTTGGTTCTCCGTTCAAAGGTCTTTGCCAGGCTGCTGGTGAGACACAGTCTTTGTGTAAAGGCGCCACTCTCAGCAGGTAGCCTCTGGCCTTGAGCACCCACCAGAGGCACACAGAGGTGTCGGGTTCAGTGCCCTTCTTCTCTGCATAGCCACTCTCACATGCATTTCATTTGTTTTATAGTTCTACTCAAAACCGGTGTAGGTTGTGTGAACACTTTACAACACACACATGTTATATATGGAGACAATGAATTATACGTGTGTACATCAGTCTCTAGCAAATAATACATAAGACATTGTGAATTGCAGGGTGTAGGAATCATATATCATCCATACCAGAAGGCAGTACATTTTCAGAATGTGAGCACAAACTCAGGACTTAAAATATACCTCAGTGGTTGGGGTTGCCTTTACCATTAAGAATATATTTCTACCCAAACAAACCTTTTTTAGCAGCATTTGGATAATGAAAAACTGGGGAAAATATAATAATGTTCTAAGCTATAGTATGCATTTTGCCTGCTGCTCTTTGATGACAGTTTATTGGTCCTTGCCCTATATTAGGATTGTAATTTAGGAACTGCTAGTTACAAAAACATCTCTGTGGCAAAAGCAGTAACCCACTGAGCTATGCACATAAAATACAGTTATGTGATTGGCATGGTACATGTTTTTTGCAGTAGACATGTTAGCCCTTTGTGCTACTTTGTGATGAGTCAAAACTCACTAGCCCAAACTCTGAGCTCTCTCCAGCAGGAACATTAACCACCAGAGTTCACTTGGCATTTTTATTGTGGCCTGAAACCTGCTGTACACATTACACACAAGGTACTTTGCAGCAGGTGCTATTAAACCCATAAGTTATTTCTTTACACAGCGCCCCCCAGGTCAGCATCAGGTGCTGCTGCACCAGTCAGTCCGCCCCTTATTTCCTTGCAGCGAAAAGAACAAGACCATGTTTCAGCACACACCTGTGTATGTGGTGTTTGTATAGCACAAACCGAGTAGCGCAGCCCTGTACAAGGCCAAGGTCACAGGTAAATCCATGGTGTGCTTGGAGGGGTAACTAGGCTCTGAGATTTGCTGTAAAATGCACCATTTTGGCCTGTCTTTTTAAAAAAATGTCTTTGGGGAGAATTCCCCCAAACCCCTCTAGTAGTGGGCACGCCGGATGGGGGCTGGTCTGCCAATATTTGCCAGGGCTGCTTTCAGTTCCCAGTCTGGCCCTGTAATGGACCTCTCATCAGCATCCGATATGGTCAAACATGACAACTTCCTGAGCCTTCTGGAATTTAAGATGGGACTCTAGCGCAGTACTAAAATGGTTTGCCTCCTTTCTCCATATTAGAACGCACAGAATTAAATCCAACCAATCCCTCTCCCATCCCAGTCCTTGCACCCTGGGGGTGCCCCAAAGATCCTCGCTTTCACTCACACTTTTTAACTTATTCATTGAACCCCTCACCGAAATCCTCAAAGCATCTAACATCCAATACCACATGTATGCAGATGACACCCAGCTGTACTTGAAAATCTCCTCGCCTGACGATATCAAGTCACTCAACGGAACCTTACGCAAAACCCTTCACTGGCTTACCTTCAACCATCTCAAACTAAATGCCCTCAAAACAGAATTCCTCCTTATTTCCCTGCCCAAGCAAGCACCCAGCATTGAGGAATATATGAAAAATCTTTCTGCTCTCAACTGCACACCACATAACATAGACTCTACGAAATCCCTGGATATAGTGTTGGATAGGAACTTGAACATGCAGGATCACATCAGCGCTTCTACCAAAGTAGCAAATTTTAAACTGAATATCCTAAGGAAACAAAAACCTTTCCTTCCCCCTGATGACATCAAGTCTGCAGTACAAGCATTGGTCATCTCACGGCTAGAATATGGCAGTCCAACACTCTGTGGTCATCTTAGGTACAGACTGGCCCCACTGAGAGCCTCATTAAATTAAATGCCGCCGTCAGGCTCATCACAGGCTCTAATAAGTGTATTCACATCGCCCTGATTCTCTCAATTGCCTACCGTTCGAAGCAAGGATACACCTAAAAATTGCCTGCATGACCCACAAAGCCATTCACTTCAACACCCCTCTCTACCTCGCAAATGAACTTGAGTTGTCGGTGGTGCCCATACCTCCAGGAGCTCTAGCACCCACTTACTTAAACCAAAGAAATTTAAAAAACAAAAACCTACAACCGCTCCTTCTCAGGAATCGGCCCAAGAATCTGGAACTCCCTGCCTCCGCAAGCAGGCTGATTCCATAAACAGTGTCCTTCAAAAAGGAAGTGAAGGTGCTACTGATGAATACTTGCCTGTCCTGAAGTCCAGTTGCGGTCCTGAGTCACCTCATCTACTATCTCGCTGACTCTCTCGCCTTATTCTACTGCCTAATTCCTTTGCCCACTATTATGGCGTTATGTAACTATTGTTATTTTTGTATGCTATGTTGGTATGTAAATATTGTTATTTTTTGTCTATTGCCCCCCCCACCCCCTCATATGTGTCACATCCCTCTGTAAAGCACTCTGATACCCTCATGGATCATGTTCGTGCTATACAAAACATTTTAAATAAATAAAGCTGCACTCCAATGGATCCAATCCTTCCTGACGGGGAGAAGTTTCCAGGTCCGCCAGGGTGACCACTATTCCAGAGACATAGGATTGGGCCAGGGTGTTCCCCAGGGATCATCCCTGAGCGCCACCCTTTTCAATCTCTATGTCTCCCCAGTGGCTCCGATTGCTGTGGGCCACGGGCTCCAAATTGTGTCCTACGCCGACGACACGCAGCTGGTAATCTCCCTTTCACGTGCACCCGGCCTTGCTATGGACAGCTTCAGGGATTGCATGCAAGATCTTGCAACCTGGATGTCCACTAATTGCCTTAAATTAAATGGCAACAAGACCGAGGTGCTCGTGGTGGGAGGGAACCCATCTGTCTGGTCCTCGGCGTGGTGGCCCCCATGCCTAGGTGAGGCCCCAATACCCCGGCAGGAAGTTAGAAATCTTGGGGTCTGCCTCGATGCTAACCTGTCTTTTGGACCCCAGATAGACAGAGTGGCGGGCGTCTGTTTCAGCGTTTTAAAAAGTCTACGGAAGGTCCTAGTCCTCCTTCCTACGTCCGTCCGTAGAACGCTGGTGCATGCCCTAGTCACATCCCGTCTAGATTATGGTAACCTGCTGTATCTGGGAGCAACCTGTAAGGCAATAAATCGCCTTCAGGTGCTACAGAATGCTGCAGCCCGCCTTATACTAAAACTCCCTAAAAGGTCGGACTCTAAAGCTGCCCTTCAGACCCTTCACTGGTTGCCAGTAAGGAGCAGAGTTGAATTTAAATCTCTCTGCACTTGTTACCGTATCCTTGCTGGCAAGGCGCCAGTACCACTCCAGAACCTAGTCACCAGGTATGCACCATCACGCGCTCTGCGCTCCTCACATGGAGGCCTATTAAAGGTCCCTAGGGTGAGAAGGGCCCGCATGGGAGGAAGATCCTTTCGCTATCTGGTGGCGAAGAGCTGGAATGCTTTACCTCTTAATCTTCGCCTGGATCCCTCCGAATCTAGCTTTCGGAGGAAATTAAAAACATTCCTATTTTCAAGATAGCCGAGCCCACTCCTCATTTTCTGCTTCTGAGTCTCTCAGTCTCAGCGCGGGGACACGCTTTCAGCGTTACCATGCGCTTTACAAACTTCCCTCATTATTATTATTATATAAATAAATAAAATACCCAATCTGTGTTTGCTAGCTTAGAGCTTGCACCTGCAATATGGAGAAGTGTGGCTCAATGGTTAGAGTGGCAGGCCCTGCTGCAAAGGTCTGGCCCGGGACCAGCGTTCAATTCCCGCCTCGGCGGGTCTTGGGCTCAATTTCCTTGGACCTGATAATTCTCGCCTTGGTGCCTATTCTATTCATGGGTCCCACTCTGCAACTCTGGGCAATAGCTTGCTTAATCTCCACAATGGCCCCAACAGTGTTGGGATGCCTGACTTCACCTTGGGGGTGCCCATGAGTGGACATTTCACAGGGAATACCCAGGAAGGGTTCCACAGTGGTATGCTTACAGTGCCAGGAAACCCCGGTTGGGGTATAAGTGCGCTTTACAAGTACAAATCTATTACATATTCCATGTAGCCAACTTCAGACCTTATAACTAATTAGCATTTTAGCCCAGGGGCCTAATTCCAGAGTTTGGGAAGCCAGACCCTGGGGACAATTTCCCTGACCGTCTGGTTTGCATGTGGGAAAATCCCCCATCTGGTGTGCAAGTGAATTCTGGTTGGCCCTCTCTAGGTTCCACAGTGGACCAAGACTCAAATGTAGAGGGTGTAAGCCCACAAGGCAAATAACTACACGCAACCAGGGCATCATTCCTATTATCTAAGGTGTTTATGTTGGTATTGATCTTTCCCGTATGAAGTCAATCATTTTCATCCAGGGTGACCACGGTCTCCCTCTGTTTGCCACGTTGGTACTAGGTCTGGCATATATTTCCTTTGAGGTAGGCAATATTAAATATCTGTAAAAATAACTCTGTGGAAAGATTTTAATAGGGCTCAATTTCTTCATGCATGCTCTAAAATTTACAATGACCAAGTCACCTGAAAATTGTTTTTCAAGTGGTCCATTGCCCCTCACACGTTAGACAAAATCATCTCACTGAATAAATTCCAGTGACCACTAATATTGTGACTCAGTCAGTATGCCACCTTATTTTTTTATGCCATTGTTGACTCAACTGCACCAACTGGTAAAACGGATATATTTGCCAAGATTAATATTTAGGGATTGGCAGCAGGAGTTAGATTAATAACTGTGAGAGGGTCAGCTCTGAAATTGCCTTTGTCATCAGTTACCGTTGGGGACGTTATGTTAGGCGGAGTTAATGAGGGCTTAGGCCTGCTTCCCTGACATGAGGGTTTGAAGATTAAACCCAGAGCTGTATTGCCACCTGATTACCAACTCCACCTCTTTCTACAGCTTGAGCCAAGGTAATCGCTGAATGCACAATCAAACTTGGTGCACTTTCACCCCCTTGCCCTAATATCTGATCTGTCAACATTGATTTCAGGTGGACCTTGCTGGCGATGTTTAGATTTTTTAAACCATCCTCAATGGCTCTAAGTCACTCAAGCACTGGGAGTAGTTTTAATTCCAAAAGGTCATTGAAGAGCCCAACTTTATTGGCCCAGATATCCACATTTGGTGCTGGTGGAGAAGGAACTCTACACTGCTTCAGAACCTCTTGATTCCTTTTCCTACGCTTCATTGCCAGCCTTGGCTCTGGTGAGTGTTCAACAAGTTCAAATTTCCCCCACAAGCAACCAGCATGGGTAGGAAGTTAGCAGGGCAGGGGCAGGAGGGGGTTGACACTGGGGAAGCAGGCAGCAAAATAAAAAACGTACCTTCTCGACGCTTCCTTGTGGCGTCTCGCCTCCTTAGTCCTTCCTCGCTGACCTGAACAACAGGAAGCACACCCAGGCTCCCAGTCAGCCAATCACAACGCTGCCTTAGTAGCATTGTGATTGATCTGAGAGCGGTGTTTCGGCACTCAGACACGGACTGGGAATCTGGGCAAGTTCTTCATGCAGGCTATAATGCAGTCTACATGGAGAACATGCGAAGTGTGCAAGCCTGTTTTGGGCTCCCTAGTGGGTCTCCCAAGCAGTCATTGTGCATTTATGAGGGTGCTATCACTCCTTTCCTGCCCCTCCCCCAGCCCCCACACATAAAGGTGCAGAAGTAGGAGAAAATAAAATGCTAATAATGCGAGTTATTATCATTTTATTTCTCTTTATTTCACTGCTAAAAAGCTCTACTCCACCTTAGAGGAGGAGTCGCCACTGAATCTTCCCTACCTAGACTTTCCACAGCAGCTGATGAGGGCTTGATAGAAGAAGGATTGACAGAGGAGGCCGGCCTAGACGGTGATGCCATAGGCATAGGTGGCGAGGACAGGGCATGGTCCTCCACAATCAGACAGAGATAGACGCCTTTCAGCCAGTTTTATTTAATTAGAAATGACATCTACAGGCCGCACCAAACAAATTGTCAATTGTTGATTGCGGTTGTTCCAAGGGGAATGCAGCAGCCATTGTAAGGATTTTTCTTTCCCCCATTTCCACGTGCACACACCACCCAAGGAAAATGGTCAAAAAGTCCACAAGGGGTGCGAGGAACAGGTAGCCAAAACCTTGGGCAACATTTATGAAGTTTTGCCATAGTGCAGCGCCGCAGGCATTCCTGCTGCACTGCATTTACATGGCAGCATTAAGTAAAAAAAAAGGCTTAGGGAACTCAAGAGTTCAGAGAGGCACGGGCACAGGAGCAACAGCAACAATGATGACAGTAACACAGCGGCCACATACCTCCTCTCTCAGACTTGCTGAAACCTGCCGCCTCCACCCACAGCCATTGCAAATTCGGTGAAGGCTCCATGGAACTCAGTGCCCTGAGAGCCTGCTTCTTAAATCTTGATGAAGTGTCTGGTGTGGTGAAAAGGTAAAGGGGATCCTACTCAGTGCTTACTTTCAGGTGCCCCTGTAGCAAAAGCCTGCAACAGTCAGCAACCAGGCACCAGCAGCCCTGAAATCACCTGCTTCCCTGCCTTACACCCATACCTGTCCATCTCCACGAGCAAGTCAGGCACAGTGACAGCAAACGGAGTCAGAAACAGCAGTGGAGCCAGCAGCTGGGCGTGGCAACAGGAGCACCAAGTAACCAGAACGGTAGGAGCTGGGGTTAGTAAAAGGACGCAAGTATTGTGGTAAATATTTTAGTAATTTCCTTGATCGGAATTTCTATAATATTAATAAGGTCAAGTATGAAGAGCAGAGTCCATGGTGGTTCGAATTCAGGGTCTTTATTCAGTAACTCGAGTTAAGGGAGAGCTCCGTCACCTAAGGAGGATCGGAAGAATCTCTAACTTTCATCAAAGAGGACATGGTATTTATACACAGAAAAGAGGAAGGAGCTTCCCTTGAGCAAAACTCGGATAGCTGTGTTTGCAACAATACAGAAGTCAGTAAACCTCGGATAGCTGTGTCACAATTTTACAGAAATCATAGTAGCGTTACTGTGTCAAAATCATACAGAAGTCATGACAGGAAGACGCGTGTCTTTAATCATGAGGAAGTCACGGCAGAAGCTGAGCATTGAGAAATAATCCTAGGCTGGTTCCTTAGATAAGAGTGAGAGAAAGAGAGAGAAAAAGGAGAACTGGTCGTTGACAGGATGTCTGGTATCGTGTCTTTCAGCAAACGGGGGCTCTTCTTCTCGGAATTGGTTGTCGTGGTTTAGCAGAACGGGGCCTATTTCTCGGAATCAGCCCGATTATAGGGAAATGGTTACAAATGGGGGGTCTTGTTCTCGGAATCGGCTTAACCATAGGAATGTACAGTTTGAGTGAGGAAGCTGTTTCTCGACATTGCCCTAGCCATAAGAATGTACCTTTGAATTTTAGAGGAAGGAGAGTACATGTGCAGCTTTTGTGTGCGCGTGATAGGGTTTGCTCGTGTTCTCGTTTGCTTGTTTTCAGACATGATGGGCTCGGGGACGTGACTGTGAGGGTGTATGATGGGACATAAACTACGAAAAATAATCTTGTTCCACAGTATGGAGGACAAGAGTAAGAAAAAGCCCCCCCCCTAAAAACAGCTCCATGATTCAACTACGACCCCACTACAGCCAAAGAGCCTGTGACAATAGGAAGGCCAAAGAGGCCACAGCGATGTTTTCCATCCTTGGACAGGGCTCCCACAACCTCTCAAAAACGTGCATCCTGGCGAGCTCCTGCGCGTGTAGCGTGCGTGACGTGCAGAAGTATATAGAAGTAGAATAAGAGGAAAAGAGTGGATAGTAAAAGAGAAAGAAGAGGTTGAAAAGAGGGAAAAGAGAGAAGAAAAGAGAAAAAGAAGTATACAATAGTCAACACTAACTGTCCAATATGGGTGTTATTTGATAATGAAAATGTAAAGAAAATAACATGGCAAATATATAGAATAATATATACAAAACATAAACTGTAACATGGCAATAAATATAGCCTAAGACCCTTCAGCAGCGGGCTATACTGGCCATTAAAGGCATGATCCTGCTTTTGGCTCGGGCCTTTAACAAGGGCGCGGGACTTTAATGCAAGGTTAGCCCAGATATGGAGGGCTATTAGAGCATTCCGCTACTAGAGGGCAGAATGGTCTGAAAAATAAAGCAAAGGCCTCATGGAGCCCGAGGGGATTGTAATCATCTCGGGCTCCTTGGGACCTTTTTTTCACAGCAACAGCTGTGAAGGATAACTTGGGAATGTTGGAGTTCTGGTCTTCTACCGGCCATTAGCAGCCCAGAGCCCTCCATTGTGTTCAATGTGTCTCCCAACATTACAATGTTCTAATTAGGCTTCACTACTTGCATGTAGGGATAAGTGCCTGGTAAGTGGTTCCCACAATGCTTCGCGTCTGGCAAATAAAAAAGTAGAATGTAAATTGTGCCAATCCAAACGGTGGTTATGACAGACCAGGTTCCAGCACTGTTGCTGGATAGTGTCTGTAGACTCTCAGTTGGAGGTGACTATCTGTAACCCATTTGTGATCACAAGGTCTACTAATTCGCCACACAATCTGTTACGAGACCAAAGATTAATCAAACCACCTACAAATAAAGCAGTCAATGAGAATGGAGAACTAACGCCCATACTGTCATTTATTCCTGTCCACACTATATCTCAGAATAGAGAAAGCCTGGGACACATAAAAACTACCTGTAAAGGTATGTCCTAGAGTTTGTATTGCAATGCCAACAAATATCTCTTTGAACAATTTTAGTTTGAAGAGATGTGCTGGTGTACAATAAAGCCTGTTATAAAAATAGTATAGGGTTTGAGTAAAGTAAGCAGGGCGTGCAGTGGTGTGGATTTTCTCCCATAATGTTATATCAATCAATCTGTCAATCTGGATTTGTTAAGAATTATTTCGCAATCATTCCTATGGGCCTCCTGGCCCATAGGAATGCATTGGAAATTATTCCTTAATTGCGAATTTGCAAAATGCGAATTCGCAAATAAGGAAGATTAAGGAATCGCTATCCCTAAAAAAAAAGCGAATTTCTTCATACATACCATTTTGCGATTCCTAAATAGCGATTCCTTAAAAATCGCTATTTAGGAATTGCAAAAGGGTTTGTTGATACATATGGCCCTTAGACTTTGCTCACTGAAGTTGTCAGTGCAGCTGGTCTCTAAGTCCCTGCTTTTTTATTGAACCCCATTGTTCAAACACAATGCAGGTGTGAAGCATTTAATACTCAAAATAGAGTTGAATTTTCTGCTGCACTAGAGTACAGGTCTGAGAAGTAGCAGCGTGGGGGTTGAAATTTTATAAATACATAATAGCAGAAATATTGGAGTTTTTCTTTTTATTCACTCTTTTGGTAAACGTTGCTGCGGCCATTTCATTTGTCTTTATTTTAGTTACAATTCATGTTGTGTGCACTAGAATAGGATTTAGATTTTAAATAAATCTTTCAAATGTGTCTTTCGTATTCTAGTGTTCTTGAATATGTTATTCCTAATGAAAGAGGGCTTCGGGTTCCACTAACTATCCCTGTAATGTCGCATGGGATTGATCGTTATCTGAAACACATTGCACTCAAATGTTGCTCAGTGAGGTATGCAGTGGTTGTAATACAACTGGTTTTATGTCTCAGTTGACACATTGATTAATTTGTTAGTGCCAGAGGACCCAGAAAATCTCTGTGTTTCATCCTGTTTTTAGAAAATCTAGAAAACATATCAAGGTGGGTAAATAGGGATTTCAGGACAGGTTCTCCCAGCCACATATTCTGTAACATGTTTCTAGTGTGGCACAAAAGGACCATAACCTTGGAATAATCATATTTCAAGAGGTAAATTATTATATTGTGTTGAATAAAAGTGAGTTTCTAGTTATACTTATCACATAGTGTATCAACCCAACATTTCTAAATCAAGCTAGAAAACTACAGAAGTAAAAAAATGCTTCCTTGTTTGTTCTCCCCAGTGCAAAGTTAAATGTAAGGAAGGCAGGCAACAGTATTTATCTAATATCACTTGACTTACTGGACTTGATGAACAAAACTATTTCAGGATACGCCCTACACTTCAATAGAGATATTAGATTAATGAAAAGAACATGATAACAAGATGACATTTGTCTATTTTATAAGAAAAGAAGTAGGAAGTCTAGATGCAACACCCAATGCTTTGTTAACAGCATTATATGGGGAGAAACATAAGGGTATTGGATTCTGGTATAAAAAGCTACCCCCTTCTGGATCATCTACTATAATAATTAACCACTTGGAGAAAATAAGTCTCACATTACAGTGTGTATTGTCAGATAAAGACTGGGAGACAATATGTTATTTAGGAAGCAGAGCACTTCGTGATGAATTCTGGGAGTTGTAGGTTAGGTGCCATACCGAAAATTCCAGTTATGTTTAGGAAAAAAACGCCTAACCCTGATATTAATCAGAAGACCTCAGACAAACAACTGTGTACTACCGAAGGTCTGCTAAGGAGGGAGTAACCAGTGGAAAAAGTTGTGATCCAATACAAAAGACACTGGCCGCTGCAGAGACCCGAGGGGATGATACAGAGTCTTTAGATTCAGCTGGTAATTTTTACTCTATGACTGACCTTTCACAAGCCCTAGACTCTGACAGCACAGATGAGTTGGTACAGGACATTGGGTTATTGCAGGAGCAAGAAAAATCTTATTCTGATCTAGGACAAGAAGAGCTCAGCAATCCTGAAGATTCAGATCCAGAGGAGTCCCCGAATAGACCTGAATGGGGGGAGGAAGAAGAAGTGGAGAACTCTAACTCTACATTGCGGGGACCAAATAGGTCCATTTCACCTCCGACATCCCTAACCCCTGAATCTCACAACCAATCCGATGATTTACCTGAAATAACATTGGAAGTCCTATATCGTGTAATGCTACATCATAGAGAAGAAACTAAAACTGAAAACCTCCGAACCCAGGGAGCTGTAAAAAAATTACAAAACAACTTGAGAAAAGTAATGAAAATTTCTAATGATTAATGATACAATTGTCAGAGTTACTGAGACAGAAAATAGAATTTCACAAATGGAAGATTCTATGGGACAGCAGAGCACACAACTAAAATCAATGGAGGGTCTGAAAGAAGAGATTAATTGGAAGCTCGTGGATTTGGAAAACAGATCACGCCGCAATAATCTCCGAGTCCTGGGTGTGCCGGAAGGGAAGGAAGATTCAAACCCACGTCGGTTCATGATAGAACTTTTTCTGCTGCCTTCCCAGAGCTAAGTCAATGGAAATGGGAGACTGAAATTCAAAGGGCGCACAGATTTCCGTTCCAGACAAGACAAGACTCGGCCTCTAAACCACGAGCTATTTTGATCTCACTGAATAATTTTTTAGCTAGAGAAGCACTCTACGATCTGGCAAGACCTAATAAAAAGCGTAAGGTTCAAGATGTTGAATTCTTTGTGCGACCGGATTACTGTCATGCTACTGTGCAATTAAGATGGCAGCTAAGACAGCTTATCACCTTATTCCAGGCAAAAGGAGCACAGGCATTTCTCTTAAATCCGGCCAAACTTAAAGTGATACATAAAGAACGCTCTGTTTTCTTTACCTCTGAGGTAGTAGCCAAAGAATTTCTGACGTCTATTTGAGAGGATTACGAACCATGAACTATGAACTATGAACAATTATGGCTCTCAGTTCAAATTTGTTTTCTTCTCTTTCTTCCCGTTAGGAGTGCAATAAGAAATTAATGTAGCTCATGTTAACTTCTTTCTTTTTTTCCTTTTTTTTTTTTTTTGCTCTTATGTTTTGTTTCTACAGTCTGTTAGAGACAAGGACGAGGAGAAGGAGCGGGGGAAGGGAAATATAAGGAAAAAAAGGGGAAAGCAGGTTTAGTAAAGGTTTAGTAAAGGGTTTAGCAAATGAATGATAAAATTTGCTCAGAATTTTTTTTGATATTCTTAGATATGCTTAGGTACTTATTATACACTGAATGATAATCTGTGATTAGCCTGATCTAAAATGATTATGAAGAGGGTACAATAATCATGAAAGAACCACACGATAAGAACCACCTAGCGCTCATCACATCATCAATACGAGGGACTACCATGTCCCTCTGCCCTGATAGCACTGAGGGGTGGGGGGGGGGGTGGGCGGGGCTCAGGGTGAGCCCAGAGGGGGGTGTGGGGAGGGTTGGGGAGAAAAACGAAGTTGCAAGTAAAAAACAGAATGTCCATTATTTTGCTATGTGTGTCTATCTTGTTATGTTTTGTTAAGTTTTCAGTTAGGGGGAAATATTTGAAATTTCATCTGATCAAATACACGTATTTTTTGCATAATCTGGTACCTCATCTGCGAAGTAAAGGTTGTTATAAATGGGAAAATTACGTGTTTGTTCTTGGAATATATGTGGTTTGAATAATAAAAAGAAGAGGGGGATCGCGGCACAAGTCTTACAGTCTATGAAAACTGATATATTGTGTATTCAGGAATCACATATAATGTGGAAGGATAGACATCTATATAAAGATTTAGGCATGCAGGTAGCTGTATGTACGTCTCAAGGTTCAACAACAAAAGGCGTCGCTATTCTATTCAGGAAGGGCCTGGGCACTTAGATTCTGCATAAAGCAGACAAATATGGTAGATGGGCAATATCAGAGTTCAAAATTAATAATATAGTATGGACTGTATGTGCTGTCTATGCTCCAAATGTAGATGATCCAGCTATCCTGGACCTTTTAAATCTGGAACTAGCCAACTGGTCTTCATCATTAATACTTTGCAGGAACTTTAATATTCACCTAGAATCTAATAAGGATATCTGCGATATATCTTGCTATCAGGGATTTAAAAAGAAGTCATTTATGGCCTTACGGTCATTGGTCCTGGACCATGGCTTAGCTGATGTAGTCTACGAAAAAAAAAAACATTTCCCGGGTTTACATTCTTTTCCCATCCACATAAAAAGCTTGTACGCTTGGATTACTTTCTTATTAAAAAATTGTTTATTTATGACACAAACTTTGAGTTATTTCCACGCATAATTTCTGACCATAACCCAATACTGATCGAAATCAAAACTGATAAATCAATTATTCAACCGAAGCCCTGGACTTTTGATCGTAAACTACTATTTTTTATTCAGAATACTTAGATATGTTGGCTATATGGATAAAATAATTTTTTGATATTAATAGAGGAACTGCCTCTGTCCAAATTGTCTGGGATACGTTTAAATCAGGGATAAGGGGAAAGACGCTCTCTTATACTATTAAAAAACAGAAAATTATGCGTGAAAAGAATGAAAAAGTATTTGAGAAAGTATTATTTTGGGAAAAGGAATTAATAACAGCAATCGCACGTCAACAACCAATATCAGATATAGAATCGAGTCTAGCGATCAGTAAAGCTATCTGTTATGAACTTTTTGCAGATAAATCAGCACAAAAGATGGCAAGTTATAAAACCCAGATATATGAGATAAGTGAAAATACAGGGAAAATATTGGCAAAGAGAATTAGACAAAAAGAAGCTTATAACACCATTAATATAATTCAAGACGAAACAGGTCAAATGCATAATAAACCAGAGGTAATTCTGGAAGTTTTTTGCAAGTTTTATCTTAAACTTTATACACAAGAGAATGACCACTATTCGTCAGACGCATGTTTGAACTTTGCCATGGAAAATCTCCTGCCATCCCTTTCTTATGAGCAAAAGCTAGCGTTGGATGCTGCGATTACATGGGAAGAAATTGAAAATGCATTAAACTCACTAGCAACAGGCAAAGCAATTGGTCCGGACCTTATTCCGCTAGAATTCTATAAGACCTTTAGAAGTTATATAAAACGTGATATACTTATTACTTTTCTAGAGGCTCAAAAAGCCATACCACCAGAATCTTGGGCTACATCAGTAATCATGACGTTATTAAAAAAAGATAAAGATCCAGTTAATCCAGCTTCTTATAGGCCTATATCTCTAATTAATGCCGACAGCAAAATATATTCGAAAATACTTGCCACAAGACTATCAAAGATAATATTGCGAATTGTTTCTCGCTGGCAACATGGATTCATTCCTAACAGAGATACGGCTGACCATATACGTAGAATCATAGCTATGATGGATTGGGCAGAAGCCTCTAATACACCAATAGGGATTACCCTGTTAGATGCTGAAAAAGCATTTGATAGAGTGGCATGGCCCTATCTCTGGGATTTGCTATCCATGAAAGGTTTCGGATCAGGAATAATAAATGCACTTAAGGCACTATATAAAAACCCAGTATCAGCAATAAAAATAGGACCTACTAAGTCTGCATTATTCCCTATTCAGCGAGGAACACGTCAGGGATGTCCATCCTCTCCTCCTCTTTTTGCCATATACATAGATATCTTTCTTAATCAGTTAAATCGGGATGAGAATTTAGTACCGGTACAGCTAGGAGGTACTGCATATAGAGCCCATGCCTATGCAGATGACCTGGTAGTGGTTACCAAAGATATCGAAAGAGCTTTTTTGAGGATTGAAGAACTAGCGGATATATTTGGATCTTTTTCAGGATATAAATTAAATCTGTCCAAAACTCAAGTTCTTTTTATAGGCCCAAATCCACCGCCTATTAGAAATATAGTTTCTGAGGCAGTCTATCTAGGAATTAGATTAACTACACCTATTTCAAAAATACCTAGTTTAAATTATACCCCCGATTCTCAAAAAAGCTAATTCAACCCTGGAAAGAATAAATCACCTACATCTGTCTCACCATGGCAGAAATAATGTCTTAAAGATGCTTATACTGCCGAAATTTATCTACTTATTCAGAACAATCCCTCTGGAATTCCCCTTAAGCTTTTTTCAAGAAATTGAAAGAAGCTCAGTTAGATTTTTGTGGGGCTATAGAGGCATTAGGGGAGCATATAAGAAAATGATTATACCGAAAGATAGAGGGGGCTGGGCTGCACCACATTTTCTATTCTACTACTTAGCAGCTGTACTTCAATACATGTCTCCGTTGATTGTCGGTAATAAAATCCCTACTTCTCTGGCACAATACCCAAATATATATGAACATTTATTAGGCACTGAAGCTAAGCATCATTTGCTAAAAATAATAGAACCAAGTAAGTATGGGCGAATTTTGCGAATCTCGCGTTCGCAAATTTTGCGGATTTGCGAACTCGCAATCCGCAAAATCCGCGAATTCTTGCGAATTGGCGGATTTTTTTTTTGTGTTCGCAAGGATTTCTGCCAGTTCGCGAGGGTTTTGTACCAGTTCGCAATTGCGAACTTACATTTCGGCGCGCAACGGTCGCGAATTATGTTGTTTCTACGTCTGGTTCATCATCACAGGTTCCCAGCACCCTCTGTTTCACCACTGCAACCCTCTGTTACATCAATGCCACCCTCTGGTTCATCATTACTGTAGATTATGGGGGGGGGGAAAGCAAGCACACCAGCCCTGCTTCAACTGAGATGAATTAATTTGGGGTTAGTTTATTAATGTTTAAAATTCCAGTCTGGCACCTGCTTCCTTATCTGTAATTTTGCTTTCTCTTGCAGTGCATTTTTTTTCCCCAGGACCTTTGTGGCCTACTTGTAGCTATTCTATGAGCCTGCTGTGAGGGTCAGAGCAGGGTCATACAATTGTTGCAACTAGCAACTGAATTCTGGAGGGGCCCCAGTCAGGAAGCACTACCGGGAATTGTTACTAATGATGAGTTTGAACTCTTGCCCCTGCCGAGTGCTTTCAGTTTTGAAAAACTCGTTTTTCTGCAATTTCGCGAGGTTCGCGGGGCGCGAACACGCGCGAGATCGGATTCGGAAGCCGCAAATTCGTGCGAATATGCAATTTGTTTTTTTTGCGGCGTGTTAGTTGGCAAGGTTTTGTGCGTTTTTGCGAGCCGCTCGTAGCGCAAGGCGCGAAGTTACCCTCGCGGTCGTTCAAGGGCGCAGCCATCTTGTTTGCCTGAAATATGTCCGTTTCCGAGTGCAAAGTGTAATCTCGCAAAGTCCGCAGCTTGCCAGTACAGTTTCGCGCGTGTTCGCAAGGAAAATCTCGTGCGAACTTACCCGCGCGGTCGTGAACGGGCGCGGCCATCTTGTTTCTCATTCATTGCTATGGTTCTGGGCATGGTCTTTGTATCCTCTGTCAATCTCTGCCATCCTTTGCTTGTTTGAAGTTTTTTTTGATCTATTTTACTTATTATCTATCCCTCTATTTTTCTAGCCCTATATTTTTGTGTTTACTGCTACTTTTGGTTAATTTTAAACTACTTTTGTAAACTCTTTTCTTTTCTTCTCTTCCCTATTCTATTTTCTTTATTCCTTTCCGCCCAGACCATGGTGAAGGGAGCCGGGAAGCATCCCGAGAAGGGGAAGGATCCCGCACCCCGTGTCCGGCTCCCGTGCGGGCGTTTGAGGGGGGAGGAGGTCATACCCAGGGAGATCTTTACCCCGGAGGAGGTGGGCCAACTCGTTTTTTATGTTCTCCGCCGCCTCCCCAGGACCATCATGGGAGGCGGCAAGATCAGTGCCGGGTACGGGGCCCGGGAGCGCCGGAAGCGGTGGGAGAAGGTGTGCCAGGCCATTTACCACCACTCTCGGGTCTGGCGCACCTACAACCAGGCCACCCACCGCTGGACGGATGTCCTGACCCGTGAGCGAGATCTGCTCAACCTCCTTGGCCTTGAGATCCCCGGGCTTGGTGAGTAGTAGTAGTATGTCTTTACTACTATGTTTTCTCCTGCTGTGTTATTATATTGCAAATTTTTGTTTTTTACCAAGAGCAATAATGCTGCTCATTACATTGTAGGTAAATTATATTTCAAAATCTTCTGTGCATTTCAGGTACACTGCTCTCCTTCTTCTCAGTAGTGTTGCTACTATGCTTATTTGTTTTAGATTTCGTGTTCATTTCATTGGCCTGTGAAATTATGTATGAGTGTAGTTGAAAGAACTGCGTAATGCTACACACTAAGGTTCAGATTTTTAATTACCGGCGCATCCCTGCAAAGTAGCAGGGATGCGCCAGTAATTGTGCGTCACGCCACCATCACCCATGGTGCGCTGTATTTACAATGCGGCGCGCCATGGGCCCAAAACGTCACCAAAGCATTACGCATCTGTGCCGTAAAGGCGGCGCATTGCTAGAGTTGCGTCGCAACGATGGTGCAGCTCCATCAATGCTCTGGGGTGCCCTATATCCCCAATGCTGCGTCAAGCCGTACGTCTGCTTCAAGCAGGCGCAGGGTTTGAGTCACGCATCATTGTCCTCAAAGTGACTGATTGAAATCTTGTAGATTTCCCTCAGCCACTTTTAGGATGCGTTCCTGCGCAGGAACTCCCTCCCTTGCGCCGGAGCGCCCCCTATTGGCGCAGGGCTTTACAACGTGATGCATCTCCCATATGCGTCACGTTGTTAATATACGCCGCACCATTGCGCCTCTTTTGTGCTGTCGCTGCGTCACAAAAGTCACACAACAATGGAGCAAAAGAGCCGCAAGGGCCTTCTAAATCAGCCCCTACAGACTCAAGTCCAGTCCTTCCTTTGTACACATGGCGATAAGAAGAACTAGTGGTGGTGGATTAATAGTTTGAGTATTTTAATGACTGGTTAATGTAGTAGGAAACTTTAGTGTTATCGCTGATCTTCAATCACGATGGACTTTGGCTGTCACTTTGCGTGCTGCGTACTGCTGCCTGCCAATCCTAGGCAAACCTTTTTAGTACTTTGTTTAGTGAGTTACATAGGGTAGTTTCCAATTCGACGGTCCGCAAATCAAGCAATACTAAAGTAATGACGTAGTCGACCACATGAGATTGGTCAATAATATATCCCGTGAAGTCGTTCCCTATTTGCTATTTCGCAAAAATATTTTGTTACTTTGTTAGTTCTTTTGAAATGTTTGATTTGGTTGAGAAATATCACCATGTTTTCTGTTTTTCTTTCTTTCATGTTGTACATCAGCTTCCCCCAGGGGCAAGAGGAGGACACAGGAGGAGGAGGAGGAGGGTGCTGTTGACGATGCAGGCCAGGACCGGGCAGTCGAGGGCTCCTTTGCTGGCCCCAGTAAGTTTTAATTTTAATATAGAGTACTTATTTTTTCCTAGCGTTCCTCATTCAAATTTTTCTAAATCGTCTTTGATCTTCTTGTAGACAGGATCTAAATTCTTATCCTGCCTCGACTATGACTCTGTGTGGTATTACTAGATTATTCTTATTAGTCTGTCTGTGTAGCTAACTAAGATTGCACATTTGGCATTTCCATTGGACTCCCATTCTAGTCAGCAATAGCTCTATGCACTGAGTGCAGTCCTCTGGGATTGTCCATAATGTCTTTTCAAGTATTCTAAATGTTTATGCTTTGACCATTGCCAACAATAAAAAGGTGAATGACCACCACCAAGAAAGAATAAGATACTACTTTACTTTTGGTTTGGATAGGAGGACAATCCATTCTACTACTGTTGCAGGGACAAATCTGCACAAACAGAACTATGGACACTAAATAATGCATCGCTTAGCATATCAATTATAATAGGTGCTGTAACTGTTAGACTTTCCACATACCTCAGTGATAACAGACTTTGTAGTTGAACCCCCAATCACCTTACTGACTAGATAGTGTGGCAGAGTCATTTAGCTCCCAAAGTCACCGATGGCAGAGGCACGGACTCATGCTTGCACAAATTCAAAAACCTTTAGCTCATCCACTCTAGTCTGGAGGACCAAAAACCACAGAGTCTATTTAAGTTTAAAAGCTTTATTAAAGTAAACACATTTATTAAATTCAAGTTTGTCATAAAAGTGAACGTGTAACTGAAAATGGAAAAGTGCTTAGTGCTGACGATTAATTGGACACATTTCTTGTGGTCGAGCCGAGCTCTCACCTGGTTTGAACTTGATCCTGATCGTGTTCTTAGAAGTCAAGGTTCTGTCTGTTAGGAGAAAAAGTGGTGCGTGTTAAAAAGTAAAAAGCAAACATTCATCAGTTGTGCCAAAAAGTGCAGCAAGACAACAGCCTTCCCTGGAAAAAGGGACATTTTTACTCTAGAGTACACAGTCATAAATTATTAAATTGTACACTGTTTTTTTCACATTTCTTTCTTCCTCCTAGAGGTAAGCTATACATTCCTTAGTCATTGAGATTGAAGACTGCAGAGTGTGCTTTCTGCACGGGTGTATTATAAAAAAAGCAGGTAGTAGCCTCCTCTAAATGTACTTCGACTTAGCTGTGAAGTTTTTGGCGAGAAGAATCCCAATCAGATCTGAGGTGAACTTGATGGATGGGATGAACGAAAAGCGAAAGAAGGGTGTAAGTAAGTGTGGAAGCACGAGAAATGTAATGATGACTGGCAAAGAAGAATGATATGTGTTTGCTTGGTCCCCGAGGTGGCTGGGAAGGTAAGAAAATGGTAAGGTGCATGGCTGGGTGAATGATGAAGCAAGGATGGGTGGAAGGAGAACAGCCTGGGTGGGTGAGACAGAAACTGTATGTGTGCAATATACTTTGAATGGATGGATGCCTGGATCATTCATGGTACTATCTGACTCTTAGATAGCATATGTGTATCTAGAGAGAGTAGACGGTCACTGGATGAACTAAGTGTTACTTTGAAGAGCATGTAACACCGCACCCGCACGTCCGTTCCAGTGTAGGAAAGGCAAGGAAAAGAAGTTGTAACGTTGTCCAAATACTACCATGAATAGTAGCAGTAGTTTGTATTGCAACTGCAAGCACAGCATATATCCGGTTATTACGGTGGACACTCCCTACCTCCCTTAATAACTTTAGTTTAGTAGTAGTACGTCATTCATGTGTGGGGGTATCACTGTTCACCCAATAATAAGCAAAGCACCTAAAGTCATCCCATATGTCATCAAATACATCCCATGTGAAGTGATAGATAATCAGATAATTTAGCTTCTTCATTTTCCTTTTCTAATACTCATTTGCACTGTAGGGTGAAAGCTAAATTAATTAAGCAGTAGCCCTTTTAACAGAGTATTCTCAGTGCCACCCGTAATAGAAAAGTAAGAGCTTCACCACCTGCATGTACTGGACCGGTACAGTAAAGCAAGTCTGTCTCACTCACCATGGTGTGCGTCTGTTTTTCTCGGGTGCAAGTTCACTGCACTGGCATTATGCCGGCTTGCATAAGATAACGTACCAATTTTCCTAAACAAGAGAGAAGAAGAAGAATAAGAGTGGTGTACTGTCATAGTCGACTGTAATGGAAGTCCATAGTGCTCGTAGAATTTGTTCCTGAAACTCCCACTAATGTTAGAGCAAGGATGAAGAAGTCGGAGGTTACATAGATACTGTCCTCAATAGTTATGTACTGTGCTTTCAATTTGCTACTTGTACTGTGACAACTTTCTGCTCAATCATTTTGTGTTAATCTTAAGGAGCATTGGTTACAGACTATGTCTTTCTTTTTTCATGTAGTTGCTCCTTCCAAATCCAAGACACCATCAAGGAGGAAGGAGCTGGCTCGAATGGCCCGGCAACGGAGGCTGGATGCCACTGTCGCTGAATATCGGCGGCTGGTGGCCCTGGAGGAGGAGGAGACGCAGTCTGGTACGACAACAACGTCCACTGGGACAGCTGCATCCTCCTCCGTGCGGGCTGCCAGCCAGCGCAGTGCTCCAGCGGTACGGAGCCGGGCTACCAAAGCCAAACGCCACCGCCCAGCAGCAAAGAAAGCAGCTGCCCCTCACAGGATTTGCAAGGCACACCGGCGCCGCTTATCCCTCAGACTGTCCTACCTGGAGCAGGAGGTCCATAACTATAAGAACGTGGTGGAGGGCCTCCGCTTCGAACTTGCCACCCTCCGCAAGGAGCATGATGCCCTGGCTGCTAATTCCAACAGCACCCTGCCATAGTGTCCCTTGCCCCTTTTTTAGAGACTTTTGGGGGGTGGGAATTGGGAGTTGGGATTTTTGGGGACTTTTGAAGGACAATCGTTGGGGTTAGGGAGGGTCTTGCGGGAGATTCTTTTGTTAGGGCTATAAAAATATACTTTTTGAAACTTTATCTGACCATACCTGTTTTTTACTGCTTTTGAGTCTGGTGGGTGGGTGTTTAACAGTAAGTTTGTTTTCCTGAATAGTCCTAGGACTTTAGTAGTACTACCATCAATCCAATCTCTCGTCTCTCCTAATACTCCATTATACTACCTCCAACCAAACGCCTATCTTACCTGTAATTTCTGTTTGCAAGTAGGGCTAGGCCCAGGGCTGGCTCCACGGGAAACAGCGAATAATGTTTGCAATCCTGGGCGGATAAAATTTCCTCATAGCGGTGGTACTAGTGGTGTGACACAGTGGCAGTTGCATGCCTATGAAAAAAAAGAAAATGAAATCTGGTTTGTCCTCCTGAGCAATACAACGGTACAATAGAGAATATAGCAGGTGACAGAAGTACACTAGAACAGTGCCACATTGTAGCCTAACAAATGTTAAAGTATAACTAATTCGGTTGAAGTTCTTTGACATTAGCCATGGGTCTTTGTCAAGCAGAGTAAGAATATATCCTCGGATTTCTTCACCAGCCTGTTGCTATCACCTTATCCTCCCCAGCAAGTGTGTGGATTTATTGCTGTAATTTAGTCACACATCAATCAAAACCACACAGCCCGGGGGAAGAGGGTTAGGGTTTGAAAAATGGATGGGTACGGGGGGTTTTGGGAAAGGTTTTGGGAGACAAGAAAAAATAGCACAGCATGGACAAACAATTGTGAACATAAACAAATCTTTGGGTACAAACCTATCCATCAATCTTTGAAAGTGCATGCACTACTGCATGCATGTCAGTGAAAAGTAAGTAGTACTTTGGACAACTGTGGAAGAAAGAATGCGACAGTACAGGGCGTGTGTGGAATTATTGATAACTATATTCAACATAAGGTCTCTGTTGCCAGATACCTGAGAGCCTTGCTGGTCACTATAAATCCATTCACAACACTCAATGGGGTTGGTCTGGAAGGTATAGTAGATAGAAAAGGAGAAATTGCTCTTTTTCTAGGTGTCCCCTCACTCACCAGGGTTGCCCCTTGGTGACATGCTTCATCATTGGGGCCATCCCAGTCCTCTACGGGCTGGGGCGTGCTGCGACTTGCGAATTACGTAGGAGCACTTACAAATGACTATGTGTGGTGCAGATGTGATAGTGGAGTGGACTAAGTGATGTGTTAAGGGATCAATTTAGAAGCAGAGAGAGATCCAAGAAATGCAGTCACAGTCAGAGAAAAAGGCAAGGGATACTGTATCTGTATGTTGTTGTAGTTGTCCTGTTGAAAGTGGTAAGTAAGCTGCCTGCAGAAAAAAAATCCTCTTATTAGCGGCACTCCTCCATTGCAGCCGACGCTTCGTCCATCGATGTTGGTCACCAGAAGACACCCTGTAAAAAAAGCACAGCATGGACAAACAATTGAACATAAATAAATCTTTGGGTACAAACCTATCCATCAATCTTTGAAAGTGCATGCACTACTGCGTGCATGTCAGTGAAAAGTAAGTAGTACTTTCGACAACTGTGGAAGAAAGAATGCGACAGTACAGGGCGTGTGTGGAAATATTGATAACTATATTCAACATAAGGTCTCTGTAGCCAGATACCTGAGAGCCTTGCTGGTCACTATAAATCCATTCACAACACTCAATGGGGTTGGTCTGGAAGGTATAGTAGATAGAAAAGGAGAAATTGCTTTTTTTTAGGTGTCCCCTCACTCACCAGGGTTGCCCCTTGGTGACATGCTTCATCATTGGGGCCATCCCAGTCCTCTACGGGCTGTGGCGTGCTGCGACTTGCGAATTACGTAGGAGCACTTACAAATGACTATGTGTGGTGCAGATGTGATAGTGGAGTGGACTAAGTGATGTGTTAAGGGATCAATTTAGAAGCAGAGAGAGATCCAAGAAATGCAATCACAGTCAGAGAAAAACACTAAGGATACTGTATCTGTATGTTGTTGTAGTTGTCCTGTTGAATTTGGTAAGTAAGTTGCATTCAGAAAAAAATTCCTCTCATTAGCGGCACTCCTCCATTGCAGCTGACGCTTCGTCCATCAATGTTGGTGACCAGAAGACACCCTGTCCACTGCCTGCCTGATGCTGAATTGTGGGTCGCTAATGTGAAGCCTGACTCCATCCTTTTTTCCCCATTGCAGAGACTGAAACCCGGTCTGTAATTATTCAACGAAAAACAGGAAGTGATATAATATTACAACACCACTGATAAAGAAATATAAGGTATGTAGGCTGTGGAGTGCAAAAAGTCACACTTTGATTTTCCTAGTAGACAGTACAATATTTTTGAAAGTGCGTACTCTGTCTGAGTCACCTTTTGAAGAATAAATAAGTAGGGGCAAATTAATGTAGCGGATCTTTCCACTCAAGCTAGGTGTACTGTAAACTGTGTTTTAGAACAAAATTAGATCTTCCCAGCAGTGCTCCCACGGTCCCAGACCCTTACTAAAGCCAGTCGCAAAAATGTAGAAGACCCCCAATCAAATCTCAAAAAACGAGGCCTAGCAGAAAACTGGTGACAAAACGTACTTTGAAAGTAAAAGTAGGCCCAAGTACCCCCTTACCCACCGTGGATTGCATTAAAACCACTTGCAAGCAGCCAAGCAAAAGTATCCATAGCCAGCATCGCTCCAAGACTCGAAAACCCCCCCACCCAAACACATGCAATAGAAATACTGCTAACCCTAACGAACCCTAAGTTAAGAATAGTGGCAAAGGCTTTCTTTAACTATGCCAAATCCCCCCTTTCCCACCATGGATTTTCTTCAAATGACTTGCAACCAAAATTACACATTCTCACGAGTGCTCTAAGACCCCAGAACTCAGTTGCAAAAATCTAGAACACCCCGAAACACATGCAATCCTGCTGCTAGGGCTAACCCTAACGAACCCTAAGTTACAAAAAGTGCCAAAAGGCTTTTCCGCGAGGATTTTGTCCCAGCCGTCAACCCAGGAGAAAACGAGTAGAAGACCCCCAAACAGCCAAAGAGCAAAAGTACAAAAATGGGGACTTTGTCAGTTTTTCCCAAATTTCCCTAATCACTCCGCGCGCGCTCTGCGGCTAGGCCCTAACTCCCCTCTGCCACCATGGATTTGCTTCAAACCTCTTGCAAAGTAAAGTATATATAGCCAGCAGTGCGTCCAGACCCCGAAACCCACCCACAAACACCAGGAAGCCCCCCAAACAGGCCCCCAAAAACGCTAAATTGAGCAAAATGTCAGAAATAGCCAAAAAAAAATCGGCCTGGATTTTGTCCCAACCACTTCTACCCGGTATTAGACCTTCCCAGGAATGCCCCAAGACACGCCAACCCACCCGCCAAGAAGCATAACACCCCCAAACAGGCCAAAAGCAAAATCTCATACTTGCAATATTTCTCGGCCTTCTGTCCAAACGCGCTGCGTAGCTAGGCCATAAGTCGGGGGTTGCCACCACGGATTTCCTGAAAAGCAAATGCAATCAAGATTAGAGTGTCCCAGCAGTGCTCCCAGACCATGAAACTCACCCACAAACAGACGGAACCCCCCCTAAAAGCACCTCAAAGGCAAGCAAGTCATCAAAAACACACAAAAAATTCCGCCTGGAATTTGGTCCAAACCACTTTTATCCGGTATTAGAGCTTCCCAACAATGGTCCCAGAGCCGGCAACTCACCTGCAAAGAGGTAGAACAACACCCCCACAAGTGCTGAGTCTTTCTTCATTGGGCGTAAACCAGCCCTCTGGTTTGATGGAAATAGGAGTCTGAAGGAGGAGGATAGAGGAGCATGTTCTTCTGAACTTGTGAACCTGAGGAATGCAGACTGCGGCCACTTCAAATCAATTAGCAAACCAGTGAAGATAGTTCTGCTGATGGGCTTGTTTTTGTGATTATCTGATTAAAGTTTGAAATATATTAACTGTGCACAACAAAGAAAGACAGACACACAGCAATAAAAGTGAATAAGGACGAAAAAGAAAGTTATTGATTCGTTGTCTCATTTTCAGGGCTCGGTATCACGGTCCAGGAATGAGAATAAGGCTTCGTCATCATACTCTGCGAATTCAGGCAGGGTGAGCTGAGCTCAGTGTCACCTGACAGAGTAGAAATTCCCTCATCTATGTTGCTGGCCACCTCGTCTTCATCCGGCGCGCTTTCTCGTACTCTGAAATCTGGTGGTATGAGGTGCTGATTCATCTTGATCATTGTTAACCTCTCCACATTTTTGGGCGAGAGGCGGCTCCGTTTGGGAGTTACAATGCCACCAGCAGCACTGAAAACCCGTTCAGAAGACACGCTTGCGAGTGGGCAAGACAAGTAGTTTAAAGCCAGGTTGGTGAGCTGTGGCCACAATTCTTTTTTCCCATGCCAATACGCCAATGGGTCAGAATTAACATAGACCTCTGTTGAGTCATTCAGATAGTCCTTCACCATCGACTCAAGGTCCTCATCCAAGGTTCCTCCACTTTGCTTAGCTCTTGCTGTGCCTCTGACCTTTTGAGAACCAAACCCACGCAGAGCTAGCCAATCCTCTTCAGCCTCCAATGTTTCTGTTGTGTCTGGTGCAGATGATCCGGTTGCCGGTGTCTTTAACGGCTGAGAGGTCACTTGTGCCACAGCCACAGGTGCAGAAGTGGATTGTTTTGACTGGGGATGGCCTGCTGATGTACTGCCATTTCCTTCAATTTTCAGCCGTTCTCTTTCAAACCTCTTGGCTGACAAGGCTAACCAATGTTTGTACTTTGGAACATGTTCATCATCAAAAAGGAAAGAATGCTTGGCCTGCCAGCACCTTTTTGTAGCGTGGATCCAGAATAGTAGCACAAATGTAATGCTCTTCTGAGTGGATCTTTTTAAGACGTTCATCACCTTGTAGGAGCTCTAATAATTTCTCAGCCAGAAGAAAAGAGTCTTGGTTTTTTACATCTTTTTCAAACACAGGACACACCTCCTTCAGTTGGTCCTCCAGCATGTACAACAATGGGATAGCTTTTCCCAAATTACAGTCCTCCTTGCTGACTGCACGCGTGAAGAACTCAAAAGGACGAAGCATGCGTGTCAGGCTTTGAACTATGTTCCATTGCGCCGCACCCATCCTCTGGTCCTCTGTACCCTCTGTAAGGAAATATTGATCGAGTACCGTATACTGCTCATACAGACGCTCAAGCATGTAGAAGGTTGAGTTCCAACGTGTTACCACCTCCTGGATGAGTGCTTTCACTGGCATTTGACGTTGATATAGCAGGCTCCTCAGCTGCTTCCGGGCCTTAAAAGAATGGCTGAAATGGTTGCACATTTTTCGGCAGGTGTCCAATACTCTGTACGCTGCACTGTCTTTATTACCCAAGAAATTTTGGACAACCAGGTTTATACAGTGCGCCAAACACGGCACTCTGAAATAGTCACCCTGCCTCATGGTCTTAACTATATTGGCGCCATTGTCCGTGGAAACATAACCAACCTGGCGTTTTAGTGGGGACAGCCAGTTAAGGACCTTTGTGTTAAAGACATCCAAAATGTTTTCTGCTGTGTGACGTTTCTCCATACCAAACATGGCTAGTGTTGCATGTTTCCGAGCAGCTTTAAAAACAATGTCCGAGTCAACACCTGTGTTTAGCTTTGCTTTAGCCCCTGAAAAAGAGACCCAGTGTGCAGTGATGCACATGTAATCAGCGCCTGCGCCACTGGTCCACATGTCTGTTGTCAGATGTATAGTGTGAACAGCACTCTTCTGCAAAGCTGCCCCAATCACCTTCAGAACATCTTCATGCAGTGCTGGAACCGCAACTCGGGCAAAATAGAACCGGCTAGGAACCTTCCATTTAGGGCAGAGCGCTGCCACTAATTCTAGAAAACCAACCCCTTCTACAAAAGAAAAAGGGAGAAGGTCCAGAGCTAGCATTTTAGCCTGCTTAGTGTTATACAGACGCGTCAGTGGGTGGTTGCGTTCATATTGTGCTTCTGTAAACAACATCTTTTTAATGTTGCCCTGGACCAAAGATTTACGGGATGATGATGATATCTTCGACCCAGTTACGCTCGCTGATGAACTTTTTCGCAATGGTGTATCACTCTCTCCCACAATCTTAGTGTGGCTCACATGGGGTGTGCTGCTGACAGGGGTACTGGGTGTAAGTGAAGGGTTTGACACGTCTTCTTCCTCCTCGTCATCATCAGATGAAACAGCATTACGTGCAATTCGGGCTTCCTTGATCGCCTGTAGGTGCGCAAACCATTTGACAGCGTGCTTTCTTTCAAGATGACCTCTCTGGCCTCCGGTACCATAGTTGGAACCCAACTTACCACGACTAACTCGAAGCTTACACATGCTACAAATGGCTACGGTTTCATTTTTTGGGCAAACACTAAAGAAGTCCCAAACTGCAGACTTGAAATGTCTTTGGGGGCCGGAGGAGGCGGCGATACTGGTGGTGGTGGTCCTGCTGCTAATGCCAGATGAAGTGGAGGATGTGGATTGCCGAACTTCAGTACGTTTTGCACTTTTACCACCACGAATTGAGGTCGAGGTGGATGTAGGTCCCTTCTTGCGAGGAAGAAATATGGAAGCGGTAGATGTTGGTGTACTAGTTAACTCCAAATCTAATGATTGTTGTGTTTCCATTTCCATTGCATTCTCGTCGACATCATCATCACGCTCAGCAGCTTCTCGGGATAGGCTCAAAATGTCTCTTTGCTGCATGCCCGCTGGGACTGCAGTGACATTTATGATGACTGGATCGTCGTTGTGAAGGGTTTCATCAGCAGCAGTATGCGTCACTTCTTGTTGAGCCTCATCACACTCCATAGGTATGAGTTTTTCGACGACCTTCCTTTTACGCTTAGGTATCTTTGTCAGATCATGGTGTGCCTCACTCGCAGACGGCCGTGGTGGTTTCCAAGTTTCATCCAGATCATCAGAAGGAGGTGGGCTTGAAGAAGATGTAGACACCCCCCTTGATCTTTTCCTTGCTAGGGATGTGGAAAACAATGAATAATCATCAGGAGGAGTGGCTTCCAATGATACCTCGGCTTGATTGTCGATTTCCTGATGTGCCCCTACTTCGGGAGGGACAACTATTGTGGGAACTTGTTGTGACCCTCAATGCACCTCTACTTGCGCATCTCCTTGCGCTGCCTCTCCTTCCACATGTACTTGGGCTTGTAGTACTTGCACATGTTGTTGTTGCGGCTGTGGTTGTTCAACACTTGTCAGATGAGTTACAACAACCTGTGTTGATTCAGGGACATTGCTGCTACTTTCTTGCGATGAGCCAACATCAGTGGTCGATGGTGATTGGAGAAGTACACTGACTGCCTCTGAAGCACTCAAGGGCTTTGACTTAAGTTGGTGTGGTGGTGGAGGCACTGAACCCAATGGAGCGGGGGTGCTGCTCCCAGCTTGGTCCCCAGCAGATCCTGCTGCTGCAGGCGTACTTTTTTTTTTGCTCCCAAAAAACGTGGCGGTTGGCACACCAGCCTCCTTGGTAACTTGCTTCTTCTGCTCCTTACTAGCAACTTTCTTGCTAGAGGAGCTACGGAGACCTTTTTTTGGGGCCATCTTCTTCAGAGCAGGTCAGACAGCAGGCCGCAGTTGCACGAATTGTAGAGTTGTCTGAGGCCAGACGTGACGTCGCGTGACGTTATGCTGCACACACACACCGCTGCAGGACTTCTTCCTGGCACTGGTGGTTCTCTTGAGTCTTGTGCACCTAAAAGCAACGGAAGACAAAGGAACATCAGTTCAGTTATACACCCCAAAAAAATCGAAAAAACCCCCAGAAAAATCAGCACAATCCCATTCCATCCATGCCCTCCATGACGTTTAAGTTCAAGACACCCCACAGAAAGATTAGGCCCATGCAAGACTCAATACCCCTGGTGAAAAGGCCACAAGTACAGCCCCAAAAACAGAAAATCACTGAAAAATCAGCACAATCCCATTCCATCCATGCCCTCCATGATGTTTAAATTCAAGACAACCCATAGAAAGACTAGGCCCATGCAAGACTCACTACCCCTGGGCATAAAGGTTGAAAAGTAGGCAAAATGGTTGCAGGCCTAACAACAATGCCTGCATTCAAAATGGCCACTTGCCTTCCAGCACATGGCCAGGGGAGGGCCTGTAGCAGCACTCAAAATGGCCCCCAGCCACATGGCCTGTCCCTCCCCATGAACACCCCCAAAAATCGAAAAACACTGAAAAATCAGCACAATCCCTTTCCATCCATGCCCTCTATGATGTTTAAGTTCAAGACAGCCCACAGAAAGACTATTCCCATGCTAGACTCAAATACCCCTGGTGAAAAGGCCACAAGTACAGCCCCAAAAAACGAAAATCACTGAAAAATCAGCACAATCCCATTTCCATCCATGCCCTCCATGATGTTTAAGTTCAAGACAGCCCACAAAACGACTAGGCCCATGCTAGACTCAAATACCCCTGGTGAGAAGGCCACAAGTACAGCCCCAAAAAACGAAAATCACTGAAAAATCAGCACAATCCCATTCCATCCATGCCCTCCATGATGTTTAAATTCAAGACAGCCCACAGAAAGACTAGGCCCATGCAAGACTCACTACCCCTGGGCATAAAGGTTGAAAAGTAGGCAAAATGGTTGCAGGCCTAACAACAATGCCTGCATTCAAAATGGCCACTTGCCTCCCAGCACATGCCCAGGGGAGGGCATGTAGCAGCACTCAAAATGGCCCCCAGCCACATGGCCTGTCCCTCCCCATGAACACCCCCAAAAATCGAAAAACACTGCAAAATCAGCACAATCCCATTCCATCCATGCCCTCCATGATGTTTAAATTCAAGACAACCCACAGAAAGACTAGGCCCATGCAAGACTCACTACCCCTGGGCATAAAGGTTGAAAAGTAGGAAAAATGGTTGCAGGCCTAACAACAATGCCTGCATTCAAAATGGCCACTTGCCTCTCAGCACATGGCCAGGGGAGGGCCTGTAGCAGCACTCAAAATGGCCCCCAGCCACATGGCCTGTCCCTCCCCATGAACACCCCCAAAAATCGAAAAACACTGAAAAATCAGCTCAATCCCTTTCCATCCATGCCCTCCATGATGTTTAAGTTCAAGACAGCCCACAGAAAGACTAGGCACATGCTAGACTCAAATACCCCTGGTGAAAAGGCCACAAGTACAGCCCCAAAAAACGAAAATCACTGAAAAATCAGCGCAATCCCATTTCCATCCATGCCCTCCATGATGTTTAAGTTCAAGACAGCCCACAGAAAGACTAGGCCAATGCTAGACACAAATACCCCTGGTGAAAAGGCCACAAGTACAGCCCCAAAAAACGTAAATCACTGAAAAATCAGCACAATCCCAATCCATCCATGCCCTCCATGATGTTTAAATTCAAGACAACCCACAGAAAGACTAGGCCCATGCAAGACTCACTACCCCTGGGCATAAAGGTTGAAAAGTAGGCAAAATGGTTGCAGGCCTAACAACAATGCCTGCATTCAAAATGGCCACTTGCCTCCCAGCACATGGCCAGGGGAGGGCCTGTAGCAGCACTCAAAATGGCCCCCAGCCACATGGCCTGTCCCTCCCCATGAACACCCCCAAAAATCGAAAAACACTGCAAAATCAGCACAATCCCATTCCATCCATGCCCTCCATAATGTTTAAGTTCAAGACAGCCCACAGAAAGACTAGGCCCATGCTAGACTCAAATACCCCTGGTGAAAAGGCCACAAGTACAGCCCCCAAAAACGAAAATCACTGAAAAATCAGCACAATCCCATTCCATCCATGCCCTCCATGATGTTTAAGTTCAAGACAGCCCACAGAAAGACTAGGCCCATGCTAGACTCAAATACCCCTGGTGAAAAGGCCACAAGTACAGCCCCAAAAAACGAAAATCACTGAAAAATCAGCACAATCGCAATCCATCCATGCCCTCCACGATGTTTAAATTCAAGTCAACCCACAGAAAGACTAGGCCCATGCAAGACTCACTACCCCTGGGCATAAAGTTTGAAAAGTAGGCAAAATGGTTGCAGGCCTAACAACAAAGCCTGCATTCAAAATGGCCACTTGCCTCCCAGCACATGGCCAGGGCCTGTAGCAGCACTCAAAATGGCCCCCAGCCACATGGCCTGTCCCTCCCCATGAACACCCCCAAAAATCGAAAAACACTGCAAAATCAGCACAATCCCATTCCATCCATGCCCTCCATGATGTTTAAGTTCAAGACAGCCCACAGAAAGACTAGGCCCATGCTAGACTCAAATACCCCTGGTGAAAAGGCCACAAGTACAACCCCAAAAAACGAAAATCACTGAAAAATCAGCACAATCCCATTCCATCCATGCCCTCTATGATGTTTAAGTTCAAGACACCCCACAGAAAGACTCAGTCCACCCACCACTGAGTACCCCTGGGCAAAAGGCCCCAAAACAGCCCAAAAATCGAAAATTCCAAAATTTTAGTTGCAGCAACTGTAATGCCCCAAACAAACGTAAAATTTCTAATCCAACAGTGATCCAAAGAAAGTCAAAAAGGCCTCAAATCCAAATATCCAGCAGCATCCACAAAAAGTAATCCTTCCAGCTCCAGATCCAAATGAAAAGTGACCAGGAGATGGACAAAGCACTGGGAGGAGCCTGCTGGACAGGAACAGGAAGTTGAAGACTGTGGGGCACTTCCTTCCTCCCACCCCCTCCCCAAAATGGACTCCTCGCTAAAAAAGTGCAGGCAAATGTCAACCTAAGGAGTTATTCAGATAAAAATCATCATTTCAAGAAGGTTTATGCTGCTTGCTGGTGGATTTCTTGTGCAGAATTGCAAATTTTATATTTTCGCTTGTGCGAGATTGTTGCTGCTCGCCGCATCTCAAATCTCGCAATTGCGAAGTACCGCGAGACGTGATCTCGCCGTACTCGCGTTGACAAACTCTCGCTGTGCAAGTTGGCAAGCCGCGATGACGTAATCGCGCTCGCCAAATTCCCGCGGGATCACACAGCAAGATCCAAAATGGCGCAGCACTCGCAAAATATCGAGAAAAACAACTCGGCAAACGATGATAAACGCCGCGCGCCGCAAAAATTGTATCACCAACGCCGCGCGCCGCAAAAAAAATCCGCTGCGTGCGAATTTGCGGATTTTGCGGGAAATTCGCAAATCTCGCGGATTGCGAATTTCCCGAAAATCCGCAAAATCTGCGAGCGTAACGGATTTTCCGCCCATGCTTAGAACCAAAATTTAAGATTTTAGCAGCAGCATACAAAGCATGGCGAATTATTAAAAAACTAGTTGGTATCAGAAAAGTTACAAGATACACCCCATTAAATTCAATCCATTGTTTCCCTTCTATATTTAGAGATCAGGTGATGAAAAAATGGAACACTAAGGGGATCTTTTTTCTCTCTGACTTATACACAAATAATTATAACTCGTTACTTTCTTTTGGTGAACTTCAAAATAATTTCAAAATTCCTTCTCATGATTATTTTAAATATTTACAGATTCATAGCTTCTTACACTTACCCTCTAATGTAAAAAGGCACGATTTTTTGCCAATATTGCTTATAGATAGTTTAACCAATAAAAGGAAAATAGGCTATTATTATAATATGCTAATGACCTACCTTCCGGATGACTTTAATAATCTGTGCGACAAATGGGAAGAGAAATTAGGAACAAAGGATTTATTTTTAAAAGATTCAATTAAAATGGCTACTTCTGTTCTATTTTCTGGGCGTACTCGAACTCAACATTATATGATTCTGTGTGATCTTTATTATACACCTGCCAAAGTTTTGAAATGGGGGTCTACTGCTGGAATAAATTGTAATCGGTGTAATATGAGAGGGGCTGACACAATACATATGTTTCACTCCCGTGTAAAGCTTGCAAGGTTAACCTCTGATATTCAAAAATTCATTGAAAATGTCTTCTGTAAAACTATCGCTATACCACCTGAATTAATATTATTTGGTGTTTCTAAAGACTCAATTGACCTAGAACAAACCAATGTATTATTTATTATGATGTCTGAATTGCGCGCATGCATCACACAGGATTGGATCAGCCCAGAACCACAGTCGTTTTCCACATGGAGGGGCCGATTATTAGCCAGATACAAACTTGAATTGGCAATATATGCAACCAAGGGAAGAAAAAGGAAACTACTTGGCATGAAAATTTGGACACCAATTCAAAAATGGGTTGATGGAGTAACGACTTAATAAGATCTCCTTTCTTTCTTTCTCCATTTTTTGTATTCTGCATTTTTTTTTAATCAGTTTTATAAAATGTATATGTATACTTTGAATATTTGAAGGATATGTCATAATCTGTTTAAACTTGCAACTCAAACTTCAATAAAAAATAAATAAAAAAAAGGAAGCAGAGCACTTCGAGCAGCTAACTATAAGAGAATGTCCTTTCTTTCTCGCTGGCTGGCATATTATACCCCGGAGGGCCTACAGAGAATGTTCCCTGAATGTGAGAATAAATGTTTTAGATGCAAAACCAGGGGACAGGGTGGTTGGTATCATATTTTTTCTCATGTCCAAAGTTAGAACAGTTCTGGAAGGAGATTTTCGCAGATTTGGAGATAGCAACTGGGAAAATTCTTCTTCCAGAAGTGGAAGTGGCCCTTTTTGGCATCGGTAAAGACAGGAATAGGTTCAATGAATCAGAAGAAGTGTTTATTTTTATTTCCACTGCCGTGGCATGGTCCCTGATTTTGCAAAATTGGAAATCTACGGTGAGTCCATGTCATGTTAAGTGGGTTAATAAAATGAGAAGAACATATAATTTTGAAAGAGCCTATGCAGGTAGAGTGGGTGCGATTGCAAGATTTCAAAGGAATTGGAAACATTTTAACAAGCTTGAACTGTTAAAAGGAAGGTGATTGTTATATTTTAGTTATTTGTAAGATGGTATTACATTTACATTTGAGGAAATACAAGTATCCATCTGCCTTACTATATCAAATTGCTAAGCACTTTTATCAAATATATTAGAAAAAAAAACAAAAAAAATGTTGTACGTTATTATATTTGCACTTCATGAAATGTATTACTATTTGTGTTACTATACATCGGCACTTTATTGCATTAGTCACTTTATATAGGCCAAATTTTGCACGTAATAACAATAGCACTTTCAAGCGTTGGTCTTTTCACTTTTGCATTAGCACTTTATGAACGGCATAATAATAATAATCTTGATGCTGCTTATTACCAGTTGTTTATATATTGGGTAATCAAATATGTTTTGGAACTAATATTTTAAGTACGGTAATAATATTTTTGTATATTATTATTGTATTATATCGATAGGTTTAAATTTTGAAGCATAATATTGGGTGTCTTTCAACTAATATTTTTATATCGATATGACCAGTTGTGCATTATTGCAGTTTTTGTATTATCGCTGTGGCATTTTATTGTCTAGGTTGTCTCTTGGATATTGTAAATATTTGTCTAATGTATGTCTAATTATGAAGAAATTAATGTACCAATGTATTTTTTCTACCTAAGGCTTGTAATAAAAAAAAGAAAAAAAAAAGATGACATGTGTAGGAAACTGGGTTTTGTTGCAGTACCCCCCACCCCATGGTTTGCTTGGGTTTTGATGCAACTTTGACTGAAGTATACTGAATCCATGTTAACCAGGTTACCAGTACCAGTATTCGCTCCCTAAAACTGTACAATTGTTTACCCAATTGGCAAAACCTTGAGTACCCTCTGTAAGTCCCTAGTAAATGGTAACCCTGTACCTAGGGCCTGAGGTGACAAAGAGAGAGCCTTATAGGTTGCAGCACAAATTGTGTTATCCTAAGGGACCCCTCACCAAGCACATGCACGACAGCCATGGCAGGCTGCATGTCTTGGTGCACACAAAAGTGAAAACCTGATATGTCACACATCCCTTGGTGCCTCGTCCCTAACACTGTATGTCATATTTGCAAGTCACCCCCACAGCAGGCCTAACAGCCATAAGGCAGGATGCTGAATTTTACCTGTAAGGGTATACCTGCATGAGCAGTTATGCCCCTGTGCTGGTCAGGCCTATGTTAGAGGTAATAGAAAGCTGCTTTCTTTGCATTTACTGGCTTCAATTGTTTGAAAAAATCCTGTCCTCCTGCTGCACATTCTGTACCTATTCTGTATGTGTGCTTGTGTGTATGCACACGCTGCTGCCCCCTGTCCACACCATGGGTGATTATTAGAGTTCTGTGTCATTGCTTCCTTGGCCTGGAATTCAAATGCCAACCATGTGACCACCAGATCTAGACATTTGGCTTGAGAAATCCCTTTGTTATCTCATCCACCTCAGGACAGATTGCCTAACTAACTCATCACTCTGCTTTGCTATTGCCTACGTCACCTCTCTAGCGACTAACCTGTTTAAACCCTAAATCAGCCCTTAATCTTCTCAACCTTCTGATGGTTCCTTCTCAATAGGAGTGTGAGATGTAATTAAAACCACAAGAGACACATAGAAATGCAACCTTTGAAAGCAGATAAGGAACACCAGGTCAATGTAAACCGCCCTCTTTTATCACAGCAAGTCTTGAACCCATGTTTAATCTTGGTTACCAATCTCTATATTTCCCACATCTCTGTCTCAATTCTTTTCTTTTTGGAAGTATAAACTCTCTCAGACTCTGAGCCAGCATATGTTACTGTGGTGTTGGAACTTAACTCTATGGAGCCTGTGAGCGTAGCAGTCCACTATGAAACAGTCCACAAGGAGTGTCCAGCACCTGGTGTGCCAGACGCTAGGGCGGGTACTGGTGTGGCACTGATGAGGCCAGTTTGTGGTGAGATGCCACATAGACAGGAAGAGAGATCGGCAGTAGGAAGCAAGGCATTGTGAAGGTTTTTGGCACTTATGATGTACCCTAATAATGTATGTTGTACATGTCACTGCGTATGTTCCTCTGCGTGCCCATATTTTGGCCAAAGATGATGGTGAAAGAGATATGGTAGACCGGCCTAAGCATCTATGTAGAACGTAGCTTCTTTGTTGAGCCTATTGTGGCAGTGAGTCTGATATTTGAACTATATGCCGGAGTTTCCTGCAGGAATAAGCTGTGCATCCTACATAGTCCCACACAATTTATATCTTCAAAGCTCCCTCACAAATACCCCGCCGAGTCCCCTGAAATATTCTAAAGCCCACTCTGCAATCTGGTGCAGTCCATTGATGCAGATTTTTTATTTTAAAAAAGCCCCTCGCTCCTCCTAGAAAGGGATTCATCAGATATCTTGCCAAATGCTCTAAGAAAAAGATCTCCAAGAGAAATCAAGCCAATTAAGAAAGCTGTGAGTAGCAGGTGAGCTGTTTGAAATAGGTTGACACTAATGACCGTGCTTATAAAATGAAAGGATCATCAGAATGAAGGCCTTCCTCTGATAGCTGCCTTCAAGGCCCCGTTTCGCTGCCACAGCCAATGTAAAGTTCTGATACCTGCTCTTTGTTGGCCCTCCGCTGACCAAAACCTATATGTGCCTTGTTCCCATCCACTCCCACAGCAATGTTCAGAAAATTTATAATATGGGAGCACTGAACAAATCATCAGGCAGTGCTCTCGCCAGAGTTTTTTGAAGGCGTGGGCAGTTGCCCAGGGCTTCACCTTTGAAGAGGTCCTTTGAGAAGGATATATTTCTCTCTCTGTCTCTATCTCACCTTTGTCTATTTCTCTATCTGAGCCTCTCCACAGTCATCTTGAGGATGTTTGGGGCCCTGAACAAGACACATATCAGGAGTGATTAAGTGAACCCATTTCTGAAATATATATGTTTTATATTTTTGGACAACGTGTGGGATTTAGTTTGCAAAAACTTGGTAATTCAAAATTCTTTGAACAGGGGCCCAATAATATGTCATACCTGGGGCCCCAAAAATCCTTAATGTGACACTGTGCTCTCCAGTGCCTCAGCACATTGTGGGGAATGGAAAGTAATGGTTCCTAATGTATTGCATTACATATTTTGCTATTTCTCAGAAATAAATAATTCGAAGTCAATAGTTTTGGTTATAGGACTGCTCATCATATTTTATGACTCCCCATTCAGTAATAATCGTGTCTTCTGTTCAGATGCCAACCAGGGATTCATTTTTAGGTCTCGCCTACCAGACAGCACAAGCTACTTATTTACAACATCCTACTGTCTTGGCTTTATTATCGCTCTCATTTACTTGCCTCTTGTTAGCTTGTGTGGGCTTTCCTTCCTCTCTTTGTGTTTGTCTCTCTCTTGGAACATGGCCTCATTACTTGTCCTAACACTACTTACTTTTCAAGCACTACTTTTTCATTTTTGGCTAAGCAGTCCATGAGAGTGCATGGGTTTCTCAGCTGTTCCAGTTGTACTTCTCTTACCCCCTGTTGCTTTCTCTTACCTACGGGCTTCACTCCCGTCCCCTCCACAATGCATTGGCCTATGTATGTCCCCCCAACCCCCGTGCTCTGTTTTTGCTTGTGTGCTTCTATCATAGACTCTACCTTTCTCCCCTCTCCCTGTCTCGCTTTCTCTCCTCTTCTAGTGCTAACTGCTGGACCTTCAATGCTCCCAATGCGGATTCCTTTCATCTTTTCTTTCTCTGCCCTTCAGTTCGTCTTTTTTGGACACAGGTGTGGACTCGTATTTCTCATATCTTTCACCTCTCTATCCCTTTCTCAGCCTCTTTGGTATTTCTGGGGAGTCTTTCAGAATCTCTTGACCTCCCTCCACACTCACGTGGTCTCCTAGACCTCATGTTTGCCCTTGCACTCCAACACATTTCTTCTAATTGGAAGTCTCTAAACAAACTTTCCATAATATGTTGGTGGAACTTACTTTGTCACTCCCATAGGCTCGACGTTGCCTTTGCAGCCTCTTGCAAACCCTCTCGTAATGTTGATTTGTACTGGTTACCCCTTATTCTCCATTTGGATCAATCCGCCAAAAAGAAACCCTCTACGTTCTCCTCTGCCAATTTTAAACCCCCTTGAATATTTGTACTCCTGCTTATAAGTACATTCCTTAATCTTTCACTTATGCTGTTTTTATTAACTTCATTCATATTTTCTCTAATGCCTTAGGCCATATAGTTGCTGTTATTTGTGCATTTACTGTACTTTATTGTGATTGCTGTTTATCATTATTGCAATTTTTTCCATTTCTGATTTATTAATAGGTTTTTTCTCATCCCCCCACCCCCCCTACCCCCCCTTCCCCCCCTCTCTTAAAATTCAAAATGCTTTGTCCCTCATTTGTGCCATCGGCTTTATTATGATTATTTACCTCATATTTCCTCCTCTTCATTTATTTATGCGGATGTCACCTTACTGTACTGATTATTTACTTTAATAAAGCTTTCAAACATAAAAAAAAAAAAGACCGAGGTAAGATGTTCGAGGGCGCGTGTTTACTTTTCTTTCTCTGACTTCAAAGAGAAATGAATTTTTTTAGTTAATTTTCCAGTGCTAATTTGCCCGTCCCCTAACCCACTCCCCCTTCACTGCTTGACCAGTTCTCATACTCCCTCCCTCATTGCTGCTTGTTTTTAATCCTATTGAAAAGCTAGGGCTGCTGTGCTACATAACTTTAAAAAAAAATTTTATTGTATGGTTAATGCATGTCACGCCATAGTGCTTTTTTACTTTAACTGATCTTGCGTGTTAATATTTTGCGGGAACCCAGTCTAGGGGACATTGAGGTGCGTTATATTTAGGAGCAATTACATTACACAAGGCACATACATTTGTATGGATGTGCGCAGAATCACAGGATGTTGAGCAACATTGGACTCAAAACAAATGATAGCAGGAACCAGCGCCAATGGAGTACTTTACATTCACCATCTGTCACATTACACACAGTCAACTTCATTTTTTTATTTTTAGTATGTGCCCATAATCACAAGTTGTTGGGCCAATGCCCGGACTCAAACCTGGGTCTCCAGTTCCAAAGTCGGCAGGCCGCGCCATAAGCCACATCCTCTGCCTTCCGCGTCTCCTCCTATTCTTTATCTTGGCCTGTGCTTCTCCCCGCTGTCCTGCTTCTTCAACCTCACCCAGACCATCTTTCTAGCATATGCACAGTGAGTGCCACCAGTGTATAACGGTTCAGGAGATAAACTCTATCGCCTGGTGACTGGCCCAATTTATTCTTGTGTTGCTACAATTGCTTTAATATACGTTTTGTTTTAGTTTAATGTTCAGTTTTTGTTTGTTCCTTAAAGCTGATTGCTGTGCCATTTGCAATACACAAAAGCAGACAGTAAACTGTCTATATTACACAAGCACTGCCACAATTGTGGCTGGGTTTGTGTACTTAACGTAACTAATACAGTTATGGGCAGTTCTTGCCGAACGTGCTAATGGTAGATGCAGAGTTGTGTTGGGTGTATAGTGTAAAAAGCTAAGACCTCCAGCTCGAAACTGCAGTGTATTGCAGTGCTGCAGTTAGATATCCCTCTGTTACTTATGAGAGGGCTTTCCAGGCTTTCCTGCTGGCTGTGGCTCCACACTTTATATGTCTGTTACTTCACTGCGCTGTGATTCTGCTGACTAAAGGGCTGTGATTGAATCTCTGATGTAACACGTTTTATTTGGTGAACTGATGGCACCCCTGTTAGCTGCACATCATGAGGTTATTACTGTAGGAAGGTGGATACCTGACTATGGTTGCCCCCAACTTTTTGCCTAGTGTTTAGCTGGTTTTCGACTTAGTTGGCCTGGGATCCTGCTATTCAGGACCCCAGGCTATCTGCTCTCACTGTAAAATGGACTCCATGTACTGTAGGTACATACCAAATTGGATATTGGGTCACCCTTGTGAGTCCCTGTATAGTGTACCATAGGTACCCAGGGCATAGGTGCACCCAAGGCCTACCAGGGGCTGCAGCATATATTATGCCACCCCTGGCTGGCCACCTAAATTGACACAACTGGTTGATCACTCAGCTGGGGCAAGGTTGTGTATTCACCCCTTGCTTAGGTATAGTATTCCTATACCTACCTTATATATAGACACATAGTAACCTATAAGTCACTCCTATGGCAGGCCTTAACAATCCTGGAGGCAGAGTGCTTGGTTATGTGTGAGATGGTGCTCTAGCATGAGCTGAGCCTGTCTACAGCTTTCGGAACCATGTCCTTATAGCTGTTGTTTGATATTGCCATACCATATACCCTTAAGTTATAATCCTCGCGATTAATGCTAACTTTGGTTTGGCTTCATCAAAACATGTCGTGTAAGGTGTAATACACTTTGGAATACTACCCCCTCGCCAATTCTGGCGACGGGGGTGGCATTCCACCCTTCTAGAGGAAGAAGACATGTTGAAACTACTGTACCAGGTTAAAGTTAACCAGAGCCCCAGCATCACAAAATGGATGCTGCTGCCACAGACACAAGTCTGACCTCCTGCTGCTGGGAGTCCTTCCAGTCACGGAGGTTTGAACAATAGGTTTCCTGCTTGGGGAGGTGCGAGCACCACCCCAGACAGGAGGATGTGTATTGGGACAGGGAGGGCTGAATAGAAACAGACTCTGCCTGGAGCACTCTAGGTGCTCCATGCATACCCCAGTTCAAACCGGTTGCTGGGGCACTCCAGCCCCAGCTCTGGCGCGACACTGCACAAAGGAAAGGGGGTGTAACTACCCCCCTTCCTGGTCCCACCCATAGGAGGGACCTAGTGACCAAACCAGCCCCCTTTAGTTGTATAAAGGTAGGAGCTGACCCAGGAGACTTTAGATTAATCCTGGAATCGACTTGAGACGAAACTCTGGACCCTTCGACATTCACCTGAGCTGAAGACTGAAGAATCTTCCTTGTGGCCAAGGAGTGACCACCCTGGGCAACCAGGAACCATCCAGCAACTCGATGGCTTGCTTTGTCCCTGTTCCCGCCGGAACCCAAGCACAGAGCCTGACAAGACCTCAACTCCCGGACCTCTCTGACCCCACTGCACGACTCCAGCACAGCTGAGCCCCGTGGAATGCGTCTGAACCCGTGGAACCAGGCAACATGAAAAGTCTTCAAATTGCTAACAGCGCAGCTCCTTAGGCATCCTCGAAGCTGTGCACTGGGGACTAAGACACTCCGACTCCGAGCTCCACCTGCACTGAAGATCAGCCCTCCACACTCCACGAGGTCTGTGTGGGGCCCTTCTGCTTGTGTTCTGCTCGGCGCATTGTCTGATTGCTGGCCAGTTGGCTAGTAGCCCTGTGGCGACGATCCTTTTAAAAATTAATCGCTGGTCTGGTTGCTCCAGACTGGCCCTTGCTTCCCTGAAGAGGTGAAGTACCTCAGACCCTCCTGGTCTGCACCAGAAGCCTGTTGTGTATCCTGCGTGGGTTGCCTTTGCTTAGACTTGTTGGCTCTGATCTTGAAGCCGACCCCTCCATCTGCAAGAACCTTTGTGGGACAGCTCCTCTCCAGCACCTGGTCGTCCCCGACACATCCTGGTCCGCGTGGCTGCAACAACAAGCTTCACGACAGCACCTGATTGCTCCTCGACGACGTCTGGTTCCTTCCTGGTTCCACCCGGTCACTGGCTAGTGACCTAGACTCTGTCCCCTCTGCTTTCAGGTCTTCTTCAACTCCAATCCACCCTTGGATCCACCCGGACATCTTCCTCCTGGTCGCCTGCAGCATCTTCTTCCAAGGCTCCATAGGAATCAACGAGAAAACCTGACACACTTAGACACCTATGCACCCGCAGCCCATGGGTGAGGTAACGCGAGTACTTCGGTGCTCCTGTAGGGATTGACTATCCTAGTGTCCAGTTTTGTTAGTTGTGTAATCCTAGTTAGACCGGAAGTGTCCTAAAACTTCGTTACTTACCTTTTTACGTTCCCATTGACTTTCTATTGACTCTCGCGTGAGTGTACTGACACTGCACGCGCCGCCTGTGGGCCTCCTACTCCTAACCTAAGGGTCAGATACTGTAGCCCCAGCGATTCCCTGGGCCCTAGGCCTCTTCCTTTCCCAAGTCGTGGTTCTTATACCACTTACTTAGTATATGGTTTTACGCGCCCCTAGGGCCTAACTGTAAATTGTGCTATTTAAAGTATTTCTAAGAGTAACTTGTTATGTACTTTTGCCTCTGACCTCACAAAGAGTTCAGAGAAGTGTATTAGTGAATAAATACATATATATTTTATATATATATCCTGTGTGGTGTCCTTTCATTTGGTATTCAAGGGGTTATATATGGTAAAACAGCTGGCTTTACACGCCCTCAAGAGTCTTTTAGCCTAAGACTGTTCTGTCCACGCTACTTCTAGGATAGCTGGTCTATAAGGTTGACTTCACAACCATCACCATAAGGGGTGTTTGGACTGGTGCAAGGTGTTCACTAGAATAGTGAACATCATATACCTGGCCAACTTCTCACAATTACTGCTTGGATAAAATGTGGAAACAGACACCTAGTGTAGTATTATTAAAGTGCATTAAAGCTGCCCCGTTTCCTGGTACAAGTCACCTTCTCTCACTTCCAAGTGACTTAGGGCCATATGTATCAATGTTAGGTTTTGCGATTCTCAAATAGCGAATTTTTGAGAATCGCTATTTGAGAATCGCAAAGCACTATGTATGTAGGAATTGCAATACATTTTGTGAATCCTACATATTCCTGAATTGCAAATCGCAAAATGCAATTCGCAATTTAGGAATACCTTCCCATTCATTCCTATGGGCCAACAGGCCCATAGGAATGAATGGGAAGACATTCTCAATTTGCTATTTCCAATTAGAGAATCGCAAAATGAGAATGCAATTTCAAGTGTGCCAGGATGTCAAAAGGACACCCTGAAATGAGCATGGGTGCACATGTGGTGCACATACATGCCCTAAGGGCATGTGTGTGCACCACATGCCACTTGGAAAAATGCCAAAATTAGCATTTTTAAAATAAATTGCAAATTACCACCAACCTGTAGTTGGTGGTAATTTGTGATTCCTTATGCCTTATTCGCACAACTTGGGTGCTTTATACATTCAATTTGAGGAATCGCAATTTGCCTTATTCCTTGATTCCTTAATTTGGGAAACAGTTGTGCTTTCATGCATAGCACTAGGCCAAATTGCGATCGTAAATGCCGAAATTCGCGCAATTGCAATTCGCCTTGATACATATGGCCCTTACTCTCTATACTAGTAGTTTATCATTTAATTCCAAGCACCTAGTATTGTGACAGGAGCATGCAGGTAGACATAAAGCAAATTCTCCACTACTGCTGTGCCAGTGCTGAACCTTTAAGTGCTGCAATTGGTTGGCATTTAACCCCACTGCAATCTACCCCACCTCAATCCAATCAACCCAAATCCAATTCAATCCACTCCACTCCAATCCTCCCCCCTACAGTCCAATTCACTTCAATCCACCTCACTACAATCCACACCATTCCAATGAAACCCATCCCAGTCCAATCCACCCCACTCCAATCCACCTCACCCCATCCCAAACCAATTTACCCCACCCCAATCAACTTCAGTCCACCCCAGCCCACTCCAGTCCAATCCACCCCCCTCCAATGCAGTCATCCTGCTCCAACCCAATCCAACCCACTCCAATCCAATCCACCTCACTCCAATCCACCTCACCTCAATCCCACCTCACTCCAATCCACCCCAATCAAATTCAATTCACCCCACCCCAACCCAATCCACCACACTCCAACCCAACTCACCTCAATCCACCCCACCCCATTCCAATCCAATCCAACCCACCTCCTTCCAATCCACCCCACTCTAATCAATTCCATTCCACCCCACCCCAATCCTATCACTCCAATCCACCGAATACAATCTAATCCACCGCAGTCCAGCCACCTCACCCCATTTCAGTCCACCCCACTCACCCTATCCAGTCAACCCACTCAATCCACCCCACTCTACCCCAATCCACGCCACTTCACTCCAGTCCACACCACTAGCTCAATCCACTCCAACCAACTCCACCCCATTCCATCCACTCCACTCCCCCCTGCCGCACTCCACTCTATGACACTGCACTCATGAACATTTTTGCGACTGAACCACTGAACTCTACTCACCTCTATTCAACTCTACTCCCCCTACTCCACTCTACCACACTACTCCAACAAATTCACTCTACAACACTGTACTCCCCAACTCCAGTGTACGTCACTCTACTCCCCCACTCCACTCTATGGCACTCCATGCCACTAACTTGAAGCCATGCAAAGCAGCAGCCACACTGGTGCACAATATGGTAAAAACACATTGCGAAAGCCAATAGCTCGGGAATAGGTGCGCCCTATTGGCTTTGCCAGTGCGTGTTTATGCTTCTTAGTCTGTAGTCTGACAGTGTACTGCCTGCGGGGGTGCCGCGAGCCACCAGAGATTGAAAAGAGGGACTGATGGGCGGATAGGTGGAGGGTTTGTGTGTGTGAGTGTGTGTACACATGTGTTTCACTTTCCTGTGAGTATTTGAAAAGGCTGGTGGAGGCCTTTACATCATAGTTAGGCAGAACGAGGTCAGCGTAAAGGATGGCTTGTCAATAAATCGTACAATAACAACCAGTCTATATTCATCAACTCAGACGAAAGAAAAAGCATTTGGCACAAGAGTTTGGAAGGCTGCTAGTGCTTTGATGCCTCAAATGAAGCGCACTCAACTCTGAAACGTGATGAGTCAAGCATTCCAACCAGTTCCAAACAGGCTTTGGTAAAATTATGAGCTTTAAAAGAAATGTGCAGAATCCTGTATCCAAACGTGCCCAGACTCTCAAATAATGAATCTTGGAAGGGCTGTCAAAAATCCTTCACCCTCTTGATAGAGCAGGCAGTGCTCCCAGGAATGATCCGTCGATGTGACCCGAAGATGCTGAAGAGAGCTGTCCTGGACAAGTGGGTGTCAACAGACTACGTTACCATCATGAGTTGTGGAAAGTGAACCCTGCTGTGAAATATTTACAGCAAGCTCACAACTGGACAGAAACAACTTATAAATTGGAACCTCTTTTGGAACCCTCCCGTCTTTCTCTTCTCAAAAACACATTACGAACAAGACAACTTCTCCTTGCAGGCCCTTAGCTAATGGGTCGCCCCTCAGACAGTGTTCGTTGTTCGTAACACGATGTTTGTAATAACTTAAAGATGTGTTATCTCTGGCTTCCAAACTTTATTCTCGTGTTCTCTTCCTCCCCTCCTAATACATGTGGCATTTTCCATCAACACTGATGGCTGTTGTATATTATTTGTTCTTTTTGAAATTGAGTTGTATGCCTTATTTGCTGAATTGTATCCTTTAATTCCTTGGCAAGAACAACTCTGTTAGGCCCAATCGTTTAATAAAACTTGACTTCGTCTCCTCTTCTGGGACATTCTTTGACTTCCCATTCAGTGCACTCACAAGCTGCATATCGAAGCAGGTGGTTGTGTGTGCAGTTAGGTTGCCTGGTGGAAGTTATATGCACTTTTGTGGTCGTGTGTGGCATTCCACTGCTATGTGAACAGTTTTTGTTTGATAAAGCTGTGTGCACTCCTGGAGTGATCCCACATTTCTGGTAGTGACGTGCATGCATCTGTGTTGTCATTATGGGGCCGATTATGATCGAGGATTTTCCGCATCCTCCGGGCCGGCAGGGTGCACATGAGGGGTACCTATGGTACCCCCCTGCATTTGTATGCAGAAATTGTCAGGCACTGCGCGGTGCCTGCCGCTTTCTGCATACAAATGCAATGTATGCATTTTTAACATTGCGGCGGGTACAGCTTGAAGCCGCACCCGCCGCAATGTTAAACATAGTGGATGTGACCGCCAGGGTGGCGGTCACATCCTAATTGCACAGGAGGGAACGCCGCAGCCCATGTGGACGTTCCCTCCTACTCAGGGCTCGCGAACGGACGCAAGTCCGTCCGCGATCGTGATGTGCCCCTAAGTGTGAGTTGTGTTCTGCGTGCCTAGCAACACAATGAATACTGTATTGGGCAGGCATGTGTTTTTCCACACCAAGGGGCCGATTACAATGTCGGTCGGAAAGCCTCCGACCGCCAGTCGGAGGCTTTCCGACTGACAAGGTTGGTTTGCGGTCTGACCGCCTGATTGTCGGTTGGAACGTAAACCGGATGGTCATTCCGACTCGGTTTTGACCGGATGTCGGAGACTCCCAGCCGGCCGGAACCGCACAGTATTCCCACTATGGATGGCATTACCGCCATTGGATTTACGATATCGATTTCCCACATTATTTCCGTACCGGCCTTTCTGACCTGTTGGAAAGCAACTTTGGGTGCCCCTAGCAAAGCCCCCTTGACTCCGCGGTCTACGGTTGGTGGCTGAGGGACTACCTAGGCTGCCCGCCTGTAAAACCCTGCACTGTGTCGCAGGCACCATGGGGTTTCTGCCACAGGGTGCAGGGTTTCACACACACACCCATTTCTCTATAGGAGCCTGTATTACGGCTGGTTACGGCCATGACACAAACTCCCATAGAGAAAAGTGAGTTTGAGACCAAACAGTGTTCAGTCGCATTGTCAGGCAGTCGGAACCGCCGACCTGAGGTCGGTTGGTCCCGAGTCAAAGACGGTGTCGGTTGGAGACACTCCAACCGATATCGTAATAAGCCCTTAAGTGTCTTTGGTCTCCCAGGTTTGACAGATTTGTTAGTGGTGAGGGATAGCTGCATATACCAATGTGTTTGAGTGCTGCCATTTTATTTCTTGTACCACTGGAAGGGGTGGTTATAGGCTGTGTTGTGGTGCATGTACCTGTCAAACCTAGAGTGTGGTGTGAAGTCCCAAACTTTGTAAATGCTTGTAAGTGGTGCTAACATCAGTTGGCTTGTTTTTTTAGTATGTTCATTTAAAGTTCCTTGTGACATGCATGTGTTTCTCCCATCTACGTCATGGTGTTATTCTCCTGTAAATCACCTGTTTATTGATGAGTATGAAGTGACCACATCCGTGCATCCCTGTCTTCATATATGTCACTCTTACTAGGCGGAGAGGACGATTTTTATACTATTCTCAGCCACTGTTGTGAAATTTGCTCGGATTGTCTCAACGTGGCAAGAGTGCGTACCATTATTATGGTGGTTTTGAGTTCTTATGGTTGGAGAGATACTTTGTTTATTTCATGTATAAATCCAAAAGGGAGTTGAGCTGTGTTCTGTCTCTCTTAGTGGCTAGACTCACTCTGAGTCATGGGCCGGGGAGCAGAAGGTCAGCTTGAATAAAGGGAAAGATTGAACTGAACAGGGAGGAGTATCTTAACCTATGTTGGCCGACAAATCCTTGGAATTAAATATACATTACATAAGTCATCCTGAGCAGCCAAACACTACCCAGATACTGTACTTTATTGTTAACCGTTTGTTAATTACACCAACCTAATTGGCGAAATTGACTAAAGAGTTACATTGCAAAATGTTGGCCTTGTAGTGAACAAAGAAGTGATCTGAAACACATGTTGTTTACATGTGCACCTTAAATTACTTTTGGAATACATTCTGGAAGGAGCTGAATAAATTGTTTTGTGTCAATGTTCCATTCAAACTCTGAAACATATTCTTGGGCAGTCTATCGAAGAACTGTATCAACCACTGCCAGAGCTTCAGACTGCTTGACTTATTGCTAGCGATTGCCTTCCAGCACATAACTTCGAATCGAAAAATGTGCAGCGAAGGCCATATTTAAATCTTAGTGGTATGCTGTCTGATTCAGCCATAGACTGGATAGTATCACCTGGTTAAAAGAGAGACCTTGTGAAATCCTATTACAACTTATCCCAATTATTCTTTTTTATTAGCAAAGAGCAATTTTTCCTGAAGAATTTAACAAACCACTTTAATTGTTATTCTTTTTTTCTCTCTGTAGATAAACACTAATATTTTATAAGAATATTTTCATGCAGGACTGTCTACACCGCTTCCATTTCATGGCCACTCACTGCTTTTCCTTAAATACACTTCATTATTGAAATTTTTCAGTTCCTGTTCTTATAATCTCCTCCTCCCCTTTCTTCCCTCTGACTTTCTTTTGTTAGCTGCTCATATTCCTCCCTTAAGGTTTTTCACATAATTATTCTCTCATTGATGTGTAATAATAAGGTTCAAAGTTTTTCAATACTTATGTAGTTGTCTCTGTTTCTAGAATGCAATAATCTCCTTTTCTTTTCCCACGTTTGTTTTGTAAATCATGTTTATTCTAATAAATTGATAGAATATTATTTAAAATAATGCTTCACACTTAAAAAAACGAATTTTGAACTGCAAATGTATATTTGTGAAACTTGCCACCCAGCAGCTTCCTAAAACAAGTTTCCTGATTAAAGGACACCTCAGTTTTTAAATTGTTAACAGCTCCATTTAGACAACTGTGACACAGCCATTTACAATTATTTTGTGTGTGTAAGAGCGTGTGTTACACGGGTCTCACGTTCAGTGATTACCACAGTTGTCCATGATGGGAGTTTTGTTTTTGTTTATGATCCCAAATATGCATAGGGTGGGAGGGATAGATGTCTGGAGGACTCAATCAATCAATCAATCAAAGACATTTATAGAGCGCACTACCTACCCGTAGGGTCTCGAGGCGCTTTGGGGGGGGGGGGGGGGGGGGGGGGTGCCGCTACTGCTCGAACAGCCAGGTCTTGAGCTTCTTCCTGAAGGAGAGGTGGTCTTGGGTCAGGCGTAGGTCGGCCGGGAGGGAGTTCCAGGTCTTGGCGGCCAGGTAGGAGAAGGACCTTCCTCCTGTGGTGGCTCTGCGGATGCGTGGGACGGCGGCGAGGGCGTAGCTGGCGGATCGGAGGTGGCGTTTGGGAGCGTAGAAGTTGATTCGGTTGTTGAGGTAGCTCGGGCCTTGGTCGTGGAGAGCTTTGTGTGCGTGGGTAAGGAGGCGGAAGGTGATTCTCTTGTTGACCGGGAGCCAGTGCAGGTCTCTTAGGTGTCCGGAGATGTGGCTGTGTCGTGGGATGTCGAGGATGAGTCTGTGTCGTGGGATGTCCAGGATGAGTCTGGCTGAGGCGTTCCGGATGCGCTGGAGTCTCTTCTGGATCTTGGCGGTGGTTCCGGCGTAGAGTGCGTTGACGTAGTCCAGTCGGCTGGTGACGAGGGCCTCGGTGACGGTCTTCCTGGTCTCTGTGGGGATCCACCAGAAGATCTTCCGAAGCATGCGCAGGATGTTGAAGCACGACGAGGAGACGGCGTTGACTTGCCTGGTCATGGAGAGGGAGGAGTCCAAGATGAAGCCCAGGTTGCGTGCGTGGTCCATCGGTTTGGGTGCGGTGCCCAGGGCGGGGGGCCACCAGGAGTCGTCCCAGGCGGAGGGCGAGGAGCCCAGGATGAGGACCTCCGTCTTATCTGTGTTCAGCTTCAGGCGGCTCGTTGTCATCCGCTCGGCTACCTCTCTCATCCCTTCGTGCAGGTTGGCTCTGGCGGCGGCGGGGTCGTTGGTCAGGGAGAGGATCAGCTGGGTGTCGTCGGCGTAGGAGATTATGTTGAGGTTGTGTTGGCGTGCGATGGCCGCGAGGGGGCTCATGTAGACGTTGAAGAGAGTCGGGCTCAGTGAGGATCCTTGAGGGACGCCGCAGATGCCTTTGGTGGCCTCTGACTTGTACGGTGGTAGGCGGACTCTTTGTGTTCTTCTGTCGAGAAAGGAGACGATCCATTCCAGCGCCTTCTCCTGGATTCCGACGTTGCTGAGGCGCTGCACTAGGGTGCGGTGGCAGACCGTGTCGAAAGCCGTGGAGAGGTCTAGGAGGATGAGGGCCGCTGTTTCCCCGTTGTCCATCAGGGCTCGGATGTCGTCGGTGGCGGCGATGAGGGCGGTCTTGGTGCTGTGGTTGGCACGGAATCCGGACTGCGATGGGTCGAGGGATCCATTCGTCTCGAGGAAGGTGGCCAGCTGTTTGTTGACGGTCTTCTCGATGACTTTGGCTGGAAACGGGAGTAGCGAGATGGGGCGGTAATTCTTGAGTTCGGTGGGGTCTGCTGTAGGTTTCTTCAGTAGAGCGCTGAGTTTGGTGTGCTTCCAGCTCTCGGGGAAGGTGGCGGTGTCGAATGAGGTGTTTATGATGTCCCGCAGGTGGAGTGCGATGACAGCGTCAGCTTTGTTGAAGACGTGGTGAGGGCAGGGGTCGGTTGGAGATCCGGAGTGGACAGAGTTCATCGTGTGGACGGTGTCTTCGGTGTTGACCGGGGTCCAGGCGCGGAGGGTGGTGGTGGGTGGAGGTCCTGCGGTCGTGGCGTGCGTCGGTTGAGTGCTGAAGCTGTCGTGTATGTCCGCGATCTTGTTGTGGAAGTAGGAAGCGAGGGAGTTGCAGAGGTCTTGCGAAGGGGTGATGTCGTTGTTTCCGGCGTTGGGGTTGGAGAGCTCTTTCACGATGTTGAAGAGTTCCTTGCAGTTGTGTGCGTTGTTGTCCAGTCGGTTTTTGAACGCCGTTTTCTTGGCGATGCGGATCAGTTGGTGGTGTTTCCGGGTGGCGAGCTTGAGGGTGGTCCTGCTGTCCGGCGTGGGTTCCTTTCTCCAGGCTTTCTCGAGGGCTCGGCAGTTCTTCTTGGAGCTCTTGAGTTCGTCGGTGAACCATGGGGCTCTCTTACTGCCGGGTCTGCTGGGCGGGGTCCTCAGTGGGGCGAGTTCGTCCGCGCAGTTGCTGATCCACTTCCTGAGGTTGTCGGCGGCCTGGCTGGGGTTCGCTGAGCTGGTCGGAGGGTGTCGGCTGTGATCTTGTTCCAGCTTCTTCGGGCAACCTGTTGCTGGTGGTGGTGGGTCGTCGTTCTTCTGAAGGTGAAGTCGATGCATCTGTGATCTGTCCAGTGGAGTTCTGTGGCGTGGCTGAAGGCGATGTCTCTGCTGGATGAGAAGATGGCGTCGAGTGTGTGTCCGGCGAGGTGGGTGGGGGTGGACACCAGCTGCTTGAGTCCAAGGTTGGCGAGGTTGTCGAGCAGGGTGCTGGTGTTGCAGTCGTTGTTGTTCTCCAGGTGGAAGTTGAAGTCCCCCAGGAGGATGTAGTCAGCGGAGGGGAGGGCGTGCGGGCTGACGAAGTCGGCGATGTCCTCGCTAAATTGAGTGCGTGGTCCCGGAGGTCGGTAGATCAGGGTGCCTCTGAGGGTGGTCTTCGGGTCGGTGTGGATCTGGAAGTGCAGGTGTTCGGCGGAGGGTGGGGTGTTGTCGGTGCTGGTCGTGATGCGGATGGTGTTCTTGTGGATGATGGCGATGCCTCCTCCCACCTGGTTGGCGTTGCGGTCCTTCCGGGTGATCTTGTATCCTTCTGGGATGGCGATGGCGATGTCGGGCGCTGAGGAGGCGTTCATCCAGGTCTCCGTGATGAAGGCAACGTCAGGGGCTGTGGTGTCGAGGAGGTTCCAGAGTTCGATGGCGTGTCTGTGGACGGAGCGGGTGTTGAGCAGGATGCACTTAAGGTGGTTGCTGCTGGTGTTCGGTTTGGCAGGTGCTGGTGTCGGGCGGGTCCGGATGCAGGTGAACTTGCAGGTGTTGCAGCTGAAGGGTCCGTGGATGCGTCGTGGGGTGGCTCTGCAGCATCCCGGGACTCGGCCGGTGTTGAGTGCGGTGAGGGTGGCGGCGGTGTACGTCAGGCGGGTCGGTCGGGGTCCTCGAGGGCCAGGGGTCCCGGCACTGGGCGCGGTCCAGGCGCGGACGGGCGCAGACAGGCTTACCTTTGGCGCGCCTTCGGCGCACAAACGGCGCGCCCGCTGCGCGTGACCGCTGCGCGTACGCACGGTCACCATATAAGGCGAAGTGCGCGGGTGGGCGGAGCAGCTGGGAGGCGGGAGCGGGGAGGGAACAGAAGGAAAAAAGGGGCGGGTCAGTGGTGGTGGCGGGAAGCGGGGAGCGGGGAGGGAAGACGGAGGGCGGCGAGGTAGGCGGGCAAACAGGAAGGAAAACGCTAATAAGGGCACAGAATGACAATAATACAGGCACAAATGGAGATCAAAACGCTGACACGGGCACAAAATAATAATAAAACAGGCACAAATGGAGAACAAAACAAAACCAAAACAACAACAGCAGCGTCAACCGGCAGCGAAGCAGGCAGCGAGGCAGAGGGCAAGGCAATGGGGCACACGCAGCAGCTGGTGGCCGTGCGGCGCGGGGGTGTCCCACAAGTGGGTCACACTCACCTGCGTCGCCCGGTCGCCATATAAGGCCAAGTGCGCGGGTGGGCGAAGCAGCTGGGAGGCGGGAGCGGGGAGGGAACAGAAGGAAAAAAGGGGCGGGGTCAGCGGTGGTGGCGGGAAGCGGGGAGCGGGGAGGGAAGACGGAGGGCAGCGAGGTAGGCGGGCAAACAGGAAGGAAAACGCTAATACGGGCACAGAATGACAATAATACAGGCACAAATGGAGATCAAAACGCTAACACGGGCACAAAATAATAATAAAACAGGCACAAATGGAGAACAAAACAAAACCAAAACAACAACAGCAGCGTCAACCGGCAGCGAAGCAGGCAGCAAGGCAGAGGGCAAGGCAATGGGGCACACGCAGCAGCTGGTGGCCGTGCGGCGCGGGGGTGTCCCACAAGTGGGTCACACTCACCTGCGTCGCACGGTCGCCATATAAGGCCAAGTGCGCGGGTGGGCGGAGCAGCTGGGAGGCAGGAGCGGGGAGGGAACAGAAGGAAAAAAGGGGCGGGGTCAGCGGTGGTGGCGGGAAGCGGGGAGCGGGGAGGGAAGACGGAGGGCGGCGAGGTAGGCGGGCAAACAGGAAGGAAACCGCTAATACGGGCACAGAATGACAATAATACAGGCACAAATGGGAGTAATCCTGGACTCAAATAACACCTCGAGGGCGCAGTTTAAATCCTTGCGAGGGAAGGCTATAATGACTTATATGTCTCTAAAAACATTGAAGGGTAAATTACCTGATCTGACACTGAAACCTCTTCTCGATCTATTGAGTGCCAAATTAAAACCGACTCTCACATATGGGAGTGAATCACACCATGGTAAGGATGCGGCGTTACTGGACACTCTTATTGCCAATTCATACAGGGCTATTTTCAATCTTCCCAAGTACGTTTCCCCGGCTCAGATACGACTAGAATTCGGTATCTTGAAACAAACTCTAGAGAGGCGGAGCGTGTATGCAACAAACTGGCATAAAATTCGCAACGCAGATGCTGGATCTCTATGTGCAAACCTATGGGAAGAATTACTTCGGCACCGCAATCTCGCACCGAGAGCCTACTTATATGATTCTCTCAAAGTTCTAGGCCTGACTGAAACCTGGGAAACATCAATGGATCTCTTGTCCTTTAAAAAAGTAGCAAAAAAATCAGCTAGCATCATCTCAGCGATAGAAGACAAGAAAGACCTAGCAAACCGAGCACATGGATGGCTAACGGTGGGAGCTTATGAAAAACTGCGGCCACAAGCGTACTTCAGTATTGGCATGAAAATAAATGTTAAAGAAAAATTCCTAAAATTACGACTTGGTGTAATTCCCATACTTCCACATCTTCCACCTTGGGAGAGAAATAACCCGTCACAACAGTGTCGCATATGCAAAACCGGCAAGGAAGACATAATTCATGTGATTTGCATCTGCCCTAGCATAAAGGACCTAAGGTTCAATCTCTTACGTCCTTTTTTTAACTTTTATGCTGTCCGGACTTGCAGACAGGCAGCCATATTGTGCTTTTCTACTAGCGACACTAAATTGAACTGTCAAGTTGTGAAGTTCTTTGACCTAATAAGAAAGAGACTTAACCATGCCATATGAACTTTTAATCCTATGATGCTAACCATATAACTGTTAACATCACTGTAATTTTATGCACCTTATTTTTTGTTTTTGTTTGTACGTTAAAGCAAAAATTACTACGGATACTTTTCAATTTTGTAAAGATTTTAATTAATCATATACAAATAAATTTTTTACTTACTTACTTACTTTACAGGCACAAATGGAGATCAAAACGCTAACACGGGCACAAAATAATAATAATAAAACAGGCACAAATGGAAATGGAGAACAAAACAAAACCAAAACAACAACAGCAGCGTCAACCGGCAGCGAAGCAGCGAAGCAGGCAGCGAGGCAGAGGGCAAGGCAATGGGGCACACGCAGCAGCTGGTGGCCGTGCGGCGCGGGTATGTCCCACAAGTGGGACTCCTTGCGTGGACTTTATTACAATCATCCCTTCTATCATAGTCATTGTGAGATGTCAAGGAACAGTCAACGTATGTAGTTAGTGGTGATCTCCAAAAGCGGGCTAAAGTCCTCCGTTGGCCAGCACTATGTTGCAGATCTCTTTAGTTATTTCACGCCTGTTCACTTAGTGATGGATGGTTTATTGCTTCTGACTGGGACAGGGCTGGGTGATGGACGTGACCCACAGGAGTCAAGCAATATAAGGGATTTACTATGCAGGTTTGAAATGCAATTGGGCCCACGCTCACTGAGTGTTATGATACTAGGATTACTAAGAGCCAGGTGGGTGTTCCGATGCCAACCAGCCAAACACCGCAGGAGTGAAGAACGTCCCAATCCCCTACCCTCGTCATGACCCCCAACAGCCACAAATAAATCCGGGTGGTGGAGAACACGACACCGGGAGAAGGTGGGTAAACAAAACAAGGGAACCCAAGGTCTTGGGGAACACAGCTCGTCTCCTCCAGCTTCACAGCAGGTGACTGCTTGACCCAGACGAGACCGTTATAAAAGAAAAGGGGGACAAGATTAGACACACCCCACAGACGATACCAGTGCCAAGTACACACACGAACCACCGACCTCCCTGCTTACCCCAGTTAACAAACGGGGGTAGCTTGATACGAAACAGGAAATACTCCACTGCAATCGTATTGGTTCTTTTTTGTGTAACCCCGGAACAACCACGCCCCCTCGGGAAACACCGAGAATGTCAAAGGGGGTGGAATTAACAAAAGAAAAGACAAAGAAGGGATAGGGGAAAAAAGGCGTCTGGGGAATTTGAAAGACACCCAAAAACCCCTGGACTTAAAAGAACACGAAGGTAGCACAAAAAACGGCTGTTATTCAGCTCCTTCGTGAAACCACCCAAAAGATACACAACAAGATGGTTTGCGTACAAAAAAGAAAAAAATAACGGGAAGCCAGAACTCAAAGGAAACGCAGCCGCGAATCCCAAAGCGTCACCGAAATACCAAAACAGGTCCCTAATATGGGTTCAGTAATGCCCAAAGGTATCAGAAACAGGGTAAATGGGAAAAAGGGGAATCGAAATCCAGCCCTCCGAAGGACAGCTGGAATAGAGCTCAATGGAAAGGGAACAAGGTAGAAAAACAGGAACTGGAAACACATGGCAAGGGACCATCCAAGAAACCAAGCACCGGTTTCCTGCGGGCAAGCCCTTTTAAAGCGAGCCCGAGGGAGCGTCCATAAATTCACATATGCACTTGCCACTTTATGCTAAAACCAGTGACCGGGGAACTAGACAGAAGGCACCTGCCCCCCCTGAACCCCAACAGTATCCCACCCCCCCAAAAGCCTTCCCGCCGGCCTAGGTTTCCCAGGGTGCAGGCGATGAAACAGACGTACCAACCGGGCAGCATGCACCCGGCTCGCTGGAACCCAGGAACGATCCACTCGGGGATACCCCTTCCAGTCTATAAGGTAGTACAACCGTCCCATCATCCGCTTGGAATCTAATACAGTGTTAACCTTATGCTCCATGTTATCATCAATCAAAACAGGAGGAGGAGGTGGCAACTCTTGAGTGGTGGTGACATAAGGCTTCCACAAAGAGGTATGAAACACTGGATGAATACTATACTCAACCGGTAAGGTCAACCTAATCGCTACTAGATTCACCACCTTCTGGACAGGAAAGGGACCTACAAACCGAGGCTGAAATTTCCTCGGTCTCGACAACCTCAGGTTTTTTGTTGCTAGCCAAACCCTATCCCCAACTGCATACAGGGGAGCTGGCCGTCTATGCCTGTCTGCCTGTGCCTTCATGACCTTCATAGACTCAAACAGCTGCTGTTGGGCTTTCTTCCAGATATCAATCAAATCCCTACTAAGGGAATCCACTGCTGGCACCCACTCAGATGGTTGAATGGGAATTGTCTTGGGATGGAACCCCATCGAACAGTAAAACGGCGACATACCTAATGCTGATTGCATACTGTTATTATAGGCAAACTCAGCCACAGGAAGGGCTTGAACCCAACTGCCCGTCAGCGACGTTAGCAAACATCGCAAATACTGCTCCATGGTTTGATTGGTGCGTTCAGTTTGCCCATCGCTTTGTGGATGGTAAGCTGTTGACCACCGTACGTCCATTTTTAAAGACCGGCATAGGGCAGTCCAGAAATGTGATACAAACTGTGCCCCTCCATCTGAAACGATGGCAGTAGGTACCCCATGCAATCGGATCACTAGGGCCATAAATACATCAGCCAATTCCCTAGACGTGGATAACCCTGGCAAGGGAACGAAGTGTGCCATTTTAGTAAATAAATCCACTACGACCAAAATGGTCGTAAACCCTGAATCAGGCGGCAAATCGGTCACAAAATCTATACTGATCGTATGCCAGGGGGAGGGAGGCACTGGCAAAGGGTGCAACAACCCAGATGGTGGCATGTGCGATAACTTACTAACAGCACACACCGGGCATGAGGCCACAAATACCTGCACATCGTGGGCCAAAGACTTCCACCAGGACCAACGCTTACAAAGCTCTTTGGTCTTATTGACCCCGGGATGCCCAACCAGGGACGATGAATGACAATGAGTAAGAACCAATGTACGCAACTCAGGGGGCACAAACAGCTTCTTTGCCTGATACAATAACCCATCCCTTAACGTAAACCCAGGTTCCGACAGCCACGGAGCCAGATCCAACTGTTTCATTTCTTCTTGCACTTTAACCAAGAAGTCATCGATGGAGGCACAACCAACGATCTTTTCACTAGGGATCATAAATCGGGTCTCCTCTACCTACCCTCCTTGTGACGGATCCGCATAAATCCTCGGAATCTTGTTTCTGGTCCAGGGAAGACATGGCTTGGCAGTTCGGGCTGGACTGTTCCCATGAGGCACAGGGTCAGACTGATTTGCATATAGCCATGTCTGAACTGGGGTGGCAGAGTGGGCTAAAGAACGGTGATGGATTAAACCCAGATCTTTTGACTGGGTGTGAGTGTTTGATTGATTCAGATGCTCCGTCCATCACCACCCCCTTTTGTACCGCTTTTGGCCGCCATAAGTGTGGCAGGGTATGCTCAGACGTGAGTCCCTTGCTCACTTTGCCAGTGGATTCAAGCAAGCCGGGCTGAAGACGGCTGGAATGCCAGAAACCGGTCCTCGGACGCTTGTTTCCGGTCCAGGGAAGACATGGCTTGGCAGTTCGGGCTGGACTGTTCCCATGAGGCACAGGGTCAGACTGATTTACATATAGCCATGTCTAAACTGAGGTGGCAGAGTGGGATAAAGAACGGTGATGGATTAAACCCAGATCTTTTGACTGGGTACGAGTGTTTGATTGATTCAGATGCTCCGTCCATCACCACCCCCTTTTGTACCGCTTTTGGCCGCCATAAGTGTGGCAGGGTATGCTCAGACGTGAGTCCCTTGCTCACTTTGCCACTGGATTCAAGCAAGCCGGGCTGAAGACGGCTGGAATGCCCGAAACCGGTCCTCGGAAGCTTGTTTCCGGTCCAGGGAAGACATGGCTTGGCAGATCGGGCTGGACTTTTCCCATGAGGCACAGAGTCAGACTGATTTGCATATAGCCATGTCTGAACTGGGGTGGCAGAGTGCGCTAAAGAACGGTGATGGATTAAACCCAGATCTTTTGACTGGGTGTGAGTGTTTGATTTATTCAGATGCTCCGTCCATCACCACCCCCTTTTGTACCGCTTTTGGCCGCCATAAGTGTGGCAGGGTATGCTCAGGCGTGAGTCCCTTGCTCACTTTGCCACTGGATTCAAGCAAGCCGGGCTGAAGACGGCTGGAATGCCAGAAACCAGTCCTCGGAAGCTTGTTTCCGGTCCAGGGAAGACATGGCTTGGCAGTTCGGGCTGGACTGTTCCCATGAGGCACAGGGTCAGACTGATTTGCATATAGCCATATCTGAACTGGGGTGGCAGAGTGGGCTAAAGAACGGTGATGGATTAAACCCAGATCTTTTGACTGGGTGTGAGTGTTTGATTGATTCAGATGCTCCGTCCATCACCACCCCCTTTTGTACCGCTTTTGGCCGCCATAAGTATGGCAGGGTATGCTCAGACGTGAGTCCCTTCGTCACTTTGCCACTGGATTCAAGCAAGCCGGGCTGATGACGGCTGGAATGCCAGAAGACGGTCCTCGGAAGCTTGTTTCCGGTTCAGGGAAGATATGGCTTGGCAGTTCGGGCTGGACTGTTCCCATGAGGCACAGGGTCAGACTGATTTGCATATAGCCATGTCTGAACTGGGGTGGCAGAGTGGGCTAAAGAACAGTGATGGATTAAATCCAGATCTTTTGACTGGGTGTGAGTGTTTGATTGATTCAGATGCTCCGTCCATCACCACCCTCTTTTGTACCGTTCATAAAGGGCCTGGCTAAGGGTAGATCTAAAAGATGGATCTATGCCGTTTATAATGAACTCTGGAAAACATCACAGATTGAAGCGGCTACCCGCCTTAGGGCTATTGATCAAGCTAATTTGGAAAAAGTACTTGCAGTTGTAGATAACAGCATTAGCACCCTTTCCTCCCGAATTTACACATTGGATAATATTGTGTCATCTGTTGTTGAAATTGTACAGGATGAAGTATCTGTTTTGTACCATGGTCAAAATCAATTGCGTTCTATTATGCAGTTTGCATGGACCCTGCAGACACTGAAAATGGAAAAGTGCCTTGGAATTACATTAATGTTACATCTCTGTTTGCTCCGTTTAATTTAACTGAAAAACAATGTTTGCTTTCAATGAGAGATGCTTCTTTTTCCATGTTACACTTTGAACGCTTAGAGTCTTTGGGTAATATGTATCATAGTTCCGTTTTGCGAATTCCAAATAGCGAATTTTAAGGAATCGCTATTTGGAATTCGCAAAACGGTTTGTATGTACAAAATCGCTGTTTCATAGCGATTTCTTACCATTCCTAATTTGCGATTAGCAAATAGCTAATCGCAAATTACCCATTTGCCCGGAGGCCCATAGGAATGAAGGGGGAATTTGCGATTAGCAATTTGCTAATCGCAATTTAGGAATATTTTCAAGGGTGCAGGGGTGTCTCAAGAACACCCTGCTGCACCCCTGAAAATGACATTTGGGGGCATATGGCGCACATACATGCACTAAGGGCATGTATGAGCGTCATATGGCACCTTTGGTTTTTTTGAAAAAAGCTGTTTTAAAAGAATTCGCAACTTACCACCAACTAGAAGTTGGTGGTAATTTGCGAATCCTTAATGGCATTTTTGGAATATTTTTTCTTTGATACATTGCATTCAAGAAATCGCAAAATTTGCGATTCCTTAAGTGCAATCGCAAAATAAGGAATAGCTAATTTTGCGATTCCTTATTTTGCATCAAACATGTTACATACATACCATTTAGCTAATTAGCATTCGCAAAGGCCGAAATGAGCTTGATACATATGACCCTTTACCCTTTTCAGTGGCAGGGGCCACAGCTGCAACGTGGCTTATCCACGGGTTAATAACTTTACCTTTTGCACTTTTCCAGTATACAAATTGCATGAAATATTTTGCCATTGGCAAGTACGAGCCGCTTGGTACCTCCTAGTTACATGAAGCCTAGTCTCTCCCTTTCACTTACAGATGCCTTATGGACGGGAAAGAGGTTTATCTGAAAGGAGAAGAGTGTACAGAAACACCAGATCACTCATTGATGTGTATACACATCCATTTGCATGGCTCCTGTAACCAGGACCGCCCTAATTTGGCGTGTGTTTTGAAAGGTACACCGGTGCCTTCTATTGTCCCGACTTTTACTTTATTAGCAAACGGGAATAATTTACTTTTAAATAATGAGGATTGTTGTGGGTTATTGAAAGGCATAGCTTATGTTGTAACAGTCAGTGAGTGTGTGGTTTGCTGTAAAAATGTGCTGTATCCACCCCGGCATGGGAACCTGGATGTTTCCATCTGGCCAAGAATTCCGACCTTGAAGTCAGAGTTCAAAAAGATGAGCAGAATAAGAGCCTTATTGTCACAAAAAGAAGTTGCCATGGCATCTGCTCGTGAAACATTTGCCCTTCACGTAGCTAACACCAGCACAGAAGTGCATGCCTTATTAAATACTGACCTTCCTTTACATTTTGGTGAGCTGATTCATACAATCTTTAACGCATCCTCCACATCAGGGCTGGCTCATTTTTTTAAAGTAGTGAGCTGTGGTCTAGTGACTTCTTCCCAAAAGATATTTGGAGTCATTCCTGCTTTCTTCCATTCGATCTTTTCCAGCCTATTTGGTGGATTTCCCTTTTTACTGGCGCTGGCTGCTGGCTTTTTGTTGCTATTTTGTTTAATTCAAAATGGATGCCGTCCTGTGTTCGCAAACGAGCGGGAACAGTTAGCGCTGTGTCGCAACAGGATGCTTGAATACTATGGTGTGCTGCCACTTGCCACCTTAAGTGCATCGTATGGATTATCGTTTCGATTTTCCTATTTCACCTGTGTCCAGCCTGTGTTTCATTGCCTGAGCTGTGATTTCGTTTGGGCCCTGGATTTGTGTCTCTGCAATTTGGTGTCTCCTGAAGTGGATTATGATCATCTCATGAGTCCCTTAGTTACTCATGAATTGCTTTGTTCTGACAGAGGGATTATGGTCTTTGCAGCGATGCATGCAGTACTGGGTCATTGGAATATATTCACAGCAGTGCAAGATTTCTTGGCACACAGCTTCATTGAGAACCCACCGAGTTGTCCTCTGATGGTTCTAGAGGCTCCAGTTATTGAAGAGCATGTATGTTCTTCCTCACTATTAAATTGGATGGCTGAGTTATTTTCGGATGATAACAGTGATTTCCTTTTGGAAGCTGTTGCTGCTTATTTTGCATACTCAGTTTAAGGCTGACTCCTATTGAGGCCTTTGATGTCGTAATTTTTTCTTTCTCTCAAAAAGAAAAAAAAAATGTTTTCCGAAATATGATGGATATTATTTTTTTAATCAGGTCTATTGGCTTTACTAACAGTGGACATTACAATGTCATGCTGGTGAGATTTTGGATTTTCGGGCGGACTAAATTATTTTTTCCTCACCTACTCGATTTTGAACTGAACGTTTTATTGAACTCTGCTTTCAACAATTGAGTCCTTTTTCTTATCTTATCTTATCTAATCTGATACGTGCTCAGATCAAGGGTGGGTGATATATAGATATATATAGCCTGTATGCTGTGTTAAGTTAGCATGAGCTTTTTAGGAGTTTAAACGCCATTTTACCTTTCTGCTGCTTTTACACACAACGCATAGTTGTTGCTTTAGCTTTGAGCCTAGTAGAATGTTTTTGATTCATACGAGAATAATATGTTGTTACACTGATATCAGCCTTGCTTGGCGAGCTGTGTCTGTACAGTGAGTGCTGAAACCTTCAAGGATATCTCAACACAGTAGTTGTTGTGAGCACTGATCTTCACACGTTCCTAGACATAACATACATGCAGCTGCAGCCAAGTTCTGGCTTTAGGCGCGTTTTATATTGCTTTGCACAAGAGCATACAATCACACTTGATGGTGCTTCGCATGCAGAAGAGCTGGTTGCTGATGATGTGATCCCTTACCACTAGGATCTTGAGGTATGGCGCCGCTCTGCTAAAACCCAAAAGAGATCTTTTAAGATATAATATAATATACTAGCTAGGGAGGGTGAGAATTAGGTTTTGTTAAACCCTATTCATTTTTGCATAATACTATGCTTTCACCATTTGTGCTCTATGGACTAATGACTATGCTGATTACTTTGTTTCTTATAATATGTTTGCTTGTATTAGCTAAGATACTGCGTTTGAGAACACTGCATTAGTGAATAAACATTTCAAATATGCAAGTGTCCTTTTATATTCCTTGTTCTGGACTGAAATGATTGTATAACGAAAGAGTGTTCATGTGTTCCACGTTACCTGAGGTGTACTAAGTCTATGTTCTGGTGTGTCTAAGCATTTGGGAGTTTATAATGACCAATGAGACACTGATTGCTAGTCTGGTAGGGGATTTTTGGGTACTAAGGTGAGTTTTGGCACACCCTAATTCTCTGAGGTTTCAAGCCTCTATGCACAGTTCTGTCTGAGCACGGAATCCCTGCAACAGCGTGATATATTTGGGATATGAGCTGTCACGTGAAGGAAAAAGCTTGGCTGCAAATTTTCTAGGAAAATGCTCACTAATCCAGGCTCCAAATACTCTGAAGGGTTTACTATCCATTTTAGGATTTCTAAATTATGGCTAAACATACATTACGCGGAAAGAGTAAAACCTTTCTAGGACTTAATCAGACTTGATTTCACATCAAACAACTGGACTCAAAACCATACAAACACTCTACGTAAAGTACAAGCTGATGTGATAGCTTCAAAACACTTGCAGACACAAGTAAACATCCACAACCTGGTAATATGGGTCATCCCCAGGTTATCAGGGTGTACCTACATCACGTTCAATGAAGGTGAGACAGTTCCAATCGGGTACAAATCTAATTTGTACACGAACACTGAAAATCGATTTTCAGCAACAGGAAAAATACTGACGGCAGTACAGACTGCTGTAGGGAGAGAAAGAGCACTAGCACATGGGAAACACATTATCGTTGTGACCCTGATACCGACTTTAGAATCGGTAACAAAAGCCGGCATTGCCGCCACAGTGGATACAATTGGCTAATTCTCTCTCTGCATCAGGTGTAGAATTCAGATTTGATCCTACACTAAAAACACAAGCATTTCTGCCGTACAAACAAGAATACCCTTCTACCGAATTAGATCTTGCCTCTGGTCAGTATGAGTGCATAATTCACACTGATGGTTCTTCCCAACTGGCTATTGGAAGTAAGCAGCAATATAGCACAGCGTGTGCTATAGTGAAAGGTCGAATGCGGGACGGCAAGTTCCATCCCAGCAACGCAATCTCTGGGAGATTTACAGCACAGCTGGCAGAACTGAAAGTCCTGATACTAGCATTACAGTATACGGATCAGGAATTGCCCACACTGATATGTGTGCGATTCATTTTACTGCGTGCAATCTTACAACACATATCTTCACTACTGGGGCCAGAATGGGTTCAGAGACTCCAAGGTTTGCACAATAAAATCCAAATTATTATGGGAACAAGTAGTAAAGTTGAAAGCATGCCTGCCACGGGCTCAAGTTATTCACACTTTGAGTCTTCATCGTATTGGCAAACACATTGTAGGGAATTCAATGTCTGATCAAGCCGACAAGGCAACAGTACGAACTGCTGCCATTGCTACAATCACTCATTCACTCACGAGAATAGACAGAGATACAATAGTAGCTATCATTGCCACAACGAACGGCTCTGTCGTCCTGCCAAAAGGCTCTCCACTCAAGTACTCCTACAAGTTAGATGCACACAACACACCGTATGCTCAAATTCCAGGAGTTGGGGATAGAGTAATACCAAACAAAGATCGCAGATTATGTTTAATACAAGCTGCACACAAGGATCTGAGCTCTGCACATGCAGGAGTCACTGCAACAATTTAATTATTGAAGCAGCATTACTGATGGTCGGGGCTGACAAAATAAACAAAGGACTATGTCCTGAAGTGCTATATGTGCCAGCAGATGAAGGGTTTCACCATTCACAAGCCACCACAAACACCAATACTGATTTCAGACAGACCTCTCGCATGTGTCTATTTGGACCACTTTGGTGCCCTAAATTCAGTTGGGGCTTGCAAGTATATCCTGGTGTCAGTGAATTCATGCTCTAGATTCCTATGCGTTTGGCCCCAGAGCTCAGCTGATGCTCGAACTGTTATAAAGTATTTGCAAGTCTTCATTGAGACATACGCAATTGGCAGGTTACATTCTGACAGTGGCCCTACGTTTAGCTCTAGGACTGACAAGGAAGCCATAAAAAATGTATGGGCATGGCCTTGCAGTACTCCTCTCCCTACCATCGCGAGGGAAATTCGATGGTGGAGAGGAAAAACTAGGACCTAAAGCAATCCTTAACAACAATGGTATTAGGCAAGGGTGGTAGTTGGGTCATTCGCATATATGGGGTCCACAGGGCACCACATATAATGGCAAGAAAATCCTTGGGAGGCCGTACCCCTTATGAAATCCTGTTTGGGACAAGAATGTGGGTACCTGATCTCGATTGTCCAGCACAGTGGCGGATGCAAAACCATTTCAACTGAATGACTGTTTTGCAGAAACTCAATGAATTCCGAGCTTTACAAAGCTATGTGCAAGTCAAATGCACCACCACTGTGGAAGTGAAACTAGTTCCGGCAAGACCTACCTGGGTCCCGAAGATTAGGGACCTAGTCAGGGAAAATATCATGGACAGAAGAAAGTTTGGGCCATCTTACAGAACAGCTGTACCTGTCCTAGCGGTAGTGGGAACAAGAATAGTACTTCTTCGGCCTCTTGCCGTCAAAAAAGAAGAAAGAATCTGTCTCCATTGATATGATCAAACTGCATCATGTGGCCAATTCTCAACAGTAGGCCCCATTGGGTCCTGAGTAGCTGCAGACCTCTCTTGCTACTATACAGGAAACTCACATGGAGAAACAAATAACCTTTCAAGACTCCACTACGCAATGTGAAGAAGTAACGAATAATGGAGCACAAATCATTCCAGCTGCAATTGAAAAACATCAAGAAGAAACAACAATGCAAATTGCAATTCGGCCCAACTATGATATCTACATTAATGTGCCCTCAAACGACACATCTGCCAGTTCTACAAAACCTGCTGAGCTACCGAAGATAGATCAAACTGCGTCTAGCTACTTCATCAACTTCGATGATTTCTCTTCAGATCCAAGAGAACATGATCAAATGCCACCCACTTCAAAGAAAGAAACATTTCGTCAATTCTATCTATTTCTCAAAAAGACTTACTTAGTGCTACCTTGGTTGCATATTTGTTTCGCAATAGGGGCAGTATACTTGTTAATTTGGATTGGCACACTGACTGTCTTTTTTCTTCTTCTGAACGGACATTAACTCCCAGAACCCTCTGCAGTACAATCTGTGAACGTGGTCTTAAAACCACATATGTCATTACACCTTAAACAAAGAGACTTGCCCCTGGTAAATATTACAGAAATTCTAATACTGGATGGTATAGTTTGGGATAAAGTTTCTTACGATGTATATGGCCCCACTGAACATTTGAAAATTCTACATTTGTTTAAAATTTCTTTAAATGATTTCATTATCCCCAGTACACTATCTGATGACTTTCAGACTGTAAATACTATGCTCACAGATTTAGAACAATCTGCTGCATATTCTTACAGGGATTTGTATGAGGATACAACTGACTAGGATACCATGTTTTGTTACCAGCATTAAGGTCATAATTGTTTGCATAGAGCAAGTGTACCATGCACTGCGAATGTGTACCATCAATGAGAACATTGCCCAATACAGCCAAAAGGTAGTTCTGCCACATTCGTACACAACTTTGCATACTTTTCGGTGTACAATACATCCAACCACAATCATTTTACTACAAACTTGCACAGACTAAAGCTGATATATTCAGCACCTTTTATCTCCCAACTGTTTATACAGGGTTTCGGCTACTGGAGAGACACCATAGACACAAAATCTATGTGGGGTACAGGAAAGTGGCAGGTTCAGGGAACTGATGCTTCATTCAGAGCTTGTATCATTTATTTTTAAACAAACTTTATTCATTTTTCTGCACATACAACAGAGAAGCAATAGTTCCATAGAGATATACAAACATGACTTTATATGAGACCATTAGCTTTATCACTTTACAAAATCTCTATAGTTGCCTGTTTGGATCCGAGTCTGACGTTATTTCGTTGTCTCACATTGTCCCTGTGTTGTGAGTTGCAGTTAATCCTGCTGTTACAATGTTAAAATGACAATATCTCCAAAACATTAAACAACTATCTAAAGTGTTGAACTATCCCCCCTCCCTCCCTGCTGACAGCTACTATCTAATGAATAAAAGAGAATTACAACATGCTAGCTAAACCATGACTTGCTGTGGTTATAAATTATGTATTTGCTACTACGTTATAATTTTGGGAATTTGTGACCAGGTACTACACAGACTCTTATGGCTTCACTTGTGCAAACAGTTCCAAGTAGTGCAAAAATACGAACCCATATCTATCTATAACTAAGTGAGTCAATATCCAGGGTTAAAGATGTCGGCCTCATTGAAAGAGGCCACAGAGCTTGCCTCATACCATTACAGACGATTTTCCTGAAAAGAACAGTGCAACAGACTAGCTAATATGGGTTGGCAAAAATCAAAGATCTGAAAACACCGAGCATCCCTTCACCCACACCTATTAAGGATTTCACGAAGAACACACTAAGAAATGAGGGGACACATGGTACAAGTACATACAAATAATCATCTCCCAATTGGAAGGGTTGGTTGGTTTAGCCTGAAGACACGAATATGTGTAATGCAAGATTCAAGGGTACTACCAAAGGGTTTAGTATACATAGGCCCGACCCACGCTATGTACACACAGACGACCCATGGGTAGTGACTTCCTATAGAGTCTGGAAGTTGTGCCTAGATTTGCTAAAGACCTCAACGCTATCACAGGTGAAACAACACTTGTCCCTTCTGTCAGACAACATGGATCTTAGGGATTTCTTGTTAGGTCCTAAAAAACCACATAGGAAACGCTTCTTATATACCATCTATAATGAGGTTTAGAAAGTCTCCCAACAGGAAGCTGCACAGAGCCTTCGTAAAATGGATAGAATTAACCTAGAAAGGGCCTTGGCTGTGGTAGACAACAGCATGACAACACTCTCGTCCCGTATTTATTCACTGGCAACATTGTGTCCTCAGCTATCAACGTAATGGAATATGATTTGTCTATTCTACAACATGGGCAATCAGAGCTATGTGCTATTAGGCTTTTAAGCTGGACACTTCAATCATTGCGTTCTGGGCATGTTCCTTGGCGATAGATTAAAGACTCCAAACAATAGGCGCGATAGGGGGAAAAAAGTGAACAGGCCGACCCCCCCTCAACGTATTACCAATCAACAATGGGCCTGATCACTAGTCATTACACCCAGCTTTTACCGTCCAGCACTACAGGGGTTGTTATACACTTTATACCTCCCTCACGGGCTTAACTACGTGCCTAGGCTGGGGTGTGTAATAGTTTCTAAAATGTTCATACCATCATAGTCCACCCAATGTGCAAGAAAAAGTGTGGAAAGGAAAGGAGGTACCTCACGGTTGTAACACCAAGGGGACTGCTAGCTGGTACTTGTCAGCAAGCCCACTTATCATCATCGGTTACCACCTTTCCTGTTTAAAGAAACATGTGTGTATGTGTTATTTAACAAAAACCTTTACCTATGAAATCAAAGAAAACTCAAAATCTAAGTGTCATAGCAAGCTAATGTAATGTTTGTCCAATTGACCCCATGAGGATATAAGCAGATAATCCTCACAATTAAAACTTGGTGAAGCTACCTAGCTGAAACTACCTTTATTTGGTGCTGCTAGCTTCCCACATTAAAATGGTTAAAATCAAACCATAATCAATCACGCTGCCGACATGTTTCATTGCCCATATAGAATTTCAGGCAACTTCTTCAGGGCTTTTGGGGTTCCAGATTAAGCTTCTCATGGTAGGTTCACATCAAACCTATGTTGGTATAAAAACTAGAGAGGAAACACCAACTGTGAACACACTCTGCTTAACACTGAACCAATGAAGTCTCACTATTACACTTTAAAAAAAATCTATTATCCACCATCTGGTTGCGTCCATCATATATACCTGCAACCATAGATGCCAGGGGCGGGAAAAACTGTTATGCGTCAAATGATCGCGTTTCCCCACAGTGAGTGCCCAAAGGTCCTGTCGCCTAAACAAAAATTTTCAAAGCAAACAGTCATAATGTTGTAATATATTCAGGCACCTAAAATTATACAGTCCAAAATATCTACCTCCAATGCGTAGACAAAGGGTACAGTGTAGTAATGGTACCATTGTCATAGTGTGCATGCAATTTCGGACCCCTATTCACAGTGTAAAGTGTACAGTGCTATGATGCCCAGCATTGATTATCTAGTGTCCGTCAACTCCAGGGTTATTTGTTGTAAGCAAGTATTGTTTGCCCCAGCTCGCACAGTTAGGGAGGCACCACTGTGGCCTTCACTGAATGTATCCAACATGGGGTTTGATTCTCTGAGCAGACTAAAAGCCATGCTATTTCATTATAATGTGGCCTTCACTTCAGCCTGAGCGAACTTTGATGTCCAAGTGTCAAAGTCCTTGGCAGAGATACAGGCTCTGGTCCGTACGAACTTCCAGCTATATTTATCATAAATGTTCCACCATATCTTTAACATGTCTGAAATGCCTAGAATAGTACACTTATTTAAGAGAATTGGATCAGGTCTCTTAACCACCTTTCAAACCATTTTTCGAGGGATTCCATCATTTATACACTACGTACACAGAAGCGTTTTCGGAGGGCTTCCTTTGCTCCTGCTTTCAGTAGTGGGCATCCATATTTTAATTCTATTGCTTCGCAATGGATGTTAACATCACTCAAGACATGGAGAGAACACTGCTGGAGCGACGTTGTCGTGAGCAGTTGGTGTTCTTCATGCGTATACCTCGGCTACGAGAGCTGAGTGAGCATTGGTTCCTGTCTTTCAGACCAGTCTGGCATGACCGCATCCTGCCAGTATTCCACTGCCTCTTTTGTGGATTTGGACGTGTGTTGGACCTCTGTCTGACACTTCCATCGGTTGCGCTGCCGGACAAAGACATGCTCCTGGCGACTTTGCTGGCCCATGTGCACAGTTGTCCACAGCATATTCCCATGTTGGTGATTGCATTCCTGGAACCTTTACGTGACACTTCAGCTCCTGTTAGAATGGAAATTGGCTCCACCACGGATGTGCAAGCATCAGCCTCAGGCACACAGGCATTAAATTCTTCCCCGACGGCTGCCGTGGGAACTAGTGATGACCACCTCTGCTCCCTTGATATCATACTGGAGGTACTAGAAGGACTGCTTCCTGCCGATGAAATGTTCAGTGATGCTGACTCTTCAGCACAGGATTTCTAAACAATCTGGCCTCTCCTGTGCTGGGAACCATTTGGCAACTTTTTAAACATGAACTAAATAGAAGGTTGAACTGACATTGTTTTACTTCGCTGCTCTATCTGAACATAGTTGCTTTCGATGTGCTCAGAAAAACAATGCAAACATATAAAGGACCTTTTATGAATGCTGTTTTAGAGAAGAATACTTTCGATATAGATGTTACTTTTATGGACATTTTTTAAGGCTTTTTTTAATAACTCTGTTTATTGGTAAAGTTTAGCATGATGGTCGGTACACACAAGGAATCATTACTTGTTACAGCGTTACATAGTCAGGATCACATAAAGATATCACAACCTTGAATGTTATATAGTACAAGATGATTAAAGTACATATCAAATTTATAAATGATTTTCATGCCCTCTTTTAGCATTTACTCTGTCATCATCAAGCTGACCTTGTTGACCTTTTGATGAGGAGTGAGTGTCATGCGCTTTATGATAGTCCCATCATGTACATACCGATTAGACACAATGTGTCCCCTCCAAACAACATAACAGTCCTAAACACAGGTGACCTATTACCTAGTAGCTTACTTCTGTCTCTTCGACAACCAGACTCTCGGTATCCTATCTTAATCGCTGTACCTGAAGTACATAAACATGTCCCCAGGCACAGTAGATTTATTCTGTATAAGGGTCACCACTTTCTTTTCATCAATGGTCTACAACCAGCTGTGCATGAGTTATTTTAGTTAAAAAAGGATTAGCTAAGGATTAGTGTTTGTTGCCAGTGATATTTTGACAATACATAATGCAGTCTGTTGGGATTATCTATGAATATGAATAAGAGATGTTACTTTTGAGTGCCGGGATATCTGTATGCTATATTGTTTATCACGGTGAATGCTTTGCAGGATCTGTGTAGTCCACCATCTAGGTAGTAAGGTGCATGTTTATCCTGAGTGGCACCACATTCAATTGTTGTCCTGTGATTTGCTAATCACTAAAATTGAGAAAAAATATTATTTGATTACCCAATCTGACTATAGACTTTTTTGAGGTGCCTTCCCTTGTACATTACTACCGCATAAGTGTTGTTCAGGATTAGTGAATGTTTTAAAAACATATCAATTATGGAAAAAACCTGGAGTCAAGTCAAGTCAAGTCATGGAATTTGTATAGCGCACTACATACCCAGAGGGTTTCAGTTCCTTCCAGGCTGGACCGAGACTCTGCAGGCTGATCCTTCAACAGGCAGAGACCTGACATCCCTTGTTGGGTGCCATCCTCGATGTAGAAATGGAGTCCTTCATTCAGAACCATCAGGAGAGAAGTTAGTACTTCCCCGTGGGATTCTTGGCTCCATTAGGATCTATCCTGACAGTTACATACACAAGCTTCACCCACATACCTAGGCTAGGTCCATTTAGGTAGGCTACGCATTGTAGGAGTACGTCAATGCTATTGTTTTATATAATATGTTTTTATTCATCTTATTAGCACTATGGTAGAAATATATTATATTGGTACTAGCGATTACATTTGCCTGCTCTTGTCTTTTGATTGTCGCAGCTAATATGTTTCACACTAGACTGGCGCTTGACCAATAAATAATTTTTGAAACCTTTTCAATCGTCATTTCCATGTGTATTCTGAGAAAAGTAAGCACAGGTGACTGAACGAAAGATACCATATTGTTTCCACGATACCTGAGGAATCAGGGTTGTCACATTCAGTGGTTGCCGGTAACTACATACACCACTATAGAATACAGGTGGATGGTAGTGGCACCGTTGAGCTAGCTGGTCTAACGGCTGACTAATCCTGTGGGGGTCTCCAGGGTCTGTCCTCAAACCAAGCCCTCAGTTTAAGCCATCCAAAACGCTCATGTCCCGTGGGGGTCCTAGGAACTACACAACATTATAAAAATATGTATTTATTAATATATCATTATCTAGTATGACACAGTGTCTCCTACACTGAGATAATCACAAAACACGCAATACTTGAGCACAGAAATGACAGTAAATATCACTAATACACAGTGGGCCCCGAGGGGGGGACAAACCATATAATAAAACAGTGGTATAAGAACCACGATTCGAGTCAAGACAATGTCGCGAGGATATAGAATTGCTGGGAGCCCAAGGAACCACCCAAGGTGAGTAAGTAGGGGCCTCACGGAGGACGGGTACAGTGTGGGAACACACCCGCGTGCTCCGTACTATTCTATGGGAAAGTGGCGGTTGAAGTTTTAGAGTTTAAAGACCCTTCCTAGTGGACTTCGAAGAAACCCCGTGGAAGTTAGGAGGTTGGAGAGCCACCCCACCCGTGGATACCGAGGTACCCGATTTATCTATCCCAGGGAAGCCGGGTGCTTAGGTCTGAAGTGGCGTCAGAAACCGCAGTTGAACCAAATAGAGGACTTCGAAGAAGAAAAGCTACTGGAAAGAAGAAAAGTGTCAGTTGGAATCCAAAGGTGGATTCTTGTAGAAGAGTACCTGCAGGCAGAGGGGACAGAGTCTGGGTCACTCAAGAGTTTCCAGGGGCTCAATAGACGAATGCCCACCGATGTCGGGTGCTTTAGGTGCGTTGATGGGGTTCTTGACTCTGCAGCTATGGGGACCAGGAGACGTCGAGGACAGCTAGGAGCCGGATACAAGCTGACCCATGATGGCTATCGAGTACTGAGGGGTCGCTATCTGGCTAGAGCACCAACAAGCCTTGGCAACGGCAACCCACCCAGAAGGTCAAGGATGTGTACGATTCAAACCAGAAAGGTCCAGGAGACTCACCGCAGCAATGGGAGTCAGGGCAGGCCTGGAGCAATCAGGGGAGCCCAAGAAAAGCAAAGTTGACCCTCAAGTGGACCCACAGACCAGAGGCACATGAGTCGTGAGGGTACCTCAAACGATTTCACCAAACAGCAGCCCACGAGCGACACAGAGCCCAATGCACTTGTTCGGGAAACGCCAACAAGCATAAGCACTTGAAAATGTATGCATTGCACAGGGGTTCGGGTATTGCAGCCCCCAAAAGGTATTCTGACCTCAAACTTGGTGAGAGGCCAGCTCAGACCTCGAGAGATGTAGAAATCCACCTCCTGTGTTGCTGAAACCTTCAGAGTCTGTAGGAGCTCAGGATCAGCAGACCAGACAGCTGTATGGCGCTGCTTGCGAATGCAGGGGAGTGACTCCTTCACTTCAAGGGAGATATCTTCAGTTGTCCTTGATGCTCCACAGGTCCGGCATGGATCCTGTATGGTGCATGGGCACAGACGATGCTTCAGACTGAGAGGGAGACAAAGTCAGGCCCAAACAAAGTCCAGCGCAGTTCGGAGTGTCCAGATGGGCACGGCTCAGTGGTTTCTGGTTCAGAATCTTGTCACGTCGAATCTAAGGTCCTACAGCCAGGTAATCCCTTTTGTACCCACGGGAGAGGGTTGGACAGATTATGGGGACCCTCCCAGGCGAGGGCTGGACAGCTGTGAGGTTACTCCCATGTCCTTTGTCCAGTTCCGCGCCAGACCAGGAGCCAACAGCTCACAGGACTGGTTTGAACTGGACTATGCACTGGGACACCAAATGTCCCCTTCATGCAGACCTTCGGTCACTGGCAAACGCACCCATCCAGCCCTAATACAAATAAATCCTGTCTGCCTGTCTGGGAGGTGGTCACACCTCCCTCTGAAAGGATGCCTATTGTTCTGCCTTCCCCTGCTCGAGCTTCGCTCAGCAGCAGGAGGGCAGAAATTAGTCTCTGTTCGGCAGCAACCATTTTGTGCTGCCCGAGACTAGAAGGCCGATACCGGGAAAACCAGGGATCCAACAAAGTTCAAGCAAACTCTGAACAGAAAGAACCACAAATGGTCTTGCAAGAAATCTTTTGTGATTACTGTTTCCCCTCAATTGGACCGCTTTGCAAACTAAGAAAACAAGAAATGCCCATCTTTGCGCCTTGAGGTTTTTCCAACAAGGCTTGCTGGGTAATGCCCTACAAATCAACTAGTCAGACAAATTTCTATCCCCTTTCCTCCCATTCATAAAGCTAACTTACTCAAAGTGTAGTGTAGTTCCTATATTCCCAATAGGCTCTGCGCATTGGAATAACATAAACGACTGAGGTCGACTAGGCCTCTGTTGAATATGTTAGACTTAATTATGAAATGCCAGCTAGCTCAGAGGCCACTAGAAACTTGCTTGAGTAAACAAGAAGGTGTTAACTTTCCTGAATAGACAAGAAGGGATTAGTTTCCGACAACCGCATAAACATGACAACTTTGCTCCCCCAGAATAAGGAGTATATCTCCAGAGTCGCAGAAACAATAGATAGCTATTTCACTCAGTTAATCCTGCATGCTTAGTTTCACCAGGAGTGCAGAGAAATAGAGAGACGGGCGTTTTCAATAAAAGGGTTATTTATTGAGCAGTCTTCTTTCTCATGCAAGAGAAGTGAATTGCCACAATTGCAATACTTGTCACAAAGTAAAGTGCGTACAGTAAAATGAGTATTATAAAATAATACTGTAAAAGCATTTATATGGTTTCTAAGCCATAAGATACTTAAAATGGATAAAATACATACAATGATAAAATAATGACTAAACGTACTCAACTGGTGTTTCTAAGATACGCCTACCCCGGTGTACCTATCCTAAGCCTAGTACAGGGAAGGAGTAGATGAGTTATCGTTTTTGCCAAGAATCTGAATCAAGTATTCTCTATGGGTCTAATCAGTTCTGTACCTTGGTTATAGAATGAAGGAGGTCTTGTATCTCTTTCTCAGGACTCGATCTCCCAGCAACCCGCAAGGGTGACAGGAAAACACTGGAGCTGGATTTCTCGGCAGGAGAAAAGACAGCGTCTCTCTCAGTGCGTCAGCAGGGAGGGTCGGCTTCCTTCGGCACTCGTATCAGCAGGGCGTCGGGCAAGTAGATAGCCGATCTGCTCCAAACCACCGTGTGTTGCTTAAGGGAGATGCTGGTATATTTATACCTGGAAGGCGCCGAGTTTGACGTAAGGTTGGACATAAGACGTCACTAAAAACTCGCATTTTTTCAGGACTCCAGGAGTTCTAGGACAAATCAATACAGAAGCAGGGGGAATTCCCGGGCTGCTGGAGGCTTGGTTTGTTTAAGAACGCGTTGTGCTTTCTAGGAGTCTATGGGAGTAGCCTTGCCGTATTTGGACTGCATTGGCTATGTCTTAATATGGGTATGATTCTTATGCCTATATAAGGGTATGATTTGATATAACCACATAAGGGCATACAATCGGGAATATCATCTACAACAAAAGACCATAATGGTTCATATTGCTCCGGAGTGCCCTTGTTATTCGTGTTTCACAGGACTTCTCCATCTGCGCACTCACCGGGGTGCAGCGTTGCTGGCGGAAGGGACCGCTTGCAGCCAGGAGCCAGGAAGGAGCCGCGGCGCTCTCTGCCAACGAGCGCCGCCGCCGTCCAGCGGGGAAAAAACTACATCCCCCAGAGTGCCTAGCGGGAGGAAGGAGCGGACCACGTTTTGGCGCCAGGCGGCGCATAAAGCCCAGGACTTCCCCCGGCAGAGCGGGGGACACTGCGCACTCACCGGAGTGCAGCGTTGCTGGCGGAAGGGACCGCTTGCAGCCAGGAGCCAGGAAGGAGCCGCGGCGCTCTCTGCCAACGAGCGCCGCCGCCGTCCAGCAGGGAAAAAACTACATCCCCCAGAGTGCCTAGCGGGAGGAAGGAGCGGACCACGTTTTGGCGCCAGGCGGCGCATAAAGCCCAGGACTTCCCCCGGCAGAGCGGGGGACACTGCGCACTCACCGGGGTGCAGCGTTGCTGGCGGAAGGGACCGCTTGCAGCCAGGAGCCAGGAAGGAGCCGCGGCGCTCTCTGCCAACGAGCGCCGCCGCCGTCCAGCGGGGAAAAAACTACAGCCCCCAGAGTGCCTAGCGGGAGGAAGGAGCGGACCACGTTTTGGCGCCAGGCGGCGCATAAAGCCCAGGACTTCCCCCCGCGACGCGGGAGCGCGCGGGAGCAGCCCGGGAGAAGCCCGGGACAAGGGCGGGACAGTCTACGGCAGTCCACGGCAAGACCAGGCAGGGCTGGGCCACCCACCGTACATCTCCTGCTAATATGGGTAAGCGGAAAAGCGGAGCTACCGCAGATGATGGTGGGAAAAAGGCTAAAGTGGCAAAACAATCTGACTCCATCTTGTCCTACCTTACTTCTGCGGTGGGGGCTTTAACTAAAGAAATCGCCACAGCACAGCAAGAACTGGGTATATTAGCTAAGTCCCCTTCCTCATCTATATTACCCGAAGCACAAGCCATTCCTTTAGAGCCTGATGTCATCATAACGAAACCCACTACTGCTACTGTTTCCACTTTACCACAAGCTTGTGCATCCCAAACTTTGCTTCCTACTGTGATTTTGGACCCATTGGGAAATTCAAAATCGTCCTCGAAAAAACGTAAGAAGAGGGAGGTCCCTCCTCGAGTCAGCCATGGGATGGAGGAGTCCCTGAAGGACCTTATTGAGGCTCTTTTTGAGGAACGGATTGAGCCCCTTTTAGTGGGAATTGCAAAGGACATAGTAGATACTATGAACACATGTCTCGAAGGCTTGCTAAAAAAATGTGTCTTGATAGATGATATAGCAAAAAAACTTGATAGCTTGTCTTTTGGCGATAAAAAGGTCGTAGATTGTCACAGCGCACAGCGGTTACCTTTACCACTTCTTGAGGCCACTCCCGAGCCCATGGAACCAGATACAGTAGGCCTACAGGCCCCCCAACCACCCATACCTATCACCCGACAGGAGGCCCCCTCAACATCAGGGGAAACTAGTTATTTGGGAAGCAAGATTCATCTAAATCTGCCCCCTGCGGTAGTACCCTACGTAGCTGTTTTTCTAGGGGTGCCCCCGTTAAGGCAAGGCGAGGAGGAGTCAACTACCGCACTTATAGGAAAAGCAAAAAAATGGTGCGATGATCTAAGTAGCGGAGATTCAAACACATCCTCTAGCATCATAGCTGCAAGAAGGGTAGGATGGGTGGGAAAACGGGCTAAAAATGTGAAGGGTGACTGTGTGGTGATAAACTTTAATAATGACCATTGCCCGATTACCCTGTTCTGGGTTCCCGTCCGACCTACGCCTGACCCAAGACCACCTCTCCTTCAGGAAGAAGCTGAAGACCTGGCTGTTCGAGCAGTAGCGGCACCCCCCCTCCCCAGCGCCTTGAGACCCTACGGGTATGTAGCGCGCTTTATAAGTTTCACTGATTGATTGATTGATTGATTGGGATGGATCAGATATTAAGGAAAACGACAGTCTCAGGGCGGTTCCATTAGGTTTCTTTTATCCCCCACAGCCCCACTTCAACTCACACAGGATGGCCCCCCCAAATATGGTCCCAGCAGCTAATGGGTGGCAAACTGTTACTAGGAAAGCGAGTCGAAATTCATCAACGTACCATAACACAGGCCCTATTATGGACCTGGTCAATCGTTTTAACCCCTTAAGTGATTTGAATACTAATGATTGACTACCTACACCCTTAACATCACCTATAATAGCAAAGCCTGAGAGGGTAACTTCCCTACCATGCACATTCATGACCTGGAATGTTGCAGGAATAAGAGCTAAAAGATCGGACCCTACTTGGATACATTACATTTCTAAGCATAAGGTTATAGCTCTGCAAGAAACGTGGGACACCTCACTTTCCTTTTCCCTACATGGCTTCCTAAGTTTCATAATACCTGCCAGTTCTAGTAACGCGGGGAGAGCAAAAGGGGGGCTCATTACATTGTTTTCTTTAAATTTAGCAGGAACTTTTAATCTATTGAATTCAGGTTCCCCAAACATCCTAGCAATAGAATGGACAGTCTCCCCGAGCTGTATTATACTAGTAATTAATTTTTACAACGCCTGGGGTGGACCAAATGAATTTGAACACTTGCATTGTTTGGTGAACTTGTTAAACAAATACAGTCAAAATTCACATACTCCTTTCGAAAAAATTTTAATGGGTGATTTTAATAGCCACAAATGTCAATTGCCCTGTCAACCATTAGATGCAGATCCCCCTGCCGGAGTCTGCATTCCTCACTTTGAACACACCAAAATGGGGGAGTCACTTGACCTATTGTGTGCCAATTTTAATATATATGAATTATACAAAACTGCTACTAATGAGAAGGTCCCCACTTTTAAAGGTACAACTAAGGGGTCGATACTTGATTACATATTTATGTCCGTAGGCTTAATTTTAAAGACAAGAGACTATAAAGTTACTGTCTCACCCCATAGCGATCATAACCCTCTGTCAACTGAAATACACTGGAGAGACTTATGGCGCAGACAGGTGGATCAACCCCGGGTTTGCGCCTTGGCGGTGCCCAGTGATCAGGGCAGACGGCTCAGATGGGGTTTGGCCATGGAGGAAAGGTTTATGGAAACCTTACTTCCTAAAATTGAGGGACCGATAGAAACTTGTCTAGATCAAACTGCCTCGAATCTTCAGGTTGTCACTGCTTTTAATTGTATTTGTGCACAAACTGCCAGGGATCTCACAAAACCCAAATCCAAGTACCCCACGAAGCCCCACAAATGGTTTGATAGCAAATGCTCAAGGGCACATAGAGAATTGAAACTGGCCCTTAAGGCCAAGGATAGGGATAAAGAATCAATTTCTCACCTGAGACGGGCCTATAAAGCCAATGTGAGGGCAAGGAAAAATGAAATTAAAAACAATGCATGGAATGATCTACTTAATGTAGATGTTCTAAAAAATAGTAAACAGTTCTGGGAAATCATTAACCACTCCTTTTTTACAGGGGAGAACAATCTGAATACAGATTGTGTAATTCCCGACGAAAGATGGGTACAGCATTTTAGCAATATTTATGGGGGTGAACCATCAAACTGCCCAAGTACTACTGAGGTGGTCCACTGTGCAGCCACAGTGGTGTTTACGGAAGAGGAGGTCCTTAAAGCCATTATGGATACCACAAAAAACAAGGCACCAGGCCCGGATGGTGTCCCGGCAGACTTTTTTAAATATTGCCCAGTACTCTGGAGCAAAGTACTGACCAGAGTGTTTAGAGCAGCAACCGAAGGATCCCTACCTCAAACTTGGGCAACATCCATAATAGTTCCCATCTTCAAGAAGGGAAATCGGGAGGACCCCGGGTGTTATCGCCCAATCTCCCTTATCGACTCCACTTTTAAAATCCTAGGTAGAGTCCTTTTGGTTCAACTAAGGGAAAATTTAGAACTGAATGGGGGACTCTCGAACATGCAATACGGCTTTCGTGAGAATAGGGGGACGTTAGAACAATGCTCCAACCTCCACCTTCTAGTCTCCAGGTACACGGTGGCCGGGGAGGGGTCAGTTTATTTGGCCTTTATGGACCTCTCCTCGGCCTTCGACCTGGTGAACAGGAGTAAGTTATGGACTATTCTACTAGAGATAGGCATAGAGGAACCCTTGGTGGCATTCATGGCAAGGCTACACCAAGATCTCAACGCATAAATAAGAGTTACCAGGGATGGAAGGTGCACGGAAAGTTTTAAATCTGAAAAGGGGGTGCGCCAGGGTTGTAACCTGGCCCCCCTTCTTTTTACTATTTATATAAACGGTCTGGGGAAATACCTAGAAACAGGACTGGCTGATGTTCCCCGTGTAGGAGGATCCCAGATTCCAGCCCTCCTATACGCGGACGATGCCGTCCTAATAGCACGAACAGGGATTAGCCTACAGATTCTTCTGGACCGCTTTGGCTCCTTTATGGAGAATCTAGACTTGAAAATTAATGTTTCCAAGTCCCACACTATGATTATCGGTCGTAGAGTAAATATGTTGCAGAATAAATCTTTTATTTGTAAAGGGGAGATTCTTTCTAGGGTACCAGTTTTTCCTTACCTGGGAGTTCTTTTTGATCAAAGAGGGTCCTGGGTTCCCCAGATTAAAGCAAAGAGCCTTAGCCTAGCACGATCTTCATCTGCCCTGCTGGCCTTTACAAAAAGACTGGGAGCCAAACCAATGGAGGCGGTGATTAAAATATACAACAGTAAGTGCGTTCCAATCGCCATGTATGGGTCTGCGATTTGGGGTTACGCAGATATGGCAAAAATACAGAGGGTAGAAAATGGTATCATTAGGAACATTTTATCTGTCCCTGATTCCACACCCACCTTCTCTATCCATGAGGAAATAGGTTTACCATATATCTCTGATAAATTAAAATTAGCCCCCCTCCTATTCTGGGCCAAAACATGGCTGAACCCCGAGCTAACGCTAAACCATGCCATCCTTAAGGACGTCACTGCAAGGGATAACGCCATGAGAATTCCCTGGCTAAAATATATTAAATCTACATTACTCACGCTGGGGAGACCGGAACTTTTTAACGACCCAACCATCATCAGAAGGGAGGATGTCAGATGGATTAAGCAGATGTTTCTGGAGAGGGTTTGTATGGATAGAGAAGAGTTGGAATTGAGGAAACCCATGGTGAGGGCACATATTGTTTTAACGACTTCGCCCACCTTGGAACCATATTTAAAAGTTGTGACTAATCCTCTTCATAGACTCCTACTTACTAAATTCAGGATGAACTTAATCCATTACTCCCTAGGAAATTTCCCGGTGTGGTCAAAACCTGAAGATGGTCCGCCATGCGGATGTGATCAATTTTCAGTTCAAGACACCCTCCACTTTATATTTTTTTGTGGCTTTTATAGCAGTGAAAGGAAAAAATACCTATTCCCTGTTCTGAAAGCGGCGGGTTTTACTCAAATAAGGCCAGCCTTAATCGCCCTCCAAATGTTAGCAGATACTCACACCATGTTTAGTGTTGCTTGCTATCTAACTGCTGCATTTAGATCTAGGAAGAAAAGATTACCCCAGATAGACCTGTTTTAATACAAATTTGTTTTTAAAGGAAACTTTTTAATATTTGTAAATAGATTTGTAAATTTTGGTACTTTTGTGTAACAATCTGATGAAATGAAGTCATTAAGTAGAAAACTTTTGTAACGAGATCAAGTGATGTTTTTAAAATAATTCTACTTGTATTTGCATTGTGCCTTTTATGATTTTAACAAAAATCGAATAAAGAGTATTTTGACTGACTGACTGACTTCTCCATCTATCAGTATAACCTCACAAGATGCTGCTGTGCAGACCGGACCTTCTGCACAAGTTTGGAGGCCAGATTGGGCCCCCCCAAACTTCAATGTTTGAACTTGGCAGCCTGACTCCTGAACCCATGCAATATGGCCAATTGAATCTTGCTCGGGAGTGCCTAAAGGCATTGAAGGGAGCAGGAGATTCCTACTTTTTTACTGGAAAATATTCTGCATCTTGAATGCATAGAACAATTTTGACCAATCATGAGGAAGCAGTGCTTCCATATTTACTTCATTTGGCCAAGGCAAATCTGCAATTTTTCTCTGTTAAAGTCCTCCTTGCAGCAAACGTCCCCTACAGAAAATATCCTTCACATAGTTAGATTCCTACAATTAAGGATTTTTTTGGAAGGCATTAAACAGGTCTTCCCCCTATCCAGAGACCTGCTCCTTTTTGGCAATTTGGTTGCTCCCCTCGACCTCTGCCTCCCCCAGACGCTGCATTCACTGCTGGCTGCATTTGCTCCTGCCTACCTGCCTGCCTGCCTGCTGCTTAAGCGCACTCAGCGCTCGGTATCGTTTTTGTGCAGATTTAATTTATTTATTTAATTGTCTTTCTCTGGATTGTACTCGGCGCTCGCTAGTACTTGCCTGCTGACACTATATAGAGGTCCTTCTGCGCACTACTGCTGATTTTTCAGATAAGAGACGATTGTAGAGTGCATTTTCACTGTTTACCTACTTTGTAGCTGTGTTTACCCTCGGCAGCCCGTGGCTCCTCCCAGATCCCGCCTCCCAGCCGCCCCTCCCACGCTCCACCCCCTCCACCATCCATTTATAGCCAATGCCCCCACGTGCAGCGTCCACGCGCTACGGCCGCGCCGAAGGTGCGCCAAAGGTAAGCCCGTCTACGCCCGTCCGCGCCTGGACCGCGCCTAGCGCCAGACCCCCTGCCCCTCGCTCTGCCCAGCCCCCCCGCATTACCTACGATGCCGCCACCATCCTAGCCCTCAACCCCGGTCGCGCCCCCAACTGCGTCCAAGCCGCCCCTGGCCACACCCATGGACCTTTCTCTTGCTACTCCTGCAAATTCTGCGGCACCGACAACATCTCCACTACGACTACACCACAGATTCCCGAACCCAACCACCTACAATGCATCCTTCTCAACACCCGATCGGTGCACAGGCACGCCATTGACCTATGGAACCTACTAGACACCCTCTCTCCAGACGTCGCCTTCCTTACGGAAACATGGATGAATGCTTCCTCCGCACCAGACATCACCATTGCCATCCCTGAAGACTATAAGATCACTCGCAAAGACCGTACCAGCCACACAGGAGGAGGAATCGCTATCGTCCATAAGAAATCTATCCGCATCTCAACCAGCTCTGACACCAACCTCGCCAACTCCGAACACCTTCACTTCCAGATCCACATCGACCCCAAAACCACACTCAGAGGCACCCTCCTCTACAGACCACCAGGACCCCGCGCAAAATTCAGTGAAGACATCACGGACTTCATCACTCCTCACGCACTCCCCTCCAAAGACTATATTCTTCTGGGAGACCTCAACTTTCACCTTGAAAAGATAAACGACCACAACACCGCCACCCTCGTGGACAACCTCGCCAACCTCGGACTTAAACAACTAGTCACTTCCCCCACCCACATCGCAGGTCACACACTCGACCCCATCTTCACCTCCAGCAATCATGTGTCCTTCAGCCACACTACGGATCTCCTATGGACCGACCACAGCTGCGTTCACTTCACCTACAACAAGCCGAAACCCATCAACCACTCCCAACCTACCCTGCAAAGAAACTGGAACAAAATCACCACGGACCAAATCTCCGCATCGCTCCGTCGAAACTCCCCAGCCCTCTCTTCTAACGCCAACGAAGCCGCCGCCAACCTCACCCTATGGTTATCCATCACCGCCGACACCTTAGCACCACTGAAAAAACGTCAAAGCAAACCTGGCAACAAGAAGGCCTCATGGTTCAACGATGATCTTAAGAAATCCAAGAAACTCTGCCGCTCCCTTGAAAAGGCCTGGAAAAAAGACCCAACCACCAGCACCAAGGACGCATTCAAAAGCGCCACCCGCACTCACCACCAACTGATCCGAAAAGCCAAGAAAACAGCATTCAAGGATCGACTTGACAACAACGCCCACAACAGCAAGGAACTTTTCAACATCGTCAAGGAATTTTCCAACCCCTCGGCCAACTCCAACGACATCACCCCCTCTCAAACCCTCTGCGACTCCCTAGCCTCTTTCTTCCACAACAAGATTGCAGACATCCACAACAGCTTTGACAACCAACCCGGAAACCAACCCACCCTACCATCTGCTGACCATCTTCCCCCCGTTAACACCCTTAACGCCTGGAACCCAATCTCCACTGAGGAAACCATCCGCCTGATGAATTCCATCCACTCTGGATCCCCCACAGACCCATGCCCTCACCTCATCTTCAACAAAGCAGACTCCGTCATAGCACCGCACCTCCGAGACGTCATCAACTGCTCCTTCAACTCCGCTACCTTCCCAGAAGTCTGGAAACACGCTGAACTCACCGCCCTTCTGAAAAAACCAACAGCAGACCCCACCGAACTCAAAAATTACCGCCCCATCTCGCTTCTTCCATTCCCGGCCAAAGTCATCGAGAAAGCCGTCAACAACCAGCTCGCCGCCTTCCTCGAAGCCAACAAATCCCTCGACCCCTCACAATCTGGCTTCCGAGCAAAACACAGCACTGAGACCGCCCTCATCGCAGCAACAGACGACATTCGAACTCTACTGGACAATGGAGACACAGTCGCCCTCATCCTCCTCGACCTCTCTGCAGCATTCGACACAGTCTGCCACAGCACCCTTCTACATCGCCTCAATAACATCGGAATCCAAGGAAAAGCACTTGAATGGATCACCTCGTTCCTCACCGGAAGAACCCAGAGAGTCCGCCTTCCTCCATTCAAGTCCGAGGCCTCTGAAGTCATCTGCGGCGTACCTCAAGGATCCTCACTCAGTCCCACCCTCTTCAACGTATACATGAGCCCCCTCGCGGCCATCGCCCGCCAACACAACCTCAACATCATCTCTTACGCGGATGACACTCAACTGATCCTTTCTCTCACCAAGGATCCCAGCACCGCCAAAACTAACCTACACGAAGGAATGAAAGAAGTCGCCGAATGGATGAAACAAAGCCGTCTGAAACTGAACTCAGACAAAACAGAAGTCCTCATCTTAGGTACATCCCCCTCTGCTTGGGACGACTCCTGGTGGCCGGAAGCCCTCGGAAAAGCACCCATCCCGACAGACCACGCACGGAACCTGGGCGTCATCCTGGATTCTTCACTCTCAATGAACAGACAAGTCAGCGCCGTATCCTCTTCCTGCTTCAACATTCTTCGCATGCTCAGGAAAACATTTCGCTGGATCCCCTCCGAAACAAGGAAAACAGTCACCCACGCTCTGGTCACGAGCCGACTGGACTACGGAAACACCCTCTACGCAGGTACCACCGCTAAACTCCAGAAGAAACTCCAACGAATCCAAAACACCTCAGCCAGGCTCATATTAGACATCCCACGCAACGAACACATCTCTGGTCACCTTAAAGACCTCCACTGGCTACCCGTCAATAAGAGGATCACTTTCCGACTGCTTACCCACGCACACAAATCACTCTACGACATCGGACCAGACTGCCTCAACTCTCGACTGTCCTTCTACACCCCCCCCCGCCAACTACGTTCTTCCAGCCAAGCCTTCGCCACTGTACCTCGCATCAACAAGTCCACCGTGGGAGGCAGATCCTTTTCATATCTGGCTGCTAAAACATGGAACTCACTCCCCGCTTACCTTCGCCTCACCCAGAACCACCTAGCGTTCAGAAAGCAGCTTAAAACGTGGATATTTGACAAATAATCCTCCTCCCCTTCCTAAGCGCCTTGAAACCCTCTGGGTATGTAGTGCGCTATACAAATTTTGTGACTTGACTTGACTTGACTCCCTTAGAGCCTATGCCTAAGGCTTCCTCACATCTTTTCTGGAAAGCTTCTTTCCTGACCGCTATAAACTGTGTATGCCGGGATAGTGAGATACAAGGTCCATGTTCCCATAATCCTTAAATAGTTATTCTAGTAGAAGGGCAGTAATAATAACTCACCCTCAATTCCTTCCTATGGTGGTCGTAGATTGACATAGAGGGTTAACGTTTTACCTAGGCAATGGCAAAGACTGAAGAAAGTCCAAACAGTTGTTTGTCAACTGTGGTCCATTACGGACAGGGTTTCCCAGATCAAAACATTCTCTATCTAGATGGAAAGTCTCTTCCATCCTCTTGTGCTATCAGAAAGGTAACAAAACTTTACCTGGTAGACTAAAATCGCATTCAACCAGTTATAAAGCAGCTACTGTAGTTTTAATAGGAAATATTGCAATCTCTGCAATCTGTGAGGCCTCAACCTGGAGATCTGTTAACAACTTTACAATACACTGTTGTCTTTATTCAGATTCTAGAGCAGATGCCCAATCAGACCAAGACTCTTTCAGAAATCTCTGGGCCAATTCACAGAACTAACTTAAGACAAATACCTAAACTTTCTACTTTTGGTATTCACAGAAGGTATTTATTAGTAGTAAAGTTAGGATTTTCTCTTAAGTCTGTCTTAAGTCTGTCCTAAGTTTGTCTTAAGTCTGTCTTAAGTTTGTCTTAAGACTGTCTTAAGTCTGTCTTAAGTCTGTCTTAAGTCAAACTTAAGTCAAACTTAAGACAAAATCCTAACTTTACTGCTACTAAATGCCTTCTGTGAATACCAAAAGTAGTAAGTTTAGGATTTTGTCTTATGTCAGTTCTGTGAATCAGGCCCTCTATGCTTAGATCTGGTCCGTTTATATCCTCTTTTGTGGTTAATAGGATGAGTTGGCCATTCCATTTATAGCTTTTGATCATCTATGTAGATCCCCTGAAGGAGAAGAATGGTTTCTTACCTGTAATCCTAGTTCTCCTTCATGGGAATCTCTATTGAAATCATAAGCAACCAATCTTCGTACCTCCTTAATGGAAGAGACAAAATTCAATTCGTACTTATGTTTTTAATTGCAGCACTGAAAAAGAACTGCGGTAACGGCCATCTACAGCACATGATGAGACTCTGGACGTCTAGGTGTCCTGAAAGGCGCAGCGTCTATTGACATTCTATGTCAATATACATAGAGGATAGAGGGCCTCACCGGTCTCGTGGTGTGCTGCTCGGTAGCACCGCTGCTTGAACTTGATACATTGCATAAACGCTGCTATTTACAACACTGATCACTGATTTTTAAAACTGTTTTTTAAATTTTACCTGTGTCACTGAATTGAATTTGCTTTTCTCCGCATCTCACTTCCTGCGCCCCCTCACTTCCGCCTAGGCACTTCCGGGCTAATCACGGTCTAGTGTGTCTAATTGACCAGCCGCTGCACAGCAGGGCTGAGTGGTGGGTGGGAGGAGTCCCGGGCATTAAGAGCGAGGGTGGGCAAGCGCGCTGTGATAAAGGGCCTCACCAGACTCGTGGTGGGCTGCTCGGTAGCACTGCTGCTTGAACTTGATACATTGCATAAACGCTGCTATTTACAAAACTGATCGCTGTTTTTTAAACTGTTTTCTAAATTTTACTTGTGTCACTGAATTGAATTTTCTTTTCCCCACATCTCACTCCCTGCGCCCCCTCACTTCCGCCTCGGCACTTCCGGGCTAATCTCGTTCTAGTGCGTCTAATTTGTCAGCCGCTGCACAGCAGGGCTGAGTGGTGGGTGGGAGGAGACACGGGCATTAAGAGCAAGGCTGGAGCAAGCGCGCTGTGATAGAGGGCTTCACCGGACTCGTGGTGGGCTGCTCGGTAGCACCGCTGCTTGAACTTGATACATTGCATAAACGCTGCTCTTTACAAAACTGATCACTGTTTTTTAAATCTGTTTTTTAAATGTTACCTGTGTCACTGAATCAAATTTGCTTTTCCGGGCTAATCTCGGTCTAGTGTGTCTAATTTGCCTGCCGCTGCACAGAAGGGCTGAGTCGTGAGTGGGAGGAATCACAGGCATTAAGAACAAGGCTGGAGCAAGTGCGCAGCGGGTGCGCCATAGGCGTGCCTAAGGCAAGCCCATCTGCACCCGTCTGCGCCCAGTCAGGACCAGGGGCCAAGACCCCTGGTCCCCGCCAACGGTATTTTAGGCAAGAACTCCTGCCATTGAATCACAGAGCACTGCAGCCACATCACGCAATAACCGCCTGGCTTCGGCGCGAGGTGCTGCTAAATCACAATCCAGCTCAACAAAACGTAAGGACACAACAATAGCCATAAAAACTGCAACCCCGCAAGGATGCAGCTTTGCGCTGCTCAATACACGCTCACTACAAAAGCATAATCTTGAGGTCTTCTTGCTACTTCAGGAAGATCGCCTCGACATCCAAGGGGTCACGGAAACATAGCTTGAAGTATCTTCTACCCTAGATTTGGTCGCATCTTTGCCACCTAATTTTGCGGCCATCCATCAAAACAGAGCAGGTAGCATGAAGAGGGAGGGGTAGCCTTTCTCTATAACTGTTCCTTTAAAACAGAAACCATCTGTTTAGAAAGCTTTGAGGGCGCCGATGTTCTAGGGGTTAAGTTCTGCTCCCCCACTAACTGTTTGGTAATACTTCTAGTCTATCGCCCTCCACGCATATCACCAGGATTTACTGAACCTTTCCTGGAATTAGTCCACGACCTTCGGTCTCGCTATGAAGGATTGGTACTAATGGGGGACGTAAATCTCCATTGGGAGAAAATCCCAAAGGACAGTCAGGCAAAACAATTAGAATAGGCCATGACATTGTTAGAACTCGGCCAAAGGGTGGTTGGATCAACACATGAGAAGGGTCACACACTGGACTTGATCATGAACCTCCTTCCTGCTGACCATTCCGATCATTATCTCCACCTGCTCCTGGTCAGATCACCATCTAATGCAGGGCCAACTCGAATTTCCAGGGCGATCGGTAAACCCACCACCAGGGTGGAAAGTTCTAAGAAGCTGGAACAAGATTAGAGCAGATGAACTGGTAGCCATCCTTAAAAACCCTGACCCACTTACGCAATCCAAGGACGACTTAGAGGCCGATAGCTCCAACCTATCATTAAGGCTCAAGAACGCCATGAAACCATTAGCACCTGCACGGAAGGTGAGAATCTTGGACAAGGGCAAAGGTGCCCACTGGTTCAATGATGCTCTTAGGTTACTGAAATGATCTCTCCGCCAGAGCGAGAGAGCCTGGCGCAAAGATTATGAACCTAGCACTCGGGCTTCCTATGCAACTGCGTTCGCCGCCTATAAACAGGCCAACATATCCCGGAAAGCTGAATTCTATGAGGACAGAATTGCTGCTGCCAGTAACCCCCAGAAAGAAACCTTTAAGGTCCTTAATGAGTTAAGGAAAAATAAGGAGCAAAAACCCTCCTTTACCCAGGAAGACTGCCACAAATTCCAGTCCTTTTTTAATAAAAAATGAAAGGCTCTCCTGATGGAAGTTCATCGTACCCGAGCTTCATTTGTCCCAGAAGTCCCACCCCCACACCCCATTTGATTGACCATCCTTTCACCACCCTGCCACTACTCACTAAGGAGTCCCTGGCAGTCCTGATTGGGCAATTGAAAGCTGGGTCACCAGCTGACCCCTGCCCACCCTAGATTTTCAAGTTGGCCCCGCCAGGAATCGAGGACGACATGCTTTCCCTCCTTAATCGTTCCCTGGAATCAGGACTTGTTCCCACCAATTTTAAGGAGGCTCGTCTTATCTCGCTCCTAAATAAACCAGGCGCTGACATTAAGATCCTGAAAAACTTTAGACCTATCTCGCAGCTGCCTTTCTTAGCTAAGGTAATTGAACAGCATGTCCTCTCTTCTCTCTCCTGTCATCTTGAAGATAATCATCTCTTAGAACCGAATCAGGCTGGTTTCAGGAACCATAGTTATGCTTTCCGTGCTGGATGAACTGAGACTCAGGGCAGACAATAAAATGCCTTGTGCCCTGGTGCTACTAGACCTCTCCACGGCATTCGACACTGTCAACCATGACCAATTACTGTTGCGGTTGGTGGATCTCAGCATTCTGGGCACTACCCATGCCTGGTTAACTTCATTCCTAAAAAATCGCTCCCAGAGAGTTTAACTGCCAGATCTGGTTTCCAACCCAGCAGCTCTCTCATGCGGAGTTCCCCAAGGCTCAGCACTTTCACCACTCCTTTTCAACGCCTATCTACAGCTCTTGATCTCTGCACTGAATCAGATGGAGAGCCGGATCTACAATTATGCCGATGACACTCAAATCCTTATTCAAATCAACAGCTCTCCAACGGCATATGAAAGAATGCAAAATATATTAAAATTCATTTGTCAACTGGATGTCAGCCAACTCATTAAAAATAAACCGTGATAAAACAGAGGTGCTGGTGGCCAGTCCTTTGAATTACCTCTTCTGGCCAAAAGAACTGGGGCCTTTTCCTGAACCGGCAGTGGCTGTGAAAAGCCTGGGTATTAAAATCGATGCCAAACTCTCTATGGCACAACAAGTCTCAGCAGTCGTGGGTACTTGTGTGGGCCTCTTGAGACAACTGCGAAAACTGTCTCCACTCCTTACCTCGGCCATGCTCAGACGGGCAGTCTCAGCAATGATCCTATCACGTCTAGTCTATGGCAACTCTCTGTACGCTGGCCTCCCTCAACAACTGTTGGCCAGACTACAAACTGTCATGAACGACGCAGCAAGACTAATCTTTAAAAAATCAAGATGGACTCGCGCCACACCATTGCTTTGCGATATCCACTGGCTCCCAATCAGGCAGAGAATTAAATTCAAGGGTCTCTGCATTACTCACAAAACCCTGTACGGCTACATCAAGGACTGCATTGTCCCCTATGTCCCAAGAAGGACACTTCGATCAGCAGAGGCTACCCTCCTGGTCTGCTTTAAAACTATCCTCTATGGGAGGGGGAGCGTTCTCTACCGCGATCCCCTTGGCCTGGAATAGCCTTCCAGTGAGCCTATGCATGGTAGTGAATCTCCTGCCCTTCAGGAAGAAGCTTAAAAACCGTGCTCTTCTTGGAAGCATGGGGTACGACCTAGCAGCCTCCTCCCCCTCTCCCCCCATCTAGTCCGCGTGCGCCCTCTGACAGCGCTTAGAGACCCCTGGGTGATAATGCGCGTTATAAATTTAAATTACAATTACAATTACAATTCTAACATAGCTGCAATCTAGAGACTGCAAAACATTATGTATTTTCCCTGCTTTTAAAATAACTTAATGAAATTGGCAAAAAAGCCTTATACAATTGTGTCCCTTGTACTTCACAAAGTAAGGGGAAGATGTTATAGAAAATGTAACTCTGGAAAAAGTACTCTGGCATCCCAGCACTTGGAAGGCACTATTCAGTGCTTAGAAGATCAATGGATATTCCCCTATAAGAGAACAAGTGAAACTTAAGGTCTAGCACAAAGCCCTCCATCTCTCAGCCTTCTTTTTGATTGATTGATTGCAAGGTTCTCACAAAAGGCATCTTCGGCTGCCTGTAGTGAGACCTTATAAGCCAGAGCTATTGGTTTTACAAATGCTTGCCGCTTTGTCTTTTATCTCCACTGGTATTATCTCAAACTCCTCAATCATGGTCTATTGTGGGTGCTTCTTTTGCTGTTCCAAACTTTGCTCTGCGGGTCAAACCTTGCTCCTTGCCTTTCCTGCTTAGGTCAGCCTAAACACTGCTTCTTGACATGCTGCCTCTGAAAGCTCAAACATTTTTAGGGCGAGCATTCAAGACCTCTTATATATACTTTAGTATATACGTATATGTGTATGTACTTTGTGGGCTCTGGAGATCAGCCCTAGGACTTGTCTGGTTCCACTTAGGGACTTTTTTTCCCATTCAACTGCCTCTATTTAACAGTCTTGATAGAAAACGACCAGTAGAGGTCAGTAAAATACTAGCACTGCTTTCTGCTTGTTCAACTGCCTCTATTTAATTGTCTTGATAGAAAACAACCAGTAGAGGTCAGTAAAACACTAGAACTGCTTTCTCCTGAGGGACTTTCTTTTTTAAATTTTTCTGGCAACTGCCTATATTTAACTTTCTTGATAGAAAATGCACAGAAGAGGTCTGTAAAATACCAGAATCACTTTAGCATACTCTAGATTCCAGTCCATAGAAATTGTCTTCCATGAGCACCCGTAGAAAATAAAAAAAATTCTAATCTTGTATTTTCAGTAATAGGATCACGGAAGGCCCTGATTTTATATTAAAAACAGAGCTTTGGACTATACCATTTGAAAGGCAATATTTCTTCTCATGTGTTCACATACCTGGCATGTCACACAGTTTGGTGCTTACTTTCCCTCCATGTTAAAGAACAGTAGATGTTTCAACACCCAGGCTAATGTGCTGCACAGCTAAATGCATATAAGGTCCCAAAGGCGAGACCAATTGCATTGCAAATGCTTGTTTAGCTAATGCTACCTCTATCACTGCTGTCACAATGACTTGTCCATTATAAATCACGCACCTTTTTACATTGCTACCTAAGGCAAAATCTTTGTTCCAGTAAACCTCACCTAAAAACCACTTGAATGTATACAACACTGCTTTTCCAGGCTTAAGTATTTTTCATGACCCACAGTGTGTCTGCCAGATTTAGGTAAAGTATATTTCTTGACAGGTTACACCTCATTCTCAATTCCCCCAGCTTGCTTTTTGGCAACATTCCTCCTTCGGTCCAAATCTAATTTCCTCCTTTTCGTTCGGCCTCTCAGCTCACATTTAGAAATGTGCTCTTTTCGGGGACATTGCTTGACAAATGTAATAAATATTTCGTGTTATGTAGCACAACACCACAATTAGCATGGAATAAGACTGTGGAGGACACTCTGCTGTGCTGTCATGCTAAGCTGTAGCAAGACTACAAGTGTGAAGCCAAAAGAACGTTACTTGCTCTCCAGTGTTTGCAATGGTTCCCCAAACTTCTTTCAAAGGGCCTGCGTTTCCAAAAACATAGGAACTGTGTGTTCGTTCCACATTAAAGTTATGATTCATATCTCGGTGTAGGGGTATGATTCTAACATGTTTGACACCAAACACAATAGGGTTTGTTTCAGCCATTTCAGAGTTGGTCATCACGCAGTCACATAATGCCACTCTATATGTTGTAAATAGCTCTCTTACTGACAACCAGGGAGAGTTTTCTGCTCATGCAGTGGCACCAAGTGCCTGCTTTCAGGATTGTTAAGGCCTGCTACAGGGGTGACTTATATTTGTTAAGTGCAGTGACCCTTAGATATAGTAAACCTATATCTTAAGTAAGTAGTGCATGAACCACCTTACAAAGGCTGCAATGGCAGGCCTGTAGTTCCATTTTGCATGGCACCTCATGGGTGGCATAATACATGCTTTAGCCCATGGGAGGCCTCTGGGGTACCTATGCCCTGGGTACATGGGTACCATATACTAGGGACTGACAAGGGTACCCCAGGATCCAATCTGTAGTGTACCTAAGTACATAACATAACAGTTTAGGAAAAAAGCAGACAGACTGGGGTTCTGATTAGCAGGATCCCAGGCAGACTAGTCAAAAACAGTATCACATTTAGCAAAAAGTGGGGGGTAACCATAAGAAGCAGATCCTACTTTCCTACACAACCTCACCTCCATTTTCTAAGTGGAAATATCTGAGGAGTCCATCTGCATTGGCACGGTTACTCCCAGGTCTGTGTTCCACTTTATAGTCCATCCACTGTAGGGAAATGGACCAACTCAAAAGTTTGGGGTTTTCACCCTTCATCTGTTTTAGTCTTAGGAGGGGCTTATGGTCTGTCTGAACAATGGAGTGAGTGCCAAACAGGTATGGTCTCAGCTGGTTCAGGGCCCAGACCACAGCAAAGGCTTCCCTCTCTGTAGCTGATCAACGTTTCTCTCAGGGTCAACCTTCTGCTGATGAAAGCTATTGGTTGATCCTGACCCTCTGCATTAAGTTGTGACAACACAGCCCCTAACCCCAGATCAGATGCATCTGTTTTTCTTTATTTTTTATAAATATGTTTATTTATTTTAAATATTTCAAACTAACAATCAGAAAAATCATAAATGCATGATACAGACTGGCAGTTGGGCAAAAATACTTTTCCTCTGAAAGACAGCACGGTGTTAGATTTCAACACAGTACATATACATACTGTTAGGGTTTGTGCACAGCAAAGAGCATGTCCCCTCTCATTGCACTAGTGGTATTTGTAATAGCTCTCTTTAAACATACTACTGAAAGCCTTTCTTGTTATCTCAGCCCCTCCCTAAGACTTCTTTGCATGTTGCTCAATGAATTCACAAGTTTGGACATTGCTGTCTTGTTTGCACATTGAACCTTGCTTTTACAAGGCTTATTTAGAAAACATTGGACCTTGCTTTTACCAAGGCTTATTTAGAACACTACTCCCTAGGCCATGTGTTACTTCAACTCATTAGCATAATAACTAAAGCTCTGCACACCGGCTTGTGAGAACCAACCCAGTTCTTTGAACCACACCCAGCTCTTCGAATCACACCCAGCCCTGTCTATAAAAGGCAGCCCCTGAGCCTCACCCAGTGCGTATGCTCGTCTACCTCCCACTTACCTGAGAACAGATCCTTCGGCGCTCGCACTCCTGCTCTCTCCAGACATTCATTAACTTCAACGGGCGTGGCTTCTGGCTCTTCCTTCTTCTGATTTCCAGCTACTTCTTGCCTTAGCCCCTCTTCTGTCCACTGCAATCGACCTGCAAAAGAGAAAGAGGTCAAGGTTAGACTGATCAGTATCCCTTTTCAGCAACAAGTAAGTGCAAAACCTTTTATTACCTGAAAGAACTTTATCGGCGATTTCTAAATTCATGTAAAGATAATTTGGAATAAGATATCTCCCACGAACTTTGTGTTTCAAATCCTTTGTTACAAGAATACTTTGTGGAACTTTGTGAAATAAACATTGTTTTACATGGAACTTTTTTAAGAATCGAACTGAGGAAACCATTGACAGCAAGGCAAACAGTAAATCAAGGACTTGAACAAATTACCTGCTGTATTTTGATGTAAAAGTACAGTATTTGTTTTATAAAAAGTCTGGAAATGTGTGCAAAGTGAGTTTGCTATTAAGAATTTAGGCTATAGTTATATTAAGGTGAATGTTAGACGTTGGTAATTCTGATAATGATATTCGTTTGATTTTACAGACGTTTTACAGTAATAGAAAGCACATCCCAGAACAGTAACACATTCCAAACCTGGAAGCTAGAGACCAGGATCCAAGAGGTACTTTTAGAAGAGAATTTCTAATAAGATTAAGGTTTAGTCAGGAACACATTTAGGGATAGGTTGCACTTATTTGTTCTTTGTTTATGTTTCATTAGGCACCAGTTTCTACAGAAGTCAGAGAGGGCTGCGGATTTTAGCAGCTCTTCTACAGTGGAAACGCAAGAACGGTGTTGTCTCTCTTTTTTTTATTTTATCCACTTCCCCCCTTCCCTAAAGCTTCTGGTTCTTAGTGCACTGTTTTAAAACTAGTGTGCTGGAACAAGCAGTTTCAGGGTGGGGTCGGACTGTCTTCAACCTCCATCCGAACTGAACAGAAACTCAGGTGAGCTGGGCTTTGATAGAAGCACAAGCCTTTAAAATATTCAGTTCTGTTGGACGATGAATGTCGGGGAAGAAACAGAGGGCATTGACGCCACGGATATGGCGCAGGCCCTAAACGAGGACTTGGCCCATAATGAATCAGTGTCTGGCATCTTGCAACATATGAAAGAGGAAATAGAGAAATTAAAGTTGGAAAACCCCTTTTTAAAACAGGATTTAAGCAGATATAAACCTAGGGAATCTCAGTGGAACACAGCTTTTACGCCTTTGTTTAAAACCTCCTCAGAGACAGGGGCGCGAGCAAAACATGCAACTCCCCCCCCCCCCAGTTGAGGTTACTGTTAATGTTCCTAATGCTGTGCCTTTAGCAGCACCTGAACGTTTTCAAGGAGATAGTAACAAATTCCATGTTTTTATCAATCAATGTCAATTACACTTCATTTGTAAACCACAACAGTTCCCTACTGATGCTACGAAAGTGGCATTTGTCTTGTCTTATTTGGGCGGTACATCAGCCAATTGGTCAATTCCTTTCGTGGATAGAGATGATCCCATCCTCCATAATTGGGATCAATTTAAACGTACTATGACCAGCCTTTTTGCAAAACACACTTTTATGCAGGCAAGCGATAATGAGCTTTTAAATCTTAAACAAGGTAACAAGGATTTATTGACCGATCTCACTAGTTTTAATCGTTTACTCACCGAGACACGTTGGCCAGAAGAAAAGCGTGTCTCCCTTTTTTATAAAGGTTCGAGAGACGAGTTAAAAGACGCGCTGGCTCATATCGTTGATTTGCCAGAAGACTATTCTGACTTTGTAGATTTAGTCGTGAAATTGGAACACAGACTAGGAGAAAGAAAGGGAGATAAATCCAAACTGGAATTGCTGTTAACTTTTATTAGAAATGGGAAAAAAGACACAGATAATAAACTCCCTGAACCTGAGCCTATGCAAATAGGGACACTCGGAGGAAAAAGAAAGAAGCAGAAAACTTTAATTATGTTTATATTGTGGCAAGGCAGGTCATTTTGCCAGAGAATGTCCAGTAAAACCAAAAACTTCACGAAAGGGTACTGTTTCCTCTATCTCCTCAACTGAGTCGGGAAACGATTAAGCTCGACAAGGGGGGAGGTTACTTGTTCGAGAAAACATCTTAATCAAACCTCTAATTCTGCAGCCTTCATGGTAGCGCACATACCTAGACATTTCATAATTCAGATCTTTTTAATTGTTACTACTCAAGTTAGACATTATCTCCCTGTCCTACTGGACTCAGGAGCAACAGAAAATGTTGTGGATAATAAGTTAGCTAACATATTAGGTCTTCCTATTTGCCTAAAGCCTTGTCCAGAAGCAGTATGTGCAGTAGATGGGTCAGAATTGACCTCGGGATTAATCACAAAACAAACAATTCCTCTTGTAATGGTCTGTCAAAACGGTCACACAGAGATGATTAGCTTTAATCTGATAGATACCCCTAATTTTGGTTTGATTCTCGGCGTACCCTGGTTAACAACTCATAACCCAGAAATTGACTGGGTGAAAAGAACAGTTACTTTCGATTCCTCATTCTGTAGGACCAATTGCTATTAAGAAGCAGGTACAGAACAGAGCTCAGTAATACACTGTGCTAGTGTTACACAAGACGAACCAAGTCTCCCTCCTGACTTTAAAGACGTTTTTGATCCAGTGAAGGCTAGTGTGTTACCCCCACATCGGTCATATGACTGCCGTATAGATCTCATCCCAGGAGCCCCTTTACCTAATAAAAGAGTATATGCTTTGACTGATGAAGAGACCAAATATTTAAGAACCTACCTAGACGACCTACTACAGTCTGGGTTCATCCGACATTCCACATCTCCGGTGTCATCTCCACTTTTTTTTGCCCCGAAGCCAGATAAATCTCTGCGCGCGTGTATCGACTATAGAGGACTAAATAAGGCTACAATAAAAAATGAATATCCTCTTCCTCTAATACCTGTGTTGTTGGATCAATTAAGACATTCTACTGTATACACTAAACTAGATCTGCGGGGAGCTTACCACCTGGTCCGAATAAAAGAGGGAGATGAGTGGCAGACATCTTTCAAGACAAAGTTTGGTCTATTTGAGTACACAGTAATGCCCTTTGGGTTGTATAATGCTCCTGCGGCCTTTCAATTCTTTATAAATGAGGTCCTACACGAATTCCTGGACTCATTAAAAATAAACCCTGATAAAACAGAGGTGCTGGTGGCCAGTCCTTTGAATTACCTCTTCTGGCCAAAAGAACTGGGGCCTTTCCCTGAACCGGCAGTGGCTGTGAAAAGCCTGGGTATTAAAATCGATGCCAAACTCTCTATGGCACAACAAGTCTCAGCAGTCGTGGGTACTTGTGTGGGCCTCTTGAGACAACTGCGAAAACTGTCTCCACTCCTTACCTCGGCCATGCTCAGACGGGCAGTCTCAGCAATGATCCTATCACGTCTAGTCTATGGCAACTCTCTGTACGCTGGCCTCCCTCAACAACTGTTGGCCAGACTACAAACTGTCATGAACGACGCAGCAAGACTAATCTTTAAAAAATCAAGATGGACTCGCGCCACACCATTGCTTTGCGATATCCACTGGCTCCCAATCAGGCAGAGAATTAAATTCAAGGGTCTCTGCATTACTCACAAAACCCTGTACGGCTACATCAAGGACTGCATTGTCCCCTATGTCCCAAGAAGGACACTTCGATCAGCAGAGGCTACCCTCCTGGTCTGCTTTAAAACTATCCTCTATGGGAGGGGGAGCGTTCTCTACCGCGATCCCCTTGGCCTGGAATAGCCTTCCAGTGAGCCTATGCATGGTAGTGAATCTCCTGCCCTTCAGGAAGAAGCTTAAAAACCGTGCTCTTCTTGGAAGCATGGGGTACGACCTAGCAGCCTCCTCCCCCTCTCCCCCCATCTAGTCCGCGTGCGCCCTCTGACAGCGCTTAGAGACCCCTGGGTGATAATGCGCGTTATAAATTTAAATTACAATTACAATTACAATTCTAACATAGCTGCAATCTAGAGACTGCAAAACATTATGTATTTTCCCTGCTTTTAAAATAACTTAATGAAATTGGCAAAAAAGCCTTATACAATTGTGTCCCTTGTACTTCACAAAGTAAGGCGAAGATGTTATAGAAAATGTAACTCTGGAAAAAGTACTCTGGCATCCCAGCACTTGGAAGGCACTATTCAGTGCTTAGAAGATCAATGGATATTCCCCTATAAGAGAACAAGTGAAACTTAAGGTCTAGCACAAAGCCCTCCATCTCTCAGCCTTCTTTTTGATTGATTGATTGCAAGGTTCTCACAAAAGGCATCTTCGGCTGCCTGTAGTGAGACCTTATAAGCCAGAGCTATTGGTTTTACACATGCTTGCCGCTTTGTCTTTTATCTCCACTGGTATTATCTCAAACTCCTCAATCATGGTCTATTGTGGGTGCTTCTTTTGCTGTTCCAAACTTTGCTCTGCGGGTCAAACCTTGCTCCTTGCCTTTCCTGCTTAGGTCAGCCTAAACACTGCTTCTTGACATGCTGCCTCTGAAAGCTCAAACCTTTTTAGGGCGAGCATTCAAGACCTCTTATATATACTTTAGTATATATTTATACAACCAGTAGAGGTCAGTAAAACACTAGAACTGCTTTCTCCTGAGGGACTTTCTTTTTTAAATTTTTCTGGCAACTACCTATATTTAACTTTCTTGATAGACAATGCACAGAAGAGGTCTGTAAAATACCAGAATCACTTTAGCATACTCTAGATTCCAGTCCATAGAAATTGTCTTCCATGAGCACCCGTAGAAAATAAAAAAAAATTCTAATCTTGTATTTTCAGTAATAGGACCACGGAAGGCCCTGATTTTATATTAAAAACAGAGCTTTGGACTATACCATTTGAAAGGCAATATTTCTTCTCATGTGTTCACATACCTGGCATGTCACACAGTTTGGTGCTTACTTTCCCTCCATGTTAAAGAACAGTAGATGTTTCAACACCCAGGCTAATGTGCTGCACAGCTAAATGCATATAAGGTCCCAAAGGCGAGACCAATTGCATTGCAAATGCTTGTTTAGCTAATGCTACCTCTATCACTGCTGTCACAATGACTTGTCCATTATAAATCACGCACCTTTTTACATTGCTACCTAAGGCAAAATCTTTGTTCCAGTAAACCTCACCTAAAAACCACTTGAATGTATACAATACTGCTTTTCCAGGCTTAAGTATTTTTCATGACCCACAGTGTGTCTGCCAGATTTAGGTAAAGTATATTTCTTGACAGGTTACACCTCATTCTCAATTCCCCCAGCTTGCTTTTTGGCAACATTCCTCCTTCGGTCCAAATCTAATTTCCTCCTTTTCGTTCGGCCTCTCAGCTCACATTTAGAAATGTGCTCTTTTCGGGGACATTGCTTGACAAATGTAATAAATATTTCGTGTTATGTAGCACAACACCACAATTAGCATGGAATAAGACTGTGGAGGACACTCTGCTGTGCTGTCATGCTAAGCTGTAGCAAGACTACAAGTGTGAAGCCAAAAGAACGTTACTTGCTCTCCAGTGTTTGCAATGGTTCCCCAAACTTCTTTCAAAGGGCCTGCGTTTCCAAAAACATAGGAACTGTGTGTTCGTTCCACATTAAAGTTATGATTCATATCTCGGTGTAGGGGTATGATTCTAACATGTTTGACACTAAACACAATAGGGTTTGTTTCAGCCATTTCAGAGTTGGTCATCACGCAGTCACATAATGCCACTCTATATGTTGTAAATAGCTCTCTTACTGACAACCAGGGAGAGTTTTCTGCTCATGCAGTGGCACCAAGTGCCTGCTTTCAGGATTGTTAAGGCCTGCTACAGGGGTGACTTATATTTGTTAAGTGCAGTGACCCTTAGATATAGTAAACCTATATCTTAAGTAAGTAGTGCATGAACCACCTTACAAAGGCTGCAATGGCAGGCCTGTAGTTCCATTTTGCATGGCACCTCATGGGTGGCATAATACATGCTTTAGCCCATGGGAGGCCTCTGGGGTACCTATGCCCTGGGTACATGGGTACCATATACTAGGGACTGACAAGGGTACCCCAGGATCCAATCTGTAGTGTACCTAAGTACATAACATAACAGTTTAGGAAAAAAGCAGACAGACTGGGGTTCTGATTAGCAGGATCCCAGGCAGACTAGTCAAAAACAGTATCACATTTAGCAAAAAGTGGGGGGTAACCATAAGAAGCAGATCCTACTTTCCTACACAACCTCACCTCCATTTTCTAAGTGGAAATATCTGAGGAGTCCATCTGCATTGGCACGGTTACTCCCAGGTCTGTGTTCCACTTTATAGTCCATCCACTGTAGGGAAATGGACCAACTCAAAAGTTTGGGGTTTTCACCCTTCATCTGTTTTAGTCTTAGGAGGGGCTTATGGTCTGTCTGAACAATGGAGTGAGTGCCAAACAGGTATGGTCTCAGCTGGTTCAGGGCCCAGACCACAGCAAAGGCTTCCCTCTCTGTAGCTGATCAACGTTTCCCTCAGGGTCAACCTTCTGCTGATGAAAGCTATTGGTTGATCCTGACCCTCTGCATTAAGTTGTGACAACACAGCCCCTAACCCCAGATCAGATGCATCTGTTTTTCTTTATTTTTTATAAATATGTTTATTTATTTTAAATAATTCAAACTAACAATCAGAAAAATCATAAATGCATGATACAGACTGGCAGTTGGGCAAAAATACTTTTCCTCTGAAAGACAGCACGGTGTTAGATTTCAACACAGTACATATACATACTGTTAGGGTTTGTGCACAGCAAAGAGCATGTTCCCTCTCATTGCACTAGTGGTATTTGTAATAGCTCTCTTTAAACATACTACTGAAAGCCTTTCTTGTTATCTCAGCCCCTCCCTAAGACTTCTTTGCATGTTGCTCAATGAATTCACAAGTTTGGACATTGCTGTCTTGTTTGCACATTGAACCTTGCTTTTACAAGGCTTATTTAGAAAACATTGGACCTTGCTTTTACCAAGGCTTATTTAGAACACTCCTCCCTAGGCCATGTGTTACTTCAACTCATTAGCATAATAACTAAAGCTCTGCACACCGGCTTGTGAGAACCAACCCAGTTCTTTGAACCACACCCAGCTCTTCGAATCACACCCAGCCCTGTCTATAAAAGGCAGCCCCTGAGCCTCACCCAGTGCGTATGCTCGTCTACCTCCCACTTACCTGAGAACAGATCCTTCGGCGCTCGCACTCCTGCTCTCTCCAGACATTCATTAACTTCAACGGGCGTGGCTTCTGGCTCTTCCTTCTTCTGATTTCCAGCTACTTCTTGCCTTAGCCCCTCTTCTGTCCACTGCAATCGACCTGCAAAAGAGAAAGAGGTCAAGGTTAGACTGATCAGTATCCCTTTTCAGCAACAAGTAAGTGCAAAACCTTTTATTACCTGAAAGAACTTTATCGGCGATTTCTAAATTCATGTAAAGATAATTTGGAATAAGATATCTCCCACGAACTTTGTGTTTCAAATCCTTTGTTACAAGAATACTTTGTGGAACTTTGTGAAATAAACATTGTTTTACATGGAACTTTTTTAAGAATCGAACTGAGGAAACCATTGACAGCAAGGCAAACAGTAAATCAAGGACTTGAACAAATTACCTGCTGTATTTTGATGTAAAAGTACAGTATTTGTTTTATAAAAAGTCTGGAAATGTGTGCAAAGTGAGTTTGCTATTAAGAATTTAGGCTATAGTTATATTAAGGTGAATGTTAGACGTTGGTAATTCTGATAATGATATTCGTTTGATTTTACAGACGTTTTACAGTAATAGAAAGCACATCCCAGAACAGTAACACATTCCAAACCTGGAAGCTAGAGACCAGGATCCAAGAGGTACTTTTAGAAGAGAATTTCTAATAAGATTAAGGTTTAGTCAGGAACACATTTAGGGATAGGTTGCACTTATTTGTTCTTTGTTTATGTTTCATTAGGCACCAGTTTCTACAGAAGTCAGAGAGGGCTGCGGATTTTAGCAGCTCTTCTACAGTGGAAACGCAAGAACGGTGTTGTCTCTCTTTTTTTTATTTTATCCACTTCCCCCCTTCCCTAAAGCTTCTGGTTCTTAGTGCACTGTTTTAAAACTAGTGTGCTGGAACAAGCAGTTTCAGGGTGGGGTCGGACTGTCTTCAACCTCCATCCGAACTGAACAGAAACTCAGGTGAGCTGGGCTTTGATAGAAGCACAAGCCTTTAAAATATTCAGTTCTGTTGGACGATGAATGTCGGGGAAGAAACAGAGGGCATTGACGCCACGGATATGGCGCAGGCCCTAAACGAGGACTTGGCCCATAATGAATCAGTGTCTGGCATCTTGCAACATATGAAAGAGGAAATAGAGAAATTAAAGTTGGAAAACCCCTTTTTAAAACAGGATTTAAGCAGATATAAACCTAGGGAATCTCAGTGGAACACAGCTTTTACGCCTTTGTTTAAAACCTCCTCAGAGACAGGGGCGCGAGCAAAACATGCAACTTCCCCCCCCCCCCAGTTGAGGTTACTGTTAACGTTCCTAATGCTGTGCCTTTAGCAGCACCTGAACGTTTTCAAGGAGATAGTAACAAATTCCATGTTTTTATCAATCAATGTCAATTACACTTCATTTGTAAACCACAACAGTTCCCTACTGATGCTACGAAAGTGGCATTTGTCTTGTCTTATTTGGGCGGTACATCAGCCAATTGGTCAATTCCTTTCGTGGATAGAGATGATCCCATCCTCCATAATTGGGATCAATTTAAACGTACTATGACCAGCCTTTTTGCAAAACACACTTTTATGCAGACAAGCGATAATGAGCTCTTAAATCTTAAACAAGGTAACAAGGATTTATTGACCGATCTCACTAGTTTTAATCGTTTACTCACCGAGACACGTTGGCCAGAAGAAAAGCGTGTCTCCCTTTTTTATAAAGGTTCGAGAGACGAGTTAAAAGACGCGCTGGCTCATATCGTTGATTTGCCAGAAGACTATTCTGACTTTGTAGATTTAGTCGTGAAATTGGAACACAGACTAGGAGAAAGAAAGGGAGATAAATCCAAACTGGAATTGCTGTTAACTTTTATTAGAAATGGGAAAAAAGACACAGATAATAAACTCCCTGAACCTGAGCCTATGCAAATAGGGACACTCGGAGGAAAAAGAAAGAAGCAGAAAACTTTAATTATGTTTACATTGTGGCAAGGCAGGTCATTTTGCCAGAGAATGTCCAGTAAAACCAAAAACTTCACGAAAGGGTACTGTTTCCTCTATCTCCTCAACTGAGTCGGGAAACGATTAAGCTCGACAAGGGGGGAGGTTACTTGTTCGAGAAAACATCTTAATCAAACCTCTAATTCTGCAGCCTTCATGGTAGCGCACATACCTAGACATTTCATAATTCAGATCTTTTTAATTGTTACTACTCAAGTTAGACATTATCTCCCTGTCCTACTGGACTCAGGAGCAACAGAAAATGTTGTGGATAATAAGTTAGCTAACATATTAGGTCTTCCTATTTGCCTAAAGCCTTGTCCAGAAGCAGTATGTGCAGTAGATGGGTCAGAATTGACCTCGGGATTAATCACAAAACAAACAATTCCTCTTGTAATGGTCTGTCAAAACGGTCACACAGAGATGATTAGCTTTAATCTGATAGATACCCCTAATTTTGGTTTGATTCTCGGCGTACCCTGGTTAACAACTCATAACCCAGAAATTGACTGGGTGAAAAGAACAGTTACTTTCGATTCCTCATTCTTTAGGACCAATTGCTATTAAGAAGCAGGTACACAACAGAGCTCAGTAATACACTGTGCTAGTGTTACACAAGACGAACCAAGTCTCCCTCCTGACTTTAAAGACGTTTTTGATCCAGTGAAGGCTAGTGTGTTACCCCCACATCGGTCATATGACTGCCGTATAGATCTCATCCCAGGAGCCCCTTTACCTAATAAAAGAGTATATGCTTTGACTGATGAAGAGACCAAATATTTAAGAACCTACCTAGACGACCTACTACAGTCTGGGTTCATCCGACATTCCACATCTCCGGTGTCATCTCCACTTTTTTTTGTCCCGAAGCCAGATAAATCTCTGCGCGCGTGTATCGACTATAGAGGACTAAATAAGGCTACAATAAAAAATGAATATCCTCTTCCTCTAATACCTGTGTTGTTGGATCAATTAAGACATTCTACTGTATACACTAAACTAGATCTGCGGGGAGCTTACCACCTGGTCCGAATAAAAAAGGGAGATGAGTGGCAGACATCTTTCAAGACAAAGTTTGGTCTATTTGAGTACACAGTAATGCCCTTTGGGTTGTATAATGCTCCTGCGGCCTTTCAATTCTTTATAAATGAGGTCCTACACGAATTCCTGGACGTTTGTGTCATAGTATACATAGACGACATCCTCATTTACTCTAAGAACCCGGAAGAACATACCCAACATGTTTGTGCAGTATTATCAAAGTTAAAAGAAAATCATCTCTTTGCTGAATTAGAAAAATGTACTTTTAATGTCAGCAAAGTGGACTTTTTAGGATACTGCCTGTCACCTCAAGGAATAAATATGGATGAAAAGAAAATTAGTGCTATTACGGATGGCCAGAACCATCATCTGTGAAGGATGTTCAGAAATTTCTGGGTTTCGCCAATTTTTATAGGAGGTTTATTTCTCATTTTGCAGATATTGCGGCCCCAATAACCACCTTGTTGCGGAAAGGGCAACGATTTCTTTGGTCTGATGAGGCGGCTCACGCCCTTCAACTCCTGAAACAAAAGTTCACTTCAGCCCCAATTCTGAAACATCCTGATCCTGACTTGCCATTTTTTGTCGAAGCGGATGCTTCACAAGTAGCTTTAGGAGGAGTTCTCTCTCAACAAGATGCAATAGATGGCCAATTACATCCTATAGCCTTCTATTCCAAAAAGTTATTACCAGCTGAACAAAATTACACAGTGGCTGAAAGAGAACTATTAGCTATCAAAGTAGCCTTTTCTGAATGGAGGCACCATTTAATGGGAGCCAAGTACCCTGTTACCATCTTTTCTGACCATAAGAACCTACAGTTCTTTGGATCACTAAAAGCATTAACTCCACGTCAGATGCGCTGGTTACATTTTGTTTGTATATTTGACTTCGTTATAACCTATAGACCAGGTGCACAACAAATTCAATCTGATGTGTTATCTAGATACGGACATACCTCAGACATGAAACAAGACAAAATAGGAGAACCCATTATTCCTCTCCAAAACATTTTGGCACCAGTACAACAGAAGGATTTCATCATAGATCTATATAATGCACACGTGCAAATGGCACCTCAAGATTGGTTAAAGGATTCTCATAACTCAATACAACGAGGTTTATTGTATCACGATAACATGCTGTTAGTGACCACCACAGAATTACAAACACAGTTGATAATTTGGCCTCACGCCTCACTGTTGGCAGGTCATCCTGGCTGGGTAAAAACCCTGGAAAATGTGCAAGAACACTTTTGGTGGGACAATATGAGTAAGGACATTAAGCAATTTGCCACTACCTGTCCAGTTTGTGCAAGACATAAATCTTCTCATAAGGCCCCTGACAGTTTGTTAATACCAATGCCATCACCCAAACAACCTTGGCACACTGTGAGTGTAGACTTTATTGAAGGTTTACTACCAGTAAAATCCTTCACAACAGTATTAGTGATAGTGGATTTTATTGTCTAAAATGGCACATTTTGTACCATTACGGAAATTGCCAACTGCGGCAGAATTTGCCGATATTTTTATAAGAGAAATTGTGCGTTTACATGGTTTGCCAAGTAAAGTGGTGTCAGACCGAGGTAGCCAGTTCAACTCTAGATTTTGGAAAAAATTATGCGAAAAACTGAAAATAGATGTGGCATTATCCACTGCTTTCCATCCAGAAACAGATGGACAAACTGAACGACTGTACCAAACCTTACTTCAAACGCTATGTTGTTTATTGGCTGATTATTCTAGTGAATAGTTGGAAGCTCTCCCTGTCGCGGAGTTTGTTTATAATAATACTGAGCATGCAGCTCTACTTTGCTCACCATTCGATTTCATGCAGGGGTATCATCCGAGAACTATACCCATTTATTAGAAGATTCCCTGTTGCCTACAGTAACAGATAGACTAACGAGATTAGGTGACGTACAAGACAAGACCAGGAAACATTTATTAAAGTACAAAGAAAGCATGAAAAGACAAGCAGACAAACACAGATCTGAGGCCCCAATGTATAAACTCGGTGGCAAAGTATGGCTCTCCACGAAGAACCTAAATATAGAGGGATCCCGAAAGCTGCAACCACGTTTCATTGGACCCTTTAGTACAACTGTCTAAAGTATGAGAGGGACCCCTCGTGATCCAAGGGAAAAGAGGTACTACACCAATGCAGGAAAGGATTCCCTTGATTACAAATATTTAAAATATTACGTCGGTCGCTCACTGCTCAACTAACAATGCAATCTCAATATGCTAACACAAATGAAACAAAAAAAAAATTTTATTATTAAAAAAAAATGTCTTTATTAGTATGCTAGTTAGCATTTGTAATAAAACGTATTTTTGGCTTATTTTATCAAAAAATAAACCTCACATTCATAACATTAAAATTGATCACTATAAACAAATATTTTCTAAACAACAATGATTTCATAAAAACATTACAAATAAAAAGGAATACCACTTTTGAAACCTGATATATTGCATCTATTTCACATTCAAATGTATATAGATTATGGCCTACATTACCTGGACAACAATATCAAAACAGACCAAAGACCTCAACATTGTCTAATCAGTTTGCACATTGATATCAACAGCCATTGGTCTATATTATCTACTTAATATTTACACCCTATTATTAGCTGTCTTTTTCAATTATGCTCTCCTTAGCGTCGACGCATTTCAGTGGTTTTTCTTAATTTTAGTACCACCTTTTTCAAGACAAATTATATACTTTGTTGTCCCAAATGTTCATTTTGATATATCCTAAAAACAAATATACAGACATTTATTCAATTTTATATTAGTAGAACTGCCATAGTAAACCCGGTAACAGTAAAATTAGACTTACCAAAAGAATATCCAGTACATGCTACATTCCATGTGTCCTTGCTTTACCTGTACAACCCAAATACCCGACCCGAACCACCACCTCCACCCATACCAATTAAGTGAAATCTAGAATATGAAGTGAAAAGCATAAAAGACGCAAAAAGAATTCATGAACGTCTGTTTTATTTAGTAGAATGGAAAGGATATGACAAAACTGAGAATTCATGGGGAACCAGCGTCCTATGTACATGCCCCACGGTTGATTAGACAGTTTTATCTAAAAAATCCAGGGAAACCCCGTCCAGTAGGAGGGCCTTTGAGGGGGGCGACTGTTAGGGTTTGTGCACAGCAAAGAGCATGTCCCCTCTCATTGCACTAGTGGTCTCTGTAATAGCTCTCTTTAAACATACTACTGAAAACCTCTTCTTGTTATCTCAGCCCCTCCCTAAGACTTCTGTGTATGTTGCGCAATGTATTCATAAGTTTGGACATTGCTGTCTTGTTTTGCACATTGAACCTTGCTTTTACCAAGGCTTATTTAGAAAACATTGGACCTTGCTTTTACCAAGGCTTATTTAGAACACTCATCCCTAGGCCATGTGTTACTTCAACTCATTAGCATAATAACTGAAGCTCTGCACACCTGCTTGTTAGAACCACACCCAGTTCTTCGAACCACACCCAGCTCTTCAAACCACACCCAGCCCCGTCTATAAAAGGCAGCCCCTGAGCCTCACCCAGTGCCTGTGCTCGTCTACCTCCCACTTACCTGAGAACAGATCCTTCGGCGCTGGCACTCTTGCTCTCTCCAGACCTTCATTGACTTCAACAGGCGTGGCTTCTGGCTCTTCCTTCTTCGGGTTTCCGGCTACTTCTTGCCTCAGCCCCTCTTCTGTCCACTGCAATTGACATGCAAAAGAGAAAAGAGAAAGAGGTCAAGGTTAGACTGGAGAAGTGTGGCTCACTAGTTAGAAGCGGCAAACCCCAAGCAGAGGTCAGCCCGGGACCAGGGTTCCATTCCCGACGCGGCAGGGTCTTTGGTCAATGTCCGCGGACTCGATAATTCTCGCCTAGGTGCCTACGCGAACCATGGGTCCCACTCTCCAACTCTGGGCAATATCAGCGCCGGGGATGCCTTGCTTCACCTTGGGGGTGGCCTCTCACAGGGAAAGCCAGGACGGGTTCCCCAGCGGTATACAGCGCCACGATGCCCCGAGTGATGGGGTAACAGTGCGCTTTACAAGTATACATACATTTACATTTACATCAGTATCCCTTTTCAGCAACAAGTAAGTGCAAAACCTTTTATTACCTGAAAGAACTTTATTGGCGATTTCTAAATTCATGTAAAGATAATTTGGAACAAGATATCTCCCACGAACTTTGTGGTTCAAATCCTTTGTTACAAGAATACTTTGTGGAACTTTGTGAAATAAACATTGTTTTACATGGAACTTTTTTAAGAATCGAACTGAGGAAACCATTGACAGCAAGGCAAACAGTAAATCAAGGACTTGAACAAATTACCTGCTGTATTTTGATGTAAAAGTACAGTATTTGTTTTATAAAAAGTCTGGAAATGTGTGAAAAGTGAGTTTGCTATTAAGAATTTAGGCTTTAGTTATATTAGGGTGAATGTTAGACGTTGGTAATTCTGATAATGATATTCGTTTGATTTTACAGAAGTTTTACAGTAATAGAAAGCACATCCCAGAACAGTAACACATTCCAAACCTGGAAGCTTGAGACCAGGATCCAAGAGGTGCCTTTAGATGAGAATTTCTAATATGATTAAGGTTTAGTCAGGAACACATTTAGGAATCGGTTGCACTTATTTGTTCTTTGTTTATGTTTCACAAGGCACCAGTTTCTACAGAAGTCAGAGAGGGCTGCAGATTTTAGCAGCTCTTCTACAGTGGAAACGCAAGAACGGTGTTGTCTCTCTTTTTTTTATTTTATCCACTTCCCTCCTTCCCCTGAGCTTCTGGTTCTTAGTGCACTGTTTTAAAACTAGTGTGCTGGAACAAGCAGTTTCAGGGTGGGGTCGGACTGTCTTCAACCTCCACCAGAACTGAACAGAAACTCAGGTGAGCTGGGCTTTGACACATACGCTAAGGGTCAGATCTAGCTGAATCCCATCATCAAGGATAAGTCTGGTCTCGCAATCCTCAAGACCCTATACCCGCTCCACCCATTGGTAAGGGCTATTCCCCCTCTTCATCACCCGGTTCTAACCCATAGTATTTTATTCACGGCGCCCATACCTTTCGGGACTTCTGGAGGCAGCCTCTCGCCTTATAGGTCACTCTCACCGCAACCATATATAGATCGAAGCATGCTCTCCGTTCTTTGAGTGTAGGGAGTCGGTGATCACCCCAATGTCTAGCTATGTCCCTCTTGGCAACCACCAGCCCCAAATTAGCTAACATGAGTTTATGCCTTGTCAGATGCACTTCTGTGGTGATCCCTAGTATAAGGAATGTTGCGTCTAACTCAAGTTGGGCCTCCAGTGTGTTGTTTAGTTCGTGTAGTATCTTGCTCCAATAAGTTTGAACCCTACCGCACTCTCAAAGGGTGTGTATAAATGTACCCCGGTGTGTGTGGCATCTGAGGCAATCTGGGTTATCTGCTAGAATTTTATATTGAATGAGCTGTAGTCGTAGTTTAATCGTTACTTCTTGTGGGTACATAAGGGCTGCTTCCCAGTCTATATCCTCTAGTGGACCCGTGGTAAGTTCCCATTTAGTTTAAAGAGGGCCCAGTGTAAGGCATATTGTTGATCAGTGTTTTATAGGTCAGTGAGTTGGCCTGAGTCTGAATCTCTTCCTGCAAAAGGTTGCCTTCTAATGGGGCATATTCCGGCAATGTCTGTGTGTCCGGGCCCTCTGCCTGCCAAGCATGTTTTAGTCTGAGATAGGCATAAGCTTGAATATCATTAATTGATATGTGGCTCGCAGCCAGGCAAATGGGGCCAGTGTACTTGCCTGCAGTACATCACCTACTTTTAAAATACCTATTAAATCCCACTGTTTAAAACCTCTTAGTTTCCTAATTTCAATCAGTCTAGAACCCTCCCATAGCTGGGTCTCCCTTGTTGGGTTCCTGTCCTATTTCATTTGCTTCTCAGCACTTTTCCATGCCTCCATCACACGTTGGGTTGCTGGTAGGAGTCGAGTACTACCTTTGCCACCATAGATAAAGTGTAATTGCTTCCGCTCTATGAATTGTAATCTTTCCAACAAATAGGTGGGATGGTCTCCTGGAGCATGGTGCCATTCATTAATTACAATGAGATGGGCTGCTCTGAAGTAGGCTCTGATATCTTGCAGAGCAAGACCACCGTTGTATGGGTTACGCTTAGAGTTTGTAACGCTATTCGCGTATGAGCTCCATCCCTAAATAATAAGCATAGCTGGCTATTGAGGGTTGCAAACACGGTCTCTGGGATTTTACAATAGGTATTTTGCAAGATGTTTAGCAATTGCGGGAGTGTAGTCAATTTGTACATTGCAGACCTTCCCATATTCGTCAATGGGAGTTACCTCAATTTCTTGACATCGACTTGGAAATTCGAGAGAATTTGCCCGATATTGCCCACTAAGTTGACTGCCACCTCAGTGGTAATATAGAGTCCAAGGTAGGTGAACACCTCTGTGGATAGCCGAACGCAGCTCGGATAAGTGTGGGGCTCCACCATTCCAGCCATAGGATACAGGGTAGATTCCCCCAATTAATCCTATATCCGGCACGTCGGCCATATTCTCTGAAAACTGGTAGTAGTTTGGGGAGTGTTGCTACTGGTTCAGTGACGTATAATAAAATATCATCTGAGTATAATGATATACGTTCTTCCGAAAAGCGTGACTCGTCTACAAAATCCCCTAGACCTTGAGGAGTTCGGACCACACAGGCCAAAGGCTCCAATATATGAGCAAATAATAGGGCGGGATAGGGAACAACCCTGCCTAGTGCCTCGTTAAATCGACCAACTCTTCGAGACCGCCCTGTTAACTCGGACTTTAGCCTCAGGAACAATATACAGGAGTGCTAACCAGTCTCCAAAGATTGTACCGAAGCCAAACCTTTCCAGGGTACATCTCATGAAGGGCCAATGAATGGTATCAAATGCCTTCTTGGCGTCTAACGAAAGGAGCAGATGAGGGCTTTCCTGACCCTGAACCGTGGCCATCCAATTGGCCAAGCGTCATAGGTTTGGCTCGCTTAGGGAAGAACCCATATTGGTCCCTATGAATCAAGGGGGTAATGACAGCCAGGAGCCGCGTCACAAGAATGGTAGCTAGAATATTGGTCTAGATGTTAAGCAGACCCACAATCCTCCAGAGGTTTCCTAGTCTTGTGAATTACCCCTACTGTGGCTATCCGAAGATCTAGTGGGAACATCCCTTGCTCTTTTGTTGTCAGGAACATATTTCTCAATGGTGTCTGTTTGGCCCGGGGTTTTCCCCGACTTTTGACGGCCGATGGCCTCTGTTACTTCCTCGAGAGTGAGGTTCTCCTCTAGTCTGTTCCTCTTCTCCAGAGATAGCGAGGGAAGCTCAATTGTGTCCAAGTAGTGGATTATTTGTGCCACGTCCACCTGCATTGCAGCTGCTTACAAGTTCGTATAGTACTGTGCAAAGGCCCCTGCAATATCTGTGGGTGTAGTATGCGTGGTACCTTGTTCTGTGATTGACGTTACCCATCTCCACTTCATGTCCTTCCTGCCCAGCCCGCTAGCAGTTTCCCCTCCCTGTCGCCCATCTCGTATAGTCGTTGTTGGACTGTCAGTTGGCGAACCCTCACCTCCCTGGTTGCCAGTGCCTGATACTCCCTTCTGGTAATCTCAAGTTTGCGAAGGGTCTTAACTGTAATTGTAGAGGCGCCACTACCCTCCAGATTCAAAAGCTTGTGTTCTAAGGCCTCCATTTCCTGGGTTTCTCGTCTCTTTTTATGGGCAGATATATTTTGTGCTCTGTCTCTGAGCACCGTCTTTAATTCTTCCATAGGGTGACTCATGACTGTACTGAACCTACATTCTCCTTAAAATAAAGCTCAGAATCGACCCTCTCATCTCAGCCACCCTCTCATCTTTTAAGGCCCATGGGCTCAGTCTCCTGTGCGTTGCTTGATTGTCACCTTTCCCGCTCACCATTAACAAAGCGGTGAGTGATCTGAGATGCCACTAGCTAGTTAATCAACCCTCTCCACCAGTCTGAGCTACCTGGAGGAACAAAGATATAGTAAAATCTCAAAAATACCCTATGGGCCCCCAAAAAGTAGGACTAGGCACGTACATTTGGGTGACAATTCCGTCAGTCCAAGGGCGTCCTGAAATTTTGTCAGCATTGTGGGTCATTGGGACCCAGGTCATTTTTGGTTTAGATCGAGGTAGGGCTTGACCACATCATTGAAGTCCCCTCTTATGATATGTTTAGTGGGTCTGGAGTGCAATAGGATCTCTGTCAGCCTGTTTAGCGCACGTTGCTGCAGTCGCGGTGCGCATATGCACTAATAAGTAAGAACGTTGTGCAATTCCAAATCCCCTGAACTGCAACATAGGTACAGTCAGAGTACAGCCACTGTTGAGTAATACGAAAGTGTGGCAAATTTTTAATGCAAATTGCCACTCCTCACAACCCCTTGGTGAAACCTGCATGTGCTAGAGTGGTATATTGTCCCCTTCCCAGGAAAGAACAACTCAAACCCACTAGGTGTGTTTCCTGTAAGAAGATTATGTCAGGTTTCAGTCGATATTGAGATACAAGACCCAGCTTGATTTTGTTTCGTAGCCCATTGTCCTTCCATGTCAATGCCGTGAATCTATCCCTGGTCATGGCAATAGGAGACGTGACTCCTTACGCACCTCGCCCCCTCCCAGAGGTTTGCCCACATCCCACAAACCCAGCTCACTCTCCGCATTCATTTGATTGAACAAAAAAAGAACAGCCACCCCCTGGTTACAGTCTCAATACCCAACATAAGACAATGTCTAACTTACCCCCCACCCTACACTCTTCAGGTGCCCATACCCCCCCAATTCATCAACATGACAACTCTGGCACGGGTGATCCACTAAGAGGTCTGTAGCCCTCCCCCCTGTTTCAATTAACTACACAATAATACAATGACAACACTCAGTGTACTTCCCTGTATCAGGCCAAAGATTTGCAATGTCTACCAGGCCTTAGGGTTGTCTTACTGACAGTGGGCGGCCGTCCGGCCCCATCTCAGTCCTCTTCACTATTACTCGTCGGATGTTGCTGCTGCGTGCTTGCGTCGAGTAAAACCGGATCCGGGGCTTCTAACCGTTGAATGCTCTCTAGTAACGGATGTTCACTGTCTGCATCCGCGGAATCTTTTCTTTCTGACAGTTCAGTGTGGGTATTGTCACTCGGTCTCAGCAAGGTGTGTGACACATGGCCCTGCACGACATTGTCATCCGAGTCCGATATTTGGGACCTACTTTCTCTAGGTTGCAAGGACCACACTGGTGTTCCTCCCAGTGTTCTTCGGATTTTCAACACTCGTCTCCTGCAATGTTCTTTGGGTCGCTCCTGACTTGAGCCTAGTATCTTTTCTGTGAACTGATCTGGAGCTTGAGGTGATCTGCGCCAGAATTGAGGCCGCTCCACAATCCCCGTCCATGCCTCTTCTGGAGTCTGGAAAAACAACGTGTTGCCTTGGAAGATAACTGTGCGCTTAGCTGGGAAAAGTAACATGTATTGAATTTCAAGTGTTTGAAGCTTTGCCTTGACCGGATTGATGGTTTGTTCTTAGTTTTGCAAGACCAGTGAGTTGTTCGGGAATACCATCACTCGCGAATTTTCATATTCAATTGCTCCCATCTTCCTTATCTCACGTAGGATTAGGTCTCTATCTTGGAAGTTCAAAATGCGGGTCACCAAGGGTCGAGGGGGAGCCCCGGGAGGCAGACGAGCATCCGGTATCCTGTGCTCTTGTACTATGACAAAGCAAGATGAAAACTGGGTATTTAAAAGGGTGGCTTTGAGAAACATCAGGAGAAACTGACCAGGGTCCGTCCGTTCTGTGTTTTCCAGAAAACCAATAAATCGAAGGTTATTTCTGCGGGCCCCGTTTTTCGGCATCGTCGACCCTCCAGGCCACTTCTTTCATTGAGTCTAACAGCCCCCTCACCTCCTTTCGCATAGAATGAGAAGTATCCTCTAGCTCCGAGATGCGGTGCTCAGCTTCGGTAACACATTCAGAGACTTTTCGCAGTTCATGGTGTAGCAATGTGACCTATGAGCATATCTCAGCCATCATCCCTTCCAAGCTTTCTCTGGACTCATGGATCGCTTGCAGTATGGCTGCACCATCAGGAAGGGGAGCTGCACTTCCCTCTGCTCCTGCCGTTGTGGGGAGCACCTTGGCAAATCAATCTAATTTAACTTGCTGCAACGTCTTCGGTTCCTTATCCTTCGCCATTGCAGGCCATCAGATGTGAAGGTATATGCACACCTTCTCTCCATCAGTCATGACCCTTGGCGCACCACTGTTGGTCTACCAGCGATTCACCCACTGTTGTACCCTGCAATTCCAAGGCCAGCTGTAACAGGATACCTTCTGAGCACCCCTCCACTTACGTGGTGTTCCATCTTGTCCTTCACGCCTGTGTAGCCCCTGTCGGCTCCTCTGTAGGAGCTTGCCCGAAGTGGGGAGGTGAGTGTTCCACGGGTTACAGGCCTTTGTACACAGGATGTGTTTGGCCCATTTCATGAGCCCATACTACTGGAACACTATGTCTCCAAGAAGCCAGTAGCTCGAGTTGTGCACTTGGGCCTGCAGGCACAACGGTGCCTCACTCCCACACTTCAGCCGCCCGTAGCCGCTTTAGTGGAATCCGCGGGGGAAAGAAAAAGGAGAAAAGCACTTTTCCACCCTCAGCGGACCTCTTGAAGCAGCTCCACGATGTGCCGCCAGATTTTTTGGACAAGGCCCGCTGCCTCTCAGACGCCGCGTTGCCAGCAAAAATGAGAACCTCCAGCTCAGTTCCAGTGCAGGCAGGTCACTCAGCATGGTCTCAGCCACGACCTTCCCTGCCCGTCTTCAAGGCGAAAAGACGCGGACCTCTTGTTTAATCTCAGGGCATTTACTCCGGTGGAGCCATCCCACCATCTCTGCTTCAAAAGTCCACAATGCTGGGTGTCTGGGCCTGGGGAGCCTCTGTCCTCCGGCCCCAGGTGGCGCACCCTGCCCCAGGGTCCACAACGCTGTTAGTCCCAACGCGGGGGGGCCACACGAGCGCTACTTCCTGCATCCGGCCTCACATCCTCACTTCCGCCCTGCTGGTCAATCGGCAGGTTAGCGGGCTAGTGAGTTTCTTTCCACCGGGTATTTAATGACGCAGTGGCGGAAGCGCAGCGGACGAGCGCAGCGGGAGCGCCAACTTCGCGCCGAAGTCGTGCCAAAGTCCTGCCCGTCTGCGCCCGTCCGCGACAGGACGGGACCAGGGGCCACTCTCTCTGCTCTCGGTCACATAACTTACTCCCGCTCTACCTTATTGAGGCTGCAGCCGCCTCCCTGTACTTTTGCTCCTGCACTCCGTTGCCAAGATGCGCCTCTGAGGTGTCCTAACTGCTCTCTCACGCTTGACTCTGTTACCCCGGATGTATGTACTACATCATCTACATTCTGGGATACTCCATCTGTCACTCATTTTTCTTCTATTACTCACAAAGCTTGTCCTGATTTGGGCTTTATCAGTGTAAATTGCTGATCTCTCTCTAAACATAAGAGAGAAATTTTTGACCTCCTTGTGTCATCTAGCCCGGCAGCCATGTTTGTGACGGAAACATGGCTAAATGAGAGCTCCGGCCCGGACATCGCCATGGCTCTTCCTAACAACTACACCTTTGTGGGGAGAAACCGTGTACTCAAGGATGGCGGTGGTATTGCTGTAATTTTTAAAAGGGAATTTTCTTGCAAATGGGAAGATCTTGATTTCCCCAATTGTGAAGCTGGTCTCTTTAAACTTTTACTTTCTCCTAATTTCACTTTGACTGGAACCCTTATTTATCGTCCCCCTGGCTCGGCCTGTGCATGGGCATCCTCCTTCCCAGAGCTCATTGCCCCTCTGATGTTACAATCCACCAACTTCTTAATAGTGGGTGATTTAAATATTCATTTTAACACGCATCCTGCCCCATTAGCACTCGCCTACTACAGGATTTAGCCGCCTTGGATCTTCACCTGCATAATTCCGGCCCCACCCACAAAGCTGGTAATTTACTAGATCCCATTATTTCCAATCTCAATAGCATTACCTGCCATCCCCCTCTTCCTGTTATTTGGTCCGATCATTTTATCATAAACTTTTCAATCAATATATCTGATTATCACAAATCCTCTACTAGTTTACACCCACATAAAGCCAGCAGGAACTGGAAACGCTTAGACAATGGCCAACTTAACATCTGCCTTGAGAATTCTAGACCCACGCCTCCCACCATCACTACTAAGGATGTGTCTGCTATCAACTCTTGGCTGATATCAGCCTTAGATTCTTGCCTTCCAGCCCAGAGGAATAAGCCTCATATCCACCATCCACCGACACCCTGGTTTAATGATACACTTCGCCAGGAAAAATCTCGCTGCAAGAAACTGGAACGCATTTGGCGCTCCAACTATTGCATGGATAATAAAAAAAGATATAAGGCTGCCCTTCATGCATACCACTCTGCCTGCGACAACGCCAGAGCTAATCATGCCAATATTACTATACTTAATGCCCAAAATAGACCTAAGGCTCTGTTCAAAGTTGTAAAAGATCTTTCAGGCATGTCCTCTGTACCTAAAGACCCCTGTCTTGACACAGAACAATGTAACTCTCTTGCCAATTTTTTCCTTGAGAAAATAGATAAAATCTACGCTAACTTTAGCGTCCCTTCTTCTGATTTTTCCATCTCTGATCCACAAACATCCAACTTCTGTTCTATTGAGGCATCTAGTTTAACTCCCTCTGCCCCACAACTCCACTCCTGGGATCTGATCTTATGCTCTCTTTTTCAAAAATATCTAAATGAAATAAAAACTGGCTCTCCCCTTGACCCCATGCCTCCGCAAATACTTGGCACCCTGGATTCATCTACACTTCAGATCATCTTAGATCTTCTGAATGCTTCACTGGTTGAAACCACGGTTCCTAAAGAATGGAAGCACGCGATGGTGGTTCCATTGATAAAAAAGGCCAATGCGGACCCAAATAATCCCTCTAACTTCCGGCCTATCTCTCTGCTCTCATGCTACTCCAAAATTCTTGAAAAGCACGTCAATTCTCTTCTTACTTCTTATGTTGAATCCTCTAATTTCCTTCACTGCTCACAATCCGGGTTCAGGGCCGGCTTCTCCACTGAGACCACTCTTCTTGGAGTGTCAGAGACCATCAGAAGACAGGTGGACAATGGGGAGACAGTGATACTCATTCGGTTAGATTTGAGTGCCGCATTTGACACTGTCTCCCATTCCATCCTTTTGTCCACCTTGAAATCTGTGGGCATTGACGGCTCTGCCCTGGCCTGGATTGCCAGTTTTCTTTCTGACCGCACTTTTCAAGTTTTCTCCTCAACTTCTGTCTCTTCCATCTACGCTTCCTCTCACGGTGTTCCCCAGGGTTCTATCCTCAGCCCCCTTTTCTTTAATCTTTATGTGAGACCTCTAGCTTTCCTGGCTGAGCAAGCAGGTCTCACGATTTACTCTTATGCAGACGATACTCAAATCGTCTACTCTCTATCAACAAATAAACATCTGCCCACGTCTTCCCTGCAGTCTGGTCTGGAACAAATCTCCAACGGAATGAATAGACATAAATTAAAACTTAACGGAGTTGCTTCTATTTGGTCCGCAACAATGGCCTCAGCGGATGGGCCCTATTCCTACCCCTTCAGCTACAGCTCGTAATCTTGGGGTCCTCATTGACAACCAGCTGTCAATGAAGCAGCATGTGGTAAAAGTCTCAGCCACCTGCACTACCATCGTAACGTGGCTGAGAAAGATCACGTGGATGCTTCCAGCTGACACCCTGAGGACCGTAGTCCAGGCCCTTGTCTCTTCACGGATGGACTACGGGAACATTCTTCTTCTGGGTGCCTGCAAGGAGGTCACCAAGAAATTACAGGTGGTTCAGAACATGGCAGCTCGCCTCATCTGTAATCTGCCTGCCAGGTCCTCGGTCGCCGTCCATCTGCGCAAGTTGCACTGGCTGGGCATTGAGAGCCGAGTGAAATTTAAAGCTCTCTGCATAATGCATTATATCAAAACTGGCAAAGCCCCGAAAAACTTGTCCTCTTTGGTACAGGATTATGTCCCTACCCGCACTCGGAGATCCTCTACGCAAAATAAGTTTCAAATCCTGCGCTTTAACAGAGCCAAAATGGGCGGTCGCTCGTTTGCGCTGCTAGCACCTTCTCTATGGAACTCCATGCCTCAACCCCTGCGATCCGAAATCTGCTATCTTAAATTCCGCAGGGGAATTAAGACCTGGCTTTTTAATTCTTAAAATGTGTGCTCAATCCTTCTCAGCTTACCTTACCTTTTGTTTGCTCACTAGCGCCGGGAAACCTCCGGGTAGCTGCGCGCTCAATAAATGCAATTATAATAATAACAGTACGCAGCCGGGCAGGTCACATGGATATCAGCCAGAGGTTGCAGTTCATAACAGGGCGAACAACTCCTGCCAGCAGCACAGTCATGGGCCCGCCGACCCATGCGCCCTCCTCCACCACAAAAGGACTTCCAAAGCCGCACGGTCTCAGGCTGGCTGACTCACGGAGTCCCGCTCTGTTTATGAAGCAGCCATCGGGGGTAAGGAAAAGCGACCACTAGGAGTCGTAGTCGGAGCTGGCCGCCAATGGATTCCAGTGCCGGGAGGCAGGGGGCCCTCTTCTTCTGGCACGGTTTTGCTGGTCTGCTCGCCTCGGCAATACAGTCCGAAGTAGTGCCTGTTTCGGGTGAACCGCCACTTCGTGTTTATGGTGCAACCGCTCGTGGTGGGGGGACGGCATTCACTGGCAATTCCGTTCTTCAGTGTGCTCCCCTTCCACCTCGCAGTCCTCGGCAGGCCGCCATCTTAAGAGGTGGCACACCAGCGACGATGCAGAAAGGGCTCGTAGCACCACAAAAACACCCCAGTGCCGTGTTCTTCCAGCCCGTCTCCGCTTCAACCCACTTTCTATTGTAACTGGAGTAGTTTTTAGGCATCGAGGGTCAGGATACTTCTCAGGATTTAGTCGGGCCGGCGGAGCTAGGGGAAAACGCAGCTACCCGGCCATGCTGTTGGCTAACTCCCCAGATGCATCTGTTTGGACAATACATTGCTTGGAGTAGTCAGGAGTCTGCAGAATGGGAGCAGTGCACATGACCTGCTTGAGATCATCAAATGCCTTCTGACAGCTAACTGTCCACTGAACCTTTTGGCACATTCTTTTTGATGTAAGATCATTGAAGGGAGTCACTATGGACCCATATCCTTTTACAAATCTTCTGTAATACCCAGTCAGGCCAAAGAAAGCTCTGACTTGAGTCTGGGTAGTTGGAGAAACCCAGTCCATTATGGTCTGGATTTTGCTCTGTAATGGTTGAACCTAGCCTCCACCCACACGGTGGTCCAGGTCCACAACCTTTCTCTTCCCTATCTGGCTCTAAGTAGCCTTAATAGTGAGGCCTGCTTTCTGCAGAGCATTCAAATCATTCTTCAGGTGGACCAGGTGATCTCATTGTCAGTAATTCAAGTACCGTAGGTAAGACTGGCATTTGATGGATGTCGATGTTTCGACCCCCTTCAAGACGTAGGCCTCCTCAAGAGCCTTACAGGTGGGGTCTTCCTCAGGACAGTGAGTGGGTGCAGTGGGGTTCAGGGCACCTATGGAGAGAAAGAATGGTGTGTCACATCCCTAGCGACTATGGTGAAAGATTAAAAATGTCCCGGGGAATCGGCGTGCGATGTATAATTACCGTGAATGGGAAGAAAGGGTCCTCTGACTCCTCTCACAGGTCAATGATGGGGACAAACATGGCGTCACAGGCTTATGGCCATTCTTTCTCTCCTTAGATTCCCTGCAACCCCACTGCACCCACTCACTGTCCTGAGGAAGACCTCACCTGTAAGGCTACACAATCCCCCTCCTTTTCTTTCCTTAATGGTCCTGTCCAGTTTGCTCTTCTAGCCATAATCAATTGGCTTTATATGTTCATGTTCCACACCCCAGCCCCTCTCAACTTTTGGACCGTCCAGTGTAAGACCTTAGGGCCAGATGTAGGTGGTCATTTACCGACCGGTAACGGCCGATTTCGGCCGTTACCGACCGGTAAATGGTCATTTGTGATGTAGGGGCCCTATTTTACCGATTCGATAAATTTACCGAATCGGTAAATTTTCCGAATCGGTAAAATACTGAATCGGTATTTTTACCGATTCGGTAACTTGCATATGTAGGTGGGACTCTTCTGAGTCCCACAGGCCTTACAGAATCGGTATTTTACCACCCAATACAATTGGGTGATAAAATACCGAATCCATGTGTGCATGCACACCTATGCCATGTGACAGACAGACATGCCCCAGGGCATGTCTGTGTGCCACATGGCACACGTGCCTGAATTCGGGGTGCTAGAGGTTGTCAAAGTGACACCCCCTGCACCCTTGCAACATTCGGTATTTTCCGAATCGGTAAAATACCGAATCGGTATTTTTACCAATTCGGTAACTTGCAGATGTAGGTGGGACTCTTCTGAGTCCCACAGGCCTTACAGAATCGGTATTTTACCACCCAATCCAATTGGGTGATAAAATACCGAATCCATGTGCGCATGCACATGTGTGCATGCACACCTATGCCATGTGACAGACAGACATGCCCTTAGGGCATGTCTGTGTGCCACATGGCACACGTGCCTGAATTCGGGGTGCTAGAGGGTGTCAAAGTGACACCCCCTGCACCCTTGCAGCATTCGGTATTTACCGAATCGGTAAATACCGATTCGGTAATGCCCTTTGATTCCTATGGGATTCAATGCCCATAGGAATCAATGGGCATTACCGAATCGGTATTTACCGATTCGGTAAATACCGATTCTTACAGAATCGGTAATTCAATTACCGATTCTACCTACATCTCCCCCCTTCTATTTTACTGATTCATAAATACCGAATCAGTAAAATTCGGTATTTATGAATCGGTAAAACAGAATTACCTACATCTGGCCCTTAGTCATTAATTGAGCTGTGGATTCAACCTGACCATCCCGCAGTAGAGGCACGTTACTTATTACCACCACAAGTGGAGCAACCGCTGGTGGGAGATGCAAAGTTATGGACTGACTTTCTGGATTCTTTGGCCTTCATGCCTGTCTTTCAATCCTGCTATTGGCACCTGGGCTTCCCTGCCCCATGGAAGTTAAAGCTTGTCCAGTGACTTCACGGTCGTTAGTGGCCATTGATTAAATATTTATAGCAGCTATGCTGTCCGGTATTTTAGCAGCCAATGGGCTGGTGATTGTTTGTGCAAATTCCTCGAGGGAGTTAGTTGATTTGTCAAGTTCATCAATGATTTTAACTGGCTCAATATTCTTTGGTGGTGCTGAGGATATGGGATTTGGCCTTATAGGTAGAGGTAAAGTGGGTAGTTTAACTGGGAGTGTCCGTTTGCTAGTTTTCTGATGAGTAACTTCTGTAAGATCCTATCTTAGTGAGTAACGCCTCTGTTGAGCGAAACTATTTCATGTTCCAATACAGAGGTAGCCCTGATCAAAAATTGGTCAAGGGTCCCAGCAATGCTTCCCTTCGGCAGCAGGCCCTTCCCCTTCCCCTCACGCTTGTTCATTTTAATATGTAATAAGTCTAACCAGCAGCAGTTAAAAACAACAGGAGGTAAATGCTGGGGAATAGGTTGACTTAAAATAGTTTGAAGTAGAGGAGCCGTCCACTATACCTTAATTGTAGCAGATCTCAGAGAGGGGGTCCAGCCCGGCCTCCTCTGGTCACTGACGGGTGCAGACGGGCCCGCCCTTGGCCCGGGCTTCGCCTGCGCACGTCCCGCGCTGCGGGAGCCCGCTTCCGCTTATGAAGTGCCTCCTGGCGCTTCCAGCTTACGTGGTGGCCGAGCCCCACAGAGGGAATGCTGGTCAGTGAAGTCCTTCCTAATCCCTGCGTTGGTGGCAGCAAGTGCAGCGGGAGATGGTGGCATTGCGGTTCCCTTTGGAACGGTAGAAGGTAGGCTGCAAGAAAAGGTTTGAAGCGGGTCCCGAAGAGTTTTCTTGGAGGAAGCAAGATGGCGGCCGCTACTGCTGCTGAGTGAGGAGCTGTGGCGTTCTGCCCGATGTCTGACTGGATCACTGTGTGGAGCTGTTGCTGCGCTGAGCCGACCCCCTTCGGAGTCGCCTCGTTTTGCTGCCGGGTGGTGTTTGCAGCGTCTTTCCTGGATTTGTTCGATTCCGCATGCCTGGAGCGGTGCTTTGGCCGGCGTGTACACGGCTGAGTGGTGCTCGGGGCTGCGGGGCTGCTCAGAGCTGCGGAGTGTTGGTGAGAGGCGGGGGGAGATGGCGGCAGGAGCCGCGGAGTGTTTCGAACTACAGCGGCGAAAGCGAAAGCTGCAGGGAGTTCCAGGTGGAGGTGAAAGGCGAAGAGCGGAGGCGTGTGAGTGCTGATAAAAAAACGCCGAAGACGCCGGTCGGAATTTCCCTCTCGAGTCTTTGTGTTTGCAGCTACTATAGCTGTATGAATTGCAAGACAAAGATACTGGATACATTGTAACAAACACCTTTGCATCGAAGGATACCAGTTCATGACCTTTCTAGCGGCAATAAGTAGGTGTAACAAAATTCAAGTAATTCATTGCTACTGCTTACTTTTTTGCCTTTTTTGCCTTGTCAGTTGATACTGCCATAAACTGCTATATATACCGCTATATATCTAGACAGCGCCCTAAGTAGCAAGCAGGTAGCAAGAAACTTAAAAACTTTAAGGCTCCATAAGTTTGTCCAATTTACAACAAATTTAATTTGACTGTCGGTATCAGCATAAGAACATTTGGTATTGCTACTTACCTGCTAGCTATTAACTTATTTAGCACTGTTATTGGATTATTTAAGTGACAATTATGGCGCCTAAAGGCAGAGGGACAAAAAAAGCTGTAATTAATTCAGCCAACGCCGCTAATGCTACGCCTAGTGCTGTGGAAAAAACTGTAACAGTGTCAACGACAGAGCCCAATTCACTTAATAAAGATGTTTCTGAGACCCGAGCTCGTCAGCAGAATAGGGTCATTAAGGAGCCAGTAATACCTGATTTATTCAGGAAGAAGAATACAGTTGCTTCCTCTAAGAATAGTAATAGCGATCAGATGTCTGGGGGTCACATCCAAGGAAGCGCGCAAGGATCTGTCACTGACTTGCGTGGTGCTATTTCTAAGAACCATGGTGCAATTCTTTCAGTTCAGACCTCTTTAAACCTGGCTTCGCCCACAGCTGGAGACGGAGCTGGAGTTGGAGGGAGCGATGATGATTTAGCCGAACTTTGTCAAGCGGTGGAGGAGGTCAGGGTCTCGCCGCAGGTAGATGACCAACTTTCAAATGATGCAGAATCTACTGAATCGGGGGGTCAATTTTACTCTATGTCCGATGTCTGATGTCTGATGGGGAATTTGATGAGGAGTTAATTAATGAAGGTCATTTGCTTGTAAAAGCTTGAGCTGATGACTGCAATCAAACTTCAGAGGAAGAACTTCTTGGTTCTGACTTCCTGGCGAATGAAGGAGCTCCTAATACAGTTTGCAGGGTTGCAGAGGCACAAAACCCCCTCACAGGTGAAAATGTAGTCTTAATAAATAAACTTTAGTGGGAAGGGGCCGGAGTGGCTCCAGAAACCGAGGCTGAACTCCCAGAACTAATGGAGGGAGATGAAGAGATCACATTAAAATCAATCTATAAGTTGCAGACGTCCATGTATAGATTGATCATGGCTCATAGAGAAGAGACCAAAGCGGAGGGGCTCCGCACCCAAGGAGCTGTTCGCAAATTGCAGAATGTTGTTCGTCGCCTAGCTAAGTCTAGCACCAAAACTAATTTGAGAGTACAGGAGACTGAAGCTCGTATTTCTGTTGTGGAAGATGAACTTTCTACACAAAAAACATCAATTAAGGACTTGGAGAGTACTAGACAAGACATTGATTGGAAGCTGACCGATCTGGAAAATCGTGCACAGCGTAACAACTCCCGGATGCTCTTCCAGATCTCAAGGGATGGGACTGGGATAAAGAAATTATAAGAGCCCATTGCTTTCCCTTTAATCAAAAACGTGATCGGGGGGGGGAACAAGAATCCAAGAGCTATCCTCAGATGCCTACAGAACTACTTACTTCGTGAGATTTTGTATGATTTGGCTAGGCCTTCAAAGACTAGAAAGGGTTTGGGGCATGAGTTTTTTGTTCGACCTGATTTTTGCCCGGTAACAGTGCAGCAACGCTGGAGGCTTAAACAGCTAATGGCACCAATTCAGTCTAAGGGGGGGCAAGTCTTTCTTCTAAATCCTGCAAAACTTAAGGTTGTGCATAAGGGAAAAACTATTTTTTTTGTATCTGAGGTCAAAACACAGCACTTCTTAGATGCAATGTAGTAGAGATTGGATAAGGATAAGGATTATATATTTTCTTTTTTTTTGCTCTAGTGGTTTGCCCTTCTATCTTTCTTTTTTATCTTCTTTTTTTGTGCCGGAGATAAGGTACTATTTGGGTCTGGTCGGCCCGGGCAGAACCACATAGTTCATACTCCCTTTCCATCAATGAGGGCATTTGCCCGTAAGCTTCTGATGGGAGGGGTGTTGGGAAGAGGGTGGGTTAGGGGGGGATGCTGGGGGGGGTGTGGGTGGAAAAGGGTTCTCTTTTGGGTGCAAGGAAATACAGCTGAAGGATGCTTTGTTCTTAAGTTCAGGATTTTTGTGTGGCAAGTGCCCATTTTTGGAATCTTCTGTTATTGCAAGTTTAATTGCACAATTGTACTAATACAAGAAAATGGTTAAAGTGACGATTTGCTCCATCAATGTTTGTGGTTTAAATGATAAAAGAAAAAGGGGTATAATGGCTCAGATGTTAAAAACTATGCAGACGGATTTAATTTGTATACAGGAGACCCATGTCTCTTGGGCAAACAGACGGTGGCTTAGGGATCTTGGATTGGAAGTTGTGGGGTGCTCTCGTCAAAGTTCCACAATAAGTGGGGTGGCCATTTTAAAGTGGTTTGGACTAGGTGAAGTTAAACGAATTTAAGAAGATCCACTGGGACGATGGGTTATTGCTGAACTCAAATTTGGGGGATTGATCATTAATATTTGTTCGGTCTATGCTTCTACTGTCCCATAGTATTACATCAATTAAGTGTGGAGTTAGCTTTATGGTCACCCAATGTTATATTGTGTGGGGGCTTTAACTTGCATTTGGATGAAACAATTGATATTTACGGAAATACTCCCTATGCAGGGAGAAAGAAGAATGTATTTAAAGCAGTTAAGGGGATTGTTCAAGAATATAGATTAATAGATGTAGGGTATGAAAAAAGGGAGGGAACTTTTGATGTACTTTTTTTTCTGCCCCCCATCAAAGACACTTCAGGCTGGACTATTTTTTTGTTGCTAACATATTACATAATGAACTTGCTCAAATGGAATATAGGGTGTTACCAAAAATTATATCGGACCATAACCCCATCACTCTTAGTTTTGACTTAAACATTCTACCCACCCCTCGGCCGTGGTCTTTTGATCGTAAGCTCCTGTTTGATTTATCCTACGTTGAGTATATGAATACCTGGATTCCTGAGTTTTTTTCTAATAACAAGGGATCTGCTTCTGCAGAAGTAGTTTGGGATACATTTAAGTGTGGGGTTCGAGGAGAAACACTGAGCTATTCAATAAGAAAACAGAGGGAGACTAGAAAGCAAGAGGAAACAGAAATGAATAATCTAAGACTGTTGGAGATTCGGCTTATGCAGGCTTGTAACAAGGGACTAACTACAGATACTATTATTAAGGAACTACTGGCTCTTAAGGTTAAGATTCATCAAGGATTTGCTTAAAAGTTTGCTCAGCAAATTGCTGCTTTCCGAACGGAGGTTTATGAAGTGGGAGAAAATTCAGGAAAATATTTGGCCAAGAGGGCAAGGCAGAAAGCGGTGTTTGCTAGCATTGATAAAATTAATAATATTGCAGGGACGACTGTTAACAAAATAGATGATATACTCAAAGTGTTTTGTGATTTCTATTCCAAACTATAAGCTGAGGATGTTGTGGGAGACTGTTCAGACCAGATTACTCAATTTATTGACTCAGTTTTGAATGATATCTTACCTATACAAGAGAGTGAGAAACTGGACCTGCCAATTACTTGGGAGGAGATTGAGCTGTCTCTGATGTCCTTAGCCTCTGGAAAAGCTGCTTTGAAGTTATTTAAGCATTTTCGTGGTATCTTAAAATCAGAACTAGTGGATTTATGCTTAAGAGTTAGAGGAGGCATACCCTGAAGCAGAGGTCAGACCCGGGACCAGGGTTCAATTCCCGACGCGGCAGGGTCTTGAGCCCAATTGTCCACGGACTCGATAATTCTCGCTTCGGTGGCCACTCTAATCACGGGTTCACACTCTGTAACTCTGGGCATTAGCTTGCTTAATCTCCCCCCGCAGCGGGATGCCTGGCTTTCACCTTGGAGATGCCCAGTATGGGTTATCTTACAGGGAAAAGCCAGGATGGGCTCCCAAGGCAAGCGCCGAGATGCTCTAGGGTAAGTCGAGCGCTAAATAAGAACATACATACATACATACATACATACATACAAGGTATCGCCCCTCAATCATGGCATGATTCTATAATAACTGTATTTCTTAAAAAGGGTAAACCCCCCTTGCTGCCTTAATCCTTTCGTCCCATTTAACTTATAAACGCCGATAGTAAAAAAAAATCTAAAATTCTTGCCTCACAATTATCTAATAATATTTCTCCACTAGTCTCTAAATACCAACATGGCTTTATCCCTGCCCGAGACACTGCGGATCATATTCAACGGGTGATCACGTTTGTCGATTGGTCCCAGCAACTCGGTCTAATGTTGGACTTGTATTTTTAGATGCTGAAAAAGCCTTTGACCGGGTTGCCTGGGGCTACTTGTGGGAAGTGCTATCCAGGAAGGGACTAGGTTCAGGTTTTATAAAAGCACTAAAAACTATGTATATCGCTCCAAAAGCTTGTATCCTAATTAATGGTCAAGTTTCCCCTTCTTTTTCAATCACCAGGGGCACCGGTCAAGGATGTCCCTGCTCGCCTTTACTTTTTGCATTTTATATTGACCCTCTAATTAATCGCTTTATTTTAGAACAAAAAAATAAACCTATCTATTTGGCTAATACCAACTATCGAGCATTGGCTTACGCTGATGATATTGTGATAACTACCACCGATGTCCAAACAGCCCTTCCGGCAATTAATGATCTTGCTAAACAATTCGGATCATTCTCTGGTTATAAACTTAATCTGGAGAAAACGCAGATCTTTTGCTCTGGGGATAATCCACCTCCGAATATCTCCACTACTCCAGAGGTTACATATTTGGGAATTAAGATTTCTTTGCCTATAGAGAAAATACCGGAACTTAATATAAACCCAGTGATAGCGCAAATTAATACTATGTTACAGCGTTTAGATCACTTACACCTATCATTGTATGGCAGACTTAATATCTTAAAATGCTGATCCTACCAAAAGTGTTGTATATGTATCGTACTATACCGTTAGAATTTCACTCTCTTTCTTTTAAAAATTTAGAAAGGACTACATCCCGGTGTTTGTGGGGCTATAAACGTCATCGTAAAGCCCTCAAGAAAAAGATACTTAGTAATGAGTGTGGGGGTTGGAATGTCCTTTACTTTTTATTTTATTATTTAGCGTCTACATTACAATTTATTAGCCCTCTTAAATGGGAGATAGAGTAAATATACCCATTTGTCAAACGCCAACGATATTTGAAATGATTATGGGCGAGAAAGTGAAAGGTAGTTTTCTTAAGGTTGTTGAGCCCAGTTACCATAAAAAAAAAAGTATAAGACATTGAAGGCAGCTTTTGGAGTCTGGCAAAAAGTTCGAAAGCATTTAGGCCTATCTAAATTAAAATTGTTATACCCTATTAGCATCATCTGGTCTTTTGCCAGCTATTTTCTGCGACTTAACGACGTATAGGTGGGAGCAGAAAGGACTACGATATTTGGGAGATTTATTTCTTAATGGCCAAATTGCTTCATTTCAGGAACTAGAGAACAACTTCTCTTTGGCAAGAAATGATTTTTTTTAAATTTCTTCAACTTCGAAGTTTTTTACAGAGTTATCTATCCACCACCTCAGTTAGAATGATGAAAATCCTTTATTAGAACTTTTGCAAAAAAAACCTCGTATAGGATCTCTTTATCTAAGTTTGATTCAAGAATGTCGGGATGATCTGGAACAAAGCCAGTCGAAATGGGCTAATAAATTAGGCATCCCTGATATCGATATTTTGCTTTCTATTAAATCTGCCTCAGATTGTTTGATTACAGGGATGATGAAATCTCAGCATTTTATGTGTATACATAACCTTTAATATACTCCAAGTAAAGTCGCTAAGTGGAGTACGACCACTGGAACGAATTGTAGTCATTGTGGGCTATTTGCAGCTGATGATTTGCACATGTTCTTTTCCTGCCTCAAATTTAGGGCGTTTTTTCAACAAATTGAAAGCTTTCTTTCTGTCGTTCTTAAATGTGATGTTACGGTAACCATGGAGTTGGTGTTATTGGGTATTGAGCATACTTCTTCTAGATTAAAGCCAATATCTTATTTCTTATTTATATGTATGGCGGTGGCCAGGGCCTGTATTACCAGGGAATGGATTAGCCCAGATCCTCCTTCCTTCTTTTACTTGGTGTGTAAAATTATTGTTTATGTATAATATTGAGTCCGCTATTTATAAGTTAAAGGGGATTAAAAGAAGAGCTTTGGGGGAGAAAATTTGGGCACCTATTGCTGAATGGATTTAATCATATTGTTTGAATTGTATAAGTGTTGTATATTGTAGGTATTTAATGTGGATTTTTTCTATTTTTGTACTGCTGTATTTCCTTGCAAGAAAATAATAAATAAAAAATAAAAAAAGAATGAAGCGAGTCCCGAAGAGCGGGAGCCCCCGTCCGCTTATGAAGTCCCTTCTGGCGCTTCCAGCTTATGTGGTGGCCGAGCGCCACCAAGGGAATGCTGGTCAGTGAAGTCCTCCCAAATCCCGGCAATTGGTGACAGCAAGTGCAGTGGGAGATGGTGGCGTTGGAACATTAGAAGGTAGGCGGCAAGAAAAGGTTTCAAGCGTGTTTGTCAGTTTGGCCTGTGACCTGTTCATAGCAAACACATCTGCAGAGATGCCCAGCATTGCTGCATGAGTCCCAAGTTCCACCTCAGCCCAGGCTGAAGTCTCTAAATCATTGCCCAACAAACATTCTACTGGTAGGTCTGAGATAACCACAGCTTTCTGAGGGCCAGTTACCCCCATCCCCAGCTGAAATTACCAACTGCCAAGGAATGGTCAGTCCTGACATTGTTTGCATTGGTCACTTAGTACATTTCTTTAAGTATGATTTGTTCAGTAGCCACAAGATCTTTTGTCACCATAGTGACACTTGCACCTGTGTCCCCGTATGCCATGGCCTCCTTACCATTGATTAAAGGCTTCTGTCTGTATTTGCACAGATAACTGGGACTGACAAATATGGTGGAAATACCATCACAAACAAGCACAGCCTGAGCTGGAGTTCTGACTAGGCGAGAACCCATCTCAGAGCCCAAGGTTACCCCTACTAATCCCTTGTTCCCTGTACCACCACTTGTACTTGTGCTAGGGGGAGTAGTTGCCTCAGGGGCAGTAGTGGTAGGAAGATTTTCTTTGGCTTTTAGACAAACAGCATCTCTTGTCCAATGTATCTTCTGTTTACAGAGATAACACCAAGGTTTCTCTTTGCCTTTACCTTTTTTGGATTATGACGCCCCCCCCCATCCCCCCCCCAGATGCAGGTTTTTGGGGCCCTGATGCAGGCTGTTTTTGATCTTTACCCTTGTTCCCACTCTTATCTGGAGTTTTAGATTCTTGTTTCTTTTGGTCACCACCATTGTTCTGTTTTTTTCTGCTTCACCCTCATTCTGAATCACTTATCTGCCTTATTTCCCAATTCTTGTGGAGAAGTCAGATCAGAGTCAACCAGGTATTGATGCAATAACTGATTTTGGCAATTATTAAGGATCTGCTCCCTCATAATCAAATTGTACAATCCTTTGAAATCATTCACTTTGCTGCCAAGCAACCAGCCTTCCAGGGCCTTAATGGCACTAACCACAAAGTCTACCCAATCCTGAGTCTGTGTCTTCTGGGTGTCTCCGAACTTAATCCTATACTGTTCAGTGATTAAGCCAAACCCATCAATGAGAGCACTCTTCAAGATTGAATAGTTGTCAGCATCCACTTCTCTAATGGCGAGGAGCGTATCTCTACCTTTGACAGCAAAGGAGAGCCACAAGATAGCTGTCCACCGCTCTTGAGGGACCATAACACCATCAGTGCTGCAGCAATTCATCCCGGATGCTGCACTTTCTTGAATCCCATTGTTCATGACGAGCTCAGCTCGTCATGAGCACACGAGCAGTGTACAGCATGACGAGCTGAGCTCGTCATGAGCATCGAAGGGGTTAAGATCTTTACAGGCCGTCTCTCAAGAAGTTATCCATTTGTGGATGTCATCCCCAACATTGTAGGGAGGGCAATCTTACTCAGGTTCCTATTATCAAAGGAATGTTCCTTAACTCTAGGGACACTGTTGCTGCCACCATGGGACTCTAGTCTCAACTTTTTTCTGGCTCTCCAGACTTCTATGGACTCTTTATCAAGGGCAAATTGCTCTTGCCTGAGCCTAAGCCTAGCTTTCTCAAGTTCAAGAAATTGGTATTCCCTATCATAAGAGTGGTCCCACTTGCTAGATACCAAGGTCCCTACTGACTGCCCTGAGTGATTAGACTCTGCAATGGCAGACCTATATCTCCTTGGTAAATGTTGTACTCTTCCAGGAGGAGTAAAGAGAGGGCCCTCATGGCCTCCACCAATCGCCTCTTGAAGATCTGAGTTATCTAGGTGAGAACCATCAGGTTCTCCCTGGTCGGGGTTACAGTCTAGGCCATAAAAGGTGTCACCTCCTGACCGGTCTTCATTTCCTATCCCACCCACTCTGTCCGGTTCATCTGACCCAGGTGTCTTTCTTAGGTCATCTAACAGTACCACCTTTACTGTGCGTTGTGTGAACCTGTCTTCAACTTTCTAGAGGCACATAGGGCTTTTAATTCTTGGAATAAAAGCTCACTGTATCTAGAAGCCAGAGAGCCACTGGCATCTCCTTTTGTGGACATACTAAGGGGTCTATTAGGATGGCGGGCGGACTTTATTCCGCTCGCCACCCTAGCAGTGCTGGGAACGGCCGCTAGTGGTGCTGCGGTCCCGCACCGTCAATTAGGATGCCACCGCCACAGTGGCATCCCCCATCCATAACAATGTGGTGGGTGGTGCTCACAGCACCGCCCACCACAATGTTGTGGATGCACCTTGTGCATTGGCATGCAGAAGGTGATAGGCACCGCGCGGTGCCTGCCACCTTGTCCATGCCAATGTACTGGGGGCAGACACCACCACAATATTGAGCCCCTTCAGCAGGCTGGACAGCAGTCTTACGGTGCCTGCAAATGCAGGAGAGTGACTCTTTCACTCCAAGGGAGATAGCTTCGGTTGTCCTTGATGCTCCACAGGTCCTGCACGGATCCTGTATAGTGCACGGGCACATACAATGCTTCTGACTGAGAGGGAGACGAAGTCAGGCCCAAACAAAGTCCAGCGAAGTCCAGTGTCCAGACAGTCGAAGTTCAGTGGTGTCTGGTTCAGAATCTTGTCTCGTCAAATCTAAGGTCCTACAGCCAGGTAAGCCCTTTTGTACCCTCGGGAGATGGCTGGACAGATTCAAGGAACCCTCCCGAGGGAGGGTCTGGACAGTGGGGAGATTACTCCGATGTCCTTTTTCCAGTTTCACGCGAGAGCAGGATATAATGGCTCCCAGGACTGGTTTGAACTGGACTATGCACAGGGACACCAAATGTGCCCCTCATGCAGACTTTCGGTCGCTGGAAAGCGTTCCCACGCAGCCCTAATACACTAAATCCTGTCTAGGAGGTGGTCACATCTTCCTGTGACAGGATGCCTATTCTTCTGCCTTCCCCTGCTCAAGCTTGGCTCAGCAGCAGGAGGGCAGAAATGTATCTCTGGTCACCAGCAGCCATTTTGTGCTTCCCAGGACTAGAAGGCTGGTACTGGGAACACCAGGGACCCAATAAAGCTCGCTTCTTAGGGGTGGAATCATACCTCCCACACCGGTTACCCATGTGGGGGTATGATTCCAACATGTTGAACACTAAACACAATAGGGTTTGTTTCATCTGTTTTAGAGTTGGTATCAAGCGGACTGATAATGCCACTCTACAAGACAGAAGACGGTGAACTGCCCTTCCTGCACCTCTATACCAGTTTCATCCTCTGTGTTGGTCCCGCGCAACAAACCCATACACCAACTATCCTATGGTGCCACTGTGTTCCAGATCCTTAAGCAATACTTGAATGGTGTGCACAGTAATGCAAGAAATGTCCAGGAATTTGCTTTGAAATTTTTCAAAATCCATTATTGATCAAATTTTATTAATGGTTCTCAGAAAAAAGGAGTTCAGCCAACGCATTTCATTCTCAGAGAGAGTGCTTTTATTGTTTTCTCTTGGTGTTTCCTTGTCTCTCCATTTATAAATGTATGATGAAATGATTTTGTTATAATATTTGTGTTAAGGTTATTAGTCTTGTAATGTTGTTGTTTATGTACATATTTTTTGTTGCTGTTATGTATTTTCATATTTTTGTAGTTGTCATGTATTTTTTCATATGCATTTATTTATGTTGTTGTGTAGTTTTATTGTTCCCCTTTTCCCATGTTTAAATTTTAAATGTGATTTTTGTGTGAACTTCCCATTTGTAAATATTTATGTCTTTACTTTGTCTGTTTTCATCCCTGACGAAGTTCTCTCTGAGAACGAAACGCATTGGCTGAACTCCTTTTTCCTGTGAACCATTTATAAAATGTGATCAATAAAGGATTTTGAGAAATTTTAGAGAAAATTCCTGGACATTTCATGCATTCCTGTGCACACCATTCAAGTATTGCATAATGCCACTCTATATGGCATTAATATCTGTCTCACTGACAACCCTGGAGAATGGACTCCGTAGGCTGCAAGGGTGTTCTGGTCATGCAGTGGCACCAAGCCCCTGCTTTCAGGATTGTTAAGCCTGCTATAGGGGTGACCAATAGGTTTTAAACCCTTCGCAGCTGGGCAAATTCCCATGCTGTGCTTGGGGGCGGGGAGGGGGCGCGCACAGCGCCCCTGTGCTCATGACGAGGTCAGCTCATCATGAGCCATGGTGGTCGTGTGCTCATGACGAGCTGAGCTCGTCATGACCACAACCGTTTCTTTAGAACGTTCGCACAGCAGGGGAATTAGCCTAGCGTGCGAGCGTTCTAAAGGTCATGACGAGCTCAGCTCGTCATGGGCACACGAGCACCGTGGCTCATGACGAGCTGAGCTCGTCATGAGATTCGAAGGGGTTAAGTGCAGTGACCAGTAGATATAGCAAACCTATATCTTGAGTAAGTGGTGCATGCACCAACTTACGCAGGCTGCAATGGTGGGTATGTAGTTCCATTTTGCATGGCCTCTCATGGGTGGCATAAAACATGCTTCAGCCCATGGGAGGCCTCTGGGGTACCCAGCCCTGGGTACATGGGTACCATATACTAGGGACTGACAAGGTTACCCCAGTATCCAATGGAATGTGCCTAGGTACATAATAACAGTTTAGGGAGAAAGTAGATAGAGGGGTCCTGATTAGCTGAATCCTGGTCGGACTAGTCAAAAACAGTATCACATTTAGCAAAAAGTGGGGGTAACTGTAAGAAGCAGATCCTACTTTTCTACACTTTAATACCATTTGCAGTATTATTATTCACTTAATCATACATATCTGGGCAGCAGATCAATTTTCAGCTCTAATTCAGTTCTTAACTTAATTGTAAGTATAATTGGGGGTATATATGACTTTGAGAAGCTGAACATGACCGGTGCGTCTACATGTATATGTTTGCTACAATTTATATTTCTTGCTTTCATACAGTACTCCAGCAGTCACACACATGTAACATATCACATCGCATATGAACTTAATGAACCTATGACATCAAAATGATGAGTTTATATTATCAGTGAAAATATCATTAAAGGTTAACGTTTGAGAGGGAAATGGGGTATATTTACATGAAAAGTACTAGGACGTCAGCATATACCTTGCAATTTTTTGTTTGTTAAGGCCCTACTTCAGGGTGCAAAGATATATGTACATAAATAACGAGCTGATTTTTCTTGTGTATGCGCATCAATCCACTATTGGGTTTGTGCGCAGCTCCCTGCACTACATAGGTTCCGTTTCTAGGCACAGGACGTGGGTTTTGGGAGCCCGAGCCACGCATCTGAGGACCCTCGCAGATGTGCGACTGTTGATTTCTGAATATGGTCCTCTGTGTATATTTGAAGCAAAAAGGAAGCTGTACCTGCCAACTATCACTTGGAAAGAAATCCAAGTACATTATTGCAAACATCACTAGACAGAATGTTTTCCTTTTTAGTTGTAAAACATCTGATTGCTTATAAAAAAAAACCTGCTGCAAAGGCCAATCCTATGATCTTTCAAATTAATCACGAGGCCTGTAATTTAACATTGCATTAGGGGAATAAATAGGTTTAAATCAATTTAAACAAGATTAAGTTTCCTCTTATAATAATAAACCTTCCATGTCCAGCTTCAAAAATCTTTCTGAATCAGAAAATGGTAATTTCTAGACATTAATGCTACACCATCTCTTTTTTCCGCAGAGTGAATGAAATGCTTGCCAACCCAAACCATCATCAAAGCCAAGTAGGAGATGTGCATAAATTGTTTCTTTTGGAGAGGAACGACCGGAGCCGCTCTTTTGTTTTAAAGGCAGAAGGCCATAGAGGAGGCATTAAATACTCCTTCTGGGGTATTGGAGGTGAGATTTGTGAAGGTATTGACTTTTGTTGAGTCACTGGCAAGGATACCAGTAGGAATAATGTTCATTGCTAAGTCAAAGCGCAGTGGCGTCACTAGGGTTGGTGTCACCCGGTGCGGGTAACTCATGGTGTCACCCCCTCACGACTTACCGCATGGACCTCCTCCGCTCCGAGTCCGCCAGTGGACACAGATGGCAAATAACGGGACCATACAGAATCCTTAGTAACGTTTGTAAATTTAGTTTCCTATATTTACAAAGGCCACAGAAATACACCAGTTATAGTTTAGTAAAAAAAAACTATAACTTCCACCCCATTATGCACTGGCCTTCAGCCAGGCAGTGCATCCACCCACAGGAAAACACCCAATCCATATTCTTGTCCTCTTAAAAACGTAAATTCACATGTAATGAGTGTTATACTATTTAAGGTCATACGTGATCATGTTTGGGCAGAAGTTATATAGCTTTTTGACTAAACTATAACTGGTACATTTCCAAAGTTTTACATTTTTTTAAACATTAGCTATTGCCTCATTCCAGCAACTAACTACAACATCAGTTTAACATTAATCTTTCTGTGAATTTTTGTTTTTAATTTTTTTATGTAAATTAAGGTATTAGAAACTTAAAATGTCACTTTAACCTTTGCTTTTTTCACTGAATTTCTGGGGCTCTTTGATCATATTCGAAAGTGGACCAAGTCCGAAACCTTCAAATTCAGCAAACCCCAGCTGTGCATGATCATTGTCCATGTGCTGCAGAGGTTGGCCGCAGGGTGTGGCCTTTGGGCAGGCACAGCACCCACTCCTTCTGCATGCACACAGCCCCAACAGTGCACCTCCTTTGGCCTTGTGCACCCATCATGCAATGTCTTCCTCCTTTTATAAAAACACCAAAAACATTTCAGGTACCGCTGTACTCTCATGGCATCCCAATCGCAAGCTTCCACCTCATGGTACCACAGAACAATGTAAGCTTCCTCATGAAGCTTGAGTGGTGACATAGTACCATGCGGTGGAAGCTTGCGAGATTCCCAGAGTACTGACATGACCACCACAGCATTTTCATGAAAAGTTACGGCTGGCCAATCAGAACGTCAATTACGGCAGTACCATACCAGGTTTTGCAGTACCCCATTGGCTGACTGGAAAAAATGCTATTTCAGCAAGTAATTTTTCATTCATAAATCTCACATATGTGTCAGAGCGGTGTCCTGGTACTACTTCTGAACTGCTACGTTTTCGTTCCCCTGCCAGTGCCCATGCAGCACCTCTCGCTGTCCTGACACTTGACTGATGGACTAAGGTGCAGTCACATCCAGGACCTTCCCGAATCGCACGTCCCTGACACTCTATGCAGCACTGCCAGGAAGCACACATTGAAGGAAGCACACATTGAATGCACGACAAGTGCACCCACTCTGCAGGGTTGTACAAGCACCCCAACTCTCACGTGGTCTGGGCATACACAACAGAATCCCTATCAGCGCTTCCCTGCCTCTCTGCAATACCCCTTCTCAACCCACCTCCACATACATAGGAGGGCATTGGGATTTCTAACCATGAAGTACAAGCCAGCCATCATGGCCCAGGGGTGCTCTGAGGTGGTATGAGCTGCCATCCCATGGGCACTTTAATAACAGCTTCCTCTCTTGTCTCGACTGCCTCTTCTAACCCTCACAGGCCTTGCAGGAAACGTGTATGTTTTCTGTATCACTCAGTGTCAAGTGTGTCAATGCCAATTTCGAGAAGTTCCCCCCTTTCCCACTGCGCCACTGCCAATTCATTGCTCTTTGCGAAAATGCCTTGTGAGTTTAGTATTTGAGTTTTATATATAGCACTTTTCAAGACCGGACGGTATCAGAGCGCTTTACAATGGTACATGTTGCCATCAAAAAAATCAAATGTAAATAAATACATCTAAAATCAGAACAGCTAATTCGAGTTCAACCAACTTGATATTACTCTCTCACCGTGACCGTCTGCCTCCGGACCCAAGAAGTCAGTCCCACTGTCCCAAATTTGAAGGGGAAGCGACGGCGCTCGCTCCGCTGGCCATATCAAAGAAGATGGCATGCTGGCATGCTGGCAGACTGGCAGTTGACTTCACATTAATTCTTTATCAGCGCACTGCACCGCATGCACTCCCCTGCGCTGGTCTCGTCTCCTCCCTGGCGCGTGACCGCTACGCGTCAGAGAGGAGGTCAGCGCGCGGGGGCTGTCCCAGGGCTGTCATTGGTGGAGCTAAAGATTGACGGCCCTGGGACCCACAAACTGAGTACGCCGCGGCGCGCATCCACATGACCTCACCAGCATCATCAAATGCATCATTACCACCGGTGCGTGCGAGCGTGCTGCAGTGCACACTCACTGCAGAGTATTTTACATTTGTAAGCAGGTGCCCAACTGCGCACTGTGGCGTGTGCTTGTGGTTGCTTCCACTCTAAATAAAAAGCACTGTCTGGCAGCAGAGGTGAGGGCGAGGCTGAGGCTCAGGCTGCACTCCACTGTGCAGTGCAAAGCGAGAGCGAGCCAGCCAGCAGCGTAACTTACCAGATTGGTGTCACCCCATGATGGGGTGACACCCGGTGCGGTCCGCACCCCCCACACCCCCCTAGTGACGCCACTGTCATAGCGTCTGGGGTGTGGGCTGGCGTCAAAATCGTTCTGGAACAGAAAATAGGCCCTTGTACCAAAATAAAAGTATCCCTCATTAGTGAATTAGATACTTTAAAACGTGGTTCATGTTGGCAAATTGGGGGTAGTTTTGAACATGTAATGCATGCAGTATGAGTGTTTTCAAGGTATGGAAGACTGCATGGATTTGAGCTTTCTGCAGGCAATGTTTCTTTTAACATCATAGAAATCCACTGTAAAAACCAGCCCAGCAAACTACAACTAAGGCCCACAAATTCGCAAAAAAAACAGTCTACACACTGACCTACCAGACCAGCCCATCTGGCACTGCTTGATTGCCCTATAGGCCAGTCCAACCCTGGCATTGAGTAGGACACAGAAAATACTCTGACCCCTTTGTAGGAGTAGTGTAAATGCATAGGCAGAGGCCACAGCAGACCAGGACACGGGTTGTGACACAGAGATTGACTGTTAACAGGGAACAATTGTCGGCACGGTCAGCAACAGGTTGGCCAAAATGTCCCCAGAGGATGTTGAGGGCTGTTTCATGTTCGCAACGCGTCCTACATGATTGCCACTAGTTGACAAGAAACAGTACACCACAGGAGGAAGCAGCTAACTTGAGTCTCGGTGCTAAAAAGAGGAAAATCCGCACTATATTCAAGTCATTGCAGGACAGTCAGTTAGCACTAATATGTGGGTTACCCGTGATGTATGTGAATCAATGGAAAAACGAAAACTGAAAAACCACATTGGAAGACAACAAATCATGGAAAACCAATTTTAAGGAAAGACAACTTTAAGGAAATTCAAATAAATCCAAAATTAATGGAATATTTCAATGGAAATATAACTTTGAGGAAAAATCAAAAATTATGTGACACTTGGGTGGAGTTTAAGACTAGTGAGGATTTGTGGGTTTAGGAAGGATAATGTTTAGGGGTTTTTAGTGGTCAGGAATGGGTGGAGTTAAGGCTTAGAAAGAAGTTTCTGGTTCCTTGTGTGAAGAATTTTAGGGGTTGTGAGGTTTTTTTTTTAGGTTTCAGGAATGGGTGGAGTTTATCGGTGGTGAGAGGGTTTTTGGGTTTACAGATCAATCAATCATTTGTAAAGCGCACTACATACCCGCAAGGATCTAAAGGCGCTGGGGATGCTACTGATCGAACAGCCAGGTCTTGAGTATCCTCCTGAAGGTCAGCAGGTCTTGGGTCTGTCATAGGCTCAGTGGGAGGGTGTTCTATGTCTTGGTGGCGAGGTGGGAGAAGGATCTCCCACCTGTGGTTGTTCTTCGGATTCGAGGAACGGTGGCCAGTGAGAGGTCGGCAGAGCGTAGCTGGCGGTTGGGGATGTAGAAGGAGAGCTGTATGTTGAGGTAGGCTGGGCCGGTCTTGTGGAGTGCTTTGTGTGCGTGGATGAGGAGCTTGAAGGATATCCTCTTGTTGACGGGGAGCCAGTGCAGGTTTCTCAAGTGGGGGGTGATGTGTCTGTGTCGTGGTACGTCGAGGATCAGTTGTGCCGAGACGTTTTGGATGCGTTGTAGTTGTTTGATGAGCTTGGTCGGAGCTCTCGCATAGAGGGTGTTCCTGTAGTTGAGTCTGCTGCTGACGAGGGCCTGGGTGACGGGCAGGAGGAGAAGACAGTGTTGACTTGCTTGGTCATTGAGAGCGTTGAGTCGAGGATGATTCCCAGGTTGTGTGCGTGGTTGGTGGGTGTCAGGGCTGCCCCCAGGGCCGTCTGCCACCAGGAGTCCTCCCAGGCTGAAGGGTTGGAGCCGAGGATGAGGACCTCCATCTTGTCCGAGTTCAGCTTCAGACGGCTGATCTTCATCCAGTCGGTGATGGCCTTCATTCCTTCGTGGAGGTTGGCTTTGGCGGTGATGGGGTCCTTGGTGAGGGAGAGGATCAGTTGAGTGTCGTCAGAGATTATGTTGAGGTCGGGTGACGTGTGCGAGCGGGGCCATGTAAATGTTGAACAGTGTCAGGCTGAGGGAGGATGCCTGGGGTGACCCGCAGATGATCTCAGAGGCTTGGAATGGAATGGGGGAGGCGGACGCTCTGCGTTCTGCCGGAGAGGAAGGAGGTGGTCCATTCCAGAGCCTTGTCTTGGATCCCTGCGGCGTGGAGGCATGCATGTAGAGTGCGGTGGCAGACAGTGTCAAAGGCGGCGGAGAGGTCTAGGAGGATGAGTGCTGTGGTCTCACCATTGTCCAGGAGGGTCCTGATGTCGTCGGTGGCGGCAATGAGGGCAGTCTTGGTGCTGTGGTTGCTGCGGAACCCTGACTGGGAAGGGTCCAGGATTCTGTTTTCTTTGAGGTATAGGGTTAGCTGTCTGTTGACGATTTTCTCGATGACCTTGGCCGGGAAGGGGAGAAGAGAGATGGGCCAGTAGTTCTTGAGGTCTCTTGGGTCTGCCTTAGGTTTTTTGAGAAGGGCGTTGATCTCAGCGTGTTTCCATATCCCTGGGAAGGTTGCAGTCTCAAGGGAGAGATTGATGACGTTGTGCAGGTAGGGTGTGATGGAGCTGCTTGCTTTGTTGAAGACGTGGTGTGGTAATTGGTTTGACGAAGAGCCGGAGTGGATTGTGCTCATGGTCTTGATGGTGTCATCGACGCTCACGCTGGCCCAGGCTAGCAGGGGGTCGTGGTCGATGGTGTGCGGAGGGTCTGTTGTGTACTTGTCTGTTGGGGCTGTCTGGGTGTTGAAGCTGTTGTGGATGTCTGCCATCTTGCGGTGGAAGAAGGTGGCGAGGGAGTCGCACAGCGCTTGCGACGGCAGGATGTCGTTGGTGTTGGAGCTGGGGTTGGAGAATTCCTTCATGATGTTGAAGAGCTCCTTGCTGTTATGTGCGTTGTTGTCAAGGCTGTCTTTGAAGGAGGTCCTCTTGGGCGCCCTGATGAGGTGGTGGTGGTTGCGGATGACGTCCATGGGTGCTGCGTGGCTGTCCGGAGTTTGTTCACTGTGCCATTCTTTCTCTAGTTTCCGGCAGGCTTGCTTAGAGGCAAAGAGTTCTGGGGTGAACCAGCTGGCCCTCTTGCTGGTGTCACTGTGGGGGGGTTTCTTCAGCGGGTGAGGGTGTTGGTACAGTCCTCGATCCAGCGTCTGAGGCTGTGGGCAGCGTCATCAGTGTTGGAGGGCTCGGTGTGGGGTCGAGTTTTGCATGTACTTGGTCTTCAGTGATTTTCCTCCAGCAGCGGCGGGGGATCTGTTGGGTGCGGTGGTGTGTGGTGGATTTTTGGAAGGCGAATTGGATGCAGCAGTGGTCGGTCTAGAGGAGTTCGGCGGAGTGGCTGACGGAGACGTGCGGGCTTGAGGAGAGGACGGGGTCGAGCGTGTGGCCGGTGGAGTGGGTTTAGGGGTATGAGTTGTTTTCAGGTGGCAGGGATTGGTTGGAGTGTAGGGATGTGGTGGGGTTTTCGGGTTCATGGATGCGCAGAGTTTAGGGCTCTGTAGGGTTTTTAAGTTCAGTGATTGGTAGAGGTCAGTGGCGGTCAACAGTTTTTAGAGTTTTCAGGATTGGTTGGAGTTAAGGGCAGTGAGTAGTTTTAAAAATTCCGAGATGGGTGATATTTAGATGTAAGAAGGGGTTTTTAGGGTTCAGGAATGGGTTAGAGTTATGGGGTGGTAAGTGGCTTTCATTGGTCATGGATGGGTGTAGTTTAAGCGCACTGAGGATTTTTTTAGTGTTGGGTGGAGTTTGGGTGTAGTAAAGGTTTTTAAAGGGTCAGGAATGGGTGGGATTTGGACATAGAAGGGGCTTTCAGGGTGCAGTAATGGGTGGACTTATAGGAAGTGATGGTTTTACGATTCAGGAATCGTTGGAGCATAGGGGTAGAAAGTATTTTTAGGGTTCAGGGCTAGGTGGAGTGTAGGGGTCAGGGATGGGTGTAGTTTAGGTGTATTGAGAGCCTTTAGGTTTCTGGGATGGGTTGAGGTTTGAGATAGAAAGAGCTGTAAGGGATCAGGGATAGGTGTAGTTTGGTGTGGTGAGGGGCTTTTAGGGGGCAGGAATTTATGGTGTTTAGGAATTGTGAGGGGTCAGGAATAGATGGTATTTAGTGGTGGTTAGGGGGGAGCAAACTAGAGGCATCTGATGTAATTGTTTGACAATGTAAAAGATATAAAACTAAAGTATTGTCTCATGAAGCAAAGCACTGAAATTATTACCTCTGACAAAACTGTTTCTAAAAGTAAGATCCGCAACCATTTACACCTCAAAAATAAGCCTGCCAAAATTCTATGAACTGATTTTTACAAAAAGGGAAAAACCATTCATTCGGAAAATTTCCATTAAACAGTTTCGATGAAATGGTTTCTCCTTAATGGTATTTGGTTAATTTATTTTTCTATGAACACCCATACAATCATTACCTGTGCAGAATGAAAGTTGGCATGTTTGGTTCAGACCATAAGGTGCAGACATGTTGGGAAGCATTCTGCTGAACAAAGATAGCGTTGTCATTAGTACTGCTCAGGGCTTACCAGTGGGTCAGTGTATTCAGACCCTTGTGTATTCCTGTTTGCGTACGGGTCAGAATTACAAGGTGTTATATATTTAATGCATCCGATAAATATTTGATGCGTTAAATAGCATAACCTTCATTAAATTTCAGCAGGTCTAACCTGCTGAAATTTAACAGAGGAAATGTGGACCGTACTTACCGTACAAATAGCACAAAAAGGCCACTTGGTCTACGAGATGTGGATGAGTGCATTTGGGTGTCCCTTTAAAGGACGGTTTTCCCAGGGGCATCTAAATAAAGTTGATAGTTTACCCTAGAGTTAGTTTTATCTCCTGGATGAGGTGGTGGTGGTTGCGGATGACGTCCATGGGTGCTGCGTGGCTGTCCGGAGTTTTTTCACTGTGTCATTCTTTCTCTAGTTTCCGGCAGGCTTGCTTAGAGGCAAAGAGTTCTGGGGTGAACCAGCTGGCCCTCTTGCTGGTGTCACTGTGGGGGGGTTTCTTCAGTGGGCGAGGGTGTTGGTGCAGTCCTCGATCCAGCGTCTGAGGCTGTGGGCAGCGTCATCAGTGTTGGAGGGCTCGGTGTGGGGGCGAGCTTTGCATGTACTTGGTCTTCAGTGATTTTCCTCCAGCAGCGGCGGGGGATCTGTTGGGTGCGGTGGTGTGTGGAGGATTTCTGGAAGGCGAATTGGATGCAGCAGAGGTCGGTCTAGAGGAGTTCGGCGGAGTGGCTGACGGAGACGTGCGGGCTTGAGGAGAGGACGGGGTCGAGCGTGAGGCCGGTGGAGTGGGTTTAGGGGTATGAGTTGTTTTCAGGTGGCAGGGATTGGTTGGAGTGTAGGGATGTGGTGGGGTTTTCCGGTTCATGGATGCGCAGAGTTTAGGGCTCTGTAGGGTTTTTAAGTTCAGTGATTGGTAGAGGTCAGTGGCGGTCAACAGTTTTTAGAGTTTTCAGGATTGGTTGGAGTTAAGGGCAGTGAGTAGTTTTAAAAATTCCGAGATGGGTGATATTTAGATGTAAGAAGCGGTTTTTAGGGTTCAGGAATGGGTTAGAGTTATGGGGTGGTAAGTGGCTTTCATTGGTCATGGATGGGTGTAGTTTAAGCGCACTGAGGATTTTTTTAGTGTTGGGTGGAGTTTGGGTGTAGTAAAGGTTTTTAAAGGGTCAGGAATGGATGGGATTTGGACATAGCAGGGGCTTTCAGGGTGCAGTAATGGGTGGACTTATAGGAAGTGATGGTTTTACGGTTCAGGAATCGTTGGAGCATAGGGGTAGAAAGTATTTTTAGGGTTCAGGGCTAGGTGGAGTGTAGGGGTCAGGGATGGGTGTAGTTTAGGTGTATTGAGAGCCTTTAGGTTTCTGGGATGGGTTGAGGTTTGAGATAGAAAGAGCTGTAAGGGATCAGGGATAGGTGTAGTTTGGTGTGGTGAGGGGCTTTTAGGGGGCAGGAATTTATGGTGTTTAGGAATTGTGAGGGGTCAGGAATAGATGGTATTTAGGGGTGGTTAAGGGGGAGCAAACTAGAGGCATCTGATGTAATTGTTTGACAGTGTAAAAGATATAAAACTAAAGTATTGTCTCATGAAGCAAAGTACTGAAATGATTACCTCTGACAAAACGGTTTCTAAAAGTAAGATCTGCAACCATTTACACCTCAAAAATAAGCCTGCCAAAATTGTATGAACTGATTTTTACAAAAAGGGAAAAGCCATTCATTCGGAAAATTTCCATTAAACAGTTTCGATGAAATGGTTTCTCCTTAATGGTATTTGGTTAATTTATTTTTCTATGAACACCCATACAATCATTACCTGTGCAGAATGAAAGTTGGCATGTTTGGTTCAGACCATAAGGTGCAGACATGTTGGGAAGCATTCTGCTGAACAAAGATAGTGTTGTCATTAGTACTGCTCAGGGCTTACCAGTGGGTCAGTGTATTCAGACCCTTGTGTATTCCTGTTTGCGTACGGGTCAGAATTACAAGGTGTTATATATTTAATGCATCCGATAAATATTTGATGCGTTAAATAGCATAACCTTCATTAAATTTCAGCAGGTCTAACCTGCTGAAATTTAACAGAGGAAATGTGGACCGTACTTACCGTACAAATAGCACAAAAAGGCCACTTGGTCTACGAGATGTGGATGAGTGTATTTGGGTGTCCCTTTAAAGGACGGTTTTCCTCACCCACCGAGGCTGCTTCATCATAGGGTAACCTCCCCGTATTAGGAAATTAGTCATAATGCAGGCTCTAACCCCCTCTTTGAGAGGGAGGAGCTCAGGGATATTTACTGAGTTAGGAAGAGGTATACTAAAGCCTTTGAGCGAGCAGGGTGTGGTGAGGAGTGAAAAGAAGAAAGATGCATGTGAGATAAAACTAACTCTAGGGTAAACTATAAACTTTATTTAGATGTCCCTGGGCCAGGATTAAAATCAGACTACAACAGGAGGGTATTCAGCCTGTCATAGAACTGTGTGGATCTACATGTTTCTGTTTTACACCCTCCTTAGAGGTGTGGCGGCTTTATTCAGGACCTATGTGAAAAAATGTGTAGTATGGGTCTTGGAGAAACATTCTAAATCATAAATAAATGTGATGCTATACAAAACCAGTAGTTCTATCAGAGTTCCACTGGTAGATGTTTACCTGAAAGAGATACATTGTTTCAAAAGTAGCATACACATAGTTAAACAGTGCCATCACTCCAAAGGCTCACAATAAAGCTAATGGAACCATATTTAACCAACTAATTTGTAAATATCAATTCATCACACCACTCAGTATGTGAATCCATAGTATGTATGTGCTCTATCTTACCCTACCATAAAGACAGGTAATAGGCATCCGCCTTACCTTGGCCTAAACCCAGGGTGGCATCAAAGTCCCATAATTAGAAGGACATGTGGGGTCTCAAAATTATATAAATAATATTTAAAAATTGAAAATTAAACAGTTGACTCAAATGTATATTCATATAATTGTTTTCATACTGTATTAACCCCTTCCATGCTGGTGACGAACCCCAGCCGTCACGCTCTGCGGCGCTTGTGTGCTGATGACGGCTGGGGTTCGTCACGGCCCCGCCCTGTTCTTTTGTTTACCGCACAGCGGCGGAAACGGCCCAGCATGGAAGGGGTTAATGGTGGGCAGCATCCTGCTACACCTCCCAGCTGGATATATGTTGCAATGTAGTTGCTAACATTTGTATATAGCAAAGGTGCTGATAGTTACAGTAGACAGAGGTATTATCTATCATGAAGATGACAAAACTGTGTTCAATAATTAAGGTCCTGGCAGGTGTGTGTTGGGTATTCCCCTAATTGGTGAACCAACTGCCAGTTTATGCGGTGATTCAGAAAAGGGGGGGGGGGGTGATGAACAGAGTGTCTGAATTAAGCAGACCACTCTTACCCAGTCCAAAGATCAGGGCTTGATCCATCACCGTTTTTTAGCTCACTGCACCATCCCAGCTCAGAACTTGACTATATGCAAATTAGTCAGCCCTGATCTTTGGACTGGGTAAGAGTGGTCTGCTCAATTCAGACACTCTGTTCATCACCACCCCCTTTTCTAAATCGTTTTTGGCCACTATAAGTGTGGCAGGGTATACTCAGACATTAGTCCCTTTCTCACTGCTCCATCAGGATTCAAGCAAGCCGGGCCGAAGACGGCTGAAATGCCAGAAACCGGTCCCCGGTGGCTTGTTTCCTTCCCAGTATAAGAATTGGCGTGGTAGTTTGGTCTGCCCTGTTCCCATGATGCACTGGGCCAGGGACAGACTGATTTGCATATAGCCAGGTTCTGAGCTGGGATGGGGCAGTGAGATAAATAACAGTGATGGATCAAGCCCTGATCTTTGGACTGGGTAAGAGTGGTCTGCTCAATTCAGACACTCTGTTCATCACCACCCCCTTTTCTAAATCGTTTTTGGCCACTATAAGTGTGGCAGTGTATACTCAGACATGAGTCCCTTTCTCACTGCTCCATCAGGATTCAAGCAAGCCGGGCCGAAGACGGCTGAAATGCCAGAAACCGGTCCCCGGTAGCTTGTTTCCTTCCCAGTATAAGAATTGGCTTGGTAGTTTGGTCTGCCCTGTTCCCATGATGCACTGGGCCAGGGACGGACTGATTTGCATATAGCCAGGTTCTGAGCTGGGATGGGGCAGTGAGATAAATAACGGTGATGGATCAAGCCCTGATCTTTTGACTGGGTAAGAGTGGTCTGCTCAATTCAGACACTCTGTTCATCACCACCCCCTTTTCTAAATCGTTTTTGGCCACTATAAGTGTGGCAGGGTATACTCAGACATGAGTCCCTTTCTCACTGCTCCATCAGGATTCAAGCAAGCCGGGCCAAAGACGGCTGAAATGCCAGAAACCGGTCCCCGGTAGCTTGTTTCCTTCCCAGTATAAGAATTGGCTTGGTAGTTTGGTCTGCCCTGTTCCCATGATGCACTGGGCCAGGGACAGACTGATTTGCATATAGCCAGGTTCTGAGCTGGGATGGGGCAGTGAGATAAATAACGGTGAAGGATCAAGCCCTGATCTTTGGACTGGGTAAGAGTGGTCTGCTCAATTCAGACACTCTGTTCATCACCACCCCCTTTTCTAAATCGTTTTTGGCCACTATAAGTGTGGCAGGGTATACTCAGACATGAGTCCCTTTCTCACTGCTCCATCAGGATTCAAGCAAGCCGGGCCGAAGACGGCTGAAATGCCAGAAACCGGTCCCCGGTAGCTTGGTTCCTTCCCAGTATAAGAATTGGCTTGGTAGTTTGGTCTGCCCTGTTCCCATGATGCACTGGGCCAGGGACAGACTGATTTGCATATAGCCAGGTTCTGAGCTGGGATGGGGCAGTGAGATAAATAACGGTGATGGATCAAGCCCTGATCTTTGGACTGGGTAAGAGTGGTCTGCTCAATTCAGACACTCTGTTCATCACCACCCCCTTTTCTAAATCGTTTTTGGCCACTATAAGTGTGGCAGGGTATACTCAGACATGAGTCCCTTTCTCACTGCTCCATCAGGATTCAAGCAAGCCGGGCCAAAGACGGCTGAAATGCCAGAAACCGGTCCCCGGTAGCTTGTTTCCTTCCCAGTATAAGAATTGGCTTGGTAGTTTGGTCTGCCCTGTTCCCATGATGCACTGGGCCAGGGACAGACTGATTTGCATATAGCCCGGTTCTGAGCTGGGATGGGGCAGTGAGATAAATAACGGTGATGGATCAAGCCCTGATCTTTGGACTGGGGAAGAGTGGTCTGCTCAATTCAGACACTCTGTTCATCACCACCCCCTTTTCTAAATCGTTTTTGGCCACTATAAGTTTGGCAGGGTATACTCAGACATGAGTCCCTTTCTCACTGCTCCATCAGGATTCAAGCAAGCCGGGCCGAAGACGGCTGAAATGCCAGAAACCGGTCCCCGGTAGCTTGTTTCCTTCCCAGTATAAGAATTGGCTTGGTAGTTTGGTCTGCCCTGTTCCCATGATGCACTGGGCCAGGGACAGACTGATTTGCATATAGCCCGGTTCTGAGCTGGGATGGGGCAGTGAGATAAATAACGGTGATGGATCAAGCCCTGATCTTTGGACTGGGGAAGAGTGGTCTGCTCAATTCAGACACTCTGTTCATCACCACCCCCTTTTCTAAATCGTTTTTGGCCACTATAAGTTTGGCAGGGTATACTCAGACATGAGTCCCTTTCTCACTGCTCCATCAGGATTCAAGCAAGCCGGGCCGAAGACGGCTGAAATGCCAGAAACCGGTCCCCGGTAGCTTGTTTCCTTCCCAGTATAAGAATTGGCTTGGTAGTTTGGTCTGCCCTGTTCCCATGATGCACTGGGCCAGGGACAGACTGATTTGCATATAGCCAGGTTCTGAGCTGGGATGGGGCAGTGAGATAAATAACGGTGATGGATCAAGCCCTGATCTTTGGACTGGGTAAGAGTGGTCTGCTCAATTCAGACACTCTGTTCATCACCACCCCCTTTTCTAAATCGTTTTTGGCCACTATAAGTGTGGCAGGGTATACTCAGACATGAGTCCCTTTCTCACTGCTCCATCAGGATTCAAGCAAGCCGGGCCGAAGACGGCTGAAATGCCAGAAACCGGTCCCCGGGAGCTTGTTTCCTTCCCAGTATAAGAATTGGCTTGGTAGTTTGGTCTGCCCTGTTCCCATGATGCACTGGGCCAGGGACAGACTGATTTGCATATAGCCAGGTTCTGAGTTGGGATGGGGCAGTGAGATAAATAACGGTGATGGATCAAGCCCTGATCTTTGGACTGGGTAAGAGTGGTCTGCTCAATTCAGACACTCTGTTCATCACCACCCCCTTTTCTAAATCGTTTTTGGCCACTATAAGTGTGGCAGGGTATACTCAGACATGAGTCCCTTTCTCACTGCTCCATCAGGATTCAAGCAAGCCGGGCCGAAGACGGCTGAAATGCCAGAAACCGGTCCCCGGTAGCTTGTTTCCTTCCCAGTATAAGAATTGGCTTGGTAGTTTGGTCTGCCCTGTTCCCATGATGCACTGGGCCAGGGACAGACTGATTTGCATATAGCCAGGTTCTGAGCTGGGATGGGGCAGTGAGATAAATAACGGTGATGGATCAAGCCCTGATCTTTGGACTGGGTAAGAGTGGTCTGCTCAATTCAGACACTCTGTTCATCACCACCCCCTTTTCTAAATCGTTTTTGGCCACTATAAGTGTGGCAGGGTATACTCAGACATGAGTCCCTTTCTCACTGCTCCATCAGGATTCAAGCAAGCCGGGCCGAAGACGGCTGAAATGCCAGAAACCGGTCCCCGGTAGCTTGTTTCCTTCCCAGTATAAGAATTGGCTTGGTAGTTTGGTCTGCCCTGTTCCCATGATGCACTGGGCCAGGGACAGACTGATTTGCATATAGCCAGGTTCTGAGCTGGGATGGGGCAGTGAGATAAATAACGGTGATGGATCAAGCCCTGATCTTTGGACTGGGTAAGAGTGGTCTGCTCAATTCAGACACTCTGTTCATCACCACCCCCTTTTCTAAATAGTTTATGCCATGGCCAGCTCAGTAGAGGCTGATCTTTGCTTAACAACATGTTAACAGGACAGCCTATCATTGAAAGGAGGGAAAAGGGGAGGGAAATCTTCCAGTATATCTGACTGGCAGTGTCAAAAGGTGTAGGTAGTAGGAACGTAAAATCGTCCAGGGCCCGAATCTATACCGACCTCAGGGAGACTAAGGGCACACAGACGGGATGAACGCGCGTCGGAAAAGCCAGGCGGCATTCCTAACCCAAGTCGACTTGCAAGTGTGAATAGAGGCAGTACTGTACCTTGGAGAGAAGATGCAGATGGTGTGGATTGCACCTGATGGAGCAAGGTGGAAAGAAAAATGTTTGTATACCCCTTGTGAGATTAACTTTCCATAACAGTAATAAGTATTATTGTGTGGTTTTGATATTAACCAGCATAGAGTAGAATGCAAACACACAAATACACATGGTATACTAATTTGCATGGATTTGCAAAACATAATTTACTAATTTGTCGCATATTGTGTCATAAAGAGTACGCATTTATTACAATCTAATTGAGAAATGCATGGATGTGCTTTTGTCCGTTTATTTGTGGCATAAATCATGAAAATTGGTAAGTCAAACCACGCATATATGTTGCTTATAGCTAGGCAGCCACGGCCCGTGGAGGGAGTTGCTGTGGGGCAGGGAGGCGGGGCGAGGGAGGGGCAGGGTGGGGTGTGAGAAAAACCGGCATATGGATATTTGGAGGTAAGTAAACAATTTAATTAACAAAATGAATTTCGTAGCGTGCCCTGCATCGCTAAGAAATTCATTCATAAAATTACAGTTGTAAAAAATGTATAAACATAGTCTAGGCACTCTGCTATAGCATCACAACTCCTCTTTTGGATCTTTACTGAATCCTTGGAGCAGATTAAATGTGTGAATGAATGCAAGCTAAGAATGGTGGGCCCGGAGGAGCCAAGATGGCGGCGGAGACGGACGTGTAGTCGCCCGGCTCCCCGATCCTTTGTTACCTGCGGCACTATCCTGTTCTCTATCCTGGCACAGTATCGTCGCGGGAGGAAGCAGACGTCGCGCTGGTACCGGGGGTGTTCCTCCGGTGTCTCTACCCGTCTGCAATCCGACGATAGGGCATGCTGACCTGCTGACCGTAATCGCGCCCTGGAACCGGGACCCCGTGTCCCTGCGCACCGCCGGAGAAGGCTTCCATTCTGAGGGCTGCTGGAGCAGTGAAGTGCCGGACGCTCCCAGGCGGACTGTATGCTGTGAGGGCGCCTGTATCTGCCCTCGCTGGAAAGTGCACGCCGACCGACTGTGGGTCCATTCTGCTTCTCAGTTCCCGTGTGACGCAGAGGTGAGCCGCGCTGCTCCTTTCTTCCGTGTGTGTGGCCGGCTGCCATGATCTGCCGTTTCACTTGTTCCTGCCAGCAACTACGCGAGGGGGTTTCTTGCTAATTGCTTCCCACTGGAGATGGACCCAGCTATCCGGTGATTACACCCCGTCTGTCCATTGATAGCTTTCCCTCCGCTATCGGCGAAACCCCTAGCTGCCCAAACATGGCGGCCGTCCCCTTTGTGTTTGGTATGGGCTCTACCTCGGCTTCTGAAGAGGCTACACTGAGTGCACTTTGGCGATGTGGGGGACGCGGTGCTCCACTCCGGACTGCGGACACGGCGACTTCCCCGCCTGAATATACCTGCGCCTCTATTATGAGCGCAATCATTGAACTGAAGGCGGATTGGTATGAGTGCTCCCGAGCGCTGGGAGAGAAACTAGACGAAGCCGCGCTTGGGCTTAGGGATGTATCGCCTGGCTGCTCTCATCTTCCCACCGATCGGCCCCCTCACGGCGAGGTGCGGGCTACATTGTTGCAGCGCGCCTGTGAACTGGGACACACTTCTGATTTTGATACTTCAGATGCACTGCTGTCTGCCGATCCCGGCATTGGTACACTGTTTCCTATCCTGCCTAAGATTTCCATCACTATCCTTCCACGTGGATCAGCGGGCACAGCTTCTGTCTTTATTGAATATCTACACCCTGCGCGATGCTACTCCATATCCCTGTGAACTACAACTCCAGATGGACTTTGGAATGTTGCCCTTCTGGTCTGCCAAAACTGTGTGTGCCTGGAAGTGGCCATTTTGTTTTGGGGGATCATCTCTTTGCCGAGTGCGGCCATCTTGTCCCTTTGTTCCACCCGAGGCGGGGCTTTCATCGGAGCTATGTTTGGGACTACGTTTGCGGTCTGGCCAGGGCTAGAAGTGCCCGTACTCATACGAACTGTGTCTGATGGACGGTTGAGACTCGGAATGGGACGCCTCCTCAACGCGATGTTGTGCAATACAATGTCCTTCCCTATTCATTTTGTGCTTGATAATCCTTGCTTTGTTTATGATGATTAGGGGGAAGTGAAGGCTATGATCGGGGAAGCCCGGGAGACTTAGGAATTGGCCCTCCTCGTATAATAACAAATGTTTTCCTTTTCTTTTCCTCCTTTCTTTTTCTATACTTCGGGTTCTTTAGTGGGCGACAGGCACAATGCTGGGGGGGGTAGGCCGTAGCCTCTGCATGAGTGTAGGGTGGGGGGTGCAACTTAGTTTAATTTCTTTCATTTCTATGGGCCTTAATTTTTTCTTCTTACCTGCACTTTTCTTACCTTGTTTCAGTTCTGGGTCCGCGGGAAGATTTAGTGGGGAGTGGGTGGCGATGTTCATGATGTGTATGTGCTTGCAGACAATCCTGTTGTTTCTACCTGAACCGTCATGCGATTTGGAGGGTGTTCGCTCCCATTGGTGCTTTATGTACTGCTGTTACCTACTCATGTTGCTTAGTTATAGCACGGACTCAGTTCTCCTTGTACACTATTCTTCATTATTTGTATTTAGACTGGAAAAAACTTTTTAAAATTAACCTTCAATGATCCTTTTCTCGGTGGTATGTCTTCACTCCGAGTATCGTCAATTGATTGCCTAAGCTTAGTCTGGTGCCGCCGAGAACCTGTATTGATCGCACTTGTGCTTCACAGTATTGTGGCTGGCCTGATGGTTGTAGGCCCGTATTTGTCCTCCTGCTAATGCACAATAAAGGTTTACAAAAAAAAAAAAAAAAGAATGGTGGGCCCAGTTGTAAATGAATAGTGAGTTGCTCTGTAGGGTAGGGTGAAGGTTTTATGATGAATTTTTGGAGCCGTACTGCACCAGTAATTCTTGGTAGCAGAGCATTGGTTGCTTTAGGTTTACTAGGATATATGATGTGTAGAATAGAATATATAGAATTGTGATGTACAGAATTTTTGGACTAACATCTGTTAAGTTCGTATTGTGTCATATGTAGTCTGGAAAAGGCTTCTGGATAGTGTGGGAAGCTGGTCGCTCTGTCTGCAGGCAGAGGAAGTGTGGCAAGTGAAGTCGCACATCACATAGTCTGTTTCAATGGGGTGACATCGTCGTATGTTACAAGTTTAGGGACCTTTACGTGCAAAAGTGGTGAATGTATAGCGAGGGCAACCTGTGAAATCTTGGGTTGGAGTACAGGGATCATTGCGCATTCTGTCTTAAAACTCTACCCGAGAGAGTAATAAAGGTTAACCTAAGCTTGAGAGAAGGGTAAGGTAGAGGGAAGTGCTACTTTATTGGCGAAAGAAAAATTCTGTGGTAGAGAAGAGGTAAGCGCTGTCTAGTGGAAATACAGAATTCTTGTATGATTGAGGAAACTATCCTTTTGGTTTTAGCGAAACAGATCAATGGAGTTGTTTTATGTAGTTACTAACTGATTTAGCTGTATAGAAGTGTAAATACAATGTGCTGATAAACTTTGTAAAGGAGGGGTCAGTCGAAGCTGCAGAAGCCGGAGCAGGACTGAATTCAAAAGTGTCGCGCTGGGATTGGCCCGTGTGACCAAAACAGTGTAAGGGCTAATTGGTGCATCAGCGAAAGCAGCAAAATAATTGGTTGAGCACTAATGAAACGTATCTTGTTCTAATTGGTGCGATAGTGTGAACCGTGCTGCGATAGCTGGTGTTACGAAGCAGTTTACGGAATAGAGAGCGATCTTTTGAAATGACAAGAGAATAATAACAACATGGAATTCAATTATGGAATGGAGAAAAAAACCTTCATGGTTCCAAAAATTTAAAAATATATTCAAAAAGATAAAGTAACTGAAACTAGAGAGGGAAAAATTATTTCTCCACCGAAATGTATATGGTTAGAAAATTGGGCTAGATATACCAGAAATGATGGTGCGTTAGCTTTCCCAGAAGAAGGATCTTTTAGTCTTGCAATATTAAGAAACTTGAGAGACAAAATTATGAAGATTGAACCAAGACTTAGACCAACACAGTTTGAAGCTTTGGCTGAGTGGGAAGATGAAAAGCATGATTTGCAACAAGAAAGGTTCGGAGACTACTTAGGGTCAAGGAATAGAGGTCGTAGATTTTGGTGAGAAACACACAAGACTAGAATGCAAAGATGGAGGGATGCTAACATGTGTGATGGGATGTATCCGGTTAGATTGGTAGATGAGGAAAAGGGGCGGAAATGTACAGAAAAGAGAAATAATATAGAAATAGAAAAAAGGAACTATGAGGATTGTGAGTCCAAGGATGCAGTATTGGAAGAGATCCTAAATAGGAGACCACCGCCATACCAAACAAATTCTATGGGTACAACCCCAAGTGCTCTGCAGTTAAAGGATAGATTAGCAGAAACTCCTAAACAATTCTCAAATTTTAGAGATCTCCCAGAAAGAGTAGAAATTAGATATGAACCAGATGTTCCATTAATTGGAAAAAGATATACAGGGGCACCTAAACAAGAAAATTGAATGGAAAGTATGGGAAATAGAGTAGAGCAACAAGGTGAAGCACAACAGAGTACTGTTGAATATATACGTTCAACAAATGAACTAGCTGAAAAGATACAGGAGCCTACTAAAAATATAGAAGCTGTAACTGTTCCGGTAACAATAGGTCCAGTACTCCCAGTGTTTGAAAACCAGAAAATAAAAGAGCCATCTTTAACTATTCCTTTAAATCAGAGTTTACAAAAAGTAAAAGAAAAGGTTTATCCAGATTTGTCAGAAATTAAACGTACTACCCAAATGACAGCACAAGATTTGACTTTTATTCAGAGTCTTCCGTATAAATTCCCAACAGAAGCAGAATCAGATTTGTTAACTCTTCAGAAAAGTGTAGAGAACATTGATTTAACACAAACTCCAGTAGGGCCAACAGAGCAAGAATTAAGCGATTAAATCAGAACTTTAAAACTGAAAGAGACAGAATCAAAAATGCTAGATGTAGCTAGGTTAAAAGTTGATATGGAAGAACTAATAATTGGAACAATTGGTACAGATAGATTGAAAAATTATCAGGATGATGAGATCACGTTTATGTGTAAAAGTATTACGTGGAAAACAAAAAGCAAACATGAAAGGTTTGAAAGCCTAGCAAGTGAAATGGATGTGGATTTTACAAAACATAACATTTTGCAGAAACCGTATAGAGTGGATTTTACTGAAAAATATATAGAAAACATGAATACAGCAGAAAGTCATTACTCAAATAAAAGAATTAATTGTGTTATTGAGAAAATGGAGAGATATGAATAAGTGAAAAATGATTTGGACAAAGAAAAGAGAGGAAAGCAGTGACAAATCCACATTAGAATTCCCAGTAAGAGAAAAAGAAGAAGTGGTAAAAGAATTTCCTATGAGAGAAATACCTGGAGGAGGATATGTGTATGTACCTTGGAGCAGACAAGATATTTTATCTTTCACAAATGATTTTCCCCGATTGAGAGAGAAACCAGTAGAGTGGTATAGACAAGTAGATTGATTTGTGAAGGTTTCAAAGGTCTTATGGGAAGATTTCGATGGGTTATTTGACATAGTAGTACCAGCAGATTTATGGTCAGAGTGTAAAATTACAGTGGATTGGCCAAAAGAGGAATATCCACAAAATAAAGTGACAGGTGCTCCTGGACCTGGAGTGATGCAAAAATATGAACATGTTATAGTGTTTTTGAAAATAATATTTTACAAAAACAAACAGATTGGGTAAAAATAGACAGGGCAATACAGGAGGCCCAAGAGTCAATTCATGCATGTTATGAAAGACTGTTATTGTTATTTAAACAGTACAGTTGATATGAGGAATTGAATGAAAAAGATATGAGTAATTTTGTATATCGCTTTGTGTTTGGATTGAGACCAGAGATAGGGGATATGATTAAACATAATTTAATGGGATGGCAGTCATGATCAGTGGACGAAGTCCTTAGACTTGCAAAATATTGTAGTGATGAAATTGAGGTAAAACAGAGAAAACTCAAAGAGAAAGCAATGTGGGCACAAGTAAAGGTTGCAGAACATCAAGTTAGAAAATAAGAATGCAGAAGGTAACCAAAATAGAGTGAAAGGAACTTCTAGCAAACCAAAGTTAACTGGTTATATGGAAGAATTAAAGAAGAAATATCCGTGTCATAATTGCGGTAGGATGGGACATTGGAGAAAAGAATCTACTGAAAGTTAATCCGGAAACACATAATTGAATTTGCAGGTGCAGAATGAGATAATTCAGCAACCATCACCACCGCAACAGGTAGTTAATCCACAGTTTCAGGTGCCACCACCTCCACTTCCTCACAATGTAAACCTACAAAGATACAGTACAGAGACAGGATTCTGCACAGGAGACCAGGTAACGAGAAATAATAGAGTGCATGTAAGTCCGCAATATTGGCTGAAAGAGGAAGGAAGCGAGTCGGATGATAGTTTCTGACGGTGCCTGAGAGAGGGATAATAGTGAGTACTTGGCGCTACTCTAGAGGTAGATCAGTCTGGTCCATATGTGAATGGAAAGGTGAATGATGTAGATGTGACTTTCCTGTTGGACACAGGTGCTACCTGTTCTACTGTTAGATCAGCGGAAATTCAAAATCTTCCTCTCTCGGGTGAACACATTCAAGTGGTAGGTGTAGCAAATCAGCAGATTAAAACATCCTTAACAAAACCAATTTAAACTGAGACTGGAAATTTCAAAGACATGCTTTGATTTGACGTGTGTGATAGTAGTCCTGTTGCGCCCCTGCCCTCTGTCCCCCCCGCTCCCCGCTTCCCGCCGCTGCTTCCCCGCAGCCCTGCTCCCTTTTTCCTTTCTGTTTCCCCTGCCCTCGCCCATTGGCCGCCCCGCTCCCGCCTCCCAGCTGGCCCTCCCTCTCACTTGGCCTCTTATGGAGGCCGAGAAGCGAAGGTGAGTGTGACCTGACCCCAGGTCACTCCCCACACCGCACGACTCCCCTGAGTGCCCGAGTGCTACCGAGGGTTTGCCGCTGGTGTGCCCCTGGCACTGCCTTCCTTTTCTTTGCTGTGCTGTAATTTGTTGTTGGTTCAGTATTTTATTTTGCTGTTATTGTATATTTTTAGGCGCTCCTTTTGCTCCCCTGCCCTCTGTGTCCCTCCCGCTCCCCGCCGCTGCTCCCCCGCGGCCCGCCCCCTTCCGAAAGTTAATCCGGAAAATACATCATTGAATTTGCAGCGAATGAGACCACCCCTGCTACCGGGCCACCCCAAAGCGCACCCAAGGTCCCTTCCCCTGCTGGAACTGCAGATTCACCAGCATCCAGCCCACCAAACCACCAACCAGAGAACCCAACCACCTCCGCTGCATCCTCCTCAACACTCGCTCCGCTCGCAAACACGCCATCGAACTCTGGGACCTCCTAGACTCTACCGCCCTTACGTCGCCTTCCTGATGGAGACCTGGCACAACGCCACCTAAGCACCAGACCTCGCCATAGCCATTCCACAGGGCTCCAAAATCTCCCGCATGGACCGCACCAATGGAGTAGGAGGGGGAATCGCCATCATCCACAAAGACACCAACAGAATCTCGACCAACACCGACGACACCCTCACCGCCGCCGAACACATGCACTTCCAGATCCACACCAACCCCAACACCACCCTCCGAGGAACACTCGTCTACAGACCTCCTGGACCTCGACCACAGTTCAGCGACACCATCGCCAACCTCGTCAGCACCCACGCCCTCGCCTCCATGGACTACATCCTCCTCGGGGACCTGAACATCCACCTCGACAACAACAACAACGCCAACTCCACCGCCCTGATCGCCAACCTCGCCAACCTCGGACTCAAACAGCTCGTGACCACACCCACTCACGCTGCTAGACACACGCTGGACCCCATCTTCTCCACCAGCCCCCACGTCGACTTAAACCACACCACCGAACCCCACTGGACCGACTACAGATGTGTCAACTTCACCTTCAGGAAACCCACCACACACCACTGCACCCAACAGCTGCCACGCCGCTGCTGGGGCAAGGTCACCAAGGACCAACTGACTACCACCCTCGCCCTAAAACAACCCACCGACCCCACCGACCCAGACACCGCCACAACCAACCTTCAAACAGTGGATCAACGACTGCGCCAACACCCTCACCCCTCTCAAGACCTCCACAACCAACCACACCAACAAGAAAGCTGCCTGGTTCACCGAAGACCTCCGGATCTCCGAGCGCACCTGTCGGAATCTGGAGAAGAAATGGCTCCACGACAGAGCACCTGACAGTCACACAGCCCACAAGGGCGCCACCAACTCATTAGGGCCGCCAAGAGGACCGCCTTCAAGGACCGCTTAGACAACAACGCACACAACACCAAAGAGCTCTTCGCATCGTGAAAGAACTCTCCAACCCCAGCTCCAACACCAACGACATCCCACCATCACAAGACCTGTGCGACTCCCTGGCCACCTTCTCTCACCGCAAGATCACTGACATCCACGACAGCTTCAACTCTGACACCCCCGCACCCACCACTGAGTCCACCACCCCTGCGACCACAACCCGCACCAGCCACCTGACCGCCTGGTCCAACGTCGACGAAGACACCATCAAAACCATGAACTCCATCCACTCCGGATCCCCATCTGACCCCTGCCCTCACCACGTCTTCAACAAAGCCAGCACAACCATCGCGCCCCACCTCCGAAAAACAATCAACAATCAACAGTTCCTTCGAGACAGCAACCTTCCTGGATGCTGAAAGCATGCCGAGATCAACGCCCTTCTGAAGAAGCCCAAGGCGGACCCCAAGGACCTCAAGAACTTCAGGCCCATCTCCCTGCTCCCGTTCCCAGCAAAAGTGACAGAGAAGATTGTCAACAAACAGCTAAGCCGCTACCTCAAGGACAACAACATCCTGGACCCCTCCCAATCTGGTTTACACACCAACCACTGCACTGAGACAGCCCTCATCGCCGCCACTGACGACATCAGGATCCTGATGGACAAAGGAGAAACAGCCGCCCTCATCCTCCTGGACCTATCAGCAGCCTTTGGCACAGTCTGTCACCGCACCTTATCAGCACGCCTCCATGATGCCGGAATTCAAGAGAAGGCCCTGGCTTGGCCTTCCTCTCCGGCAGAACACAGAGCGTCCGCCTCCCACACTTCCACTCGAAATCCACCTAGATCATCTGCGGCGTCCCAAAGGGATCCTCCCTCAGCCCGACGCTGTTCAATATCTACATTGCACCGTTCGCCCTTGTCGCACGACAACATAACCTCAACATCAACTCCTACGCCGACGACACCCAGCTGATCATATCCCTCACCAAAGACCCCCACACCGCCAAAACCAACCTCCACAGAGGAATGAAGGCCGTAGCCGACTGGATGAAGGACAGCAGACTGAAGCTGAACTCAGACAAGACGGATGGTCCTCATTCTCGGACCCACCCCATCAGCTTGGAATGACTCTTGGTGGCCCACATCCCTAGGCACAGCCCAGGAACCCACAAGACCCTGCACGCAACCTGGGGGTCATCCTCGACTCCACCCTCTCCATGACCAGGCAAGTCAACGCCGTCTCCGCGTCCTGCTTCAACACCCTCCGCAGGATCTTCAAATGGATCCCTCCCGACACAAGAAAAACCGTCACCCAGGCCCTCATCACCAGCAGACTCGACTACGGTAACGCCCTCTACTCATGAACAACAACCAAGCTCCTGAGATGACTACAACGAATCCAGAACGCCTCGGCACGACTGATCCTCAACGTCCCCCAATGCAACCACATCACACCCCACCTGAGAGGCCTGCACTGGCTCCCCTTCAACAAGAGGATCACCTTCAAACTCCTCATCCACGCACACAAAGCCCTACACAACACCGGACCTACATACCTCAATAACCGACTCAGCTTCCACACCCCCACCCGAAACCTCCGCTCAGCCAACCTCGCCCTCGCCACAGTTCCTCGTATCCGGAAAACCACTGCCGGCGGCAGATCCTTCTCCTACCTCGCCGCCAAGACCTGGAACGCTCTCCCCACCACCCTATGACAGACTCAGGACCTGCTGGCCTTCAGAAAACTCCTCAAGACCTGGCTCTTAGATCAGTAGTAGCCCCCCTGCCCCCCAGCGCCTTGAGACCCTCACGGGTATGTAGCACGCTTTTTAAATGCAGTGATTGATTGATTGATTGAGTCACACTATTCGTGTGCCAGGGCCTGAAAATCTGCAGGATGAAAGTGAAAGCACCACTGATTCAGATACTGACGGTGATCCAGAAAGAGATCTAGATACTGATGCTCGACCTGTTTGTCGACATCTGGAGATGTCAGATACTAGCTCTGTATCAGAAGGAGAAAATGAAATTGTTGAAATACCAAATATTGAAGATCGACCTGTAAGTCAAGATTTGGTAGAGACTGACACCAACAAGGACACTGAACAAAGTGGAAAGAGGGCTGGTATTTCGGAAAATACTGAAGGACAGTCTGAAAACTCCGAAAGCAGGAACCGAAATATCAAAACTGGTGAAAACGAAAAAACTCACGATGAGGATGAGCTTCCAGGTACCAGCTATGGAGAAGTTCCTAACAGAGTGAAAGAACTGACCAAAGACAATTTAAATTCCAAAAAATAATCAGATCCTGTGAAATTCATTATAAATGAAACTATAGAAAGGTCTGAAACAGAGACAGATGACAGTGATGATGAAACTGAATTGAGGAGAAGTTCGAGAAAACGAACTTGGAGAGTGGAACGAAACACTACTGAACCTGAAATAAAAAAAGTAAGAAAAGGAGATAATTGGCCTAAAGAAATTGATGGACTGAAAATTAAACTGTTTGATAAAGCAAAAAAGCAAGAGGATCAAGTAAATAAAATAACCAGTCAAAATGAGTTGTTGGGAAAGAAAATAGAAGTTGTGCAAAGGCCAAAAACAGTGAGAAGACCAAATCAAAAATACAAATCACCTACATAGTGCTCCCTCCAATAAGAGAAGTAAACAGCAGCCAAGAAAACTTATATAGCCAAGGTCTTGAAAAGGAAAGTGAGTAAACTATAACATAAAGAAAGCAAAAGGATTTTCTAAATGTAACAGTGAAAAGAAAGGGATATATATATATATCCAAACGAAAGCTGTAATTGAATTTGAAGGAACATTGTAAGTGAAATAAGGTTATAAAGAGACAATTGAAAGTAAAAAGATTGAAATATTTGCTGTGTAAAAAAAAGAAAAAAAATGGCTATAATAAAGTGACTAAATGTAAATGTTCTATTTTTAGAAAATGGTGTAGAATGTGGTTAATTTGTACTGGAATATTGATGTTGATATGGTTAATTCTTGCTATTTTTATTCCTTTTACTACTGACATTGAAAGACTGAAAACAAATGAAAGTCTCAAAGATAAAAATAGTGATTTGAAAAATGAGAAATTACATGTATATAGGCCTGAAATCCATCAAGATAATTCGGTTAGCAATTTTTCTGAAAATACCTTTTCAAAATTGTTGTCTGAATATGGGAGAACCTGTTATGTTTGTGTAAAGTTGCCTGCATCTGTGTCGGAAGGTGTTACCTACCACCATTTGCCATTGACATATGGTGTGACCTGTAGTGTTATATCAAGTCTATTTTATAGCTCTAGAAAATTAGAATACTACTATTGTGATTCAGATGATGTATTTGCGAAATTGAAAATTGTAGCACAACTAAACCAAATTAAGCCTGCTAAGGTTTTTGGTGAATATTTTTGGGAAACCCAAGAATTGACTCGTGATTATGCTTTTAAACATAATTTGACTTGTAAAATGAGAAATGAAGAAAAAGCTTTCTTGAACATGGTAGAGGAAAGGAGACAACAATATAAGAGACGAGAAAAAGTAAAACAGACTAAGGGCCAGATGTAGGTAGCTTAATACCAATCGGTAACGGCCGAAAATCAGTGATTTTCCTGTTACCGACCGGTATTTAGCCCTTTCCAATGTAGGAAGCTCTAAATAGGGATTCGGTAATTTACCGATTCGTTATTTGTAAATCGATTTTGGCCACTATAGGTGTGGCAGGGTATACTCAGACATGAGTCCCTTTCTCACTGCTCCATCAGGATTCAAGCAAGCCGGGCCGAAGAGGCTGAAATGCCAGAAACCGGTCCCCGGTAGCTTGTCTCCTTTCTGGTAAAGAATTGGCTTGGTAGTTTAGTCTGCCCTGTTCCCATGATGCACTGGGCCAGGGACAGACTGATTTGCATATAGCCAGATTCTGAGCTGGGATGGGGCAGTGAGATAAATAACGGTGATGGATCAAGCCCTGATCTTTGGACTGGGTAAGAGTGGTCTGCTCAATTCAGACACTCTGTTCATCACCACCCCCTTTTGTAAATCGATTTTGGCCACTATAGGTGTGGCAGGGTATACTCAGACATGAGTCCCTTTCTCACTGCTCCATCAGGATTCAAGCAAGCCGGGCCGAAGAGGCTGAAATGCCAGAAACCGGTCCCCGGTAGCTTGTCTCCTTTCTGGTAAAGAATTGGCTTGGTAGTTTAGTCTGCCCTGTTCCCATGATGCACTGGGCCAGGGACAGACTGATTTGCATATAGCCAGATTCTGAGCTGGGATGGGGCAGTGAGATAAATAACGGTGATGGATCAAGCCCTGATCTTTGGACTGGGTAAGAGTGGTCTGCTCAATTCAGACACTCTGTTCATCACCACCCCCTTTTGTAAATCGATTTTGGCCACTATAGGTGTGGCAGGGTATACTCAGACATGAGTCCCTTTCTCACTGCTCCATCAGGATTCAAGCAAGCCGGGCCGAAGAGGCTGAAATGCCAGAAACCGGTCCCCGGTAGCTTGTCTCCTTTCTGGTAAAGAATTGGCTTGGTAGTTTAGTCTGCCCTGTTCCCATGATGCACTGGGCCAGGGACAGACTGATTTGCATATAGCCAGATTCTGAGCTGGGATGGGGCAGTGAGATAAATAACGGTGATGGATCAAGCCCTGATCTTTGGACTGGGTAAGAGTGGTCTGCTCAATTCAGACACTCTGTTCATCACCACCCCCTTTTGTAAATCGATTTTGGCCACTATAGGTGTGGCAGGGTATACTCAGACATGAGTCCCTTTCTCACTGCTCCATCAGGATTCAAGCAAGCCGGGCCGAAGAGGCTGAAATGCCAGAAACCGGTCCCCGGTAGCTTGTCTCCTTTCTGGTAAAGAATTGGCTTGGTAGTTTAGTCTGCCCTGTTCCCATGATGCACTGGGCCAGGGACAGACTGATTTGCATATAGCCAGATTCTGAGCTGGGATGGGGCAGTGAGATAAATAACGGTGATGGATCAAGCCCTGATCTTTGGACTGGGTAAGAGTGGTCTGCTCAATTCAGACACTCTGTTCATCACCACCCCCTTTTGTAAATCGATTTTGGCCACTATAGGTGTGGCAGGGTATACTCAGACATGAGTCCCTTTCTCACTGCTCCATCAGGATTCAAGCAAGCCGGGCCGAAGAGGCTGAAATGCCAGAAACCGGTCCCCGGTAGCTTGTCTCCTTTCTGGTAAAGAATTGGCTTGGTAGTTTAGTCTGCCCTGTTCCCATGATGCACTGGGCCAGGGACAGACTGATTTGCATATAGCCAGATTCTGAGCTGGGATGGGGCAGTGAGATAAATAACGGTGATGGATCAAGCCCTGATCTTTGGACTGGGTAAGAGTGGTCTGCTCAATTCAGACACTCTGTTCATCACCACCCCCTTTTGTAAATCGATTTTGGCCACTATAGGTGTGGCAGGGTATACTCAGACATGAGTCCCTTTCTCACTGCTCCATCAGGATTCAAGCAAGCCGGGCCGAAGAGGCTGAAATGCCAGAAACCGGTCCCCGGTAGCTTGTCTCATTTCTGGTAAAGAATTGGCTTGGTAGTTTAGTCTGCCCTGTTCCCATGATGCACTGGGCCAGGGACAGACTGATTTGCATATAGCCAGATTCTGAGCTGGGATGGGGCAGTGAGATAAATAACGGTGATGGATCAAGCCCTGATCTTTGGACTGGGTAAGAGTGGTCTGCTCAATTCAGACACTCTGTTCATCACCACCCCCTTTTGTAAATCGATTTTGGCCACTATAGGTGTGGCAGGGTATACTCAGACATGAGTCCCTTTCTCACTGCTCCATCAGGATTCAAGCAAGCCGGGCCGAAGAGGCTGAAATGCCAGAAACCGGTCCCCGGTAGCTTGTCTCCTTTCTGGTAAAGAATTGGCTTGGTAGTTTAGTCTGCCCTGTTCCCATGATGCACTGGGCCAGGGACAGACTGATTTGCATATAGCCAGATTCTGAGCTGGGATGGGGCAGTGAGATAAATAACGGTGATGGATCAAGCCCTGATCTTTGGACTGGGTAAGAGTGGTCTGCTCAATTCAGACACTCTGTTCATCACCACCCCCTTTTGTAAATCGATTTTGGCCACTATAGGTGTGGCAGGGTATACTCAGACATGAGTCCCTTTCTCACTGCTCCATCAGGATTCAAGCAAGCCGGGCCGAAGAGGCTGAAATGCCAGAAACCGGTCCCCGGTAGCTTGTCTCCTTTCTGGTAAAGAATTGGCTTGGTAGTTTAGTCTGCCCTGTTCCCATGATGCACTGGGCCAGGGACAGACTGATTTGCATATAGCCAGATTCTGAGCTGGGATGGGGCAGTGAGATAAATAACGGTGATGGATCAAGCCCTGATCTTTGGACTGGGTAAGAGTGGTCTGCTCAATTCAGACACTCTGTTCATCACCACCCCCTTTTGTAAATCGATTTTGGCCACTATAGGTGTGGCAGGGTATACTCAGACATGAGTCCCTTTCTCACTGCTCCATCAGGATTCAAGCAAGCCGGGCCGAAGAGGCTGAAATGCCAGAAACCGGTCCCCGGTAGCTTGTCTCCTTTCTGGTAAAGAATTGGCTTGGTAGTTTAGTCTGCCCTGTTCCCATGATGCACTGGGCCAGGGACAGACTGATTTGCATATAGCCAGATTCTGAGCTGGGATGGGGCAGTGAGATAAATAACGGTGATGGATCAAGCCCTGATCTTTGGACTGGGTAAGAGTGGTCTGCTCAATTCAGACACTCTGTTCATCACCACCCCCTTTTCTAAATCGATTTTGGCCACTATAGGTGTGGCAGGGTATACTCAGACATGAGTCCCTTTCTCACTGCTCCATCAGGATTCAAGCAAGCCGGGCCGAAGAGGCTGAAATGCCAGAAACCGGTCCCCGGTAGCTTGTCTCCTTTCTGGTAAAGAATTGGCTTGGTAGTTTAGTCTGCCCTGTTCCCATGATGCACTGGGCCAGGGACAGACTGATTTGCATATAGCCAGATTCTGAGCTGGGATGGGGCAGTGAGATAAATAACGGTGATGGATCAAGCCCTGATCTTTGGACTGGGTAAGAGTGGTCTGCTCAATTAAGACACTCTGTTCATCACCACCCCCTTTTGTAAATCGATTTTGGCCACTATAGGTGTGGCAGGGTATACTCAGACATGAGTCCCTTTCTCACTGCTCCATCAGGATTCAAGCAAGCCGGGCCGAAGAGGCTGAAATGCCAGAAACCGGTCCCCGGTAGCTTGTCTCCTTTCTGGTAAAGAATTGGCTTGGTAGTTTAGTCTGCCCTGTTCCCATGATGCACTGGGCCAGGGACAGACTGATTTGCATATAGCCAGATTCTGAGCTGGGATGGGGCAGTGAGATAAATAACGGTGATGGATCAAGCCCTGATCTTTGGACTGGGTAAGAGTGGTCTGCTCAATTCAGACACTCTGTTCATCACCACCCCCTTTTGTAAATCGATTTTGGCCACTATAGGTGTGGCAGGGTATACTCAGACATGAGTCCCTTTCTCACTGCTCCATCAGGATTCAAGCAAGCCGGGCCGAAGAGGCTGAAATGCCAGAAACCGGTCCCCGGTAGCTTGTCTCCTTTCTGGTAAAGAATTGGCTTGGTAGTTTAGTCTGCCCTGTTCCCATGATGCACTGGGCCAGGGACAGACTGATTTGCATATAGCCAGATTCTGAGCTGGGATGGGGCAGTGAGATAAATAACGGTGATGGATCAAGCCCTGATCTTTGGACTGGGTAAGAGTGGTCTGCTCAATTCAGACACTCTGTTCATCACCACCCCCTTTTGTAAATCGATTTTGGCCACTATAGGTGTGGCAGGGTATACTCAGACATGAGTCCCTTTCTCACTGCTCCATCAGGATTCAAGCAAGCCGGGCCGAAGAGGCTGAAATGCCAGAAACCGGTCCCCGGTAGCTTGTCTCCTTTCTGGTAAAGAATTGGCTTGGTAGTTTAGTCTGCCCTGTTCCCATGATGCACTGGGCCAGGGACAGACTGATTTGCATATAGCCAGATTCTGAGCTGGGATGGGGCAGTGAGATAAATAACGGTGATGGATCAAGCCCTGATCTTTGGACTGGGTAAGAGTGGTCTGCTCAATTCAGACACTCTGTTCATCACCACCCCCTTTTGTAAATCGATTTTGGCCACTATAGGTGTGGCAGGGTATACTCAGACATGAGTCCCTTTCTCACTGCTCCATCAGGATTCAAGCAAGCCGGGCCGAAGAGGCTGAAATGCCAGAAACCGGTCCCCGGTAGCTTGTCTCCTTTCTGGTAAAGAATTGGCTTGGTAGTTTAGTCTGCCCTGTTCCCATGATGCACTGGGCCAGGGACAGACTGATTTGCATATAGCCAGATTCTGAGCTGGGATGGGGCAGTGAGATAAATAACGGTGATGGATCAAGCCCTGATCTTTGGACTGGGTAAGAGTGGTCTGCTCAATTCAGACACTCTGTTCATCACCACCCCCTTTTGTAAATCGATTTTGGCCACTATAGGTGTGGCAGGGTATACTCAGACATGAGTCCCTTTCTCACTGCTCCATCAGGATTCAAGCAAGCCGGGCCGAAGAGGCTGAAATGCCAGAAACCGGTCCCCGGTAGCTTGTCTCCTTTCTGGTAAAGAATTGGCTTGGTAGTTTAGTCTGCCCTGTTCCCATGATGCACTGGGCCAGGGACAGACTGATTTGCATATAGCCAGATTCTGAGCTGGGATGGGGCAGTGAGATAAATAACGGTGATGGATCAAGCCCTGATCTTTGGACTGGGTAAGAGTGGTCTGCTCAATTCAGACACTCTGTTCATCACCACCCCCTTTTGTAAATCGATTTTGGCCACTATAGGTGTGGCAGGGTATACTCAGACATGAGTCCCTTTCTCACTGCTCCATCAGGATTCAAGCAAGCCGGGCCGAAGAGGCTGAAATGCCAGAAACCGGTCCCCGGTAGCTTGTCTCCTTTCTGGTAAAGAATTGGCTTGGTAGTTTAGTCTGCCCTGTTCCCATGATGCACTGGGCCAGGGACAGACTGATTTGCATATAGCCAGATTCTGAGCTGGGATGGGGCAGTGAGATAAATAACGGTGATGGATCAAGCCCTGATCTTTGGACTGGGTAAGAGTGGTCTGCTCAATTCAGACACTCTGTTCATCACCACCCCCTTTTGTAAATCGATTTTGGCCACTATAGGTGTGGCAGGGTATACTCAGACATGAGTCCCTTTCTCACTGCTCCATCAGGATTCAAGCAAGCCGGGCCGAAGAGGCTGAAATGCCAGAAACCGGTCCCCGGTAGCTTGTCTCCTTTCTGGTAAAGAATTGGCTTGGTAGTTTAGTCTGCCCTGTTCCCATGATGCACTGGGCCAGGGACAGACTGATTTGCATATAGCCAGATTCTGAGCTGGGATGGGGCAGTGAGATAAATAACGGTGATGGATCAAGCCCTGATCTTTGGACTGGGTAAGAGTGGTCTGCTCAATTCAGACACTCTGTTCATCACCACCCCCTTTTGTAAATCGATTTTGGCCACTATAGGTGTGGCAGGGTATACTCAGACATGAGTCCCTTTCTCACTGCTCCATCAGGATTCAAGCAAGCCGGGCCGAAGAGGCTGAAATGCCAGAAACCGGTCCCCGGTAGCTTGTCTCCTTTCTGGTAAAGAATTGGCTTGGTAGTTTAGTCTGCCCTGTTCCCATGATGCACTGGGCCAGGGACAGACTGATTTGCATATAGCCAGATTCTGAGCTGGGATGGGGCAGTGAGATAAATAACGGTGATGGATCAAGCCCTGATCTTTGGACTGGGTAAGAGTGGTCTGCTCAATTCAGACACTCTGTTCATCACCACCCCCTTTTGTAAATCGATTTTGGCCACTATAGGTGTGGCAGGGTATACTCAGACATGAGTCCCTTTCTCACTGCTCCATCAGGATTCAAGCAAGCCGGGCCGAAGAGGCTGAAATGCCAGAAACCGGTCCCCGGTAGCTTGTCTCCTTTCTGGTAAAGAATTGGCTTGGTAGTTTAGTCTGCCCTGTTCCCATGATGCACTGGGCCAGGGACAGACTGATTTGCATATAGCCAGATTCTGAGCTGGGATGGGGCAGTGAGATAAATAACGGTGATGGATCAAGCCCTGATCTTTGGACTGGGTAAGAGTGGTCTGCTCAATTCAGACACTCTGTTCATCACCACCCCCTTTTGTAAATCGTTATTTTAAGGGATCGGTAAAATACCGATAAATTTTTTAAGGAATCAGTAAATTACCGAATCCTTAAAACCTATGTAGGAAGCACTCAAGTGAGTGCATTTTTGCTTTAAGGATTTGTTATTTACCACCAACTACAAGTTGGTGGTAAATACCGAATACCTATAAAAATCAATTATTTGCCTTTTTTAAAGTGCCATGTGGCAGACATACATGCCCTTAGGGCATGTATGTGCGCCACATGTGCACACATGCACGATTCAGGGATGCAACAGTGTGTCAATGTGACACCCTGCCACCTTTGAATATGCTCCCGCTTTTACAGATTCGGTATTTACCGAATCGGTAATATTGAATGGCTTCCTATTCATTCCTATGGGCCTCCAGGCCCTTAGGAATGAATAGGAAGGTATTCCTCATTACCGAATCGGTATTACCGATTCGGTAATAAGAAATATTACTGAATAGGTAAATTTTACCGATTTATTACCTACATCACATTTATCGATTCGGTAAAATTCGATATTTAAGAATCGGTAAATTGTGATTACCTACATCTAGCCCTAAATCTACAAAATGGATATTTTCAGATGATCATATTGAAGAACATAATGTAAATGTGGCTATAAGACTAGATACACCAATGTTAGGGAAATGATATATTCAAAGAGATAACACTATGTATGACAAGTATTTTGTGGGTGCAAGTCAATGTTAAGATACATATATTATCAAAGGGGGATGGGGATTTAAAGGTGGAAATGACCCAGTATTCCCGGAAACTTATTTCCTGTGTGGTAACAAAGCTTATTATATTATACCTGACCATTGGTATGGCTCATGCTATATTGGATTGGTCTTTCCAAAAATGTTCCATGTTGACAGAGGTACGAATGGAATTCATGAAATAGTTAAACCCTTAAGTCGTCGAAAAAGAGAAAGTGTAATTGCAATAATAGGTGATATTTTTGGAGCACTGATACCAGCAGTAGGCATATAATTTAATGCAAATCGAATCTGAAAATTGTCAACAATAGTAGATAGACTGTCAACAGATACAGCTGGAGGATTTTTGATGGTTAACACTGACATGTTTGCTATGAAAAGTATGGTAATGCAAAATTGACTTGCTTTAGATATAATATGGGCTAAAGAGGGAGGAGTATGTGGAATTTTAAAGGTCCAACACTGCTGCACATACATTACTGATAAGAGTCAGAACATTGAGAGATATATTACAAATATTACACAATTGCATAAAGAAATAGAACCATTAGAAGTAGAAGGTGTTTTTGAGAAACTTGGTAGAAGTTTATCAGCAGTTAGAAACTGGTTTTATGAAATAAGTAGATCTATAATAGGTAAAACACTAATGCCAGTAACTATACTAATAGTGTTGATCTTAGTTTTGAGATTAAGTTGTCAATGTAGGCAGAGAAGAAATATCAAAAGGTCTTTGAAGAAAAAGATTGAAGAAAAACAAGACAGGGAAAGAGAAAAAGGTGATATTGAGATGGAGCAGTATAAAGATAAGTTTTATCAAGATACAAAGAAATTAGAAGAAACAGAATTGTAACAAGTACTAATTAAAAGAATTTGAAACATGTTGAGTTAAAAAATGTTTACATTTTGGGAGGTATTTGGTGATAAAATCCCCAAAGGGGGAAGTTGATGGAGCAAGGTGGAAACTGAAATTTTTATATACCCCTTGTGAGATTAACTTTCCATAACAGTAATAAGTACTAAATGTGTGGTTTTGAAATTAACCAACATAGAGTAGAATGCAAACTCACAAATACACGTGGGATACTAATTTGCATGGATTTGCAAAGCATAATTTACTAATTTGTCGCATATTGTGTCATAAAGGGTACGCTTTTGTTACAATCTAATTGAGAATTGCATGCAGGTGCTTTTGTCCATTTATTTGTGGCATAAATCATGAAGATTGGTAAGTCAAACCATGCATATATGTTGCTCAAAGCTAGGTAAATACTAACCGGGTTATCATTAGAAAGGAGGAGGTAGACAGAAAGGGCTTCATTTCGTAAATTTACATTTATTTGTATTTGTTTTCATAATAGTTCCTAAATTGAGGTCTATGAGAGCAAATAAAGATGGACGCTGACTGAAATTCCGAGATGACGATAGAAGTGTGCAGGCGCCAGATCAGAGGGCGAGCTGCCTGTGACTGAGCAGTATGGGTCAAGGACAGCGTGGCCATTTTTGGGGCCTAAGCCAAAAGATGGTGAAGTCAACATTTGGTTCATGGGAAAAATCCAGCAAATAACAATTTAAAGGACACTTCGAAGGAAGTAAAATGTTGGACAATGACACCACTGTTTGCCGCAACGTGAAGATGACTATGCATAAAATTAAATGTAAAACGATGGGGTGATGCTCATCCGACTCTAAATTGACCAATCACAGACACTCTAGAATTTAAGAGTTACTAATTTAGATAGATAAGTTAGTGAAAAAGGGTATAAAAGAGGACATTTGGGACATTTAAGGGAGCTCACTTTTTGACTTGATCTTTGCACCCCGAGATGCTGTCGGTCTGCGCAATTTTTCCTATGGCGCAGGGACTGTGACATTTTTCTCGACTTTAACTTTTGAATGGGTGCGAAGTCCTGAGAGAGAGAGAGAGAGAAAAAAGACAGAGAGGTTTTTCGTTTGGAACTATTACATTCTATGCTGATGTCTTCACTTCAATGTTTGGGTAATATGTCTTTTATTTTCTTTAAAGCTGTCATGCTAATAAATGACTGTTACTGAAATTTAACTTTTCTTTCAGGATTTAACTAAATTATTTTCATTTTAATAAAACGTAGAGGTCATGATAGGAGATTAAATCATTAAATAAAAATTAAATAAATCGAGAATTAAGCAGGTCTTGTTGTCCATAGTTAACTTTTACTAGCAGATCAAAAAAAAAAAATTATTAGTGGGGTGTTTCTAAAATTTCTTCTTACAGAAACCATGGTATTAGAAATAAAACTGCAGTTGTAAAAAATGTATAAACTTAGTCTAGGCACTCCACTATAGCACCGCGACTTTTCTTTTGGATCTTTACTGAATCCTTGGAGCAGATTAAATGTGTGAATGAATGCAAGCTAAGAATGGTGGGCCCAATTGTAAGAGAATAGTGAATAGCTCTAAAGGGTAGGGTTAAGGTTTTATGAAGAATTTTTGGAGCTGCGCTGCACCACGCCTCAGAAGGATCGCTGGGTCGCCGTAAGAGCGATGATTTGGTTTGATTGCTACGATGCCTGCCTGGGGCCGTCAAGCTTCTGCCATTTTCTGACCAATTAATGCACCGTTCCATCAGAAGTACAATGCATTTGGGATATATAGTCCATTAAGGCGCCGTACATGTAGATGTGCTGTGGTGGCATTGTGAATTCAAATTTTAAGTGCACCTGAAGACAGATTGTGTCATTAAGAGTATGAACCACGGTAGATGGGGATAGTGCAATGTTTAGTATGCCAGTGAAATGGTGGTATCATTATAAAAACAACTAAGATTGATGGTAGTTGTAATTAATATAACACCACTGATGAACAAGATGATAGTGTCGCGGAGGATGTCATGTTCATTGGAGTTTGGTGTGCAGCAGCTATACTCCTGTAGTATTTGCCTACAGAGGTGCATTACTTAGGATTCATTCATGGGAAAATATGTGACTTAATCTATGAGAGTGCTGAAGCATAGCTGTCATACTGGTTGCCAGAATCCTTTTTCCCTTTATGGTGGAATCAAATAGAGGGCAGAGAAGGAGTTATAGCAGAGCAGCTATATCTAATGTGAAAGGTAGCTACATATATATGTGCTCCAAGTTATATGGTGAACGCCATCAAAGAGAGTTCAGAGGATGGCATAATATCAGTCATCTGTGTGTGAAAGAATTGAAATTCGATCACAATGAATACCATGACAGTGTGATCAATGGAAAGAACATCAACTTGGGTTTGAGGAGCAATATTTCAAGTCTGTGACTGAGTTCAGGTCTGTGATTGAGTAAACCACGGTATTTCATCATTGAGACCTTGGCTGTCACTTCACAACCTAAATACCCATCTCTGTTCTTTCTTGAAAAGGTATTGGATTATGTTTTATAATGGACTGAGGAATGACCGATTTATCCAACACCATCTCTAGAAAATGAGTGTCCAGTTTGGTGGCTTGTTTTCTGCATTGAATAGTACTTTTGTATTCCATTATTCGGGTCTAGACCGTTCGCGTCGTCATTCTCATGTATTTTAGTCCACATGGGCATGTAATCAAATAAACCAACCGTTCTGAAATATAATTTGTGTGTTGTCTTTGTTCCCAGGGTTTGTTTATGCCTATATGGATGAAATGAGAGGTTTGAGCACATGTGCCACAAGAGTCACAGGGAAAATTTCCTTTGACAAGTTGGAACACCCCAAAGGATACTCTGTTTATTCATGTTCAGAGTCCTTAGCCTCGTATGAACCAAATTATCTCTCAGGTCAGCAATTCTTTTGAAAGTGAACATTGGTTGTGCTAGTGAGCTAGACCCTTTGTTAAGGATGGGCCAGTTTTTGCTAAAAGATCTCTGAATGTGGGCTCCATGTGTTGCTAAAGGTGTTTATGCATACAAACCTCTCTGAGGGTTTTTTTGGCGGTCATGCTTTTAAAAGAGTTTCACAGTTCTTGTTTCTTGCTCTTTTGGCAGATCTATATATCAGAGGCTGAGGGTATTGGTGACCCGAATGTTGTGATGATAGATTTGCTGCCTGAGTTCTGTACTGTCTATCATCAGAGCAGTTGCGCTGTTAAAGCTGGTCCTCAGGCCTCGGAGGAGACAATTCAGCAGTTCTTAGATGGACTCCCGTTCCCAGTCCTGTCGCTAGAGCAATGGATGAAATTAGATGCACCGCTTACACTTGAGGAAGTTCGGGGTACTATAAGGGCTTTGACTTCTAGAAAGATTCCCGGTCCCGACGACCGGGACCGGGAATCTTCCTCACAAATTTTATAAAGCATATGCTGATCCCCTGAGCCCCCAGTTGTCAAGGTATACACAGAGGCGCCCGAGTCTCTGGCCCTCACTGCCTTGATAACAGAGGCTACTTTGATCACGCTCCCCCAGCCAGGTAGGGACCCCACTTCCTCGGGGCGTATACTCCTTTGGCACTTTTAAACTGGGTCTATAAGATTTTGGTGGGTGTCCTGCCAAAGAGACTGGCGCTGCTGATCCCCCAACTGGTTCTCCCAGACCAGAATGTGTTGGTGCCGGCACGCAAGACATTGCTTAATATACGATGACTGTTCAGGGTAATGCGTTGTGTTTCATCAATCTAGCCGACGGTCGGTGGTGTTGTGCTAGCCCTGGAGAAGGCCTTCGACACGGTTGAGTGGCCCTTCATGTACGCTATGCTTCATTGTTACAGTTTTGGTCCCTATATTCTAAGCCTTATAAGGCTGCTGAACGGCCTCCCATGGTTCGGTTGCGGTTGGGGTCTCTATTTTCTGAACCTATCTCGATAGAACGAGGGACTCGTCAGGGGTATCCTCTCTCCCCCGTGATCTTCGCCCTAGTGATTGAACCGTTAGTGTTGGCACTACGCACCTCTGCGCTGAATTGGGGGATACGTCTCAGGGATGGCGTGCATGCTATTTCGCTTTATGTAGACAACATTTTGCTGTACATGCAGGATGTTCTGGCGATTCCACAAATCATCCCGCCATGTTCAAATCTTTTGCAGACTTGTCTGGGCTGTGGGTGTACTGGGGCAAATCTTGTCTCTACCCCTTTAACCCTAGTACAGAAGACCCAGGTTGGGAGGTGGACGGGATGGTAGTAAAATGGCAGCCAGGGGCGTTTAGATACCTAGGTATACACCAAAACAGTCAAGATCTTATGGATGGTAACATTATGCAGGCGGTTACAGCACTTAAGTCTCAGATTGAATTTTGGAAGAGACTAAACCTTTTGGTTATATGTCGGGTGGAGTTAATCATAATGGTCATGCTGCCACACCTTCTTTATTATTTTGCTAATTTACCACTCTACCTACCCGTGTCCTACTTCCGCTCTCTGGAGAGGATCGTCCGGGACTTTGTGTGGAATAACTTGTGATGCCGGGTGGCACTGATGAAATGATACCTCCCTTGCTAAAAGGGGGGCTAGCTCTGCCCAATCTGGAGCAATATTTTTGGGCGTCCCAAATCTTATGGGTGCAGGAATTACACTTATTGGACTTGGCGGTGAGTGGCCACCGTACTGTCTAGACAAGATCCATTATCTATTCAATCCTGGTAATAAATCGAAAGAACCTCTTCCTTTGCTGGTACGGATAGCTCAGAAATGTTTCCATAGGGCCCTTCGTCTCACCAAACATGTCATACCATATGCACCTGGTGTGCCTATCTTAGGTATGCCGACCATGCGAGGATGTGTTCAGAGTGCGGACCTTACTTTCTAGGTGGATGCTGGTATATCCACAATTTAAATTCTAAAAAATAATCAGATCCTGTGAAATTTATTATAAATGAAACTATAGAAAGGTGTGAAACAGAGTCAGATGACAGTGATGATGAAACTGAATTAAGGAGAAGTTCGAGAAAACGAACTTGGAGAGTGGAACGAAACACTACTGAACCTGAAATAAAAAGAGTAAGAAAAGGAGAATATTGACCTAAAGAAATTGATGGACTGAAAATTAAACTGTTTAATAAAGCAAGAGAGCAAGAGGATCAAGTAAATGAAACAACCAGTCAAAATGAGTTGTTGGGAAAGAAAATAGAAGTTGTGCAAAGGCCAAAAAGAGTGAGAAGACCAAATCAAAAATATAAATCACCTACATGGTGCTGCCTCCAATAAGAGAAGTTAACAGCAGCCAAGAGAACTTATATAGCCAAGGTCTTGAAAAGGAAAGTGAGTAAACTATAACATAAAGAAAGCAAAAAGATTTTCTAAATGTAACAGTGAAAAGAAAGGGATATATATAGATATATATATCCAAACGAAAGCTGTAATTGAATTTGAAGGAACATTGTAAGTGAAATAAGGTTGTAAAGAGACAATTGAAAGTAAAAAGATTGAAATATTTGCTGTGTAAAAAAAAAGGAAAAATATGGCTACTAATAAAGTGACTAAATCCAAATGTTCTATTTTTAGAAAATGGTGTAGAATGTGGTTAATTTGTACTGGAATATTGATGTTGATATGGTTAATTCTTGCTATTTTTATTCCTTTTACTACTGACATTGAAAGACTGAAAACAAATGAGAGTCTAAAAGATAAAAATAGTGATTTGAAAAATGAGAAATTACATGTATATAAGCCTGAAATCCATCAAGATAATTCGGTTAGCGATTTTTCTGAAAATACCTTTTCAAAATTGTTGTCTGAATATGGGAGAACCATGGATGCCAGAGACTGTTATGTTAGTGTAAAGTTGCCTGCATCTGTGTTGGAAGGTGTTACCTACCACCATTTGCTATTGACATATGGCGTGACCTGTAGTGTTATATCAAGTCTATTTTATAGCTCTGGAAAATTAGAATACTACTATTCTGATCAGATGCTGTATTTGCGAAATTGAACATTGTAGCACAACTAAACCAAATTAAGCCTGCTAAGGTTTTGGGTGAATATTTTTGGGAAACCCAAGAATTGACTAATGATTATGCTTTTAAAAATAATTTGACTTGTAAAATGAGAAATGAAGAAAAAGCTTTCTTAAACATGGTAGAGGAAAGGAGACAACAATATAAGAGACGAGAAAAAGTAAAACAGATAAGGGCCAGATGTAGGTAGCTTAATACCGGTCGGTATCGGCCGAAAATCAGTGATTTTCCTGTTATCAACCGGTATTTAGCCCTTTCCAATGTAGGAAGCTCTATATAAGGATTCCATAATTTACTGATTCGTTATTTTAAGGAATCAGTAAAATACTGATTTCTTTTTTAAGGAATCTGTAAATTACAGAATCCTTAAAACCTATATAGGAAGTGCATTTTTGCTTTAAGGATTTGTTATTTACCACCAACTACAAGCTGGTGGTAAATACCGAATACCTTTACAAAAGCAATTATTTGCTTTTTTTAAAGTGCCATGTGGCAGACATACATGCCCTTATGGCATGTATGTGCGCCACATGTGCACACATGCACGATTCAGGGGTGCAACAGGGTGTCAATGTGACACTCTGCCACCCTTGAATATGCTCCCGCTTTTACCGATTCGGTATTTACTGAATCGGTAATAGTGAATGGCTTCCTAGTCATTCCTATGGGCCTCCAGGCCCTGAGGAATGAATAGGAAGGTATTCCTCATTACCAAATCGGTATTAATGATTCGATAATAAGGAATATTACCGAATAGGTAAATTTTACCGATTTATTACCTACATCACATTTACCGATTCTGTAAAATTCCGTATTTAAGAATCGGTAAATTGTGATTACCTACATCTAGCCCTAAATCTACAAAATAGGTATTTTCAGATGATAATATTGAAGGACATAATGTAAATGTGGCTATAAGCATAGATACACCAATGTTTGGGAAATTATGTATTCAAAGAGATAACACTATGTATGACAATTATTTTGTGGGTGCAAGTCAATGTGAAGATACATATATTATCAAAGGGGGATGGGGATTTAAAGGTGGAAATGACCCAGTTTTCCCGCAATTCTTTTTTCCTGTGTGGTAACAAAGATTATTATATTATTCCTGACCACTGGTATGGCTCATGCTATATTGGATTGGCTTTCCAAAAATGTTCCATGTTGACAGAGGTACGAATGGAATTCATGAAATAGTTAAACCCTTAAGTCGTCGAAAAAGAGAAAGTGTAATTGCAATAATAGGTGATGTTTTTGGAGCACTGAAACCAGCAGTAGGCATATCATTTAATGCAAATCGAATCAGAAAATTGTCAACAATAGTAGATAGACTGTCAACAGATACAGCTGGAGGATTTTTGATGGTTAACCGCTTTCGTGCGGCGCCGATTCCCCCCCGGTGCTCATCCCTAATTAAAACGGGCGTGGTCATGACGGAACCGTTCCATCATATGCACAGCTCGACCGATGCTCATGACGGAACCGTTCCGTCAGGAGCATCAAAGGGGTTAACACTGACATGTTTGCTATGAGAAGTATGGTAATGCGAAATCGACTTGCTTTAGATATAATATTGGCTAAAGAGGGAGGAGTCTGTGGAATTTTAAAGGTCCAACACTGCTGCATATACATTCCTGATAAGAGTCAGAACATTTAGAGATATATTACAAATATTACACAATTGCATAAAGAAATAGAACCATTAGAAGAAGAAGGTGTTTTTGAGAAACTTGGTAGAAGTTTATCAGCAGTTAGAAATTGGTTTTATGAAATAAGTAGATCTATAATAGGTAAAATACTAATAACAGTAACTATACTAATAGTGGTGATCTTAGTTTTCAGATTAAGTTGTCAATGTAGGCAGAGAAGAAATATCAAAAGGTCTTTGAAGAAAAAGATTGAAGAAAAACAAGACAGGGAAAGAGAAAAAGGTGATATTGAGATGGAGCAGTATAAAGATAAGTTTTATCAAGATACAAAGAAATTAGAAGAAACAGAATTGTAACAAGTACTAATTAAAAGAATTTGAAACATGTTGAGTTAAAAAATTTCTACATTTTGGGAGGTATTTGGTGATAAAATCACCAAAGGGGGAAGTTGACCCGTGCCCATAAGGCCTTGCATGGCAATGGTGCTAAATATCTTCAGAAGAGGTTGGATTTCTACCGACCTACACGATCCCTCAGGTCAGAAACATTGGCTCTGGCTCGGGTACCACGTATCAAAAGGGCTCGGCTAGGCGGCCGGTCCTTTAGATTCCTTGCTCCTCAGCTATGGAATTCCTTACCGGTGTCTCTGCGGAATACCGTGAACCTGCTTGTCTTCAGGAAAGACTTAAAAACTTGGCTGTTTTCTGGATAGTACGTCCCCTCTTTCAGGCCCCTGTTCTTTTACTGTTATGTTTTCCAGCTTTTCTTTGGTCTGGAGCACAAAGCGCCGGGACACTCCTTTGGAGTAGCCGTTGCGCTATAAAAGTCCCATTTTAACATAACATAACATAACATAACATAACAGTTGATGGAGCAAGGTGGAAACAGAAATTTTTGTATACCCCTTGTGAGATTAACTTTCCATAACAGTAATAAGTACTTAATAACCAACATAGAGTAGAATGCACACACACAAATACACATGGACTACTAATTTGAATGGATTTGCAAAGCATAATTTACTAATTTGTGGCATATTGTGTCATAAAGGGTACGTATTTGTTACAATCTAATTGAGAATTGCATGGAGGTGCTTTTGTCCATTTATTTGTGGCATAAATCATGAAGATTGGTAAGTCAAACCACTCATATATGTTGCTCAAAGCTAGGTAAATACTAACCGAGTTATCATTGGAAAAGGGGAGGTAAACAGAAAGGGCTTCATTTCGTAAATTTACATTTATTTGTGTTTGTTTTCATAATAGTTCCTAAATTGAGGCCTATGCGAGCAAATAAAGATGGACGTTGACTGAAATTCCGAGATGGCGATAGAAGTGCGCAGGCGCCAGATCGGAGATGCGAGCTGCCTGTGACTGAGCAGTGTGGGTCAAGGACAGCGTGGCCATTTTTGGGGCCTAAGCCAAAAGATGGTGATGTAAACATTTGGTTCATGGGAAAAATCCAGCAAATAACAATTTAAAGGACACTTTCGAAGGAAGTAACATTTTGGACAATGACACCACAGTTTGCCGCAACGTGAAGATGACCATGCATAAAATTAAATGTAAAACGATGGGGCGATGCTCATCCGACTCTAAATTGACCAATCACAGACATTCTAGAATTTAAGAGTTACACATTTAGATAGATAAGTTAGTGAAAAAGGGTATAAAAGAGGACATTTGGGACATTGAAGGGAGCTCACTTTTTGACTTGATCTTTGCACCCCGAGATGCTGTCGGTCTGCGCAATTTTTCCTAGGCGCAGGGACTTTGACATTTTTCTCGACTTTAACTTTTGAATGGGTGCAAAGTCCTGAGAGACAGAGAGAGAAAAAAGACAGAGAGGTTTTTCGTTTGGAACTATTACATTCTATGCTGATGTCTTCACTTCTATGTTTGGGTAATATGCCTTTTATTTTCTTTAAAGCTGTCATGCTAATCAATGAACGTTATTGAAATGTAACTTTTCTTTCAGGATTTAACTGAATTATTTTCCTTTTAATAAAACGTAGAGGTCATGTTTTTAAAATTTCTTCTTACAGAAACCATAGTTTTAGAAATACAACTGCAGTTGTAAAAAATGTATAAACTTAGTCTAGGCACTCCACTATAGCACCGCAATTCCTCTTTTGGACCTTTACTGAATCCTCGGAGCAGATTAAATGTGTGAATGAATGCAAGCTAAGAATGGTGGGCCCAGTTGTAAGTGAATAGTGAGTAGCTCTGTAGGGTAAGGGGAAGGTTTTATGAAGAATTTTTGGAGCCGCGCTGCACGACGCCTCAGAAGGATCACTGGGTCGCCGTAAGAGCGATGATTTGGTTCGACTGCTACGACGCCTGCCTGGGGGCGTGAAGCTTCTGCCATTGTCTGACCAATTAATGCACTGTTCCATCAGAAGTACAATGCATTTGGGATATATAGTCTATTAAGGCGCCGTACATTTAGGTGTGCAGTGGTGGCATTGTGAATACATAATTTTAAGTGCACTTTAAGACAGATTGTGTCATTAAGAGTATGAACCACGGTAGATGGGGATAGCGCAATGTTTAGTATGCCAGTGAAATGGTGGCATCATTATAAAAACAACCACGATTGATGGTAGTTGTCATTAATATAACACCACTGATGAACAAGATGATAGTGTCGCGGGGAATGTCATTTGATTGGAGTTTGGTGTGCAGCAGCTATACTCCTGTAGTATTTGCCTACAGAGGTGCATTACTTAGGATTTATTCATGGGAAAATAATATGTGATGTAATCCATGAGAGTGCTGAAGCATAGCTGTCACACTGGTTGCCAGAATCCTTTTTCACTTTATGATGGAATCAAATAGAGGGCAGAGAAGGAGTTATAGCAGAGCAGCTATAACTAATGTGACAGGTAGCTACATATATATGTGCTCCAAGTTATATGGTGAATGCCATCAAAGAGAGTTCCGAGGATGGCGTAATATCAGTCATCTGTGTGTGAAAGAATTGAAATTCGATCACAATGAATACCATGACAGTGTGATCAATGGAAAGAACATCAACTTGGGATTGAGGAGCTATATTTCAGGTCTGTGACTGAGTTCAGGTCTGTGATTGAGTGAACCAAGGTATTTCATCATTGAGACCTTGGCTGTCACTTCACAGCCTAAATACTCATCTCTGTTCTTTCTTGAAAAGGTATTGGATTATGTTTTATAATGGACCAAGGAATGAGCGATTTATCCAACACCGTCTCTAGAAAATGAGTGTCCAGTTTGGTGGCTTGTTTTCTGCATTGAATAGTACTTTTGTATTCCATTATTCGGGTCTAGACCGTTCGCGTCGTCATTCTCATGTATTTTAGTCCACATGGGCATGTAATCAAATAAACCAACCGTTCTGAAATATAATTTGTGTGTTGTCTTTGTTTCCAGGGTTTGTTTATGCCTATATGGATGAAATGAGAGGTTTGAGCACATGTACAACAAGAGTCACAGGGAAAATTTCCTTTGACAAGTTGGAAGACCCCAAAGGGTACTCTGTTTATTCATGTTCAGAGTCCTTAGCCTCGTATGAACCAAATTATCTCTCAGGTCGGCAATTCTTTTGAAAGTGAACATTGGTTGTTCTAATGAGCTAGACACTTTGTTAAAGATGGGCCAGTTTTTGCTAAAAGATCTCTGAATGAGGGCTCCATGTGTTGCTAAAGGTGTTTATGCATACCAACCTCTCTGAGGGTTCTTTTGGCGGTCATGCTTTTAAAAGAGTTTCACAGTTCTTGTTTCTTGCTCTTTTGGCAGACCTATATATCAGAGGCTGAGGGTATTTGCGACCCGAATGTTGTGATGATAGATTTGCTGCATGAGTTCTGTACTGTCTATCATCAGAGCAGTTGCGCTGTTAAAGCTGGTCCGCAGGCCTCCGAGGAGACAATTCAGCAGTTCTTAGATGGACTCCCGTTCCCAGTCCTGTCGCTAGAGCAATGGACGAAATTAGATGCACCGCTTACACTTGAGGAAGTTCAGGGTACTATGAGGGCTTTGACTTCTGGAAAGATTCCCGGTCCCAACGGCCTTCCTCACGAATTTTATAAAGCATATGCTGATCCCCTGAACCCCCAGTTGTCAAGGTATACGCAGAGGCGCCCGAGTCTCTGGCCCTCACTGCCTCGATGACAGAGGCTACTTTGATCACGCTCCCCCAGCCAGGTAGGGACCCCACTTCCTCGGGGGCGTATAGTCCTTTGGCGCTTTTAAACGGGGTCTATAAGATTTTGGCGGGTGTCCTGCCAAAGAGACTGGCTCTGCTGATCCCCCAACTGGTTCTCACAGACCAGAATGTGTTTGTACCGGCACGCAATACATTGCTTAATATACGATGACTGTTCAGGATAATGCATTGTGCTTCGTCGATCTAGCCGACGGCCGGTGGTGTTTTGCTAGACCTGGAGAAGCCCTTCCACACGGTTGAGTGGCCCTTCATGTACGCTATGCTTCATCGTTACAGTTTTGGTCCCTATATTCTCCCCCGTGATCTTCGCCCTGGTGATTGAACCGTTAGTGTTGGCACTACGCACCTCTTCGCCGAATTGGGGGATACGTCTCAGGGATGGCGTGCATGCTATTTCGCTTTATGCAGACATTATTTTGCTGTACATGCAGGATGTTCTGGGGATTCCACAAATCATCCCCACCATGTTAAAATCTTTTGCAGACTTGTCTGGGCTGTGGTTGTACTGGGGCAAATCTTGTCTCTACCCCTTTAACCCTAGTACAGAAGACCCAGGTTGGGAGGTGGACGGGATGGTAGTAAAATGGCAACCAGCGGCGTTTAGATACCTGGGTATCCACCAAAACAGTCAAGATCTTATGGATGGTAACATTATGTAGGCGGTTACAGCACTTAAGTCTCAGATTGAATTTTAGAAGAGACTAAACCTTTTGGTTATAGGTCGGGTGGAGTTAATCATAATGGTCATGCTGCCACACCTTCTTTAATATTTTGCTAATTTACCACTCTACCTACCCGTGTCCTACTTCCGCTCTCTGGAGAGGATTGTCCTGGACTTTGTGTGGAATAACTTGTGATGCCGGGTGGCACTGATGAACTGATACCTCCCTTGCTCAAAGGGGGGCTAGCTCTGCCCAATCAGGAGCAATATTTTTGGGCGTCCCAAATCTTATGGGTGCAGGAATTACACTTATTGGACTTGGCGGAGCGTGACCACGGTACTGTCTAGACAAGATCCATTACCTATTCAATCCTGGTAATATATCGAAAGAACCTCTTCCTTTGCTGGTCCGGATAGAGCAGAAATGTTTCCATAGGGCCCTTCGTCTCACCAAACATGTCATACCATATGCACCTGGTGTGCCTATCTTAGGTATGCCGACCATGCGGGAATGTGTTCAGAGTGCGGACCTTACTTTCTGGGTGGATGCTGATATATCCTCCTTAGGAGCCTTAAACTAGGAGGGAGCATTGCGGCCGTTCCTCGATATCACAAATGAGGATGGAGTCCCCCAGTCCAATTTCTGAACCATACCTCCTGGACAGCCGCAATGACACACTGGTGGGGAGACATAATGCAAGAACCCCCGACGCATCTCTTAGTGCAATACGTGCACATTATTGGCACAGGCCATCACTTGGTGAAGTGGTTCGTGGAATCGATTAGAGAACATACCCTAGTAGACTTAACGTTGTTGCGAGTTAAGTGGGAGGCAGATCGAGGGACGCCCTTCTCGGAGAGGGAATGGTCCATGGTACTCAAAATCCCCAAGCAGGTCCCCAGAAATGCCTGCTTTAGGTTAATCCAATTTTACATTGTCCATAGGGCTTATCTTTCACCAAAATAAATTGGTATTATCATAGGCAGGATGCGCGCTGCAAGCTGGCGAATGCAGATCTGTTACATATGCTCTGGTCCTACCCTGCCCTAAAGACTTATTGGGAGAAGGTGCTAGAGGCATTAGCCACTTGCACGGATAGAGAGATACTGCAGACATGGGGGATGAGCTTCATTGGTGTGTTACCTAGGGATAAAAAACACAAAGCATCCACCATCTTTTCGGACTTGGGCTTTAATGTGGGCAAGCGATTGATTACCCGCAGGTGGAAGTTTGAGGAATTCCCACCGATGAAAACTTGGCTTCTTTCCATGCTGAACTGGATGAAGGCTGAAGCGGTTTCCCTGATACGAGAGGATATGTTGGGTTTATGTAAATTCCCCATCTCTGCTGAAGGGAATGTTATGATGTGTGCGCTACAGGAATTGCTGGATGATTCAATGGATGTTCCCATTAAAGTTGACTAATGTGTTCGACTGGGGTAGACTCTTGTCCCGAGTTGCAAATTGCTATGTGGACTGAGACCCCTGTCCCCTTAGCTGAGTGGTCACCTCTTTTAGTGGTCTGTCAGGCCCCCCATAGAGTGATCAGCGGGACACTGGGGTGTTACATTAGAGATCCGTATTTTCCTTACTCCCTCACTGCATGTCTCTCGCTATCCTTCCCGCCCCCTTTCCCGACAGTTTTCCCAAGTTTGGTGTGCTTATAACATGTTTGACTCCATAAACAGATTCATGTGATATGGTGAGGGAAGCCATAAGAAACATAATTATATAATTTGTTGTATGTTGCATAGTAGAAGCCATGTTGCACCATAATGTGTTTGTACAGTGCTCTTGGTGGAGGAAGGAGATATCCTAATAGTTGGGATGTACAAAAATGTTATTACTAGGTATATCTACGTTAACTATGTAACCATGCCAGCGTGTTGTTGATATATTACTTGGACTTGATATTTGCCTATTGGCTCTATTCATGTTCACAAACAACAAAATCTTTAATAAACAGATCAAACAATAATTCAGAGCAGTTGTGCTATACCTTTAGAAAAATGACCAAATGGCAGGTTATCCCTAAGAGACGTGAGATGTTAACTCAAATAAGCAAGCTGGGTTTTTCTGGCAAGGGGATTTCTGTACAGGTCTGTTCGTAGGATTCCACCAGAAGGGTGTATCAACAGATCTAAAAATGAAAGGTGTTTCTGACTGTATTCACAGGTAAATTTCAGAACAATATTACAAACATTGTGTCAGTGGTGGAATGAGACTATAGCTTCTGCAGTGACTTGCCATATGACAAAATTATCATCGATATAGCGCTTCCAAAGTAGGATGTTAGAATGGAGGGGTTTAGTGAAGGTAAAGACCACTTCTGTCTCAAAGGAGTACATGAAGAGGTTTACTCGACGGGGGTCAAAGGTACTGCCCATCGAAGTCCCTTGTAGATTTTCCGCAAATTGAAATACGTTTTCTTTCATGGCTAGTGTCACACATTGCATGATGAATGGCAAGGGGAGTCAGAGTGTCCAGCTCCTTAGACCTTAATAAGGCTTCTATGGTAGACAAAGTTAGGCCCTACAGGATGCAGGTGTAGAGGGACTCTACATCAAAACACACAAGGAAGTCAGTCTTGATGTAGAACTCCATATCTGCCAGTAGACATAGCATATCTTTGGTGTCCTGTGTATACGTTGGCATCCCTCGTACTAGTGGTCTTAGGAAGAAATCCGCAAATTGAGAGAGATGCTCTAATAAAGATCCAATTCCTGAGATGATTGGATGTCTGGGCGCTGGCCTTTGAATCGTATGAATTTTAAGTAAAACATAAAAATAAGGAGTAATGGAATATGTATTGATGAGAAAGTCTGCCTCTTTTGAGGTCAGCCAGCCAATGACTTTAGCATCTCCTACCATGGTGGTGATGATTCCTAGAAGCCTCTTGGAGGGGTCCATTTTCAATGGATGATATGCACTCCTGATCTCTAGCTGTCTCAGGCATTCTCCAGTATTGAATCTACCATAGATTCACATGCTTGAATCTTCCCCGTCATCATGGTGAGAGTCTTGCGGTAGTTAGAAAAGCTGTACTATAAAAGTACATAAGAAACCATCAAATGGAAAACTTTAACATCCATCCACATCTTTCTGTAGGTCTAAACTTTAACCAATCAGAGACGAGCCCTAGAACCTCAACTCCCCAGCAGAGCCACCATACCTCAGATTTTTAACTGCATGTCGTGTATAAGGAAGTCTCCCTGACCTCTGCTCAATTTATTCAGTGAGCGAACTTTTGACTCTGCTGAATTCACCTCAAGGTATTGGTCTTGTTTCTATTGTGCTTCCAAAATGCAGAGGGATCTAAGGCTTCGTTGAGGAAAAAAGCTCAGTCGACGGACCCGTTGTCGAGGACGGAGCCAAAATCACAATCAACGTTTGTGGCTACCACCGATTCGATGACGGCAGTGGTAACAGCCCAGTTGACGACTACTGTGACAACGATCACCTCATCGATGGCTACGTCTACGGCTCCGATGACGGCGACACCGTCGACGACATTGTCTACGGCCCTGTCGACGATGGTCTTTAAGTCTCCTTCTAGACTGCCGGTGTCGACGACAATCACTGTTAGACGCGCCCCTTCATCAACGGCGGCGTCGACGGAACATAAACAGGACACTAAAAGACTTCAATTAGTCCAAAAGACTCCAGATCTCCTAGATATGGAGGAATCAGGAGATGTGAGTTTGTTCAGTCCAGCTTACAGCCCATCACAGCTCAGGGGTAAATACTAGGACACGAATGAGGAAGATGAGGCATATATGCAGGAGACGTCAGAGTTTATGGAAGGGGAATACTCTTTCACGGCCCGTCCTCGGGTGCAACTCTTTCAGGAGCACTATCCATATGAGGCTTATGAGGAGCAACAGGAGGTACGAAGCGATACCATGTTGGTGCCAACCTCTCTGGTCACCGACCTTAGGCACATGCTCTATGATTACTATAGGTGAATTCCGGACTCTCGCGCTCCTGTCCCTGTAATGCCCAGGGGACCGGGTATTCAGGTTCAATCACCACCACCAGTGGTTACTCCACTGCCTGCTTCTCAGGAAGAGACACCAGCTCCTTGGAGCATTACAATATGTGATGATTACATCGAGAGTGAAGCAGAAGACCAGCCTGAGCAGGGTGAGCTCATTCAAGAACCAAACTTTGTTGGCTGAGAAAGGGATGATTATGTCGCTCCATCTCCGCCGTCGCCTCCCCCCTCCAGCGAGTACGCCTCCGGGAGACATTGAAGGCTTCCATGAGTTACTGGAAAGGGCTTCTTAAAGATTTGATTTGCCTTTACCCGTAGTACAGACCGAATGCTTCCTCTATGATTTTAAGGATCCTGCTAGAAAATCGGTAGGATCCATACCAATAGTGGAATAAATATGGGAAGAAGGTTTGAAGCTTACGATGAATCCAGCCTCTGTTCTGGCTGTATTACAGAGGATGGAAAAGAAATACAAAGCACCCGATTCGACTCCCGCGTGCTTGGTTTGGCATGCTCGACTGGATTGAGTAATAATGTAGGCAGTGCAGAGACGCTCCAAGAATCTGGCATTGCCTTGTTCGGTGCCTCCGGACAGAAAAGGTAAGCGGCTCGACAGTATCAGCAGACTCTTTGCTACTATGGCAGTTACTTCCAATGCCTTAGTGATTTTGAGGCGATATGAGCACCAATTGTGGACGGATCTTGCACCTGTTCTTGAACTCCTTCCAGAGGATAAAAAGAAGGAATCAAAAGACCTCCTGCAGGAAGGTGCTAGGGCTTCTTCTGAAGTAATTGATTTGGCTATGGATCTGTCCTCAATTGCTTTCAGACAGATGACAGGAGCCACTGTTCTCCTTTGGCAGGGCTGGCTGAGGGCGATATCCTTCCCCCCTGAAATTCAATCGAAGTTCTTGGACATGCCCTTCAATGGGGAAAACCTGTTTGGTAAACAAGATTGACAAGGCATTACAGGGTATCAAGATGGATACGGAGATGGCACGTTCCTTAGGTGCGCTGCAGCAAAGGCGTTTTCAGTCTTTTTGTGGAGGAAGAGGATGAGGGCAGTTTCAACAAAGACCATCCTATCCATCATAAAGATTTCAGCCTTACTCCCAACAGAATTATAGGCTGCAGTATGGGGGTCAGCAGCAGCAAAATGTTCGCTCCTCCAATGCGTCGTACAATCAGCAATCAGCTAGATGCAAGCCTTCTGCACAAGGTAAATCTCAAGATTCCTCTAGAAGACAGTGGCGCTTTCCATCCACCAGCCACTTCTCGATTTCAGCCTCAGGAGATTCATCATCTTTTCTCTTTTCTGTGCCAATGGGAAGCCATCTTGAAGGACAAATGGGTATAGGACATCATCCATCGGGGTCACACCATAGAATTTGTTCAGAAGCCTCCTCAAAATCCGCCTGCAAGGAGAACACATCAACATATTCTTTTGCTAAAGCAAGAGATCGCCACCTTGCTGTTAAAAAGGGCAATAGAAAGACCTCCTTCCAGTTAATGAGGAAAAAGCTTCTATTCCAACTTTTTCCTTATGAGGGACAAATGTGGGAAATGAAGACAGCCCATGAATCTCAGACAGCTGAACAAATACATCAAGAAACAATCATTCAGAATGTTGTCCCTGCAATAGGTTCTCTTATTGGTGAACAAAGGGGATTTTTTAGCGTCCCTCGATCTCTTGGATGCATACTTCCACATTCCCATCCATGCGAAGCACCATCTGTTTGTCAGGTTTGAGCTGGCAGAGTGTCACTATCAGTTCTCCTTTCAACCTTCGCTCACAGAGTTTTCACGAAGTGCATGGCTCTGGGAGCGGCTCTTCTGAGAAGTCAAGGCCACCAGGTTTATCCCTACATGGACGATTAGCTAGTGAAAGGGCCCACGTTCCACTCTGCAAAAAGGTATACGCAGGATTGTCAGCAGCTGTTCAAGTCTCTAGCCTTGCTACTCAATGTAGAGAAGTCATGCCCGATTCCAAGCCAAAGGTGTATATTTCTTCGAGCGTTATTGGACACCAGAATAATTAAAGCTTTCCCCACTCCAGAACGAAAGCACAAGTTATTGCACTTGGCAGGCCTTCTGCGTGCAAAAGAGTCCACTTCTGTGAGAGTGTACAAATCTTTGTTGGGGATGCTGTCATCCCGGTGATACCAAATACTCATTTGCACATGAGAGCTCTTCAAGAGCAGCTGGACATCCAGTGGATTCAGGTACGGGGCTCCTTTCAAGACATCATTCTCATCTTGCGGTCAATGAAACAGGCCCTGTCATGGTGGGTGGAAGAACGCAATATCTCTCAGGGCCTCTCATTTCAGGCAACACAGCCCAGTTACGTTATGAATATGGATGCTTCGATGGACGGTTGGGGAGCACATCTCCAGGAATTGCAAATCCATGGAAGATTGACTGTTCAGTAAACTCAAATGCACAACAGTCTCTTGGAATTGAAGGCAGTCTTTCTGGGACTACAGGCATTCCTTCAAAGAATCCAAGTACACAACTATGTTCTACCTGGCCAAACAAGGGGGCACCAGGTCTCGCACGTTATCAGATCAAGCCCAGGAAATCTGGAAATTGCTTATACAGCACGAGATAACATTACAAACAGAGCATGTACTAGGAATGGACAACGAGTGGGCGGATTCTTTATGCAGAACCAACTCCCAATGTCACAAATGGGAATTAGATTGGAAGCAGCTACAGTGAGTTTTCAAACTGTGGGGCACCCAAAAACTGGATCTCTTTGCGATCAGCAACAACAAGAAGTGCAAGAAGTTTGTCAGCAGGTTTCTCCAGGCCAACTCTTGGGGGAATGCTCTGCACATGCAGTGGACAGGAATGTTTGCCTATGCTTTTCCGCCATTCCCTCTCTTTCCAAGGGTGCTGTGCAAAATGAAGAGAGAACCGTGCCATCTCATTCTCATAGCTCTGGCATGGCTGAGGCAGTTTTGGTACCCAGAACTTTTACTGTGCTCAATATCCCTGTGCATTCTCTTTCAACCTCTGCCAAACTTGCTGTCCATAGACAACAGTCAGATTCTACACCCTCAAATCAAATCTCTGACTTTATCGGCCAGGAACCTCACGACTATCAATTTAGAGATATAGTCATTGCTCCAGATTGCAAGTGCATCCTACAGCGTTCCAGAGCTTCTTCCACTAATAAATCATACTCTGCAAAATGGAAGAGATTCTGCCATTGGTGCATTGAAAAAGGTATTCATCCTTTCCTGACGACCCTGGAACAGGTATTGCAATACCTTCTTATTTTAGTAAGATCAAAATTGTCGCACTCATCAATCAACGTACACCTAGCAGCAATTTCCAGGTTTCGCAGGAAACAGGGGGAACTCTCGCTATGACTTCATGACAGGCCTTTTCAGAGTTTTTCCACGCTTGAAGCATCCTGCGATTCCATGGCAGTTGAACACAGTCCTCACTCAACTGATGAAACCGCCCTTTGACCGATCCACAAAGCTGAATTGGAATACGTCTCGCGGAAAACGAGTATCTAGTTGGCCCAGTGAATCAGTGAAATTTAAGCCTTCGCTGTTGCTGAACCTTTTCTACAGGTTAAACAGGATAAAGTAATATTGAGAACAAATCCACATTTTATACTGAAGGTTCCAACTTCTTTTCATCTAAATGAACCGGTAGTACTAACAACATACTTCAGAAATCCTTCCACCTCTGCTGAAAGGGCGTTACATTATTTGGATGTGGGGCGATGCCTCAAATTCTACATCCATAGAACAAAGGCTTTCAGGAAATCAGAACAGCTCTTTGTATCTTTTACATCTCCAAGGAAAGGCCAGGCTTTATCAAGGAGTAGTATTGCACGTTTGATTTCTTAGGTGATTATTTTCTGCCATAACAAAGCTGGAAGACCTTTGTCTGCAAAGGTGACTGCGCACTACACAATGAAGATGACTGCCTCTGCAGCTCTTTTTGCCGGACTATCACTTCCAGACATCTGTAGAGCGGCAAAATAGTCGAACGTTCATTGGTTTACCAGACACTACTGCCTGGATTCGGCATGGAAGACAGATGCAGCAGTGGGTTAAGCGGTCCTGAGGCATCTGTCATGTGAGGTAAAGTCTTTTCGTATCTATTACCTCTGTTCTATTTTTGTTTTAGGCACAAGGAATGTTTCTGATGAGTATATATGTGTGTTTTAGATATACTTAGATATAAGCTCTGTATTCAATTATAGTGAACACAAAGGACTCGCATTCCAGGATCGTACTGTTGACATTTTAATTCAAACAGCAATGGATTTCGACCTTGACAGTCTTTTTCACAAGCCACTTCACAAGTGTAGCCACACCCCTTATAAAGTAAATAAAGAACATAGAAAACAGACATATTTCTTTGCTGCCTGCATAGGAAAGGAAAAGAAAAGAAAACAGACTGTATTGTATTGTATTGTATTGATTTTTGTATAGCGCGATTGCTGCCCAATGGGCGTCCAAGCGCTGAGCATGAGGACAGAACTGGGTAATGCGGAGAGGGTTAGAGCTCGGTGGACCTTGCAAACAGGAAGGTCTTCAACTGTTTGCGGAAGGAGAGTAGGTTCGAGTTAGTCCGGAGTTGTAAAGGAAGTGAGTTCCACAACTGCACTCTTTCTGTGAACCCATGGTAGGTCATGTGACCTATCTTCACAATTACATTTCTATGATTGAATTGTACATTTCGTTACAATATGTATATATGATTATAAGATCAATTGAATATCAATCTCCCTTAAAATTCAAAGTTAAAACACTGAAAATGCATATTATCATATCATAATATACAACGCTGCCCTTAGTGCCACCATATCATGTATATTAGTTCACAAATGAGCAAACATAATCACCTCATACCAACATAGAGCGCAAGTGCCCTAACTCTACTTCCCACGAAAACTTCTTGACTAAAGTAGTGTGCTAGCATGAACAGGTATCGGCCAAGTGGCCTTAGGCTTCATCCTAGACAAGTCACCACAGTTATCCCACAGCAAACGTTTATTAAGTCTGGATTACTGTCATTTTTTACGCTGCTGAGTTTGCAGGAATAAACCCTTTTGCCAAAAACTTTGGGACTCGTTGGTCTTTGTTTAAACAGCTGAACAGCTGGGAGGAATTTGAACTGACCTTTTCCATTCATATACACACATATATATATATATATATATATATATATATATATATATATATATATATATATCTTCATTGAAAAAACCATTGGTTATAGACCATATATAGTTAGGAATTAGCATTTTCAAAACCTTAATTTACTCGCACAAAACCATAGAAATTCAAATATATAGTTAGTTGCAATAACTATATATCGCGCACCCGCAATCCACTGCTGATGATGTCACATATTACATCATTCATGACATGGTCAGTGACATCACTGATGACATCACTGATGACATCATCCAGTGACTGTGTGTTTAAATATGTCTTACATATTGAAGAATGAGTGGATGTATAAGTGTCTGGATGAAGAATTTAGTAGGTGCATGACTGACTGTATGAGAGAGTGATTAAATGTGTCTCACTGAGTGCATGGGTTAGTGACTAAACTGTCTTAATTTGTGCATCATTATGTCTGTTGTTCTGTAAACTGCTGAATGTGTTAATCAGTAGCTATATGAGTAACTATATGGGATATTCATTGGTTGCCCAAGTATTTGTATGGGAGACTGAGTATGTGTATGAGTGGCTGGGAGGTGTATTACTCTGTGCAAAGATGTGTGAGCAGTTGATTCACTAGATGTATGGGTTCAAAAGTGCATGTGGAAACAGCTGCATGGGCGGTTGACTGTGTGCATGAGTGTATTGGTGAGTGAATGGATATCTCAGTGCTACATGTCAAAGTAAGTACATATGTAAAACACAGTCCATGTGAGAGTTGACATATATAAATAACTGAGCATAAGAGCCAGTGAATGTGAGAGTGGCTTTATGAATCATTGTGAACTTGTATGAGAGATTGTATAAGAGAGTAAATATGTGTTAGAATATGTTTGAATTAGTAAGGTGTGTATAACTGTATAGTTGAGGAAATGGAGGTGTGATTGATACTTTGCATGACTGACTAGGTGTGTGAGTAACTCCATGGATGAGTGACAGTCTGTGAGTGTCTGTTTATACTGAGTATTTCTAAGGTTATATTAGAGTCTGAAGAGCTTCATCGTATTATCACATGAATGATGTCATCAGTGATGTCATCAGTGATGTCATTTAAGATGTCATCAGTGATGTCATCAGTGATGTCATTTGAGATGTCATCAGTGATGTCATCAGTGATGTCATGTGAGATGTCATCAGTGATGTCACTGACCATGTCATGAATGATGTAATATGTGACATCATCAGCAGTGGATTGCGGGTGCGCGATATATAGTTATTGCAACTAACTATATATTTGAATTTCTATGGTTTTGTGCGAGTAAATTAAGGTTTTGAAAATGCTAATTCCTAACTATATATGGTCTATAACCAATGGTTTTTTCAATGAATTTTCTTGGTTTTGTAAATGCTAATCCCTAACTATATATGGTCTATAACCTATGGTTTTTTCAGTGAATTTCAATGGTTTTTTAATAGCAAATATCTATAGCTGTAACATATATTCTTATTCTAATTCACAAATATATTTTATATATTTTTTTTAAGCAAAGGACCCAGATGCATTTACAGTTCATCACTAACAATGTTCCAGGCTAATGTATTTTCACGGGAAATTAAAAACTGTCCTGCAAGTAAAATATTCCTATTTCGTGAAAAAGGGCGTTTCTTCGTCCCATGAGGGAGCCGTTGAGCAAAAGAGACTCGGCCTGCTGTCTTAGTCGCTGATAGGCCTGATTATCGTATTTTTATCGATCACTTTATGTTGCAACAGTGGAAAACAAAACAGCCCTTGCCCATGTATTTTTACAGCATTCCTGCGTATTATACCCTACCCCCAAACAGTATTTTGCCTGTTACAATAGTAGTAGTTTATGGGACACTTACATCAGCAAATAGTTTAAAATTTCACCACAATATGTTGCTAATGAGTGAGCTTCAGCATTATACTTCAAATTATAAATATAATTTCTATTGATGACTGCTACCCCCACAAAAAAACAGACGTATGTACTTTTTTAATTAACTTTTATCAAAACAATAACCGGAACTATAACTAAAAGATAACACTACAATAAATAACTAGAACTATAAGTAACAAAACAATATAATAAACAACATATAATATGGAGCCCAAAATAAGTATTGTAGTTAATCTGCAAAACAAAAAGAAAATTAGTGTTTAAAATTAGATTGAAGTGACTAAATGAGATCCAACATCACAAGTCAAAGTAAAACTTGACAATATTTATATTTTTTTAAATCTTCGCAGTGTGCCTGAAACGCTTCCACTGGCATTCATCATGCAGACTTTGGTCCACCCTCTTTATCAATTTTTGCAGTTTGAGATATAACGTCCTACATGTGTTATTCATCTCCTACTTTCTCCTTTCAAATTCTCTTGTAAAGACCTTAACAACAAATAAAGGGAACATTTTCTGCATATTTTTAATAAAGCATTTGACAAAATGACCGTATTTATTGAATGTTTTGAAATTAATTTTCACAAGTCTTAAAAAAGGTGAATGCAAGAAAAGTTACTTGCCGCATATGCAAGACTGCTTTCAAGAGGAGACCCCAATAAAAAGGACTTGTGTGGAACTGCAAGTATGCTGAAGCAGTTGCAGACTATGAATCCGGTCAACTTTGCAAGGGAAGAGTTAAGGAGATTGAGAGCGGCTCCTTCTGCTTCATGAGAAGGCCCGAGTACCAGTGGAGCAACACCGTCAACCTCTAGAGCACAGCCTAATATTTGTCCCCAATTTGAAACCCTTTAAGAGAAAAAGTAAGAAGGTTGGGAGCTTTGTATGCCATCCTAATATCTAATTATCCATAGTTATACAGAGATCCGCCCTGTATCAGACTCATATGTACAAGTGTATATTGTAGATTATCTGCCACCGAAAACCTCTCAAGTACCTATATCCGTTACTTTTTAACTTTGTTGAGTAGTCATATTGTGAGTATTTACCTTAAAGTTGTTAATTTTTTATTGATTATTGCTCTTTGAGATATTCCCTGTCTATAAACAGAGAAGAATAGGAATATTCTGTCTCCCTTTGCAGATAGTGAAGGATAGGTAATGCGGACTTTTGTACCCCGTTGTAATCCGTCATGCCTGTTTTTCTCCCCACTGATTGATTGATTGGCTGGACATTTATTGTTCAAGGAATAGTTCTAACGAGGTATTCTCTGTTTGCAAATAACGTGGAATAGAAATATTCTGTCTAGTCTTTGCAAGTAGTGAAGGGTGGGTAATGCGGACCTTTGTCCCCCGTTGTAATCTGTCATGCCCATCTACTCCCCACTGATTGAGAAACTAGTTCCACCCGGACCATTTATTAGAGGTACATCATCTGGCTCAACCGGAGAGTACCCCTAATAAAGAAGACATATGTAAAATACGAAGTAACACTGTATCCTGTTAAACAGAAACTTTACAATGAAACACACTTGAAAAAGAGGGGAAAGAAATCGAACAAAATCAGTAGGCCACTGATGAGTTTTTGACTTCGCTAGAAATAAGAAACATGGAAGTGGTGAGAGAAGCCAAGCTTGACATTACGACAGCCACGAGGTAGCTAACCTCCGCCACCCCCCCACTGCTCCAAGCATGTCTGTCCCACCGCCCGCCACGCCCAATAACGGTAACATGAAATAGATACAAATCAGCAGATACCTACCCCCATTCCGGAAACTCCCGAAGTGCAACAGGTCCACGGTTACGCCCATCCGGAAGATGAGGCCTCGACACGTGCAGGGCGGGGCCCGACTAGCCGCCATCAGCCGGAGAAGTCGTGGGATGGTCGGCCCGGAATGTGCTGGTCCTCCCTTTCCCTTCTGGCGCCCTGCAGGCCACAGGGGGGGATGTCTTGCCTCTGCCTCCGACCCCCCCCCCTCTTATCGCCTGGTCCGGACATCACGGATATCAACGCCAGGTGTCGGCGTGGGGTGCACCAGGAGAGGAGCCGAGGCCGACGGGATCTACTTTCTTCAATAATGGCTGTGACAACACTGAGGGGGATGTCTTGCACATGCTACCGACCCCCCCCCCCTCCCCTCGTATCTCCTGGTCTGGCCCCGGCTTGATATGAGCTCCCCGTTCGGTCCTGAAGCGGCGCCCTGCAGGCCACGGGGGGGGGATGTCTTGCCTCTGCCTCCGACCCCCCCCCTCTTATCGCCTGGTCCGGACATCACGGATATCAACGCCAGGTGTCGGCGTGGGGTGCGCTGGGAGGGAGAGGCGGCGCGAACGAGCCTCTCCCACCCCCACAGGTGGGGGCCCCTCAGCTGCACCCCCAACGCTCCACTCACCCAACAAAAGGGTTCCTCCACTCTTGCGACGCAGCGGCGCTGCACTTACCCGACAAAAGGTCTCGTCCACTATTGCGAGGCAATGATGCTCCGCTCACCCAGCGGGGGTCTCGGTTACTTTTGCCGTACAACAACGCTTTTCAGTTCAGCCTGAAAATGAGTCCTGCGTCCAGAAACGTTCTCCTCAACTTTGAAGATTCTATAAGAGCCACAGAGGCCCCCGACCCCCGATGAGAAATGACTGCCTTGATCACCCACGGAACGACCACGACGTAGCCGAGGGACGTCGGCGCGCTCATGCCGGCGCCGGCCTCAGTCTTGAAATGATCAAAATCCTGCAAGACTACCAACTTTATCAGTTCCGGTGGGACACCAGTATGACCCGGTAGGAGAGATTGTTTCCTCCCACCCCACTTTCACTGATGGTTCATGTCACCAGTCCCCTCTGCTACCCTTCAACGAAAACTTTTGGACTGCCGAAAGAGGTCCCGGTCCAACCACGAGTTGGTGGAGACATTTTGACTATACTTGGACCTTCCTGACCTCATCCAAAATGGCGCCGGTACAAATTAAACTCTCAACTCCTTGTTGTGCCCCGATTGCTCAGCCTTGATATCATGAGATATGTATGCAGTTTTTACCACATGAATTGATATGGGATAAGACTGATTACACGTTCGAACAATGAATTGATCCAGGATGGGTATTGATTATACGTTCAAACAATGAATTGATATTAAGTTCTAATGCATCATTGATTACTGTATTTATTATTGAAGGTTCGAATTGTCGACACTTTTGGTACTTGCTCACAATGAATTATCGATATGATTTTGTTGCACTTGTCGCACTTTTTACTATGAAATCAACGACCACTGACTCTCTGTTATGTTTTCCAGAAATAAATACCCCTCCCCCCCCCCATTTACAGTTCCAGCCTGCTCCGTGGACGGCCCACGGGGTTGTAGGCCCGTATTTGGGCACCAACATTTTTATTAAAGGTTTTTGAAAAAGCAAACGTAGTTGTAACGCGTAGATTGGTAAGTTTCGAATAAATGGCCACTGTTTCCGATTTTTTTTTTTTTTTTTTTTAAAAAGCAGGTGAAATGAAGCAGCTCAATTAGTTAAGGGTTAAAAAGTATAGTACGCAGAAACATTGAAAATATGAATGGTCCAGGTTTGTTGTGTGTTTTTCATTTTTGTACAGCATAAAGCAATCGATAAAGATCCTGGTATTTAGCCTCTACTTTATATGCTACCTGTATCAGGGAAGTTGTTTTAAATGCCCCTAAGCCACCCCGAAGGAATGTCACCTGGCCCCCTAGTACGAACGAAAACGACCCCGTACCACTGTAGGTTATCTCTCTTCCTCAAAAATGACAAAAATTACTTTCTAGGACGTTTTGGACATTGATGATTTTCATATGATCTATTTATTAAAGTAATACTCATCTCTCCGCATGAAATTAATTTTCCACATGCTACACAAGTCAATCTCATCTGCCCAAAGTTCTTTTGCAGATTTGTGACCGTTTCCCTTGCCTCTGACTCACTTATTGCTAAGTCATTGATGGATGTTTTTGCCGGTCGGGGGTTATCCACCATATCTCGAAGTTGTGCTTTCGAATAATTAAGAGGGTGCCACCTCTCCATGTGCCGATGCATGGTATGATTACCATAGCTATATTTTTTTTCGGTCCCTCTCGAGAGTTTTTTTTTTGCAGATGAGGCAGGTAACGTACCTGGCATTAACTTTCTTTTCATGAGAAGGAAAAGAAAAAAATTGCCAGATAAAATTCACTTTCACATGGGACGTTCTTGGCATTTCTTTCAGAAACTTTTACATCACTGTGTCATTTCTTTGTCTATCCTGGTTAAAGCAATGTCATGTAAAAAGTTTTGTTTTAACGTGTTTACTTTGTTGGAGCGTTGTATATATTTATAAGTTATTAAAGTGTTATAATCCTACTACTTTGTTGGAGTGCTATATATTTTTAATGTGACACATAATTGTGAAGACTTTGATGTACAAAAAGGCATCCCTGGAATCTTCCGCTTCAGGCTCGGTCCCACACACCCTTACAGTGAGAATCCCCTCCCCAATCACAATACAGGATCGTTATCAGATAGTAGGAACGCGTGTGGTGTGACGGATCTCATGAGGCGGGGGCCTTGATCTACTGTAACTCCTTTTAACAGGGGTGATTCTTTACAGTTGGGGCCATAAACTACATCCGCAGGGCTAGGTGATAGCCTGGGACCGGCCTGGACAATCAGACACAGAGGAAGAGGAGTGTCAGAGGGTGCGGTAGTGAATAGGGTGAAAGGGAGGTGTCGGGCGGGCACAGGGTGTGATACTCAGGGAACAGCAGCGCAGATGGGGGGAGGTTTATGGCCCATGCATGAGAGAGAGAGCAGGGGTGACCAGTGCGTGGGGGAGATGCTTGCGAGGGTGGGGAGCCATGCTGAGGATCGGCGGCATGCAGAGAGTGGGTCTGGTCAAGGCATCTAAAATGGCTGCCGTGCATGAAAAAGTGTGGCATTGGAAAAAAAGCAAGATGGCGCAGACAATGTTTATCAATACGGATTAATTTATAACAAATATTTTTAACAATATATTTACTCGCAGTGTCAAAATGGCGGTCAACACTTCCTGATTTCCTTCGAATCGAACGTTAACAGAAGTCAAGCGGCAAAAAAAAAAAAAAAAAACGCTCACGCGCAACCGCTGGAAGACAAGTATCAACATATATGAGCCTCCTCAACCACCCTCAGAAAACATAGGGGGTCAGGATACGTCTCCCATACCCCCTTATACCCAATACTCACATTGCTTTTCCTCCATCTAGTAATTTAATTAAATCGAAACACAAAATGGCGAATTCACGTTTCGCTACCAGTTTGCGACCCGGTTCGCGAACCGAGAAGCGCTTCTACCGCGAAAAATCAAATTTTTTTTATTTGCCCCACGGGACCCTTTAATAACCCCAACATCATTCCTGGGGGGTCAAGAGGAGTCTACCTTCGTTTTTCTCCTCCTCTTGTCTCTCGATCCTACCGAGAGACAAGATGGCGGCCGCACCGGACTGTTTAGAATGTTGACAGACACCGGAGAGCCAATCAGCTTCGCTTCGCAAAGCTCCGTTATGCGTTATTTCTCCTTCGGTGGAAATGGTGCATTCTTACACGGCAGGGCAGCCGTGAAATTAATTGTTGTCCAAATTGTCCGAAAGCTTTAAAGAACGCACTCCCAGCAGCTTAACCAACAGGCTTTTATTCTTGTGGAACCGGCATCTACATTTTAGGCAAGCTTCTTCGCCGACGCGTTTCAAGGACACAGCCTTTTCTTCATGGGCAGCTTGCGAACAAACACAGATGATTCCAATGTCTCGTTTATTATATGCAAATCTCCTCAGTGGTGCATGCGTAGTGCATTTGTTTAATTTGTTTAATGCACCATTTCCACCGAAGGAGAAAGGAGAGGCTACGCGGCGCTGGAACTTTGCCTGAAGCTGCGGTTAGTCCAGCAGTTTTGGAAACTACAACCGGCAAGGCATTTGGGGGCCCACTGGAGGGTGTTTAATATGCTTTAATCAAAACGAACTGCACCGAGCTCACTATGAGGATGAACTTTTTTCCAATGGGGACACGAGGTCCCATAATGCAAAGTACTAAACAAATGCACTACGCATGCACCACTGAGGAGATTTGCATATAATAAACGAGACATTGGAATCATCTGTGTTTGTTCGCAAGCTGCCCATGAAGAAAAGGCTGTGTCCTTGAAACGCGTCGGTGAAGAAGCTTGCCTAAAATGTAGATGCCGGTTCCACAAGAATAAAAGCCTGTTGGTTAAGCTGCTGGGAATGCGTTCTTTAAAGCTTTCGGGCAATTTGGACAACAATATATATATATATATATGTCAACAACACTTCCCGTCCATAACATATATATATTTTTTTTTTCTAAAACTCAAGTCCACCTGCCGTTGCACCTCGTTGTCGCGGGTGTTCGCTTTGCGCACAGTGGGGTGCGCCATTTATTCCTTAACTCCAGTCTGTGATTCCGCCGAACCACAATGTAAAGCGCACTCAAAGCAATGCAAAAATCCCAGGGTATAGATTCAAGATTTATTTCAGCATTCTCTGCAGAAAAAAATCAACAAACGTGTTTGGGCGTCACCTTCGTCTGTGTCAATCCATTACTTAAAATCGTGAGTTTAAATAAAGTTGTGCTCGAAAAAGTTCATGGAAATAGAAAGTGTCTTAGTGAAAACAAAACATAAACAAATGAATATCACATGGCGGCCATTTTGGAACGTCTCGTTTGTACTGAACTATGGGTGTGTTATTCATGTCTGTGATTCAAAACTATGAGTCAACAGAAATTCATTGAGAATTAAAGCGTTAAAAACGTATATATATATATATATATATATATGAGACGAACTCCGTTATGTCCCAAACGCAGCTTAGAACACCAACAAAACTGGACCCAATTGGAAAATTGCAAAGTGTTTTTATTTCATCCTTGTATATATATACGTTGGCTTCCACATAAATCATTACCATAACTAATCAATTGTAATCTGATTCGACCTTCTATGCTTGGTAAATGCCAACCTATATTGATCTTACTGTTTACTGAAGGTTTTATCACACCCTAAAGTTAAAATAACTTTCTTCTGACTTCTTTATGTGCTTTAGACATTCCGCCACACCATTTATTATGCCCTGTTTGGGCTATTGAAGCAGCAGAGCTCTGTTCTATTTACATGATAAACATGTGATCTATACTGTTTGATTTCCTACGTGTTTGTCTTCTTTTAAGGAGATCATGCCCTGTTTGAGCTTATTGTGTCTGCTATGACACAGTTTCTATTTAGCAAAGTTTGGAACACCAAGTGCCTCATTGGTCTCTATCTTATTTTGCATATGGGAACCTTACTTCCTCAACTATCACTATGTATGCCTATTTAATCTACATGAATCTACATCTCTTCTTCGTTATTTAAGCCTCTCAGTGCTTTGGTTTGTAATTTGATAATATATCTGGACTTCAATGTGTGCAACCTCCTGACTGTATCCCCTCCTTTTTCCCTCTTCTCAATCTGATCTAAACAGAAGAATTTAAGGAGACTGCTATTGTTCTGCCTTGAAATGTCGAGCTACAGGATAGTTGTGGCCTCTGTTATTAATCGCTCTTAGATGTTCTAGTATTCGTTTCTTAGTGGAATGGATAGTACTCCCCACATATTGTTTTCCATAGGGACATACTAAGCAGTAAACAGTGTGGTTACTTAAACCACTATCTCCATCTACCGTGGTTGATCCTCTTAGTGACACAACCGGTCTTTAGGTGCACTTAAAATTTGAATTCACAATGCCACCACTGCACACCTACATATAGGGCACCTTAAGGAAATACATATCCCAACATCATTGTAGTTCTGAAGGGACGGTGCATTAATTGGTCTTACAAAGGTAATGGGCATGAAGGTATTGTGTGTCGATTTAGATTCCGTATATAGATTTCCCGATTTATGCCCTTATATTGGTACAATTCACATTGCCCTTATTGAGGCATAGAATTTCAGCCCTTATTTAGGCATTCTCCATGCTAACCAAATACAGGCATGGCCACCTACATCCATTCATCTACGTCAAAACAAATTCTTAGAAAACCAGACTCTTAAGCCTTTAGGACTTCCCCTTGCTTGGATATTGATTTCTCTAGGAACTCATTTATTATGCATGAATATCTATTCCTTAGGGGTTCATTCATGACGTTCTTCTGCCCAACTTTAACGTCAATACTGGCATTCCTAAACACCTTCAAGTTATAAATATACTTTCACTTGCCATGGCGAATCATGGTCCACAGTTCCACTGCCTACTTGCACAACGCGGCTCACCATGGCAAGTTTGGAAGGAAGTCAAGTCCCTGATAGAGCGCGCAGGTCGCCCGACTCTTAGATTTACCAGATTTCACGCACTTGGGCCCATGACGTGAATATGACAATATTTTTGTGAGTCGGGCGAGTTTACACACCACCATCAGTAATTTGTATGTGTTTCCTTTAACACTACTACTTATGTACCTGACTTAACACAGGCACATATTCTCCTGATGAATCAGGAGCTAGCAGTGGACAAGAGATAAGATAATCCTAAAAACTTCATTCATTCAATAATACTTTATACCATATTATATTGACCACAGACACCTGGAGGATTTTAAAAGTTTTATATAGCAAGTAAGATTCAGAGTGACAAGAGTATAAGACTTATACAGATCAAAATATCAATACTCAGGATTACAACTATAATGTAGCTATGGATGAGGGCAAGCACCATTGAGTGCGAGTGGAAATTCTACGGGGAAAGGGTAACAGGGAACATGCTATTTAGTTTCAGGCTTATACTAGGGTAGGTAAGTTTAAAACACATTAGTCAGTGAATTTCTAAAGACCTATAAGTGCTAAAACTAATCTTGATCTAACTGCTAATTCAAACCTAGATTCTTAAACACAAGTGAATTTTAGATCACGCTAATTAAGAAAACAGTTTCAATAATGTTCTATAGGTAGGGGAAAGAGGGAATACAACTAATAAACAGTATGCATATATGACTTTGGAGATGACAGAGAGAATATCATGGGCATAGAGGCTTTATTAGAAGAGTAGGAGGAAAGAGGATAGATAGACAAACACCCACACTATATTTACCTAAGACAGGAATGAGGACTAACCCTGGCCACGGGTCAGCTTTGGGAAACGCGAGGACAAGGACCCTCAAGGATTTAGGATGCCAGTAGGTGAGCAGGTACAGCTCACGGACAATCAGGACAGGATACCCCTCAGGATTTGGGTTAGGACTGGGCTCACCAAAGGGCACGACCAACACCTGCAGCTTTGGATGCAACGCCTGCGCTACTCCCTCTCTCTGCACGGAATCCGCCAGTAACCCCGATTGGGTTCTCGAATCTCCCAGCAAAGTGCTTCACCAGCACTTAAGACTATTTCCACCCCTTGGAGTTTGTGGAAATTTTGGACAGAGTGCTCCGCAGCCCTCTGTATCAATCACCTATAGAGTTCGTAGGGTCGGTGACAGGTCAGCTACTCGGACAAGTCGGACAATTTCTCTAGCTAAAACTAGACTAGTTATACCCTTTTCTGGTCCCTAGACCACCCACAAATGTTGCAAGTGACAGGGTCCCCAATTTATGATTGGTCAGGAGAGGTGATTAGGTCATTGTCACCACCTAAAATTCTGGGTTCCCATATTTAATATTCATATTTCGTACCCACCCCTTACATTCTAGTTCCCAGGGCATAGACAGCAAGGAATACAATGGGTCACACAGTAAAGTATCAATTTTGTTTCCAGTTCAGGTGCAGCTCGGCTCCTCTCGCTGGGTCACAGTTCAGGTTCTCATGAGTATCCCAGCTTCGGCAGCCAGCTGGCGGGGTTTTGCTTCTGCGCGGTTTGAATTGTCCCTCATCACATGACAGGGGTGCAAGAGGTTTCAAAGATGGAGCGGCTCCCCACTCCCAGGCCCACAGATACGCGGTACATGAAAAGTAAGCGAAAACAAATTAGAAACACAGAAAAAATTAATACACTGTACACCATGATAAGCTACACTACTCTCCTTACTTTATAATAACTATAGCGGTTAGGAGTTATGCAGGAATAGACAGATGTGCAAAGCGGCACTGGCAAGCAGAGAGCGTGTTTAAAGACAAAGCGGCCATTTTAGCAATAATGCGCATGAGCGAAATAATCCCTCCAGAACTGCGAGTGCGTCAAATCACATGGGTATGACCGACGCATGCGCAGACTGGATTTCTGCGAAGCAGCGATGCCGTAGTATGCAAGCCTCATTATGATTAATAGACACATAGGCAAGCATCTCTGGGACACCCGCTTGTACTGAAAAAGTGCGATATTAATGACAAACGGGATTGGTTAATACTATTACAGGTTAACGAGGTTCTTGAATGAGAGCAAGTCGCTTTACGTGCGAATCCTTGCTCCATCAATCCCCTCTTTGATGATATTTACTATCATCACCATTAATGGAAACAGATGCCAACTTCCTTTCTCACATATCACTCATCTCAATCTCAATGAATTTGTTGTTGAGCTTTTTCTCAGCATCCTTATTAGGATGGAAACCGTTAGCCTCCTTATAGATTTGATTTCTCAACTCTCCTAATTCAAGTTTGTCAATATTCCTCTTTATTCCTCTCTTGTTTACAGTATACTTCTTTCTGCACTTTTAACATTTGCAGCAAATAATTATAATAAACACAATCAAACTTATTCCAGCTATTGGCATCAGTATTTTCCCAACAAGACTTCGTCCTATGTTAGAAAACCAACTACCTACAGAGGAGAGACCATCTATTAGTCTCTTCCAGGCACTATCAACCTCCAGTGGTTTGAGTTCTTTTTCCAAATTAGTTATGTTTCGCACATATTTCTTGATTTCTACGCTCTTATCAGGAATGTAAGTGCAACTATGTTGCGCCTTCAGCATCCTGCAGACTCCGCCCTCTTTTGCCAATAAGGTATCAAGAGCAAGTCGATTCTGCAAAACCATTGATCTGATCGCAACCATTTCAGTATTGACCAGCAGGAATCCAGCAGCAGTGTCAGTTGATAACCGATCCACTACTGTAGATAATTTGCAAATACGGTGAGTATTCAGAACCACTCCCACTCCAGGTATCAGTGCACTAAATATATCACCTATAATTTCTCCTACACTTTCACGTCTACTACGTACTAAACCATTAGTATTTTCATTGCTTCCAGCGGCATTGTTCACATGCTATATTTTCGGGAAGACAATGCCAAAATAGCAGCTTCCATACCAGTGATCTGGCAATTTGAAGTAAGCCTTGTTTCCACATATATAATAATTTCCGGGAAACACAGGTTCTGACCCATTTTTGAAACCCCAACCTCCAATTACCTTGTAATTATGTTCGCATTCATTGGAACCGATGAATACATTGTTATAATAACTAGTCTTTTCTCTATGAAGACAGAGTTTCCCTTTTCGTTCAAAGTCCAGCAACAGTGCAGGATTTGCTTCGCCATTTGAGGTGCTTTCCATGTTTTCAGCCCATTTAGGAGTTTTCTGTCTCTTATCATTGGCCTTTCTTTGGAAACTCTCCCTTCTCTTTTCTGCCATTTTCAAAAACATCTTCTCCTGCTCATGTAATGAACAAGTCAAATTATCTCTGCGTGCTTCATTTAAATCTATGTCACCTACTGTCAGAAAGTATTCTCCCATGTAACGAGTCACTTCGCTTCTAACATGTACAAGGTTCAGGTTTCCCCGAATAGGAAGTTTAGAAAAGATCACGTCAGTGTTTGAGTAATAGTACTGTAAGGTGCTTCTGTAAAATAAGCTTGCTAATATACTACAGGAAATTCCATAGGTCAGAGGTAAATGGTGATAGGTCACACCTTCAGCTACAGAAGTAGGTAGCTTCATACAGACATAGCAATCTTCTATTTCCATGGCTTCTACATAATGCACTAAAAGATTTGCAAAGACATTCAAATGTGTTCTATTTCTCATTCTGTGAAAATGTAGTCCTTCCTCATCTGATGCTTCTAAGTCAGGTCTGGTTTGTTTCAAGCTAACTGAATTCTCACGTCTTTCTACACTTCGTGGTGTCTGTTCGGTATGTACAACTTCTGTGTCTGGCGTCACTTGTTTAGTAGGGTACAGGTTAGTATCTTTACTTATCATAAAAGGTATAAAGACTATTAGTCCGATCCATATTACCATTACTATCGCTATACTACATAAGCATATTTTACAGCAAGTTTTGCAACAATTCCCTCTAGGTCTTCCATTCACATTTGAATCAGACATTTTGGCTCACAGGTGGCTTTCCAACCCCTCTTTGTTTCTCTACACAAGAGGCTTACGCAGTTTGACTCTCAAGTTGGGTCTTCTTCCTCAGGACTCAGATCCTCAATCGAATCTTGGTCGCTTATGTCACTTATTTCGGGATCATCAATTTCTTCCAACACCAAGTAGGTCCATTCAGGACTTCGGTAGTTTTTGTTTTGTCTTTTTATTCTGGTACTGCGTCTGTTTTGTAGAGTTCCTGCTCTCTGTCTTTCACTAGCAGCTCTTTTCCGGTCTTCTACCTTTTCTTCCACTGTTTTTAATCTTAATTTCAGTCTCTTTATGTATCGGGGTTCACTTTTCTTCTTGAACCTTTTAGCTGTTACTGTAGTTTGGTCCTCCTCACGAGCCCTTTTATTTTAGTTCTGTTGTGGCACTGTTACATCGACAGTATCTTTCTCCCTTCCTGTCTGACTAGTCCCAGGTCTTTCTTCAGTTTCTTCTGCCTGGTTTCTAAGCTGGCCTTGTTCAGGTATACTCTGGGTTTGTCTTTGATCTTCAACTGTTTCTGACTCTGCCTCCTGAACACGTTCGTCTATGTCTATCTGTTCCTGTTCATGCACTTCGAACCCTTGATTTTCTTCCGCATGAACTTCAGCCCTAATTACTATCTGTCCCTTTTCAGTTTCTGGAGTCTTTGGAGGAGTGTCGATACCTTGGTCTGTCCCTACTTGACCTATTTCCTGATCAGGTCTGACGTGAATCTCGATAACCTGACCTTCTTCTTCTAGTCCTGTCTCATCCTCACTATCCCACTCTCTATCTAGGTAGGAATATTTTCTGGTTCTTATTGGATCAAGAATCAGATCGTCTGCTGGGAACCATTCGTCTTGACTGGTGCTCGGTAGTATGACATCAGCTAGATCCAGACCCTCGTCTGGAGTGTCCTCAGCTGCAACACCTTCAGCTTCAGTCGCTCTTTCTCCGGTTACCCTCTTGGTATGGCTGGCGTGGATCCACTTTGGCACACCGGCGCACTTCACAGCAGTGGTAGTGACAAGGATCACTTGCCTCGGTTTTCCCCACTTTGGTGCAAGGCAACTCTTCCGGGTGTGTTTCTTCAGCACAACCCAATCCCCCGGTTTCAGTTTATGGGCTGGAGTTGTTGACCATTCAACAGCAGTCTCCCAAATCTGGTGAGAGATAGAACGCACTTGATCACCCAGCTGCCTGCAGTATTCTAGTACCAAATCATCAGAAATACTTAGCAGTTTGTGTCCAGGTACCCATGCCTGTCGCATCACTCTTCCCATTAGTATCTCATGGGGGCTCAGGCCTGTCTTTCGGTTTGGAATGCTTCTCAATCCCATCAAGACAGGAGGTAATGCCTCTATCCAGTTCAATTTTGTAGAATTACACATTTTTGCCAATCTTGATTTTATAGTGCCATTCACTTGTTCGACTACTCCAGAAGCCTCTGGATGATATGCACAGTGTAGCTTTGGCTCAATCTTGAATGCTTTATAGAGCTCTGTTAAGACTTTGTTGGCAAAGTGCCCACCTCTGTCTGTTTCAATTGTCTCTGGAAATCCATACCTAGGTATTAGTTCCCTAAGTAATAGTTTGGCTACAGTAATAGCATCATTTTTCTTTGCCGGGTAGACTTCCACCCACCTTGAGAATAGGCAAACTATCAATAAGACATACCTATATCCTTTGCACATGGGTAACTGGATAAAGTCTGCCTGTAGTCTGACGAAGGGACCTTCTGCCTTTCCAATCGTACTTGGGTCTACTACAGTCCTCTTCCCTGGGTTAAACTGCTGGCACACCAAACACCTCTAGCAAAGCATCTCTGCAATGTTTATGAACTTTGAGTTATAGAACACTTCATGGAACATACGGCACATCGCATCCCTCCCAATATGTGTGTCTCCATGGATCATCCTGGCCATTGGGGCAACCATGCTGTCTGGTAACACAGGCACACCCGTCTTATCAACCATAACACCATCCCTGTCCCTGAGCTGACATTCCTCAGTCTCCCATCTTTGCTTTTCCTCCTCTTCTGCTGCTTGCTGCAACTCTTTCAGTTCCCTCCAAGAAGATACATTTTCAAACACCATAAGTTGGCAGCTGTTTCCGCCTCCCCATAATTTAATTTTTAGGGACATTTTGTATCGGGCACAGTATTGGGCAATTTGGTCAGCATATCGATTTCCGGCTGTCACATCGTCATGGCCAGATTTGTGAGCAGCACACTTGACCACCGCCAATTCTTTGGGCAACTGGATTGCTTCCAGCAGGATTTGTACCACTTTTCCATTTCTGATAGGGGTACCTGAGGAAGTCATGAATTCTCTTTGTAACCATAACTGGCCGAAGTCATGAACAACTCCGTAACCATATTGACTATCAGTGTATATGGTTACTCTCTTATTTTTCCCTTGCTTGCAAGCTCTTGCCAATGAAATTAATTCGGCTACTTGGGCAGATTTTATTTCACTTAAATAGGATGCTTCTAGGGTCGTTTCCAGTGTGACTACGGCATAAGCAGCGCTCAACCCTCCATCCTCTTGTCTCAAGCAGGAGCCATCCACAAACATCACAAGGTCCTCTACAGGTAGGGCAGTTTCTTTTATATCAGGTCGTGGTTTGGTGCTAAATTCAGTTAAATCAATGCAGTTATGTTCAATCTCACCCTCCACTTCTGCACTTTGGGTGATGGGCAGCAAAGTTGCAGGGTTCAAGATATTACATCGGGAAATTATCACATTTTCTGCACCAATAAGAATTCTCTTGTACTTAGTCAGCCGACTAGGTGTGAGGTACTGGGTCTTGGTTCGGGTCAACAGAATCACAACTGAGTGTGGAACATAAACCGTTACAGGATGTCCCATGACAATTTTTTCACTTTGTTCCAGACTAGTACAGGTGGCAGCTACTGCTTTCAGACACCCGGGCAACCCAGCAGCTACTGGGTCCAGTGTAGCTGAAAAGTAAGCCACTGGACGTCTGGTCAGACCATGTTCTTGTGTTAGAACAGAGAGTGCACAATTGTCTAGTGTATCACAGAACAATTCAAAGTTCTTGGAATAATCTGGCATTCCTAATGCAGGAGCTGAACATAGACAGTTTCGTAATTTTATCCAAGCTGTCATGCTTTCGTCATCCCAGCTAACTGGATCATCTACTCCTTTCTTGGTCATTTTTATCAATGGTTTGGCTAAAACAGCAAATCCCACAATCCACTGTCTGCAGTATCCCACAACGCCTAGGAACATTCTGACTTCCTTCTGGGTTCTAGGTAACTCCATATCTCGAATTATTCTAATTCTTTCTGAAGTAACCCTTCTGATACCTTTTTCTATCTGGTGCCCCAGATACTTCACCGAGTTCTTACAGAACTGCAATTTGTCAGGTGATACTTTATGTCCTCCCTTGCCTAGATGATTCAACAAGGCAATGGTATCGGTAACACAGTCGTTTTTACTTTTAGACGCCACCAGAAGGTCGTCTATGTACTGGACCAAAACAGACTCTTTTGGCAGGACCAGGGATTTGAGGCATCTTTTTAAAATCTGATTGAAAATCGAAGGGCTTTCTGTATACCCCTGGGAGACACGATTCCAGACGTAGACGTGACTGTCAAACTCAAAAGAGAAAAGAAATTTGCTGTCTGGATGTAATGGGATGGAAAAGAATGCATGACACAAGTCAATGACAGTGAACCATTCCGCATTCCATGGAATCTGGTACAGGATCACTGCAGGGTTTGGCACAATGGGACAGCAAGGTACAACAATCTGGTTGACCTTTCGCAGGTCCTGCACTACCCTGTACTTTCCGCTAGGCTTTTTAATTCCAATTATGGGTGAATTACAAGGACTGTTCATTACTTCCTGTATTATGTTTGCCTCTAGCAACCTGTTTACTTCAATTGCCACTCCAGCTTTCACTTCTGCACTCATTTTATACTGTCTGGTTTTCGGGTAAACAGCATTGTTCTTAATGGCTATTTTAACTGGGTCCACATTTGCCATTAATCCCACATCTCTTCCGGTGAAATCCCACACCTCTGGTATCACCTTTTGTTGAAGCTCTTCTGGTAAATCCTGTATTGTCAGAGTCTTGATTGCTGCATCGGGCCTTAGCAACATTAGTTTGTATAGGCCATCTTCATCTGGGGTCTGAATTTCGACGCCTTTTGGTGTGCAAAAGATGGTACAATTCATTTTGCACAACAAATCACGTCCCAGTAGATTCACTGGACTGGAATCACAGACAACAAATCTGTGCATTTCTTTGAAGTTCCCTATAGAGATCTCCATTGGTTCAGTTACCGGAGTACTAATTATCTGATTTGATACGCCCACTACTTGGATAGCTTCTCCCGAGAGGGGTAGGTTTGGAACGTCCGCTGTTCTCACAGTCGAACGGGTAGCACCAGTGTCCAACAGAAAGGTGACGTCATTTCCTTCAACCTTTCCTTCAATGTATGGCCCTGACTGGTCCACCGGTAAGGAGGCGCCAAGCACGCACTCCTCTTCCTCCCCCCTCAGGCCCCGTCAGTATTGTTCATTACAGAGGAATGTATCATTTAACAGGAATTGCGAGGTTGCTGCATTTCTCTCATCCCCTCCTTCCCATACCTCGACCCCCTCATTCTGCTGAGCCTGATTCTTGTAATTAGGTCTAGGAGCTCGAGGCAAAGGATGCTGGTTTACCTGTTGCTGATTCTTTCATGGCACCTCTTTCTGCACCTGTGGATTTAAACCATTTATGGGGGCATTACCAGCCTGCAAATGTGGACACTCGTCTCTCCAGTGCCCTATCTGACCGCACCCGTGACAGGGGAAATTTTTCTTAGCCTCTTCTTTACTCATCTTTACTTGGGGCTTCCCTCCTCCCCCAGAGTTAGTGTTTGGAGTATTACTATTCATTTTACTTAACTGTTTCTCTTGTTGCTCAGCCAATTTTACTTGTGCCCACATGACCTTCTCCTTCAGGGCTTTCTTCTTGTTCTCCATCTCATCCTCGCAGTACTTGGCGTACTTAAGGACCTCATCTATGGGCTTTCCCTGCCAACAGATTTTATTATCCCTAATCCACTGGGATATTTCAGGTCTCAAACCCAACACGAATCGATAAATGAAATGGGTCATATCCTTCATTTCAATATTATCGATTCCACTGTAGGTCTTGAACACCTGTAGTAATCTTTCATAATAGGAGTGCACAGTTTCATTATGATCCTGAGTAGTCCTATCTATTTGGGTCCAATCAGTTTCCTTTGCTGGCACCTTTCCTTTTAGGTATTGTATGACTTGATCATACTTTCTCATTACGTCTGGAGAGGGAGCTCCGGTTCGGGAGTCTCTCTCATATTCTTCACTGGGCCAATCAATTGCAATTTTGCACTCAGTCCATAAATCTACAGGAACTACAATGTCAAAGAACCCATCCAGGTCCTTCAGGAGACACTTCTGGACTTTCACAAATCGCTCAACATGCCTATACCACTCCACTGGCTTCTCTCTTAATTTTGGGAAGTCATTGGTAAAAGACACAATATCTTGTCTGGACCACGGGACATGTACGTATTTCCCACCTGGTACTTCTCTCATAGGATACAGTTTTTCTGCTTAGCCTACTTCTTTTAACACATACTCGGAAGTCTTGGGTTTGGCTTTACTATCTTCCTTTTTCTTTGCCCACCTGGCTTTCCATTTATCTAAATCTCCCCATTTCTGCAGTATGTTCAGTAATTCTTTTATCTGTATCTTCTTCCCTGACACATTCATGTCTCTATAGGGTTTCTGTGAGACTTTGGATCGACTAACATCAATTCCCATATCAGCAGCTGTGTCCATTAATTTCTCGTGGAGCACTCTAGTGTTCCGGGTAAGGCTTTTGCTGATAAACAGCAACTCCTCCTCACTGAGGGTATTCAACCTATCTAATCCCACATTTCCGGATATTAGCTCTTCCATTTTTATCCTTAGTCTGTAGATATCTAACGGTTTGGGCTGGGGAGTTTCCTTTTCTATTTCTCTGGGCCATCTATCCAGTTCTTCTGGAGTCACCACTGTGGCACTCCGAGTCCCAGAACCTGTTTCAATTTGGACTTCCTTTGACTTTGTCTGATGTCCTGACCGTGGAATACTGGTTTCAGGTTCCCTTATGGGCAAATCCATTAAAGAGATCACGGACTCACATTCACTTGCCTGATCGTCAACTATGAGCGGCTCCTTTCTTGGGGGTGCTGCAATCGGAGTAATAACTGGAGTTCTTGGACTAGCCTGTCTATCCCCATAAAGAGGTATAGCAGGACCGATAGTTACTGGGATTGTCAGGGCGTCAGGACTGGGATTTATCTAAGCTATAGTCTGAATTAATTCATTTCGCTGTTTAATCAGTGCTTCTCTTTCCCGTTCATGCAAAACCCTTTCCGTAGAGTTGTCATGCATTACTTGGGGTACCAAAGGAGGGTATATACTCGGGGCAGTAGGTAGTACTAAACTTGGTCTGTCTTCACCAAAAGGTCGGTAATTTGGGACCGCTGTACCAGGTCTGCAAAACTCGTCACTACTACTGGCTTTGCTACCAGCACCAGTTACATCTGTCTCACTGGCCCTTCTACCTCTAGGATGTCGGAAAAATTGATTTTTCGAACTTGGGGGCTCAGACTCTTCAGCATAAGGAGGTAGATTTTTCATTAACAAATCCTCCAGGTATTCATCCTCTGAATCCCCCATGGCCATTAGATGTCGAGTTTTCTCTGTCTTTTTTCCTCCCCCATGTTCAGTTACCCCAAACATCGGAAATAGTCCCTCAACCATCATATTCTGTCTCCACTGCTTCATCTTTTGCTCCTTTGTTTCCTTATGCACTTTTGGATACCATTTGCTCAACCCTTTATCCATTCGGGGTCTGTCTCGCTCTAGAGCCTCAATCTCCCATTCCTCTAAAGCTTCATACTGCGTTAATCTGGGTCGGGGGTGTAATTCATTCATTCGGGTCCTCAAGTTAAACAGGATTCTACCATTAAAGGTATCATCGAGGGGAAATGCTAGGACTCCGTCATCTTCAGTATATTTTACCCAATTTTCCAACCACACACAGGTATGATACCCTTTGTCAAACATCATAAAGGATGCAGGAGTATTAGGAGGCGGAATAATCACACCCTCCCTAGTTCTAATGGGCTTGTCTTTCTTGAAATAATTCTTAATCTTCTCAGCAAGGGTCAATTTTCTCTTTCCTCCGTACATATTGTAAGGTCTACCTCTTAGCATCTGCTCCTTATGAAAACCTAGGTTTTGCGGATTAGGTAAGAATTCGGGATACCACATACACCTCTCCAAACTATCTTCAAGCTCGGATTGATCAATTTTGTCTATTTATGTGCTTCCAATGCTAGCGCGTCTTTCAATTTCACAGCAACCAATGAGCACCAAGGTTGCAAAAAGCTCTTGACCAATGGGTGCGCGGCCCCTTCGTGAGACGCGGTCTCACTCTTCGACACTCACCCCTCCCTTACAATTCTGTCTTCGCTACACACCCGCTGGCTCAACCAATACCAGCGCAGCACAGAGTGACGTCAGTGCAGCCTTGCGACCGACTCCCTCCTTCACAAGGTAACGGAAACTTTGAATTTTTCTCAAAGTGCAAGTGCTTATTTTAGTTAACAACGTATAACATTCGCCACTGTGCTTGAGGGTTTTAAAGAGGAAAAGAGTTTTTCTTTTACTGCAAGTAAACCACTTCTGTCTACCTTTCATTCACTACGGATAGATCTCTTCCGCCTATGCTCCCATACAAGCATTAGAGAACCTGCTACTCTTGACTTATCCACCTCTTTCCGGGATATATACTAAGTCAAACTTTCACCAGTGGACTCCTCTGCTATCACTCAAGCTCCGAAGAACCTATTACTCATTCCGTACGTGACCCTTACTAGGTGATATCACAACATGAGTTTCATCAGGGTACTCGTAGCTAACATTTACACATCAATAAATTTGTGAAGAAAATCCTAATTAGCGCTTCCAGTTCTGCTTAACCATTCACTAATCTCCCTCCTATCCAGTGACCTCACAGCCAAGTGGATTCTACTCACCACCTGCTATTTTATTTCCCCGGGGATTCCAAACAAAATAGAACACTTACTCACAATTGTGTTAATTACATGCAATAATATAGCAGCATTTCATGAGATATAATTTTAAACCTTTTAAATGCAAAGACGTATTTTAGCAGCAATACATTTTAGCAGCACATTTTAATTTTCACAATTCCTAAACTATCTTATCTACCTATCTTAACTAGTCCTAACCATAACTCTGCTACCAGAAAATACTGATAGAGCGAGCAGGTCGCCCGACCCTTAGATTTACCAGATTTCACACACTTGGGCCCATGACGTGATTATGACAATATTTTTGTGAGTCGGGCGAGTTTACATACCACCATCAGTAATTTGTATGTGTTTCCTTTAACACTACTACTTATGTACCTGACTTACCACAGGCACATATTCTCCTGATGAATCAGGAGCTAGCAGTGGACAAGAGATAAGATAATCCTAAAAACTTCATTCATTCAATAATACTTTATACCATATTATATTGACCACAGACACCTGGAGGGTTTTAAAAGTTTTATATAGCAAGTAAGATTCAGAGTGACAAGAGTATAAGACTTATACAGATCAAAATATCAATAATCAGGATTACAACTATAATGTAGCTATGGATGAGGGCAAGCATCATTGAGTGCGAGTGGAAATTCTACGGGGAAAGGGTAACAGGGAACATGCTATTCAGTTTCAGGCTTATACTAGGGTAGGTAAGTTTAAAACACATTAGTCAGTGAATTTCTAAAGACCTATAAGTGCTAAAACTAATCTTGATCTAACTGCTAATTCAAACCTAGATTCTTAAACACAAGTGAATTTTAGATCACGCTAATTAAGAAAACAGTTTCAATAATGTTCTATAGGTAGGGGAAAGAGGGAATACAACTAATAAACAGTATGCATATACCACTTTGGAGATGACGGAGAGAATATCATGGGCATAGAGGCTTTATTAGAAGAGTAGGAGGAAAGAGGATAGATAGACAAACACCCACACTATATTTACCTAGGACAGGAATGAGGACTAACCCTGGCCACGGGTCAGCTTTGGGAAAGGCGAGGACAAGGACCCTCAAGGATTTAGGATGCCAGTAGGTGAGCAGGTACAGCTCACGGACAATCAGGACAGGATACCCCTCAGGATTTGGGTCAGGACTGGGCTCACCAAAGGGCACGACCAACACCTGCAGCTTCGGATGCAACGCCTGCGCTACTCCCTCTCTCTGCACGGAATCCGCCAGTAACCCCGATTGGGTTCTTGAATCTCCCAGCAAAGTGCTTCGCCATCACTTAAGACTATTTCCACCCCTTGGAGTTTGTGGAAATTTTGGACAGAGTGCTCCGCAGCCCTCTGTATCAATCGCCTATAGAGTTCGTAGGGTCGGTGACAGGTCAGCTACTCGGACAAGTCGGACAATTTGTCTAGCTAAAACTAGACTAGTTATACCCTTTTCTGGTCCCTAGACCACCCACAAATGTAGCAAGTGACAGGGTTCCCAATTTATGATTGGTCAGGAGAGGTGATTAGGTCATTGTCACCACCTAAAATTCTGGGTTCCCATATTTAATATTCATATTTCGTACCCACCCCTTACATTCAAGTTCCCAGGGCACCAACAGCAAGGAATACAATGGGTCACACAGTAAAGTATCAATTTTGTTTCTAGTTCAGGTGCAGCTCGGCTCCTCTTGCTGGGTCACAGTTCAGGTTCTCATGAGTATCCTAGCTTCGGCAGCCAGCTGGCGGGGTTTTGCTTCTGAGCGGTTTGAATTGTCCCTCATCACATGACAGGGGTGCAAGAGGTTTCAAAGAAGGAGCGGCTCCCCACTCCCAGGCCCACAGATACGCGGTACATGAAAAGTAAGCGAAAACAAATTAGAAACACAGAAAAAATGAATACACTGTACACCATGATAAGGTACACTACACCCCTTACTTTATAATAACTATAGCGGTTAGGAGTTATGCAGGAATAGACAGATGTGCAAAGCGGCACTGGCAAGCAGAGAGCGTGTTTAAAGACAAAGCGGCCATTTTTGCAATAATGCGCATGAGCGAAATAATCCCTCCAGAACTGCGAGTGCGTCACATCACATGGGTATGACCGACGCATGCGCAGACTGGATTTCTGCGAAGCAGCGATGCTGTAGTATGCAAGCCTCATTATGATTAATAGACACATAGGCAAGCATCTCTGGGACAACCACGTGTACTGAAAAAGTGGGATATTAATGACAAACGGGATTGGTTAATACTATTACAGGTTAACGAGTTTCTTGAATGAGAGCAAGTCGCTTTACGTGCGAATCCTTGCTCCATCATCCCCACTGATGCACTGACCAGACGCTGTCATCCTCCTCATAGAGAATCCAGCTCCAGTGTTTCTGACTCCCCTTGCTGGGTGTTAGAGATTGAGACCAGGAAAGAGATTCCAACCTCACTCATTCTAAGGTATGGAGCGTACTAGAACCTAAAGGGAGTTTTGGAAAATCTTGGCAACTGTAGCTAAACTAAGACTATAGCTAAACAGCGCCTACTTCTTCCCTCATACTACACTTAGGTTAGGTACACTGGGGTAGGATTATTTTAGAAGCACCAGATGAGTATTTTAGCCTGTGTTGTTTATATTATGTTATGTTACCTGGATTTGTATAGCGCACAGCTGCCCCAGCGATGAGGCGTCCCGGCGCTGCCAGCATCAGAATAACAGACCTAGGAACCAAAACAGTAAAACACCAAGAACAGGAAAGAAGACCAAAAAGACTAGGCTAAAAGAAAGAGGAAGGTTTTAATTGCTTTCCTAAACTCCAGCAGATGTTCCATCCTGCGAATCTGAAGAGGCAAGAAATTCCATAACTCGGCTGCCAAGCAGCGGATAGAACGACCCCCAGCCAGAAGACGTTTCACACGGGGAACACTAAACAGGTGCTGCCCCAAAGAGCGCAGCTGGCGTGTAGGAACATACGGAGTAAGCAAATTAGTTAGCAGACTGGGCGGGGCAAGCTTCAAGATCTTAAAGGATAGCACTAGTAGAGGGGCAGCGTTCTGAACACGCTGCAACCGCAGAACTTCAGCCTGATTAGCCCCCAGCAAGAGAGAACTAGCACAGTCTAGTCTGGATAGAATAGCAGACTGAACAATCAGCTGGCGCGTAGGTGGATCAAAGAACTTCAGAAAGGGCTTAAGACCCCGAAGGAGGCCAAAGCAGGTACCAGCAACTTTTTTAGTATGGTCTTGAAAACTAAAGAAGGAGTCCATCCACAGCCCCAGGTTCTTAACCAGTGACTTTGGGGTGGGGGTACTACCAAGAATGTTCGACCACCATTGCTCACTTCACAAGCTCGAGTTCTTCCCCACTAACAGAACATCTGTTTTGCTAGCGTTCAGCTGGAGGCAATTTATTGTCATCCATTCTGCAACGGCAGCCAGGCCACTTCTAAACCTAGAGGCATCCGATGAGGAACCATCTGCCAGGGTCACCGCCAGCTGTGTATCATCTGCATACGAGACCATGGTGAGGCGCCAGTGCCTGGTGACTGCTGCAAGAGGCTGAACACACAAGTTAAACAATATAGGGCTTAGTGCAGAGCCCTGAGGCACCCCCTGGTCAATGGGATGTGCCTGAGAAAGAAGCGGGGGCCGAAACTCAGAAGGATCTTTCCGTCAGAAGTGATCTGAACCATTCCAGAGCCAGACCAACCACCCCAGCTTCTTCTAGCCACTATAACAGAATCCCATGCGAGACCGTATCAAAGACGGCACTCAGATCAAGCAAGATCAGTGCCCCCGTCTGACTGTAATCAATAATGGTTCACAGATGTTCTGTCACAGCCAGGAGAGCAGTCTCCGTGCTGTGACCGTGGCGGAAGCCATTTTGAGATGGATCCAAAATGTTATTGGCGCTCAGGGAGCTCATTAGTATGTTGTTGACATGCGCCTCTGCTATCTTAGCTTCCCTGGGGAGGAGCGATATTGGTTGAAAATGTTCTAGTTTTGTTGGGTCAAGCGATGGTTTTTTAAGAATAGGAGATAACCACGCCTGTTTCCACAGCACCGGGACCGCCGCTGTGGAAAAGACGTGTTAAATATCTGACACAGTGGGGCTAGGAAAAGAGAGAGCGAATCCCTGAACTGGACTGGCTTTAAAGGATCGGCCGGAGAGCCAGATTTAACTTTTCTACTCAGCCGAATAAACTCATCCTGTGAAATACTGGGGATAGCCGTCAGAGGGTGCAGTGGCGTGGATCCACAAAGAGCAATAGATGGAGAAGAAGACCCTTGTGGAAAGGACCAATAGATGGTACGGACTTTCTCAACAAAGAAAGTGGCCAGCTCCTCACACTGCTGCTCAGATAAGATAACAGATGCCAAATTTTTTCTAACCCTAAGCTCTTTAAGGATCTTGAAAATACATTTAGCCGGGTTAAGGCTAAGCTTTATTTCGTTGGCATAGTAGGCCGTTCGAACTGCACAGATAGTTCTATGATAGTGTTTAATCGCGGCAAAATAGCATGCTTTTTTCATTTGGTCATAGTCCTTTCTCCACTCGCGCTCTGATTTCTTACAGGCCTTCCGTAGAGTGGTCAGCGAGTCGTTATACCATGGGCTTGCTTCAGAAGTACGGCCTTTCGACCATTTAGCTGGAATGAGAGAATCCAGCCCTTGGATAATCCAGTTGCAAAATGATCTATAGCCTTGTCTGCATCGTTAAAAGGTCTCAGGGGGTTTGTGGGCGAGGAACGCATGAAAGTCCTCCAACCTCAGTTTCCGCCAAGTGCGCCTAAAAACAGGCAGTTTGGTGGCCTCATTAAGGGGCTCAGTGGCGGGGAAGGACATTACTACCAAAGAATGGTCGGTCCACCCAATGGGTTTAGGAGTTTCCACTGTAGCGGAAAGAATGTTAGAAAAGATAGGGTCTAACAGATGGCCAGCTAAGTGGGTGGGGCCAGGGACCAATATGTTTAGTTGGCACGCAGCCAGATCTGCAAGCAGACTGCAGATTTCAGTGTCTTGCACCACGTCAAAGTGCAAATTAAATTCACTCAAAATGCTAAAGTTAGCTGTACCCATAGCGAGCATATAAATAGCCTCCAATAGGGCAGCTTTAAATTTCGTGGAGGGCCCCGGCGGGCGATAAACTAACAGTCCTGATAAGGTCAGATGAGTACTCACGGTAATACTGAAACAAGCACATTCACAGCCCTCAATTACCTCTTTAACAAGCATTTACAATGCAATAGGTCTCGCATTTGTGAGAGTTTGAGCTATTGGCATTGTAAATGCCAATGCCTTTTATTTATGTGTTTTGAAAAGCTGCAAGCGGTTCGTAAACACGCACTTTGTATTTCTAGTCCTGCTTACGAGAAGCAAGGCTGGCAGAAAAGAGGCGCAGTTATTCCCAGTCTTGAATCTCGTAAGCAAGAACTATATGTACAAAGTGCGCTCTCGCATATTTTCAAAACACACAAATAAAATGCAGTTATTTGCAAAGCCAATAGCTCAAACTCTCGAAAATGCGAGACCTATTGCATTGTAAATGCTTGTTTTAATTTACATACAAAGAAGACACTGCACAGGCATAAGATGGCTCATTTTATTATCACAGGTAAAACAGTATTAATTTTTTTGCATTGAAAATCTCAGCATGGTTATGTGGGTCTATCGATAGCACAGTGTCAAACGTTTTTGCTTTAAAGTTGATGTAATATTTATAAGTTCTAATCATAACAACAGTAAGCAGAGGTAACATCAATGCACTGTGTATCTTATAATTTATAGTCCTTGTTAGCAGTGGCAACTTTACAATTTGGTTAAAAAGTTGCACCTGGATGTTTTACACATGCAATTTATGCCATGTCAGAAAGCAAGAACTTTATTATGGGTAAAGTACATCCAAATAGGTAATCTGTGTTATTTACTTAAATTTGTAGTACGGAATTTGCACTCGCTACGTGGTTTGTTTAAGAATGCATTTTCCAGGAAGGACCCAGCTCTGACATTGGGTTACACTAAATGAAGTTACAGATGATGGATGAATGATGCTACGGGGCAGAAATTATTGCGGGAGGTGCAAGGCTCCTTCGTGCTCCTTCAGAGCAAAACAAGCACTATTGATTGTAAGCTCCAGAACCCAGTGCACACAAAACACTACTGCACGGCATTTTACATCATTGGAGACAGATTCATTTTCTGGATATTTCGACCTTTCAAAGCACAGAAGAGAACAGCTGTTATTACACAGTTATGGGGTGCACAAGTGAAATGTCAGGATATCCGTTTGGCATCAAGTAAAACAACTGTTTGCTGAAGGTACTTGTGAATCCATGATCTTAAAATATTTCTGCTCCCTTTTCAGAGACTTCTGTGCTAACCTTTACTCGTTTTTTTCTTCCTTCCTCTCGGTTATCTTTAAAGCTGCAGTTGGCACCCAAAGGTGCGCTGTGGCTTAACGGCTACGGAGGACGACTGAAGCAGGGGGACCAAGTTAGAGAAAAATGAATGTGTCCATCTGTAATGCATCTAGTGCTAATTTAAAACGCTCGGATACCTTTGGGTCAAGTTTGCACTACATAAACCTACATATGCAAAAAATAGGATGCCACAGGCGAAACCCCAAAGACTAAATGCAATTTGGAACACACGGACGAGTGCTGATGCCTACCACACGCATCCACCGGCACAAATTAAGCACTGCGACCCATCCATCCATCCTTTCCCTCCCTCACGTCTACTCACTTATCCGTCCAACCACATATTGCATGAAGAACCATTCCCGTGCTACACACAGAAGGCCTAAAGAACGGACTACACTGAAGCTAAAAGAGTGCATACACAATTCGACACATGCGGCACAAAGGAAACACTATTTCACAGAACTTTAAATATTACACACATATTAAACCCGAAAAACCTCCTACATAGACACCCTAAATGTTATGTACATGGAGCCCTGAATGTTTTGCAAAGCAGCCCCGAATACCGTGGCCATAAAACCCCTGGAATTTCCAGAGGCCTTAATAGTCCCCACCCCATACAGAGTACACTTAACACACTAGCCCCAAAGCTTGCACGCAGACCACAAAATACTGCGAATATGTGACCTTAGAAAATACACACAAACCCAATATTCTACAAACGGAACCACAAGTTGATGCACACACCAGAACCCTGAATACCGCGAGAACAGAACTCAAAGGCTGCACATGACATCACCTTAACACATGGGGTGGCGGATATTCCAAAAAGTGCCAAGTACACAGCATGTAAGCAATGAGGACTGTAAATACATGTGTGAAAAAGTCAAAGCATGCAGCATGCTACAACCAGTTTGTGAAACATTCCTTCCCATTGCTAATAGTGGATGTTCAGTTCTCCGTAGTCCCGCGTAGTTAAAGGCGAGACCTTTGGCAAAGATTAATTTACCACCGTTCGCTCTTACTTTAATTTTAGTGTATTCGAGTGCCAAACAGCTACGAAGTGTGTGTGTTGGGGGGATGGTGGGGGCGGGGGGGGGGGGCAGAGAAATGTATACCGCATTATTAGTTGTTAGAATATCAAAAAAATACTAATGTTTACAGACTGCATTTTCTTGCTGCACACGTTTGCCAACCCTGATTAATAATTTGATCCACTGGTGCAGCATAATTTCAGTTTGCCTTGGAGATGTAAAGCCACAACAGTAAACATTACATTTATCTAGTACACACTTTGTTACTGATGGTTTACAGACTAAATAGCGTAATTGTCCCTAAAAACAATGATCATGCATGTTTAGGGCTCGCGTGGCAGAGCATGCGCTGCTCCCAGCAATGTTGCTATGCCTGCTTTCACGGGGGCTCAGAGAGGACGACAGGTTGTTGTTGTTGGGAGGCCCAAGCTGCGGGCGGGGACACAGCGCTCCGGGCACCTGAAGTGCAAGGGATATGCGCCTTCCTGGATGGGCGCGCAGCCTGGGTGCACGTCTGGGTGCAGTGGCGGCCGGCGGGAGAGCGCGGTAAGGGGATCTGCGCGCGAACAGCTTCGGCATTTGCCTCGTGTGACTGGAATTAACATAAGCACTTCTGGGGCACTGGGCTGTTTACTGGAGAGTGTTCCTCCAGAATTTATAAATGGAGAATATAAACTTGCGTACACAATGCAGTAGTGGAGATAGGCACCAGTTACAGCAAAGCGTAGAACGTTGGCTCAGCAGCAGACACTTCTTGGCACTTTAATTTATATTGCAATGACCAAATCAAGAAACTTTAAAAAAAGGCGTCAAAAAGTATGAGTCGGTATTAGTGTAGCAGCCGGCCCCTGATGGTTTCCGTTTTGAACGTGGCAGTTAAAGCCTAACTGGGCATGGTGTGCATTGAAAGAATGTGCAGCGAACCAGCCGCGAGGGAATGGAGTGAGTGTGCATTTTGTTATAAATTACTGGGAGGTGTGTTTTTGTGCGGACGCGCAAACTGCTGGAACTGAACAACAACCCCAGCCGGCAGCTCTCCTATGTTGAGTCAGCGTTTATTATTTAAGCCACGCTCGAAATTGCCGCCTCTCAAACTACCGCTTCTAATCCCGGACCCAAAGATGTGTACGTGGAGCAGACGGGGGAATGGAAAGTGAAACTGCAGGCTGACTTGCCTGGGAAGCGGGACAGGAGATGTGCAAACCACGTGCATGTACACCTGCTCAAATCGCCAAAAGCTCTGCGCGTGCCCATCTCCTGTCCTACTTCCGAGGCAAGTCCACAACAATAAGCCTCGCTGGTGACAGCTTCGCGCTGTGTACGCCAGGCTCGACCTAAAAAGGAGGGAAATTGAAATAAAACAATTGACCAAATTGTGTGACCCTGTGCAAGTGGAGAAGCATCCCATTTTTTATGGTTTGACATTGGTCAATTGATTTTAGCAGGTAGATATAAAAGCTCCCCTTCTCCTACACCCACTTCACAAACGACCCCCCTCGCCCCCACAGTGGCATCAGCGTGGCCCACACCAAAGACCAAACTTTGCGGCCCCTGGGAAAATGTTTGTGAGTTCCCATGATATAGCGGGGACAAATTCTCTAGAGTGATTAGCTCATTGCTCAGTTTACTGCAACCGAGGATAGGGGAAACATCTGTCCCTCTACTGAAGATTTTTAAAATACTAAGTCTCCCAATTGCTACTTATGGGGCTTAAGTCTGGGGCATTAATAAGTGTAATTTAATCCAAGCTGAAGAAGACAGATTCTGAATACCCCTTTTGTCGAAGATTACATTAGCGCCCATCCTCTGTTGTGGCTTGCTGTGTGGAGAAACACAGTCGCAGGTCTCAATAGAGACATTATTGCGGATTGCCTCCTGTGCGCTAAAAAGCAAAACCAAAGGAGATGATGGACGGAGTGTTGAACATTGCAAGCACTCACCCCCAGTCAACTGATCTGGGTTTAATCCATCATCATTCTTTAGCTCGCTCTGCCACCCCAGTTCAGACATGGCCATATGCAAATCAGTCTGACCCTGTGCCTCATGGGAACAGTCCAGCCCGAACTGCCAAGCCAGGTCTTCCCTGGACTGGAAACAAACAGTTCGGGCTGGACTGTTTTTGCATTTGCCACCCGACGTGAGTCCCGTGCTTTCCATGCCACTGGAATCAAGCTATCCTGGCTGATGAGGGCTGAAAGCCCGAAACCCGTCCTAGGATGCTTGTTTCCAGTCCAGGGAGGACCTGGCTTGGCAGTTCGGGCTGGACTGTTCTCATGGGGCACAGGGTCAAGACAGATTTGCATATGGTTGGGTTCAAACTGGAATGGCATGGTGAGCAAAAAAACAATGGATTTAGGCCCAGATCTCTGTATTGGGGTGAATGTATTACATTCTTCTGCATTCTGTCCACCAACTGTTTTTGCATTTATCACCCAGAGTGGGACGGGTATGCTCAGACGTGAGTCCCATGCTCTCCATGCCACTGGAATCAAGCTATCCTGGCTGATGAGCGCTAAAAGCCAGAAACCGGTCCTAGGATGCTGGTTTCCAGTCCAGGGAGGACCTGGCTTGACAGTTCGGGCTGGACTGTTCCCATGGGGCACAGGGTCAAGACTGATTTGCATATGGCTGGGTTCAAAATGGAATGGCCTGGTGAGCAAAAAACGATGGATTTGGGCCCAGATCTCTGTACTGGGGTGAATTGTTCTGCATTCTGTCCATCAACTGTTGTTTTTGCTCCTGTGCGATAAAGGCAGGTACATTCGATGGAAGGTGTATGTAGAATCTAGTCTACGTAAGGCAGGTTACCTACAGCTGTTTTAGAACCCTGGGGGACCACACATTATTTGCATCAGTCACTACTACGCTATATGAAAAGCGATGTCACCCTAATCCAAGTTAGTTTTTTCATATGCCAACGTAAGTATTTCCCGCCCTTAAATAAAAACAAAAGAAAAGGGAGCCCACATCCTTCTGGAAGTGCAACCCTGCACGTTAATGCATGTGCATTCTTAACAACTTGCATGCCAGAAATAAGAAGCAGCCTGCAACAGCGGCAACCTCAGTGCTCCTTTTCCTGTCTTTGAGCATTGGTAAAAAGCATAGGCAGATCCAGCAGGCCAGAAGGGGTGAGACCTATTGGCTTTGCCAATGCTTGTTCCCCTTAGAGCCAACACGCGTTTCGTCATGATGGGGTGTGCTCCACAACTTCCTCTGGGCCGTATGTTCTATGAAGTTTCCTTAATGAACTCAGCCCTTAATCCAGGTTGTAATTCCGTGCCGGGTAAAATCAACAACTATCTTCACAAAACTCTCCACCATCTTCCACCTATTCTCTCGTCTTATAATTCTCGAGTCCATCAAGTTCAATATTTTGAAAGTATTTGGTTGATCCAGAAAAGTTCTCCCTGAATATCCCTAGCTGTGCATCCCTCTGCAAACGTATGAGCAAGGGTACTCTACGATGAAAAGGAACATCCAGTGTAAGCTCTTCTGCATGTTTAAACAGCCATTAAAATGGATTCCCCTACACTTTACACATGCTGATGACAACCAAATCTTTTAAACATCCAACAAAAGTGCAGATCCAATAACAATCAGGAGACATCTCCAACTTTCTTAAATTAATTCTTCAAAAAACATTTGTCAACTGGCCACAGATTAATCCTGGGAAGAGAATGTGTGTCCAGGTTGGACTGATCAAGAAATCCACTTTTGGAAAAACTGGTGTCTCAGCCCAGTAGGAATAAATAAGAACAGGAGTTCTCCCATCAACTTGTCCAAGTCACTAACTACGCATGCCAGTGCATTAATGTTACATACAAAAATCAGTTTTACAATAATTGCCTTTTTAGTTCCCCATCGAACCTTGCATATTTAATCATGAACCCTTTTCCTCATGATTATGTAAATATTTGAGGGTGCTGATATGTGCTTTCACACCTAAATGTGTAAGCCAACAGATACAATCACATATGATCAGTACTAAAACCATTACACTAGTGATCAGTGGCCAAAATGGTGCATGACGAGGCCAGATCCTGTGCAAAAACGTGTTAATGGTGCCACGCTGCTGAGGAACATGCTAAAGTAAGACTTTCCTCCTTGCTTCATATCATTAAATTGTTTTTATTTGCTCAGTGACACTTACGCCCACTGGAACCAAGCTACACCTGGCTGAGGAGCCCTAACTTGCATTCATTGGGTAAATACATTCTTTTTTGCCTTCAGATTTAATTTTTTGAAGGAGTGTTAATGTTATCGAATTAGCAAGAATATGCTGTCATCTGCATTTGAATGGCTCCCGATATCCTCTCGCACACTGATCTGTTTACTTTTTGACTGCCTTCTGGAAAAATAGCCGGAAGTCCAGTGCTTCATTTTAATTAGCACTTTTACATGTCTACCAGTGGCATTATAACACAATACCTACAGCCAATACTGGCAATTCAGCCAACAGAATATTGCACTGTGGGACTTATGGGTTTGCTTTTAACGCTGCATTATGAGTTAAAAGACATGCAAAGTGCAGTTGGCCAAAAAGTCATGATTTGGAAGAGGTATTATACACGACATGGAGTCATGTATCACATATTGAGCAGCAATAGCGCAAGCTTTGCTTCCTTGAGGAGCATGTACAGCTTGGCAGCAGGAAAGCAAGCTACTGTTTTTCAAAGAAAGCATCAAGTGTCATTTATTTTCCCTTCACAACAGATTCGGCAAGGCAGACTAGCACACGCTTTCATCGTTGCACTGAGGCAGGTGCAGGTTGTAGCACCTACGAGGTCCAGCCGGGACTCTGAGAGCGTCCCTCATGAACAAGGGCTTGTTATTAATCAGAGGACTATACAATGAACTTACTAATGATAAAGGACCTGCGAGCCCTTCCCTGATACTCGTGTCGTACCCACCTATGGCACTGTTCCCCCTACAACACGTAGCAACGACCCTACACCACAGCAGTTCTCGAAATAGTGGCTGGGGGCCTCCCATTATTTTACTTCATGCCTACTTTCGAAAAAGCCATCCTTTGAAATTGTGACAACCCCACAGTATGGACCCACAGCATACAATAAAAAGAACAACATAGACCAGAATATCAACATCAGAACTCATTAAAAGTGACTGCTCTCAGTGCTAGAAAGGGCCCCTATGTCCAGGAATCACCCCTGACCCCACTGCACCCCCTCAGTACCCGGGTCCGGGTCGTCGTCATTCAGCTCCAACACCTCGATGATCTCCTCGTCACCATGAAAGTCTCCGACCTGCGCCCCTGCCACAGCCCCCTCGGCGTCCTCCATGGGTACAAGAGCCCAGCCTGACACACACGGGTCTCTTCCACTCCCACGGCCGGATCTTACGGTGCAGCCTACCGAGGGGGGGCGTCAGGCAGCTGCAGCCAATGGAAGCGAGGCGTAAACAGGAGTGGACCAATCACAACTCGCATACATTCCGCCGTCCCGCCCTCCCTGTAAACCTGGGACGCCTGCATGGACAACGAAACTAGAGAAAGCCGGGAAATGTAGTTTTTGGATCGAGACACTAATTGTGGCATTAATCATACTAGACTGTTTTAGTTGCGTGTTTACACTCTATGCAAAGTAGAAAGAGGACAGAACAGACGCAACTGTATTCATAGCCTAATTCGTGCAGTTTTGGAACATTCGAATTACGTTTTATTTAGCAAACATGTACCGTATATGCCACGACTGTAGAAATTTTAATTTACTGTACGGGCATAAGTAAAAATAAATAACTCTACTAATGCTTGCATTTTTCTTTTCGTGTAGGAAATATATTTTACATTGGGTGAAGTTATTCCGTTCCATATTAAAGCAGATACTCGTGAAGATTCCTGACTTTTCCTTACATAGCTGCTTGAATAACTCGAACTATTTCTCTAGCGAACAAAAGTTAGCCCGTTTCTTAAGGCTAAAAGAATATGTAGTACAAAACAAGAATGAAACGAACTGCTGCACACGCACCAGGTTCAGGCGTGAGTAGTGCACGAGGTTGGAGAGCTCGAGACGCCGCCGTGAGCGTGCACGTAAGCAGGGGAGGATCGCCGGAGAAGACATGGAGCCTGATGCCGATGCCGAGACTGAAAGAGCCAGGTGAGTGGGGGTGTGTGTTATTGGTGGGGGAATGTGTGTATGTGTCTGAGTGTGCCGCTTAGTTGTGTGGGGTGGGGGTTCTGTGCACTCCTGTGTGTGTGTGTGTGTGTGTGTGCGCGTGATTGAGAGGCGAGAGGCTGCCTTGCACAGTTGGAGCAAGAGATGTGCACAGCTGGGGGGGCGGGGCCAGGGGGCGCGTCCACGAGGTGTAATCGGCGCTCGTGGCCAGATCTAGGTCGCTTGACAAGGATCTCGGTAACAATAGGTCTAGCGAGACCTAATAAAAAGGCATGAGTAATAAGATTTAAAAATCACTGCAATGCCACCGCCCCTGGACTCTCTATTAACCATACAAATGGCGTACCTAGAAGGCAGCGCTAAATTCGGTTCAGCCACCATATCGTTGTTAAGCCAAGTCTCAGTCAGAAAAAACACATCCGGAGATTCCTCCATGACCAAGTCATAAATTTCTAGATAGTGCTTAGCCAATGACCTGACATTAAGATGGAGAATTTTCAGCTACAGCCTGTGCTGAGAGGTGGGTGGGGGTAGAAGAGGCATTAGCGTAGGAGAGACATATCTACAGCTCGACAACAAAAAGGCCCCTCCAGAGGAATTAATGGAGGCGCACTGCATACCTTAGCCGCAGAACTGAATGCTAGTTATTCTTCACTAGAATAGGTGCGCAATCCTAAGGAACCCCGGCCAGCATTCCTGGCTAGAGTCGACGTACAGGCGCGGACGGGTGCAGACGGGCTTGCATTTGGCGCGCCCACTCCGCTCCTGCCGCATCTCCGGTTAAATACCGGTGGAGTCAGGGAGCCCTGACCACTAAACCGCCAAACAAGATGGCGCCTAGAAGTGGCCGACCGGTTGTGGGGAGTTCCGGCGGTCAGGTTTCAACTCGCTCTCCACAGCAAACAGCCAAGGGAGGCTGCGGTGGACCAGGGCGTTTTGAAGCCACTGCTAGCAAGGTAGGGAGAGTCTCAGAAAGAGCACAATAGTAGCCACAGCACAATGCGAGTAATTAAAAATGAGGCAGAAGTGAGATAGAAAAAAATTAAAACAACAGCGCTACCAGCGTGGTGCAGGACCGCACGTCAGCTGGGCAATTAGTTGAACTTTCATACCAACTCATGGTTAAATTGCTGCTGTAGATTAGTATTTGGTTGTGTACCTGTGTAGAGATCTCTAACAAATCAGCCGAAAATGTGTTCTTTAACTTCATCTTTATGGGCTATAGTGCCATCCCTGTCCTGTATGCCCCCTATGTATTCACATTCCCTCTTTTCGCGCAACTGCCTTTCTAAATGGACCCCCACTTTGCTTCTCTGCGCATCCAAGTTTTGCCGGAGTCTCAAGAGTGTGTATCACGCCCTGTTAGTATAAATTGTTTTTATTTTCCCCCTCAGTGCTGTGAGTTGCCTTTTCAATATTTGTGACCATGCTGTCTTATGGTCCCTCTCTACTTTTGCCAGTTCCTCATCCAGTGCTACTCTTTTCTTAGCCCGCCACTTGTTTAGGGTGGAGTTCAGCTTTATGCACTTACCCCTGAGGACTGCTTTAAATGCATCCCAATTATTCTGGACTGAGGTGGCCTGGGGGTGATTAAGCTCAAAGAAGTCGGAGATGGATTTCCTCAACTCCTCTCTCAAAAGTCTCTCCCTGGTCACTGCAACTGGAAAATACCATTTAAGAGTGCTTGCCCCTTGTGCCCCCAAGACAGACTGATAGTTACCAATCTGTGATCTGAGATCTTAATCAGGAGTATCTTTGCATCTTCTAGAGAGCCTGGGAGAGATTGCCTTATAAAAATGTATCTAACCTAGAATATGTCGAGTGGACATGTGAAAAGTAGGTATAATCTTTGGTGGTCGGGTAGAGCGTCTGCCACCCATCTTGTAAGCCCAAAGCTTGGTACTATCCATCTCTGCTTGCCATGTCAGATTAAAGTCACCCATGAGTGTCATTGGGCCCTCTGCAAATTCCCCAATCTGGTCTAGGAGTGAGGTCAGGAACGCAGTTTGCTCTGTATTGGGGACGTATAAGGAGATAAATGTGCAAAGTCTGCCTCTCAGTCTCCCCTTCACCATGATTATTCTGCCCTCCCGATCAGACTTAATAGCCTCAGTCTGGAATTTTGTAGAGCTGTGGAACAGCAGGGCAACCCTCTTTTGTATGGAGTTGGCGGACGATCTATAGATTAATGGGTAGCTTTTATGGCGGAGTAGCAACTCTTCTGTTTTTTTAAGGTGAGTTTCCTGCAACGCTACCACTTAAAACTTGTGGTCTGTGATGTATTTCTAGACTTTTTCCCTTTTAAGGGGCAAATTCATACCTTTTATGTTCCATGAGTCTATTAAAACCATATTATCATTTTTGAACACTGGTCCTCTTTCTTCCCTCCCTACATATCCCCACTCCTCCTTTAACCATCCCTGGTTGTTGTTTACAATTATCTCTTTTAGCAGTGAATAGTGACCCAGCAATCCCCATTTGTAACAATTGTCTATTCATTTTTTGATCCCACCAGCAGGTACCCTCCCCGTGTAAAAAGACAAAGAAAATCTAACTTCTCATCAACCTTTCCCCGGACAGCCAACAAGCTTCCAGACAGTTCAGCAATGATAGAAACTGGTCTAATAACTGGAGACACAGGCAGTGCCCTGAGTCCCGACCAACAAATGATTGCATCTTAGCGTTCCATCTGTAAAGAAATCTTTAGTATTAGGTTCCAGTTCAGACCGTTTACCCTTACGAAGGTGCGCCAGTTCTATTTAACATCTTTACACCTGTGTTCTACTCTCCTGTACTCGTGGCTCCCTCCCCAAGAAAGAGGCATGGATTGTCTCCTGACCGGTGAGGGAATGGTCTTGGCCCGTCATTTGCTGCTTGGTTTGCCTTTTGTGAAGGTGCGCCATTGTTGTCTTGGCCTTTACGTCGCGTTTGAGTCTATCGAGGTACCTTGGCTGTTGCCATCTTCAGGGACAAGGAGGCCTAAAATAGGCAGGCCTTCTTCTAGACCTGAGACCAGGTGGGATTTGTTGTTGAGTTCCAAGGCTAGACCAAATGGGAATGTCCATCTGTAGCGTATATTGTCTTAACTGAGGTTGGTGGTGATCGGTCTTAGTTGTTGCCTGCGTGTCAGAGTGCAGGGCACCAGATCCTGAAATAACAGGCACTTGTGCCCTTGGAACGTGGTCTCTTCCTTTTTCTTGCGGTTTGTAGTATTGTTTTGTTTATTTTAAAAGAATGGAGCTTAACGAGGACATCCCTTGTGCGGCGCCATTCCCCTGACTGCAGATTCCCAACTCTGTGAACCCTATCTATTTTAATCTTCAGCTGACGTGGACTCACAATTTCTGCAAAGAGCCCTTCCACAAAGGCCGCCAGGTCTGGGCCTTCCGCACCCTCCTCCTATAGGTCTCTTATACGAATATTCTTCCTCTGAGACCTGTTTTCTAGGTCCTCCACTTTCAGGGTGGATTGTTGGACCGTCTGGAACTCAAGTGGTTTTTCATCTATCCTGTTAGAGTGGGTGTCCAGGTCTTGTGTATGTTCCTCAACTTGAAGAACCCCGATTCCCACAGCGCCCATATCCTGCTGGAGGGTAGACATGCATTTGGAGAAGTCTGTCTTCAGTTGTTCCATTGAGGTCCGCAGGTGTTGTTTGATTTCTACGCACAGTTCTGATTTGAAATCTTTGGAAGAGGCCAGCAAGTCCTCTCTGGTGAGTGCCATTGTGCTTGTTTGTCCACTTAATTCGTGTTCTTGACTTTTTTCTGATACTGCGAAATACGTGGAGACCTTGTTCGTTGCCTTTTTTGGTGGTATCTGGACACCTCGGAGAGCTCTCCCTGCCAGCGCAGGTCAATTCCTCTCAAAGTATGGCTTCTGTGTACTGAGTTACTTTCAATTGCTGACCTACTCTTGAGTGGGAGACCGGGCGGTAGGGTCTTGTTCTGACTGCAGTCTGCGACATCCGTCGTACTGTCATGCACACGAGAAGGCAGTGCGATCACCCATCCAAAGGATAGCGCTTACGTTAAGGACATTATAAAGTCAGCGTGTTTCCGCTACCTCTCCCAGTACGATGCTGTGTCTCTTACCATAAGTTCAGAGCCTCCATTGTTTCCCAATATTAATTGTCAGGCACCATCTTGGAGTCAGGCAAATGGTGTCACTTTGTGGTTACTTCACCGCAGCCCTTGCTTACAATTTTTGAGGGCAGAAATTCAGCGTGGCTCCCTCATACCCTGGTCAAGAAATCATGTCCCCTGTTCAGCCTCTCCTTGCCCCCGCCGCTGTTAGGCTGTCATTTTGTGTTCTCCATCTTAGGGTCAGGCAGGCCCTCTCAACCCCCTTGTGGGCTCTGTTAATTCATGTCCCACTGTCAGCAAATCTACTGGGGGGTGATGGGGTATAGTCTGTGCTCCCTGCAGAATCAGCCTTATGCACCCGCCTATCTCCACTGCTTTGGGGGGAGTGGGGGGTGGGGACAAATGGGAGCCTCCTAGACCCCGGCCCCGCTTCAAGGGCCGGAGTCGCCACTGCCGATCACGCACAGTGCCATCGGGGAGGGGACCCCGCCAGGCTCACCTTCTCCGCTGCTTCTCACCTCCTGTGGGATCGTCGGTGCTCCGCCTACCCTCCTGACGCTGCAACAAGCCCTTGGATACACTCCCACAGCGTGCCGCTCACATACGCCATCTCCAACGCCATCTTGGCTTCATGGCTGTGTTCAGGCCGGAGTATGAACAACAGCAAATCTTCACTTTTGCGGCAGAGTCCTCGGGTCGACGGTCTCTCCGCTACCTCCTGCAGTTGTCCTGAACCAAATCTGGTAATTTGTAGATCGCCAGCGCTGTGATTGCGCTCTCCGTTCAGTGCAGGTGTCCGGAGCCGGAGTAAATTTGTCCACCCGGCCATCTTGCCTGGCCACACCCCCCCTCCCCGAGTCAACTTTTTAACAACCACATGTACTCCAATTACAACTCTCATGTCTCTTACCTTTAATACTTCCAATCTCGAGACTTTCTTTCATGTCTTCCACTCCAGACACATTGACAATTACCATAATTTTTTCTTCACATGGCTAGAAGTAGAGCTGAAGCGGAGAACTATCACCAGTTGCCATGCTTTAATGATTGTGCTTGGCAACTCGCTTAAGTACCTAGAATTGCAAGGGGTGGAACCTGTTTTTAATTTTCTCAACATTATGTGGATATTAATAGTAGTAATGTCTTTTGTTCCAAATCTCTTTTCACATGTGAGTTTTTGTTTGCTTTTGGAGGCATCTTCAGTATGAGATAGCACATTAGATGCTCATGGTGTCTTACCACCCCCTTAGCTAGGACTTCCAGCTCAAGATCTGTGAACTTCTACTTCCTGTCCCTGCCTGGATACATGATGGAAGACTTTAGCAAGTCTGTGCTTGTGATGACTGAGTGATATCAGATGATGGCAGTGGAATCGATTTGTCTTGTTTTGTGCTCAGTCCCTACAAAATGAATGCCTACATACTCCCCCGAAGGAAAGAGTTATTGGTGTACTTTTGGGGTGTTCTGAGGTCCTTCTGTTGGTGTGGCTGATTATGTTCTCTAGGCATTATTTCCATCACTTCAGGACATACCAATGCCTGAAAATAGGCACCTTCTGATGTTTTGTGCTTGTGCTGTTTATCAGGTGTGGTATTTACCACATGTGGTAACACACATTCACTATTTACCACATGGAGTAAATGCTGATTCCTTGCTACACAGTAAAAACTCATGATCAGTGTTTTTTTAACATGTGTGATATTTATTGAATCTTTTAGAATTGTTTTTACTCTATGTGCAAGATTGGTGGTTTTTACCACCAAACTCATAATTAAGGTCTTAGAGTGAGTCTGTCTAACGTTTGTATGCACCATCTTACTTCCTATGAGGTTTTCTCTCTTTCTGGTTGTCCCAGAAGTGATATGCCTTCAGCACCTACCTCTTGCCATCTCTTTGCATTTAGCAGGGAGTGTGAGTGGATATATGTTGGACTTGGGCCTTTTTCGCAGGTTCACCTCCAGACAGTTTGCCTTTAGCCTCTGGCATGGTGGTAGTGATTTTAGGCCTCTGCGCACTTTAGCACAGTGGCCCAGTGTAAAGTGCCTGCGCACTCCGAGTGTGTGCCTTGAGAGTGGCCTGCCCTCCTACAGGAATGCATGGGGTATATGTGAGTCCATGGTAGTTCCTGATATGTGGGGAGCGCAGGGTCGAGTTTGGTATGTGCAAACTCGTGAGGATAAATGCTGCACGATGATGTGCGCAGATTTATTCTGCCTAGTTGAGAAGTGCCACTTTTAGAAGTGGGCATTTCTGTGTGCTGTGAGATGTGAATTGCCTGTCTGGCTTGTGAGTGACAGGGGCTGGCTGGTGGGGTTGGCTCCAGGAGCCAGGATGAGTCTGCCCGGTGGTGAATAGGGAGATCTGCATGTAGATGGGGGGGAGGAGTTGCACCTAGGACCTGAATAGGGCTGTGACTTCCCTCCACAATGCTGTCCCCACACCCTGTGGTGTGTCTGATGTCCCTGGCCTGTCTTGTGAATAGAGAGGGGAGCTGAACAAAACAAAGTGCTCCAGAACCAGTTGTATCTGTTTCTCCCCTTGCCTGCACCTTTGGCAAGAAAGGATTTAGCTGTATAAAAGGAGGGGCACCCCATGAAGAGGTTCTTGTTCTGGACTTGAATCTACCAGGGGCCTGCTGCTGCTGGGGCCCAGGGGAAGGCTTGCCTCCCTGGGCTCTGCCCTGCCACTGGATACCTCGGAGACTTTGGGGCATATTACCAACAAGTAGCGATAATTATCGCTAAATAGGCTTAGTGACAATTTTTTTATCGCTGGATATGTTAGTGGAGAAAACATGCTATTAGCAACGTTTTCTCCATTGTGCTAAAATATCCAGCGATTGCGGCGAAATGCCTGAATATCGCTGAGAATACAGCAATATTCACGCATTAGCGACAAAATGCTCTTAGCCATGTTATCCACATCCCATTGGATAACATGGCTAAGAACTTGTCTGGGCAGGTGTTAGTATTTGGAGATATTTGCGCTTAGGGCAAATATTTCCAACGCTACACCTGCCTTGCTAATAGGCGATAGCGGCGTTAGCGACTGCTTTCAGTCGCTAACTGGTTGGGTACGCCCACTTTGCATGTCATTAGCGATAAACATCGCTGACATGCAAAGCGGGCCCCAAACTGCTCGCTATCGCCTAAAAGCTGTCGCTCAGCTTGCTAAGAGGGCGATAGAATTATCGCCCCTCTATTCCGTTGGGGCCCTCCTGCTCTGTCCCAGGATCCCCTTTTTATCCTTGAGGACCTTTTTGCCTGTCCCAGCGCATTGTGAGCGCTTTTTTAAATTGACCTCCCCAGCGCTGTGCTGCAATGCTTCCCAGAAGGAATCCCAGCGTGGGGATTCCCTCCCTTTCAGAGACGGAGAGGTGCCGGTGCCCACCAGGCATTGTGGTGCCCTTTTGCGGGTGCCCACCCCGCTGGTGCTTTTGTTTCTAATAGCGGGAGCCTACTCCGCTTTATGGGGCTTTTATTTAAATTATCGTGGGTGCCTACCCCGCTTTACATTTTTAATTAGAGGGAGCCTACCCCTCGTTTGCCTCGAGACTCACCGCCGCAACCCGAGCCACACATCGAATCCCTCCTTTGCCTTTGGGGGCGGGGCTTCCTAGATGGAAGTGAAGCCCCGCAATGGAAGAAGCTGGCTGAGCGATGGCCGGATGCCGCTCGGGGCTCCCGTGAGCTGTTGGGAGCCCCAGTAAACCTGTGGGGAGCGAGAGTCCCCAAACGCATGCTTCCTGCCGAGGGGGCGCGAGGCACATTGCCGGTGCCTGCCGCCGCGCATCCCAGTGAGGGAAGCCCCGCAAGCGACGTCCCTGCCACCGCCCAGAGGAGCCCCCGCCAGACAAGAACAGCCTGGTGAGTGTGGAAGGGCTGTGGGGGGGGGGGCTCCGGGTGTGTCTCCTGGTGCCTGATTGAGGCACAGTGTTCTGCCGTGCCTCGAGCTGCCCCGTCTTGTAGCGGGCTGCTCCAAAAGGGGGCAACTTTGTTTCAAGAGCCCCAAGTGGCTCCCCCAGTGGGCATGCTTTGTTTTTCAGGGCCAGATGGCTCCAACGAGGCCCCCATTTATTTTAGAGCCCCCATGAGGGGCTTGGGACATACTTCATTTAGGGCCCGTGATGGCTCCACGATGTACATATTTATTTACAGAGCCAGCACGCTCCACAGTGCGCTCCGCGCTTTGGGGGCAAGTCCTTTTTCCTGATTGTGCCCTATTATTTAAGGAGCCAGTGTGCTCCCTGAGACGTTTATTTTTAGAGCCAGATGGCTCCAACCTTTGGTGCAATTCATTTAAAGGGCCTCTGAGAGCCCATGCCGCATTTCTACCTTACAGCTGCTCAGCAAGTAGTGGGCAGCTGCACCGTTTAGGTCTTTTATTTTAGGGGACATGTTTCTAAATCTAGGAGTGAGACGCGCTACTTCACCCCTACCTTGGCCTGCACAGCTGCGCAGCACTTAGTGCCAGCTGCAACATTTAGGCCCTTCATTTCAGTCTTCCAGCTGCCCAGCAAGTAGTGGGAAGCTGCCACATTTAGGTTTGTGCCAAGTGCGCCCCCGTGACTGTCGCTGCATTGGCAGCACACCCTGACTTTGGACAAAGGGCATTTGAGCCCCTTATAGATGGCAGTTGGCCCAGGGGACTATTAAGTTTGTAGGGCGCAAGACCCTAGTGTACTTTTTATAGGTGCTAGGAAATGTGATGTTTATAGTATGTGTTATGCACCTTGATTTATGCTTATAGATGTGCTCTTAATGCTTGTTAGGTTTTACCTACTGTCTTAGGTCTTATTGTGATTCCCTACTGTGGTCTAGGTTTGATTTACTACCGATTTCAGGTTATGTTATTAAGCTCATTTTCTAATACAAGATATGTCCAGGAGATTGTGGTCTACTACATTCAGACTTATGAGGTTGGTGCAGAATAGAGTTCTCGCCTTATGTGATACTGTGCCTGTTATGATTTATGTTACCGGTTGACGCAGAGTATAGTGTCTGCCAGTGATTACTGGCTGTGTTCTAAGTTCCTGATATAGTCTTTCTTTTACTATTTTTACCACGTGACAATTTTGACAGTGGCCCACGTGGCCCTGTCCTGTGTAAATAATCGCCTGTAAATATTGCCCGTGCCAGTTGGCACAATGTATACTGTGTGATTACTATCTAATGTGTTTTACTATAATGCAAAGGCCATTTTCATATATAACCTTGTGTGGAGTTCCTTTTGTTGTGTGCCTCGTATGTTGCTACTGTGTGTGTTGTGCAAATGCTTTACACATCGCCACCGGGATAAGCCTGACTGCTCATGCCAAGCTACCAAGGGGGTGAGCAGGGGTTATCTTTGGCGTATAACTCCCAAGCCCTGACTAGAGTGGTGGTCTCTGCCTGGCTTTGGCGCAAGCCTTCGCCAACCAGAGATCCCCATTTCTAACAATATATATTTGGGTACCTATGGAGCCTAGGATTCATGTGAGGTTGTACAGGGGTGGTAGTGCTTCAGGTGACAGTAGTCCAGAGACTCCAGATAACTGTAACTACTGTTCATTTGGACTACTTATGGACATAGGGCCATATTTATGAGGCCAGTTGCAACACACTTACACCACACAATGTGGTACAGGTGCGCCGCAGCTCCAAAATCAGGGTTAAGAAGCTACACAAGGCCACTTTGCATGGCCCTTAGTGATTTCAAAATCTAGAGTAATGCAACATAGCGCAAATCACTGCGTTGTGTTACTCTGCCCTGGGAAAGCGTTCCGCGGGCTTTGCATGTGTGTTCCCTCGCAACTCCTATGGATTTTGACTCATTTCCAGATTTACCAGAACTGGTTAAACTGGTTATTTGCAAAATTGTTACGCCTTCCCCAGGGAGGCATAACAAGGAGAAATATATTTATTTCACCTTGGTTCTTCCTCTTTCTATATGGGCTGCATTCTTCAGCACACATAGGAAGAGCAATGTGCTCCTTATTGCAAACAACAATACAGCATGCAACAGAGGCACCATTGAACCATGGAGCAATGGTGTCTGCGATGGCCTAAGGCAGCTTATTGTGCATCAGTGCTGGGGAAAAGACAGGAATGCGCTGTAATGGGATAAATATGGTTCATTCCTGCCTTTCCCTGCAATGCAGCAAGGTGACTTGCTGTGCTGCGCTGTGTCATAATGCCATAAATATGGTCCTTAATTTAGCGGAACAAATTTTCATTTCTTTGGCTGAACACACACAGGAGTAGATTTAAGAAGGGTTGTGCAGGCGCTCGCACTGTGATGCGCTCACAGGCCTTTTTAATGGTAATGAAATTGACACAATGCCTCTGCAATACTTTACGCCATGAAAGCTCCTTCTCGAAAAGTTAGTAAATATCTTCTGCAGACTTTTCATTATGACCAGGAAGGCTTTTCCTCCAGGGTGCTCCGTTTTGGCATGTTTGGTTTAGCCGAAGGTTTTTTTTTTGTCCCCCAGACGTGAATGCTGCTATATAACTTTTGAACTGAAAGACATTGCAATTGTTATAACTAAGCCCATTTTAGACTTGAAAAGTTTGCTGCAGAGACTCTATGACCAACAGGACCTTTCAATACTTATTGAAACAGAGATGAATCCTCTATTAATGGGAACATTTTTAATGCAAAAGCCATTCATTTGAAGACACATTCAAGCTTTTCATCGCTTCTATTTAGGCCTAGTTTAACAGTTGCCAGCCTTTTTTGTGATCAACAGGAAAAGAGCTTTAAGAAGAGATACTGAAAAATGGGCTTTGGCTCCACTCCCAAGTTGATCCTTCTCTTGTGCTTTTATGTCACAAATTATGCTCAATAAAATAGGCCTGGGCTGTTTATAGTGACAATCCAATGATCAAGACTGTAGGCCCCATTGATTTTTTGGATAAAATTATGTCAATTGCCATAGGTCTGAGCTGTTTATTATTTTAAAAAAAAAGCTATGAGAAAGGCAATAGTCCTGAGTTATTTATTGTGAAAGGTATATGTTAAATCAAATATGGAACTACTTGCCAAAAAACTCATACACAGTGGTTTTACTTCGTGAACTCTGACAAATGCAATAACAAGCATTTACAATGCAATGGTCTCGGCATCATTAAAGGTAGAGCTATTGGCATTGCTCATGACATTTTTTTTAAAATCATAAATAAATGGCATTGTCATTTACATTGCCAATAGCTTAATCGTTAAATAAATGGCATTGTCATTTACAATGCCAATAGCTTAATCGCTCGCAAATGCATGACCTATTGTATTTACACCCACACAGAGCCTCACACACAAAGCCACCCACACACACACATACAGAGCCAACCACACAGAGCCACTCACACAGTCATTAACATAGAGCCCCCTACACAGAGCTACCCTCACACAGACAGAGCCACCCACACATAGAGCCACCTACAAAAAAAGCTATCCACACAGAGCCACACACACACACACACACACAGAGCCACAGAGACACACACACACACAGAGCCCCACACACACAGAGCCCCACACACACAGAGCCCCACACACACAGAGCCCCACACACACAGAGCCCCACACACCCAGAGCCCCACACACCCAGAGCCCCACACACCCAGAGCCCACACACCCAGAGCCCACACACCCACACACCCAGAGCCCCACACACACCCAGAGCCACAGAGCCACATATCCACACAGAGCCACATACACACACAGGAGAGGAAGCACAGCGAGGGGGCAGGGGAGCAAGCACAGCCAGGGGGCAGGGGAGCAAGCACAGCCAGGGGGCAGGGGAGCAAGCACAGCCAGGGGGCAGGGGAGCAAGCACAGCCAGGGGTCGTAACGCAGCATAAGCCCTAACTATCATTATACCACCTTATCAAAAGAAAAAGTCAACAAGGGGGGGTGAGGAGCTCACGCACACAAAAGCAACAAGGGGTGGGTGGAGGAGCTCACGCACGCAGAAGCCACGAGGGGGGAGGGCGGTGACGAGCTTACGCACACAAGCAACGAGGGGGGAGGGGGGGTGAGGAGCTCAAGCAACAAGGGGGGAGAGGAGGTTGAGGAGCTCACGCACGCAGAAGCCACGAGGGGGGTGAGGAGCTCACGCACACAAGCAACGAGGAAAGGGGGAGGGGGTGAGGAGCTCACGCACACAAGCAAGGAGGAGGGGAGGGGGGTGAGGAGCTCATGCACAAAAGCAACAAAGGCGGAGGGGGATGGGGGAGGAGCTCACGCACACACAAGCAACGAGGGGGGGAGTGGGGTGAGGAGCTCACGCACGCAGAAGCCACTTAAATGCAGCACTTATAGTTTCTTATTCATCCAGAAGATGATTTTCATCTAAATGCTTAATATATGCCTTTCACTCTGAAGTTATGATAAAGGCCCAAATGCTGTTATGACAATACCAGCCCAGTGTGCTGAGCAATAATTTTCACTGCATGTCCCTGTATGCCTCCCGAGAGGTGCACCTCTATGGCACAAAACATGTCATCGTTTAGCAACAGCCCTTACTAAGAGGCCTATAATTGTAGGAGCATAACCCTGCTCACTTTTGTGTGCCGATTTGAAGTGCGCAGTCAGAGAGCTTATGTTGCTGCACAAGACTTCAGATTCCAGTGTTCCCAATCTGTCACCTTTCAGGCACACCGAGAGTAAATGCAGCATATGAACCTTGAGGGGAATCGTTAAATCTGCGCACTAAACAATCCCCCACATCCCCACCCACAAAGGCATCTGGGAGAGTGTGCAGTCAAACGCCTGCCTGTCTGGGTAATCCATGTAATAGCCTCTTATAGTTGGCTAACAATAAACATCTGTTATTCAGCATCAAGATGCCCCTTTGGGGCTGAACGTGTAATTTACAAATGCACATGTTATGTTATGATCAGGTAAGTCGCTTAAATCACGCGCTATTTGCCCTGGCCTAACCTGCAGTAATTACCACTGCCCATAACTCATAATCAATGGCTCAGATGACTGAAAGCTAGAAGTAATTTTCTAGGGTGTCAAGCTTATGCCACCAGCTTTACATTCAGCTCTTGGAAACATCTGCACACTTAACTCAGCAAACTTCCCAGCATTCGAATTTGTGACCTGTAGGTTACACCCGTATCTCTGCAACAACCCACTGAGCAACCTTCAAGGATTCAAACCTGTACCCAGCAGATTGAACAGAGCACACTGCAGCAAAGCTATTTTACTATGATTGAAAGCTGTCACCTGCTGAATAAACAACTACTGCAAGTGTCCTAACCCTCTCAGCTATATTACCACCTGATTTATTGGGCCTTCAGATATAACCATTAAGACACCTCTGGGGATTAGCGTTCCTACTGCCAATTCCCAATGGAAATATGTCTTGCTACAACCATTGTATCAACATAACACCAGAACTAGGCTCCAGTATACATCTGCATTTCAATTCTTTGTCTGATAATCACATGCAGCTTCTTAACAAGTGGTAGGTACGTACATGTTATCTCTTATGCACTTACCACATCCTTACAGAAGGTTAAAGTGATGCAGATTTCTCTCCAGAAACGGATTTTAACTAAGTACTTCATTAGCTTCCCCATTTATATTTCAAACAAGTTATAAACATATCCATTATCAACAATTTAAAAAAGCGAAATATTCGTTCCTGGCATACTGCCAATATATCTAGACGATGCGAAGGTCACTGCTTTCAACTCATGGTGAAGCCAGCACAGAGCTTTTCATCCTTTTCAGGCTCATAAAATGAATGCCACTGAGGGGCGCATGCACACGTATTAATGGATGTTGCTAATTCATATGGGCCGTGCTTAAGCTTCGGTATCAAAAGGTGGGAATCAAACAGTGGAATTCTCACAATTGCAATGCATTGTTCTACTTGGATTTTCCATGTGCTATATATTATGCATTGAGGTACGGATGTCAAGAAGAAACGTGCGACACAAAGTGTGGCATTCCTCAAGAAATTCAGCAGCGTTCTCTTCTTTTTGCATAGAATTCAGACAGCCATAATCATCTTGGTAAACATGTTAAATCAATCCTCGAGTTGCATTGTGGTGTTATCCCCAGTTATTCCTTCCTTGGCTAGCTAAACTTCCGCAGACCTCTGGAGAAGGCGCATTACCCCTGTGAGCTATCTCGGGGTCGCCGTGGTGATACTGCTGCCACGCTGCGGCAGGACAGTCTGGCGCACTTCCGGTTCCGGGAGGTGGATAACATCTTCACCCCCGAATGGCTTCATTTACAACAAGGAAAGGACAAACCCCAAACACACCTGCGGCGCGCCTTACCTGTGACGTCAGTCTGTGCTTGTTTGGCGCTCTGGTCACAGGTTCGCTTCCTAACAGGGCAAACTAAACTTTCATCCTTCTGAGGTCTACGGTCAAGGGTATCAGTCTCTGCTTTTAAGGCGGTCTGCGACTTCTAAACACCCCTTAGTGCACTGTGGGTGTCAACACCCCTCAAGGTATTGATGCAAATGTCTACTACAGAACACCGTACAATACCGCGCACCTTGGAACCATAGCAGACCATACAATAAAATACAATTGAGTACTGTGCAACACAACACCCTCACCAAAAACTCCGAGTAGAACTAAACAAATCTGTTTGGGACAGCACAACACCATACAATAACATGCTCTGAGTACAGTACCTTGTCAGTACAATGCAGTGCAGGGCAGTACAACACCACACAATATCATACCTTGAGCACAGCACACCATACAATAACATACCTTGAGCACAGTACCTTGACAGTACAATGCAGAGCAGGCCAGCACAACACCATACTATACAATAAAATGCCTTTGAGTTCAGTACTACGCAACACAACACAGTGTTACAGCACAGAGGGCATGACGTCCCTCGTAGGAATGCAGAGTAGTCGAGAAGCTCCGGTTGCCAGTGTCTGGACTGTGCGGGTGGCAGCCGGACCCTGCCCCTGTCCGGAAGCATCTCTCTCGGGGTCTGAAGAAGGCCCCTCCCCCACCTGACGCCACAGCCCTTGGAGAGACGCTTTCATGGGGGTGTTGTGAATGGGGAACTTCCACCTCGTGACTAAGACGACACATTGTTTTATCCTTGATTTACTCCTGCCCGTGTCAGTGGGACGTTTCCAGGCTGGGGATTGTCGTACATGTTATGTTGTTATGGGGGCGAATGTTCATGCCTTCAGTATGTTTTCTATTTCCTTGGTACAGCGTCACTCCGTGTCACCACGGAATGTCCAGAATGTATTTAAGTGACGTCACTGTCCTCTGCGTGACAGATGACAGCTGACTCCCTTGGTGACTGCCTGTTATTTCCGCTCCATGCGGGCCCTTATGCTTTAATAAATATATTGTGTACAACACTTCTTTTCCTGTCGTGCTGTCACTCTACAGGGATGGGTTGGGAAAAGTTATGAGGTGTTCACAAAATGTCTATAGGAGCCTCCTCCTGACCCCCCCCCCTCCGCCCCCCGCGCTGCCACTGCTGGACAGGAGTAAATCATTTCACGAGTGCAAAGCTGACTGGTCGCCTGGTAAGTAAGTGGAATCTGTGTGTTGAAATAGCCTTGTGATTAACTAATAACAGCGGAAGCCCGGTGGCTTCAGAGGACAGGGCTGCCCCTCTAGTTTAGTACAAATTCAACTCCGAAGAAGCCGCACTCCAGCGCTAGGGCTTTCCGGGCGCTTTAAGAGTACCTGAGCATCTAAAATAATGCTTCACAAGCGCTGAAATGCGACTGTTTGTGATCACTCACGTAACACAACGTGACTCTTTGTGATCACTCACGCAACACGCCGTACTTCGACAAACATCGCAACTTTTCAAACGCATTCAAAGTGCAACATATTCAAGTGCAAAAAAACAACACTAATTCTGTGCCAGTGCGTGCAAGCGCCAAAGCCCTCCTTGCACGCTTAGCACCAGTACAAATCATGCACGGTATGCAGGCCACTGAAGGGTGACACTGGTCTGTGCTATCGGGTACTTAGTGTAGCGCCTCGTGGGCTCCAAATGTGGCGCTATTTGTATCGTTCGCTTAAGAGAGAAAGGCTCATATTGTAAATATTGTATTATTTTGTATCGCGGGCTTAGTGTCGCCAAGCAGGCAGGCTTCGAGGAGCACTATACTGTTTGCACCGCCCGCCTAGACTAGAGTCAGGCAGACTGTGCACCCTGCACTGTTTATAAGGAACTGTACCCAGTGTAAACTTTACACAAATTGTGTCCCGTGCTGGGGTACCATTTAACTCAGGGAAACGCGAAGCCCGCTCTCTGACCTCGACTCGCGTGCATACTTAACAAGCATGAAGTACGGCGGACAGGGGGGGGGGCGAACGGCGCACGGACAGCAGGAGGGGGGGGCGGGAACGGCGCGCGTGCAGGGGCTGCCGGTTCGATTCTCTCTCGCAAATAGAAAATGGGCACACAGAGACTGCCAGGTGGAGGAGGCTGCGACTTCTTGGGGCGGCTGTTGTTGAGAAATGGCCTAAAGAAAAGCGCCGCCATTTTCAGATTCGGGGGCGTGTTTTTTGCGCCCTGAGTGACAGACGACGTCACAGGGCTAAAGAATGCAAAAAATCACGCCCCCGAATCCGAAAGAGACGGAGCTTCTTTGGAGGGACGGCTCTCTCCTCCAATGGCTGGCCTCCTTTTAGGAAGCCAGCCAATGGAGGAGAGACGGGCGAGGGAGGCGTGTTCCAAATCCCTACTAAGAAGCATACGATCTCCTCCCGGAAGCTGGCAAGCCAGCATTTCCGGTCCTCGACCGAAAAAAGGGTTAAGTACCTATATCCCATTTTAGGTCTGCTGACCGTACATGCTTGATGTTTTTGAATAAGAATGAATGTTCACACCAATGTATACCTTGGTCTTACTACATTGTTTGATAGGACTTGTTAGAGATTGTCGGGCGTGCCCCGTTCTCCGACCGCGGTTGGCGGGCGGGGCAGATCCGGAAACACATAAAACGGGCGGTCTGTGAAAGGGGCACGCTTCGCATTCAGTTGCTGCCTAGCCTCCCCTTTCTCCAGGTAATTCCTTACCTGAATTTGCCTGAAGTCGTCAGGTTCGTGAGACTTCTCCAAAGTGTTCCCTCGACCACTGGAGGAGTCTTCTCTTTCGGGCTCGTCGATTCCTATTCCGGGTTGCTCTCTTTCGCTGGTGTTCCCTCGCCGACAGCTGAGTGGGTCCTGGGCAGTCTGTGCTCCATCTAGTCTCTGGAAAGCTGCTAATAGAGGAAGAAAAAGAGAAATATTTTAAAGTATCCTAGCCTTCTAACATCTACTGTAGGATCGTGATATTTATGGTTATGGACATAGTACTTATCTGATCATTTGGGAATTCATGCAGAGTGTTTTCTGTTTCTTCTTTGGTTGTTACTGCATTTTACCTGAGCTGGAATTACAGAGAAATCAGTATAGGTTAGTTCCAGAGTCTTGTGGATTAGCCTATTTACTAATCTGACCCAGCACCTTTTTGTGTAGCGTTTTTCCTTCTTATTTTATCCTGTCTAGGGATATATGGTTTTTTTTTCTCCAAAGAACGGGCTATACATATATATGATTTTTGGGTCTAGTGTATATTACGGTAGCATTCATTTAGTTTGGTATCATACATTCTCTTTGTGATTTTGTATCGGGTTCTAAAGCCTTAACCTTAATGCGTAGTATTTTCTATCTTTATAGACACAAACAGTCTCAGTTGGTTTTCTGCATATTATTGCTTTGGTTGTAGTAGAAAAGGGATGTTCATCAGGTACACTATATCTACATGTGTTTTAAAACAAAAGCCCAGGTGCACCACGTCTCAAATAAACAGGGAAAGAACATATACAATCAATTTCCCAATTACAATGTTCTACAAAGGTGTCCTTTATTCAGATAGCAAACAAGTTCTATAAAATACAAAGTCATAAACATCACTTGTTGAAAGTGGCACAGCTGACATGTTTCCTCCTTGAAGCGGACTTCTTCAGGGCTCCTCCTATAGGTGTGATTTCAATTTGCATCTATGCTTGAAATCTTGTAAATATTTGTCATTTTGTGTTTATCGTTTAGGCATGTGTTCATTATAGTATGTTTACTTTTAGAAAAAAGCATTGGCTGGGCATTGATTTATTGTTATTTGTGTGTGCTGCTAAGTTTTGATTTTCTCGCTCACATTACCGCCACAATTTCGTCTTGGGCTGCTTTGCTTTATTAGCTGAGATTCAAGTACTAAAAAGGTTCATTGTTTCCCAGATTAAAAAATAGAGTTACAGAGGCTCCAGGGCACTTGAGAAGAAAGACTCTAATTGACACAGTTGGATTCCCACTAACGATTGACTGCTTGAAAACATGCAGAACCGGATTTCTCAAATACAATATTAAGGGTTTTTGCAGTGTGAACTTTCTGTGAAATACAATAGGGGGGATTTTTCGTTGTGAACTCCTTGTCTAACACTATAGAAAGGAGTTTTGTATTATGTTTAGGAAATTTGTATTGCGCACAAATACCCTGGGGTGTCTCGGCGCATAGGACTGTGAACCAGACTAGAGCACACGAAGGACTCACTGATTAAATAGCCAGGTCTTTAGTTGTTTCCTAAAGATTACGAGGGTGGGGCTGCTTCTGATGGAAAAGGGGAGGGTATTCCAGAGTCTGCCAGTGGCAACAAGAAAGCGTCTGTCTCCCCAGGAGGAGGTTTTAGTGCAAGGAGACAAAGGGCCGTAGAAAAACGGAGTGTTCTTGGAGGGGCGCAAGTGACAAAGGCATTCCTGAGAAACTGAGGCCCTAAGTTGTGAATGGCCTTATATGCGATACAAAGGGCCTTGAACTTGATCCTATTTCTGACCAGAAGCCAGAGGAGGTGGCGAATGGCATTAGTGGTGGATTTAAATTTAGGGATCCCAAGTAGGACCCTGGCAGCAGCGTTCTGAACCAATTGGAGTTTGTTCAGAACCTTCTCTTGGGCATTCAGAAGGAGAGCGTTACAATAATCGATCTTTGAGAAGATCAGGGTGGTGACAAGGGTTTTGCCCGCCGAACCCGGATGATAGGGCATCAGCTTCTTGATTTTCTTTAGGAGGTAAAAGGAAGAGGATACCACATTATTTATGTGGTGGTTGAATATGAGTTTATCATCAACCATCACTCCCAAGTTTCTAGCCTTGGGGACGGGTTGTGGTGGAGGACCCATTTCTTTGGACCACCAGATGGACGACCAGACGGGAGATGGATTGTCAAAGATTGTGAACATTGTAATTGCATTTATATAGCACTTACGACCCCTGACGCGGTGTCAAATCGCTTTTTCAGTGAGTAGCACACTTCTACGGAACCCATAAAGGATTAGTGTTGGATTAGTACAGTGAAATATGTAAGTAATTTGAGTTGTGGATAGGTTAGTCAGTTATTTGGATTCAGAAGGATAGCGGAGGGATAGAAGAGAGAAAAAGATTTGCATTTATATAGCGCTTGTTACCCCGATGGAGTGTTAAAGTACTATTTTTTGGCAAATAGCACGCTACTCCGGAACCCATAAAGGATTAGTGATGAATTAGTATAGTGAAATATGAAAGTAATTTGAGTGGTGGATTTTAGTCAGTTATTTGGATTGAGAAGGACAGCGGAGGGATAGAAGAAGGAAAAAGGTTTGCATTTATAAAGCGCTTGTTACCCCTGATTGTATGTTGAAGCACTTTTTCGGCGAGTATCACGCTACTCTGGAACCCATATAGGATTAGTTTTGAATTAGTATAGTCAAATATGAAAGTAATTTGAGTGGTGGATATGTTATTCAGTTATTTGGATAGAGAAGGGTGGCAGAGGGATCGAAGAGGGGAAAAGGTTTGCATTTATATAGTGCTTGCTGCCGCATATGAGGTGTTGAAGCACTTTTTCGGTGAGTAGAACTCTACTCTAGAACCCATTAAGGAGTAGTGGTTAATTAGTATAGTGAAATATGAAATCTGAGAAGGCGACATGTTAGTCTGTTATTTTGATTGAAAAGGATAGTGGAGGGATAGAAGAGGGAAGAATTTAGACTTTTTTTGGGAGGTCATAGCAGTAGGAGGAGGCTTGGGATGAGTAAAAAGAGTTGTGAAGTGGAAGAGTCAGAGGGAAGAGTTTAGGAAGGCTTGTTTTGGGAGTTCAGCATAGTAAAAGAGGTGTCAGATGATGCAAAGAGGGGTCGAGGGGACAGTCTAGAAAGGTTATTTTGGGGATCATAGTAGTGGTATGGGTTTGGGATGAATGAGAGAGTGGATGTATAGCATTTATTGATAAAGGTAGAGGGTAAGAAATAGGGTAGTGTATTGGAAAGAGTAGTATAAAGAGGTTTGAGATGAGTAAAAAGAGTTGAGGTAGAAGATATACTGAGAGGGGCATAGGGTGAGAAATAGGCTAGTGCATTGGATATGCTGAATTAGAAAAAAGTAATAAATATATTGATCCATAAGTACAAGGAAAGTATATAGATGCATAAAGAAAGGAAGTATATGTAGATTAAATATATAGAGGTATAGGATGAGAAATAGGGTAGTTCATTGAATATGATTTTTGGAGAAAATAAATAAATACATAGATCCAAGTACATGGAAGGTATACAGATGCATAAAGGAGGAAGTATATGTAGATTAAGAATGTATTAGATGAACTCTGGTTTTCAAGTGTTGTACTTAAAATTAATTTTATTTGTTTAATTATTGTGCTAATTGCAATAAGAAGGATGCTGTCAGCTATGATGAGCACAACAGTACACACTGAGTCTTCTTGAAATGTTTGTTAGATTTCTAGGCACACGCCACATGGTCATGTTTAGTGCCATGTTAGAGCTAGCAGGCTTGCTTCATTAATTATTTACTAAGGTGACACACACAGTAGAATTTAATTTTACTGCTGCTTGTAGGCTTACCCTTTTTGTTTGTGAAAAGCCTAATGTTTTCCAAAAGCCCCAAGCAGAAGCATAGTCAGTTACTAGGATTAAAGCCGGCTAGTGTGCAAATTGCCTGACGGTACTTACAGATTAAAACAGCAGACTGCATTTACAGGGTTAGTTGCCACCTGTAATATTTCTTTAGTGCAGGTGATTCATACTCAGCTTAGTATGTGAGGTCCCTAAAGGAGGGGTTCCAATTTGTAATTCTGTCTGTAATTTTTTAAATATTTGTCATTTGAGTATAGTAATTAGTTGTGCATGCATAAACGTATTTTCTATCTTTAAAGAAACAGCATTGGCTGGACACTGTTTTATTGTGTGGTACTTTTATGTGTTGCCCAGTTCTGATTTTCTAGTGTTCCACAGCTCTTGGAGTCACCCTTGGACGCATCTGCCTCAATACCAAGAGACAATTTTACATTTTGTAACAAATGCAACAGGAAGAAGGTTTACAATGTGAACTCTGTGACAACTGCATTAGGACGACCCTTCTGTTGTAAATTCCTTGTGGAACCACATAGGGATTGGCTATCTACTGTTTAACAGTAAGAGACCTTCTTAAACAGAACTCTAGTCCAGGTGGTGCTAGAAAGACCTCAAATCCCTTGGGTGCATTTGTAATCATATGTTTATGGACACTGATTATGAAATATTGTGCACTTTGTGGGGTTCCTTAAGGTCTGTTTAGCCCATTTAAGTGCTTTAATTTGTTCTTATGGCTTTTCTTTATTCACCACACTTGTGCTATTTGATTCCTGATATACCAATGTAGTAGTAACACTGACTTTCCACTTTGTGAATTGTCTACCTTGAGTCACTTGTTTAATGACTAATACCCTTTTGAAGTAGAATGCAGATAGAGTGGGGGATAAGGTTGCATCTAATGAATCTAGTTATGTTATGTTATCAAGTTTTATAAAGCGAACATTCAGCGAAAGGTCTCTTGGCTCTAAAGCTACAGAAGCAAACCTACAGTTATACACTCTGAGTGGTTAATCATAAGCAATCCTGAACAGCCAGGCCGTCAGGAGTTTCCTAAACTTGAAATAGCAGGAGACAAACAAAATATCAGATGGTAGGGTGTTCCAGATACCGGGGGCCAATGTAGAAAAGCTGAATCCACCCAACGTCTTTTTATTGAAGGAGGAAATGGACAAAAAGTTAAAATGAGAAGATCTTAAGTTACACCCACGTGTATATTTGTTGATACGAGCCGAGGTAAAGGCTGGGCTACAATTCTGTAAAGATTTAAAAGCAATTCAGCAGGCATTGAAGACTGAGCGTTGCTCAACTGGTAGCCAATGCAATAAGTGCAGTAAGGGTGTGAAGTGACACTTCCAGGTTAGTTGATAGAAAAGCCTGGCAGCTTGATTCTGTATCAATTGCAGTCCACCAACTAGACCCTTAGGTAACCCCAAATAAAGGTTGTTAGCATAGTCAACATTAGAAATAACCAGTGCAATGACAATTTGTTTGATAGCCTCAAAGGAAAGCAACTTCCCAAACTTTCACATTTTGCAGAATTGAAAACAGTAAACTTGAGATTTCATTGACAGATTAGAGTCAGTCATGGCCCCAAGACTTTTAAATTACTTCTTGTGCTGAGGAGGAGAGCCCATAGAGGGTGGCAAAAAAGCAGAGTTCCACAGATCCCAATGCTTACCAAAGATAACCATTTCAGTCTTGTCTGAATCCAACTTCAGATGATTATTATTCATCCAATCACGGATGAATACTATTGTATTCTGAAAGGACACTTTCGATTCTGAAGAGTTATTGATGGAGAAAATCAATTGTAGATCATCTGCATAATTGTACACCTTGACTTGCATTTCGTTCAGGGCACACACTAAGGGAAGAATATATAAATTAAAATGATAAGGGGCGAGCCCTGAGGAACTACACAGGGCTAAGTTAACCTTTTGAGCTTTAAAGGAAGAATGCTTGACAGACTACAAGCAATCCTTCAGGAACGAGATAACACATTCCCGAGCAATATCTTGGAGCCCTGCGGCAATGACACGTTCAGCAAAACCCCATGGTCGACCATGTCAAAGGTCGCCAAGATATCAAGTAGTACCAAGGCCTGGGTGGTCCCTTTGTCAACAGCCCCCTATAGATAATCCACCACCGACAAGATGACTCGCTTTGTAGAGTGAGCAGGTCTAAAACCGGGTTGATGGGGATTAAGGAAATTGGCTTCTTCTAAAAAAGAGCACATTCAGCCTGCCATATGTGCTTCAGTTACCTTAGCCAAGTACAGAAAAAGTGAGATGAGGCGATAGTTTTTTCAATATAGAAGAATCGTCCCCAGCTTTCTACAATAAAGGTACCACTGTGGCTTCTTTAAAGGCAATAGGAACCAAACCACAGCTCAGGGACTGAATTAGAAGTGCTAAAGCTATTTCAGGAAACCGACTTAAAACCATTCTCAACACCTGCTGAGGACAAGGATCATCTGGTCTTTTGGTTAATAATTCCATAAGGCACTCCATACTGATGGCAGGCAGTTCATACATTATCACAGGATTGGGATCTCCCGCTGTTGCCCCTTTATCAGAAAGCCAGGATGAGATACTAGGCTTATAGCTCCACCTCCATTTGGTAGTTAATGGCTCTTGGCTCACTCCCAGGCCCAATTACTGTGACCAAATATTAACCCTCGGCAGAGTATGCGGAGTGGCACTCTGCGGAGTTAAAAAGAAATCTGTGGAACTCCACTCAGCTCCACCTCAGCCCCACAATTTTTTTTAAAAAGGGTAAAAAAAACTGTTACTTTCTCCTGTCGTCTGCGGGACCCTTCCTCCTCACCGCGGTATCTCCTCCTTGCTGTCATCCTCCTCCTCGCGTTGGTGGTCGCAACCTCCTATGTTTTACATCTTGTGTGAACTAGTTCATGCATGACGTAAAACGTAGTGGGTTGCCACCAGCAACTCAAGGAGAAGGACAACGGCAAGGAGACACTGCGGCGAGAAGAGGGCGGCCCGCAGATGACAGAAGAGAAGGTAAGTGTTGTTTATTTTACCCTTTTTTGGGCCATGGCACAGGGGGCTGAGGGACGTACTCTGCTGCGCCACGGGGCGGGAGTTTTGCTGCAACTTTGCGTTCACAGTGGAGTTTGGAGTTGGTAAAACTCTGCAAACTCCACTGGCAGAGCGGAGTACGCCGCCCGTGCCTACTAAAAATGTTTGTGTGACTGTCAATACTGAGCTTTCCTTCTGCTGGCATATCAACAAGATCTCTTGCACACTTTTCTCTCTTTTGATGTGCAAATGGAAAATGTTTCCCTGCCTCTTAGTTAAAGGAAGAAGATGGACGATTCAGACAGCTATTTAATTTTGTTTGAATTTCAGGAATGCAGTCTTGCTTGGCTTACCTAAATATCTTATCTGTTGCCTTCAGATTGTGCAAAGAACAGCTGCCATATATGTTACTTTATTCTTTATACTTTGTACTTCTGATAATCCCCATTAGACATCCTCCGCAGATTACCAGTGAATAAACAGATATTTTAAGAAACTTTGTGTGGTGTACAAGATGCTTGCTGGCACTTGAAATCTCAACTCTTGGCATCACCTATGCTTGATTGAACAAGACCAGACAGACATGTTCTTGGTTACTGCTCTTAAACCCAGTACATGAAAACTAAAATGCCCATGTGAATGCAGGGTGAGCGTTGTGTCTTTGAGAGTGCAGGGAGAAGCACATTAAGGCCAGGCCTGTTGGCATTGTCATTGCATGTTTTAGTTGGCCTCTGTACGGTTCCTAATAATACTACACTGGAACTTTATGCAGTTGTGATTCTAAGCAGGCACATTTCACCCCCTGGTAAGTCTGCCATCTATTGGCACACATTGCATCTTATTGTGCCTTTCTTGATTGTAAGATATTAACATCAGCTAGCTCAGGGCTACCTTTTATATGTATTTACAGATTGGCTCTGTTTAGAAAATTAATGTCGTAGGCATTTCTTTATAATGTTTAAATGTATAAATATAATATTTACATTTTTAAGACCTTTTTATATCTGTCAATAATTTTTAAATAATATATACATTTATTTCACTGTTAAGTAAAGTCCTTTTTTCCAATTTTGCTACTTTCTTTTTTGTTAACTGTAGTATGTATTCTTCTAATATTCCCTATGAGTCAGACTGCATCCAGAAATGTTTTGAGCAGTCACCTTGTAGGCCGGCATGTGGCTTTTTCAGCTCTGTGTTACGTCATCCGCACCACAAATGCACCACCACAGCATGTTGACATCAGTTCCTTCTTTTCTGAGCCATTGTTGTGGATCCGAAGACCTCCCCGCAGTCATTTTTTGAATGAGTATTTCAACCGTTTTGTTGATTTCGACCAGTGAGCCTATTTCCACCTGCTTTTGGACTATGTTGCAGAAGAAACAACTAGTTTCAAGCCTTGTGGTGCCTGTCACAGGCTAATGTCTGTGACAGACCTCCACTTGATGTGTTTGTGGTGCCTGGGACGGGACCACGGCTCAATGCTTGCGTAAATTGCAGGACAGTGAATTCAAAGGCTATCTGTGTGCTGGCCATGAAGCTTCTGACCGTTTGCCACACGACTCCACACCTTCAGGTACCAATTGCGAAGGAGGTCTGGAGATAGCTCTCAAAGTCTCTTGCACCGATCATGGTCATGATCAAAGACTTCTTCAGGCAATTCCCACAAGGAGATTTCCAAAAGTCGTAGCGTTCTTCGACTTTTCCATGCCGATCCAATTAATTGAATGAGGCATAGGAATGATGCCACAAGTCCAGGCCCCGTTCCCAGGACCTCCCTGTGGAGCCTGCTTCTAACAATGGGTCTGCTCTATGTTTACCACCCAACTTCGAGAGTTTTCTGAGGCCTTGAGCCTCATGTTTTGGGTGGTAAACCCCTCTGGAGTGCCTTCTGGTCAGGGGGGACTCTGACTGGTGCTCTTCCAGCATGTCAACTCTCAGCGCCAGCAATCCCTCAGGATCCGTTGGTGATCCGCGTCTGCGTCTTCCGCAACTTTGCGACCTCCTCTGGAAACCATTCTAACACTATAATTCCAGGTGCTGCCGACACCCATCTGTAGCGTCAAACCCATCGTGATTCCAGACTCCTCTACGGAGCTGGACCAGGCCACCCAGCGCCAGGTCTGGCACTTACCAGTCCCATAAGGCCTGAATTGGAGATGGATCCAAATTTCCCTGAAGGGCCCTCTGAGGAGAGGATCTGAGGATCCCTATGGCTATTCTGACCTTACATGTGGTATGAGGGCCTGGTTGAACACCTCACCAGAAACAGGCACTTGTCTTCTCTCTCCTACCACAGTTTCTACAGAGGAGGGATCTTAATTTGTGACATGGGTCCAGAGGGTGACTGAGATCCTGGACCTTTAGATGCCCACAGTTGAGGCCAAACCAATATCTTGACAGAGGTGCTTTAACCAGGGTAACCCCCTCAGAACTCCAACACGTCTTCAATGAAGCCCTCACTGATGTCCTACTCGGTATTGGGCCAAGCCCTGCACAGGCATCCATGTGCATAGGACTTTCTCTCACTACCATTGTTCCTCTCCAGGGGATCCAGCCTTCCTGACCCAGCACCCCACCCCTGGGAGTCTGGTAGTCCAGGCCTCTACTTCCAAAATCAACTCCGGCGCATTCCCTATCACACCACTGGATAGGGAATCCAAGAAGCTATTCACCTTTGGAAAGTGGAAGAGAAATGTTGTTATATATATATTGGCCGTTATTCCCCTGCTGTGTGGGATACAGTTTCTATTGTGCTGCCTATGGTCTCGGAAGAGGCCCAAGCTATACTTTCCAAAGCTATTACTGATGGAAGAGATGCAGCAAAGTTCACAATAGGATGCAGATTGAATACAACTGACTTGCTGGGCAGAGCTATTGCTTCCAATGTGGCACTCTGATGTCACACATGGCTAAGGAAAACTGACATTTCAAGGGATGTCAAGGCATCACTTATGGACATGCCCTTCGAACGCACTTGCCCTTTCGGTGACAAGGAGGATCTGGTTGAGTGCTTTAAAGACAGGAGGCACATAGTAGTGTGTTGGGTCTCACCATGGCCCCTGACATTCCACCTTCCACCCCTTCCTTTGGTATAGTAGGGGCTATTAGCCACGTCCTTGTCCCCCTAACCACCATGGCCAGCAGGCACCTCAAGTCCTTTCGCAGCTGCGGACACAGCTTCCACATACCTCGCAGGAACCAGAGGCAGAGCTCAACCCAATCAATCCCTCCCAGCAGCTCCAACCTCAAATCTCTTTATTAGGCCCGCATATCATCTTGGGTACCCAGAGGGTGGCAGGATTCGGCTCCACCTGCTTCAATGGTGGAATATCCAAAGACAAATGGGTGCGTCAGACAAATGGATAAAAATAGGTGCTTCAGATTGTCTAATGGGCTATGCCCTACCTTTCCAATAGATTCCCACCAACTTTGCCTCAGCACCTCAATCAGCTGATGAGGAACACCTTTCGCTCTTGCAACAGGAAATACTGACTCTACTGGCCAAAGTGCCGGAGAGTGTGCCTGCATAAGAAGTAGACCGTGGTTGATATGCCCACTACTGTCAAGTGCTTAAGAATGGTGGAGGCCTCCATCCTATCCTAGTTATACACCCTCTGAAAAGGACATAGTCATGATGCCTACTTTGGCTCAGGTACTGTCTGCCCTCAACACTAGGGACTAGATGGTAGTGCTGGACTTGCAGGATGCCTACTTCCACATCCCATCCTATCTACCAACTGGTGTTACCTGTGGTTCATAGTAAGCCAAGAGCATTATCAGTTTGCTGTGCTCCCCTTTGGTCTTACCCGTGCCTCTCAGGAGTTCAGTAAGGGGATGGCGGTGGTTGCAGTACATCTGTGGAGGTCACTGTCTTCCCCTACCTCAATGACTGGCTTTTGAAGGCGGTAACACCCCAGGCAGTTATCTCCGACCTCCAGGCTATGGTGAACATTCTGCATTCACTGGGGTACACTATTAACATGCCAAACTCACACCTAACACCCTCTTAGACGCTCAACGGAGGTGCTGTGGATACAGTGCATTTTAGTGCTTATCCTCTTCAACAGCGAGTCCAGGCTGTTCAGGCTATGATTCTGATGATTCAGCCTCTATCCTGGATTGCGGTGAAATTGATGCTGAGACTGTGGGTCTCATGGCCTCCTGCATCCTGCTGATAAAACATGCCCATTGGGATATGCAGGCTTTGCATTGGGCTCTGAAGTGGCACAGAATCAGGGAATCTCTCCTACCAAACTCAGATATCGGAGGGAACTGAAAAAGATTTGCATTGATGGTGATTGGGTTAGCAGCAGACGCCTTTACTTTTGCTCATCCAGATCTTACAGTAGTGACAGATGCGTCACTTCTAGGTTGAGGTAGGCATCTGAGATAGGTGGAGATTAGAGAACTGTGGTCTCCAGCGGAATCTCAGCTCCATATCAAAGTGTTAAAACTGAGAGTAATTCACCTGGCATTGAAATCTCTCCATCTTCCTTCAAGGGAAGGCTGGGTCAGGTGTACATGGACAGCAACATCGCCATGTGGGATTGCAACAGGCAGGGTGGGGTGGCGTTGTGGTCCCTGGGGCAAGAGGCCCTGCTTCTCTGGACATGGCTGGAATGCCAGGGCATTTTCCTAGTGGTTTGACATCTGGTTGGCTATCTGAATGCAAGAGTGGATTAACTCAGCCGTCGATACCTCGCATACCAAAAATGGCATCTTCGTCCAGAGGTGGTGCAAGGTCTCTTCAGAGACTAGGGAGAACCTTGGTTACATCTATTAGTTATCGCTAAGACTGCGTAATATCAGCACTTCTGCATGCTGGGGTTTCCAAGGCAGCTCTTGCTCGGAGACACATTTCATCTCGAGTGGAGCTCAGGTCTCTTGTACACCAGCCTGCCAATACAACTTATGCCTAGAGTTCTCAAGAAGATCAGGAATGACTGGGCCCAATTCATCTTAGTGGTTCTGGATTGGGCAAGGAGAGTCTGGTATCCTGAACTCCTGATCACGAGTATCTGTTCCCCAATCAGTTTGCCCCTTCGGGAGGTTCTCCTGTCACATCAACAGGGCAGGGTCCTAGGCCCCAGATAGCATACTCAACATCTACATGCATGGAGATTGAGTGGCGACAGTTGAAGGAATTTGACTTCCCTCCTGAAATGTGTGATGTCATCCTGGCAGCCAGACATCCCTTCACAAAAATTATTTACGCCTGCGGATGGTACAAATTTGTGGCTTTGTGTGTTGCCAAATCTGTTGTTGCTCTATCTGCACCTTTGTCTGAAGTCATTTTGTTTTCCCCATCCCTTGCTTGGCAAGGCCTTGTTTTGGAGACAGTTTAAGGGTACCCTCTCGCCATTTGAGCCATCCTAAGGTTGCCACAAAAACAATACCTGTTCCTGAAAGGTTTACAGCACATGTTTCACCCTCCATCTTTCATCATGCCCCAATGGGATCTGAATTTACTCCTCACCTTATTGTCCTACGTATCAAAATATGCTATGCAAAAGCCAAGAAACAACCCCCTGAGGGCTTGAGAAAGCATTACACCACAGCTAAAGCTGTGACCACTGAACCTGCTCAAGGAGTCTCAGTTCTGGGCATCTGTCAAGCATCTACGTGAGCATTGCTGCACACGTTTGCCAAAAATTATGTCAAGTTCAAGTTCAAAAATGTGTATAGCGCACTACTCACCCAGAGGGTCTCAAGGCGCTTGAGGAGGGGGGGGTGTACTTTATTTATCGAATATCCAAGTTTTTAGTTGCTTTCTGAAGGAGAGGTGGTTCTGTGTAAGGCGGAGGTGGGTGGGGAGAGAATTCCAGGCTTTGGCCGCTAAGTAGGAGAAGGATCTTCCTCCCATGGTGGATCTATGGATGCGCGGAATTGCGGCGAGGGCTTGGTTGGACGATCGTAGTTGGCGGGTGGGGGTGTAAAAGGATAGGCGCGTGTTGAGGCATTCGGGTCCTAGGTCGTAGAGGGCTTTCTGTGCGTGGGTAAGGAGACGGAATGTTATTCTCTTGTTGACGGGAAGCCAGTGGAGGTCTTTCAGGTGACCGGAAATGTGAGCTTGGCGGGGGATGTCTAGTATGAGTCTGGCTGAGGCCTTTTGGATGCGTTGGAGTTTCTTCTGTAGTTTGGCTGTGGTTCTGGCGTTAAGGGTGTTTCCGTAATCCAGTCGGCTTGTGACCAGTGCCTGGGTGACCGTTTTTCTTGTTTCGGTGGGGATCCAACTGAAGATTTTTTTGAGCATGCGTAAGATGTTGAAGCATGATGAAGAGACGGCGTTGACTTGTCTGGTCATCGAGAGGGAGGAGTCTAGGATGAAGCCCAGGTTATGTGCGTGGTCCATAGGTATGGGTGCGGTTCCCAGGGCCGGTAGCCACCATGAGTCGTCCCAAGCAGAGGGGGATAAACCTAAGATGAGGACTTCCGTTTTTTCCGAGTTCAGTTTTAAGCGGCTGTTCTTCATCCATTCGGCAACTTCTTTCATTCCTTCATGTAAGTTGGTTTTGGCGGTGTTTGGGTCTTTGGTGAGGGAGAGGATCAGCTGGGTGTCGTCTGCGTAGAAGATGATGTTGAGGTTATGTTGGCGCGCAATGGATGCGAGGGGACTCATGTATACGTTGAAGAGGGTGGGACTGAGTGATGATCCTTGTGGTATGCCGCAGATGACTTCGGAGGCCTCTGATCTAAAAGGGTTCTTCCAGCAACGAGATGATCCAGTCCAATGCTTTTCCTTGTATACCGATGTTGCTGAGGCGTTGCATGAGGGTGCTATGACAGACTGTGTCGAAGGCTGCGGAGAGGTCAAGTAGGATGAGGGCAACTGTTTCTCCGTTGTCCAGTAGTGTTCGAATGTCGTCAGTTGCTGCGATGATGATGGCGGTCTCGGTGCTATGTTTGGCTCTGAAGCCGGACTGTGAAGGGTCGAGGGATTTGTTGGATTCGAGGACGGTGGCGAGCTGACTGTTGACGGCTTTCTCAATGACTTTGGCCGGGAATGGGAGGAGCAAAATGGGGCGGTAGTTCTTAAGTTCAGTGGGGTCTGCTGTGGGTTTCTTCAGAAGGGCGCTGAGTTCGGCATGTTTCCAGCTTTCCGGGAAGGTAGCAGAGTTGAGGGAGCAGTTGATGACGTCTCGGAGATGGGGTGCGATAATGGAGTCTGCTTTGTTGAAGATGTGGTGGGGACATGGGTAGGTTGGTCATCCTGAGTGGATGGAGTTCATCAGGTGGATGGTGTCTTCAGTGGTGATTGGGTTCCAGGCGCAAAGGTAGTTAGAGGGGAGTTTAGGTTCAGAGGTTGGTAGAGTGGACTGGTCTCTGGACTGGTTTTCAAAGCTGTTATGTATGTCGGCGATTTTGTTGTGGAAGAATGAGACTAGGGAGTCGCAGAGGTCTTCGGAGGGAGTGATGTCGTTGGTGCCGGCGGTAGGGTTGGTAAATTCTTTGACGATGTTGAATAGTTCCTTGCTGTTGTGGGCGTTGTTGTCAAGTCGATCCTTGAATGCTGATTTCTTGGTGGATCGGATTAGTTGGTGGTGTTTGCGGGTGGCGTTCTTGAAGGTGGCCAGGTTGTCGGTGGTTGGGTTTTTTTCTCCAGGCTTACTCGAGGATGCGACAGAACTTCTTGGATTTCGTAAGGTCATCGTTGAACCAGGGGGCATTTTTTCTACCTTGCTTTATTTGATGGTTTTTCAGGGGTGCTAGTTCGTCGGCGCTGTGGGTGATCCATTGTGTGAGGTTGGTGGCTGCTTGGTTTGGGTCCGATGATTTGGCAGGAGGGTTTTGGTGAAGCGATGTGAGGAGCTGGTCGATGGTAATTTTGTTCCAGTTTCTTCGGGGAATTGGATGTGGGTGGTGTAATGACCGACTTTTTCGGCCCTCTTTAGAGGGAGGATGATGGAAGATGACTCCAGCCTATTACCCTTATAGTATAGGGATTAGGACTATAAGTAGGACCTATCCATGAGGCACAGTAGTGCATTTTCGTACCCTTTTCTTTAGATCAGGGCTTATAAACTTAAGCTAGGGGATAGATATAGAAGTATTAGTAGTGATCCATCCTTTTGCAAGAGTGTTAGTATATCTTCCATGGAGTTATGCTTATTTTGGGCCTTGTAGGCCTCAAACGGGACAGACTCCATCTTGCCCTCTGCCTGGTAGCTTGAGAGGCTTTTTAGGTCAAGTGTAATGTTTTAGTTTCAAGGTGTTGTTCGCTTGGAGAGAACCGGTTCAGGCTGGCCCTTATCGAAAGACTGTATTTTTCTCCACTCCGAAGACACAACTCCAGGCCGGCCGGCTGGGAACGTGTCCTTGGTACGGGGAGGTACAAGAATTTGGTGGGCGGCAGGTTACTGGCCGTAACTTTCCATGAAGGGACAGGTTTTGATATTAGCGAAAGTGTTAGGCAATGAGTCAGTCAGTCTGTAGGCGGCAGCTAGATGTTAGCATCTATACCATTAATTACTTCCAGGCAGACAGTCTCCATTTTGAAGCCCGAGAAAGATTCTGAAACCGAGACTCTCTGAGAAAGACTGAAGGAATAGAGACAGAGAGAGAGAGACGGTAGTTAATAGCGAGCAAGGTTCCAGTAACTTGGAGGGAAGCAGAGGAGATCGAGCATAGCGGTGCAGACGTGTACCCGTGACTGCTAAGGTGTGATTCCGAGACGAGAAAAGACACAGACGAGAAGGGAACCTAGATGACTGCCGAACCCCGACTTCATATTAACCAGGTGACCTCCGCCCTTTCCCTTACAAAGCGCGCATTCTAACCTTTACTTTTCTTTGCAGAATATATATCGTGTAGTATTGTGTTCATTTTTATTGTAATAAAACACCCCAGTTCTTAGTGAACCGACATGTGCCTTGTATTCTTGTTCAATCGGGGTAACCTGGTCTTCTAGTCAGACATTGTTTGGATGAACGGATGCGAATCCCGATCAGGTAAGAGATGACTGAGCAATGAGGAAGAAAGGGAACATTTGATGTCAGAAGGTACATATTTCAATTTGGAAAGCCATACTGATTTCTATTATCGTAGTTTTGTCCTGAGTAGACAATGAGAGACTTCTTCCCTAAGTGTTCATAGGAAAGTGAACGTCGTTGGTACACGGCGTTAATGAGAGCACCGGAAGGATACGGTGTGGAGGTCTGCCAGATTGCGGACCGTGTGTGAATGAGAGCACAGGGACTGCAGGCCCATGTGTAGACACGCCGGATTGCGTGTCGAGTGAGCACTGAGGGAGATCAGTGTGTGAGAGTATATAATCAGACCTGCCCCAGGGCAGATTAGTCCGGGCCTAAGTGGCCGCGAGACTATTTGGTGTGAATAGGATATTGTAGAAAACCTACTCATGTTTATTGCTATTTTCCCCATCTTTAGGTACGAGATGTATATACATATATCTATACCCATTGTAAATATGTTCTAAGGAGGGAGGTGATTACGTTCCGGCTGGGTTAGAGGGGCTCCTAGGAGCTGATTCCATCTGGTCCGAAAATCCGGTCGGTACATCTGGCGTCACGAACTGTTTACGAAGCCTGTGTGCGCTGTATTGTTTTAATCTTGTTGGTTTGCGCTCGGCTCGTACGTATTTTTCTTTGTTAATAATTTTATATATATTTTTTGTGTGTCAATATGTTTTCGAAAAAATCGAAATCTACTTTTAAATTGCCTGTTGAAATTCCCGGCTGGGAATGTACGCCTTACGAGGCCTTGGCCCGTGAGTGGGCCGATTCGACTGGTTTGAGTGAGAATTGGACTTCTTGTTTGGAGATGGCGGAGCCGGCTGATGTGGTTTCTTGCTTGCAAAAAGCTCAGATAGTGAAGGGTGATGGACTTCCTATTTTAGGACGCAGAGGTTGGATTGTGCTGACTGCATACAGAGTTCTTCATGAGAGGTTTGTTAAGTTGCAAAAGCGGTTTGTGGATATGGAAGAAAAGTTTGTTGAAGTGCAAAATGCGCATACTCTTTTGCGGTGTCAAAATAAATTGCTTGCCGACAAACTTGAGACTTATCAAACTATTGCTGAAAGGGCTGCTGTTCGCATTGCGAAATATAAATACAGACACCGTCGTGGTCGTGTGTCTACACGGAAAGTGCGTCTGGTCGTGGCGAAAGCCGGACTGGATTGGAACCCCGATGAGTGGGATGGTAATATCTGGGATTCGAATGATTCTGGCTCCTCAGCTGAGGATGGTGACAAGAGCGAGTCTTCCCGCTCCGGACGTGATTGTAAATCTGCTTCTTATGATAAAGACGACGTTTCTAGCGACCGTGGTCGCTCTACCCGTTCTGATGACGTATCACGCCCTGATTGTTCCTCTAAATCTAAGGACCGGGCTTCCTCGGAGGCTCTTCCGGAGGTTTCTGCTCACCCTGTGTTTCGACGCAAATTACAACAGGCTCCTGGTATGCCGAATGGTATTCATTTGGATAGTATTGAAGATTTTACTCAACAGGAGGTTAGTGACATTTTACAACGATTTCGACAACGGCCCGGTGAAACTTTGCTTAAGTGATAATTCTTGGCGCATGACTGTTGATTATCGAGAATTGAACAAACACACACCTCGTTTGGCTGTTGCAGTGCCAGACATGGTTACTTTGATTCAAAGAATTCAGAAGCATCCAGGTACATGGTATGCGTCCATTGATATTGCTAATGCTTTCTTTTCAATTCCAATTGCCCCCGAGTGTCAGGAACAATTCAGTTTTACCTGGAATGGCCGTCAAATGACGTTTAGGAGTCTTCCTCAAGGTTATGTACATAGTCCTACGATCTGTCACCGGCTGGTGGCGGAACATTTGTCTGAGGTACCCGTACATTCACAAATTCAGGTGTGTCATTATATTGATGACATTTTGATTCAAGGTGAGACGCAAGATCAGGTCCAGTCCCATTTAGATCAGATCCTTGACTGTTTACGTGCAAAAGGTTGGGAAATGAATCCTAATAAATTACAAGGCCCATCCCAGAATGTTAAATTTTTAGGCATTAATTGGCATGAAGGTCACAGAGAAGTGATCCCGCAGGTGAGGCGGAAATTTTTTGATTTTGCGGTTCCGAGGAATAGAAAAGAGGCTCAGAGTTTCATTGGCTTGTTTGGTTTTTGGCGTCAGCATATTCCCCATTTGAGTCAGATTTTGGCTCCTTTATATCGAGTCACTCGTAAAAAGAATGCGTTTGAATGGGGTGAACCACAACAAAATGCATTTAGGGGCCGATTATGATGGTGGACGGACCTGAGTCCGTCAGCCACCATAGAGTAGGAGGGACCATCCGCAGGGGCAGCGGCGGTCCCTCCGTGCAGATTAGGATGTGACCGCCAGGGTGGCGGTCACATCCTCTATATTTAACATTGCGGCGGGTGCAGCTTCAGGCAGCATCCTCCGCAATGTTAAAAATGCATGCACGGCATTAGAGTGCACAAAGCGGCAGGCACCGCGCGGTGCCTGCCGCTTTGGTCACGCAAATGCAGGGGGGTACCATAGGTACCCCCCATGTGCACCCCCCACCCGCCCTTCACCCAGGGGGCCCGCAACGGGCCCCCGAAGTGAAGGTCCGTATGCTTTTCCACGGCGGAAAAGCCGCTGTGGAAAAGCATACTTTCTACTACATCATAATATGGCTGGCGGTGTCTGATAGACACCGCCAGCCATGTTACTGCTTTTCCGCCGCGGTCGGAAGGCGACCGCGGCGGAAAAGCGGTGGACAGATTCCAAGACCCACCAGCCATCCTAATTTGGCGGTAGGTCTTTGAATCATCTGTGGCGGTTTTCCCGCATCCTCTGGGCCGGCGGTGGCTTCCGCCGGCCCGTAGGATGCGGGAAATCCGCCATCGTAATAGGCCCCTTAATTTGGCGAAAGAAGCGATTCAGTACGCCTTGGATTTGTGGCCTGTGGCCTGTTGGCGAGGGTGATGTGGATTTGAATGTTTCTGTGGATGGTCTGTATGCCAATTGGAGTCTGTGGCAAAAGCAGGGCAGACAAAAAGTGCCGTTAGGTTTTTGGACTAAAAAGTTACCTGAGGCTGGTGAGCGTTATACACCTTTTGAAAAACAATTACTTGCATGTTACTGGGCTCTGGTGGATACCGAGCAATTGACTCTAGGTCATGCTGTGATTTTGAGACCTGAAATTCCTATCATGCAGTGGGTTTTGAGTTCGCCGAAATCCCATCGAATTGGACATGCTCAAGAGGCGAGTGTGATTAAATGGAAATGGTACATTCAGGACAGAGCACGTGTGGGTCCGAAAGGTGTGGCTGTGTTGCATGAGCGAGTGGCGCAGGCGCCATCGAATGAGACTGGAAATGATTGTTCCGTGCCTGTAGTGCAGGAATCTCCTGTCAAGTGGGGTAAGCCTTTTGATGATTTGTCCGCGGAGGACAGACAACATGTGTGGTTTACGGATGGTTCAGCGAGGTTCATTGGTGAGAAACGGCATTGGAAAGCAGTGTCCTATAACCCGATCACTCAAAAATTATTGAGTACAACTGGTGATGGAAAGAGTAGTCAATATGCTGAATTATATGCAGTTTACCAAGTTTTGAAGCAGGAACTACCTGGCACATGTCACATTTTCACTGATTCCTGGTCCACTGCTAATGGACTGGCGGTGTGGTTACCGACTTGGCATTCTCATAATTGGGAATTGCATTCAAAAGAACTGTGGGGAAAAGAATTATGGCAAGAAATTTGGGAATTGCTCCCACAGAGTACTGTGACAATCTTTCATGTGGATGCTCACACCCCGATAGATTCCCTTGACAAATTCTTTCATAACATTGCAGATGAAAAGTGTAAAATTTCTGAGGCAGTGGTGGACATGCAGGATTCTGATTTGGCGGGATTGGCGAAATGGGCCCACCAGAAAGCTGGACATTTTGGAGAAAGAGCCACTAGCAGGTGGGCTGCCGATCGAGGAATTCATATTCCTTTAAATTTGATTAAAGATGTCATTCTGCATTGTCCTATCTGTCAGCATGCTAGGAAGAGGACAGTGCCTCATATTGTTAAAGGCCATTTACATCGAGGAAAAATGCCCGCTCAAATTTGGCAAATTGATTATATTGGCCCGCTCCCTATGAGCAAAAATTGTCAGTATGTTTGCACAGCTGTTGATACCTATAGTGGCCTATTGGTTGCTTTCCTTTGCAAACAAGCTACCCAAGTCAATACCATTAAAACTCTGGAATTGCTTACATTATACTATGGTGTTCCATTTCAAATTCAATCTGATAATGCATCCCATTTTCATGGAAGATTGGTGCAGGAATTCTGTGTGGAAAATAACATTGAATGGGTGTTTCACATTCCATATTATCCGCAGGCCTCGGGCCTCATTGAACGAATGAATGGTTTGCTAAAAGAACAGCTACGTAAGTTGACTGATGAACACTACAAGAACTGGAGAGATTTCTTACTCCAGGCATTGTTAATCTTAAATAACAGTCCCTTGTTGCATGCTGAATCTCCTTTAATGCGTTTGTTTCCTCCAACTGTTGATGCAAAGCCCAACACCATGGCTAATACTGTTATGTACTGGGAAATTACCCCCGGAGCTTTGGCTCCATGCAGAGCAACCCCAGGTACCGCAGGCTTGGACCTGCATGCTTTGAATGGCGCTGTCCTAAAAGGTAGAGACCGAATAATTGTTGAAACTGGCGTTGGTGTCTGTATACCAGCTGGTAGTTTTGGACTGATTGCCCCTAGATCGGGCCTTGCCTTGAAAGGTATTCAAGTTCTCGGAGGAGTGATTGACAGCGATTATCAGGGAGAGATTAAGGTTCTCCTGCTTAATAGTAGTGAGATTGATTTGTCAATTTAAAAATCTGACCGTGTTGCTCAGTTGCTAATTATGCCTGTTTTCAGTGGTGAGATTAAGAAAGGCACTGCCCCGACTTTGCTAACAATACGAGGCCAAAAAGGCTTCGGGTCTTCGGACAACCCTGGTGCGAAAATATGGGTGCAATCGCCTAAACATCCCCCTGAACAAGCTGAAGTCATTGCGACCGGTCATGATAATACTATTTTGGTGATGAGACCAGGGAAAGATAGCTGGGAAACTGTCCCGGCTGACAAATGTTATTTACGAGAATGCGTAAGGCCTGTATTTGTTTCTTTCAGATCATTCTCTGGACTGCTGCTGCAGGATGTGCCGGCGTTGGACTCCTTTTGGTCTGCTACGCCGGGAGAGGAGAGAACCCACCGACTTCGGTTGATTGGAGAACCCGAGTTCCGCGTTCCTTCGCTGCGTGGGATTCTTCAGCAAATTTTTGGATCACCTTGGCAAAGCGAGTGACTAACTCTCCACATTTCTGCCTCACTCCCATGAGGTCTGTGACTGATATCCTGGCGACCTGCTTGGTTGCTGTCCCTGCTTCCACTGAAACGTTGCGGCATATTTTCAATATTTCAAGTGCCCGACCCAATATAATTCTGGGCGATTTTGCGGCCCATGAATTTTGCCCTTTGTGTACCATCCTTTCAGACTCCGTTCCCCCAGTTCATTCCCGAATTACCACCTACAACATTTCTCAGGGCGATTTATGCTTCATTTTAACTTGTGATCCTAAGGCTATTACTAAATGTGTTAAACTAAAGTTGCAGGGGCTGCCACTTCTTTTGCAGCTCATCAACGTTTGCTGTGCTTACAAAGACTTCCAAATTCATGTGTTTCTGTTAAAAATAATATGACATGTAAACGTATATTAGTTGCTCCTAGTTAATACCGTGCAATGTTGCTGCCCTCTGGCTGGTTATTTTCGTGTGGGAATTCCTCTTGGCCCTATATTCCTGCAAATATTTCTGGAGGTCCATGTGCTATCACTCGATTAAGCTTGCTAATGTTTTCTTCGCACCCTAGTTCCCATTCCCGTGTGGTCCGTGACTCTATGACATTACATGAGGACTGTGACTCTTCCATTCATCTTTATTCTAAGTCTGAATATCTTAGTTTAGCTATTTCTATTATTGGTGTCCCGGCGTTAGCCGTTTATAATGCTAAAACAATTGGCAAGATGGCCTGCTGGATGGTTAAATCCATTAATCAGACTTCTACCGTGTTATCTGACCTGTTATTAGATGCCCAGGGTGAACGCAGGGCAATTTTGCAAAATCGTGCTGCAATTGACTATCTCCTGTTAAAACATGGACATGACTGTTCTGACTTTGAAGGTCTTTGTTGTTTTAATCTATCTGACCATTCTAAATCGATTCAGGCCCATATTGACAAACTTCACGACTTGACTGCAGAAGTTAGAAAGCATATTGATCAGGGCTGGTTTGACTGGCTCTTTAATTGGTTACCTGACCTACATTCTTTACGACAGATTATAGGGGGTGTTATGATTTTTATTTGTATTTTAGTGGCCATTTGCTGCTTTATTCAGTGTATTCCTTCTCTACTCCAATATTGTACATTTAATAAGAAAAATAGATCAGTTAATTTTGTTTCTTATTATTCTTCCACTGATGTTAGTTCTATATAGAACATGGCTAATAGACTGGAGTCAAGGGTGAAGTGTAATGACCGACTTTTTCGGCCCTCTTTAGAGGGAGGATGATGGAAGATGACTCCAGCCTATTACCCTTATAATATAGGGATTTGGACTATAAGTAGGACCTATCCATGAGGCACAGTAGTGCATTTTCGTACCCTTTTCTTTAGATCAGGGCTTATAAACTTAAGCTAGGGGATAGATATATAAGTATTAGTGATGAGCCATCCTTTTGCAAGAGTGTTAGTATATCTTCCATGGAGTTATGCTTATTTTGGGCCTTGTAGGTCTCAAACGGGACAGACTCCATCTTGCCCTCTGCCTGGTAGCTTGAGAGGCTTTTTAGGTCAAGTGTAATGTTTTAGTTTCAAGGTGTTGTTCGCTTGGAGAGAACCGGTTCAGGCTGGCCCTTATCGAAAGACTGTATTTTTCTCCACTCCGAAGACACAACTCCAGGCCGGCCGGCTGGGAACGTGTCATTGGTACGGGGAGGTACAAGAATTTGGTGGGCGGCAGGTTACTGGCCGTAACTTTCCATGAAGGGACAGGTTTTGATATTAGCGAAAGTGTTAGGCAATGAGTCAGTCAGTCTGTAGGCGGCAGCTAGCCGTTAGCATCTATGCCAGTAATTACTTCCAGGCAGACAGTCGCCATTTTGAAGTCCGAGAAAGATTCTGAAACCGAGACTCTCTGAGAAAGACTGAAGGAATAGAGACAGAGAGAGAGAGACGGTAGTTAATAGCGAGCAAGGTTCCAGTAACTTGGAGGGAAGCAGAGGAGATCGAGCATAGCGGTGCAGACGTGTACCCGTGACTGCTAAGGTGTGATTCCGAGACGAGCCAAGACACAGACGAGAAGGGAACCTAGATGACTGACGGACCCCGACTTCATATTAACCAGGTGACCTCCGCCCTTTCCCTTACAAAGCGCGCATTCTAACCTTTACTTTTCTTTGCAGAATATATATCGTGTAGTATTGTGTTCATTTTTATTGTAATAAAACACCCCAGTTCTTAGTGAACCGACATGTGCCTTGTATTCTTGTTCAATCGGGGTAACCTGGTCTTCTAGTCAGACATTGTTTGCATGAACGGATGCGAATCCCGATCAGGTAAGAGATGACTGAGCAATGAGGAAGAAAGGGAACATTTGATGTCAGGAGCAGAAGGTACATATTTCAATTTGGAAAGCCATACTGATTTCAATTATCGTAGTTTTGTCCTGAGTAGACAATGAGAGACTTCTTCCCTAAGTGTTCATAGGAAAGTGATCGTCGTTGGTACACGGCGTTAATGAGAGCACCGGAAGGATACGGTGTGGAGGTCTGCCGGATTGCGGATCGTGTGTGAATGAGAGCACCGGAAGGATACAGTATGGAGGTCTGCCGAATTGCGGACCGTGTGTGAATGAGAGCACGGGGACTGCAGGCCGGTGTGTAGACACGCCGGATTGCGTGTCGAGTGAGCACTGAGGGAGATCAGTGTGTGAGAGTATATAATCAGACCTGCCCCAGGGCAGATTAGTCTGGGCCTAAGTGGCCGCGAGACTAGTTGGTGTGAATAGGATATTGTAGAAAACCTACGCATGTTTATTGCTATTTTCCCCATCTTTAGGTACGAGATGTATATACATATATCTATACCCATTGTAAATATGTTCTAAGGAGGGAGGTGATTACGTTCCGGCTGGGTTAGAGGGGCTCCTAGGAGCTGATTCCATCTGGTCCGAAAATCCGGTCGGTACAGGTGGTTGTGGGTCATGGTCTTTTTGTAGTTGAAGTGAACGCAGCTGTGGTCCGTCCAGTGGAGAGCTGTGGTGTGGTTGAAGGAGATGTGCTTGGTGGAGGTGAAGATTGGGTCGGGCGTGTGCCCGGCATAGTGGGTGGGGGTATCAACAAGTTGTACGAGTTCGAGGTTGGCCAGGTTGTCCAGAAGGGTGGTGGTGTTGCTGTCGCTTTTCTTTTCCAGGTGGAAGTTGAGGTCTCCCAGTAGAATGTAGTCCTCGGAGAGGAGGGCGTGTGGGCTGATGAAGTCAGTGATGTCTTCGCTGAATTGTGTGTGGGGTCCTGGTGGCCTGTAGAGGAGGGTGCCTCTGATTCTGGTTTTGGGGTTGGTGTGGATCTGGAAGTGAAGGTGTTCGGTGGTGGTGAGGTTATCGTCTGAGCTGGGCGTGATGCGGATGGTGTTCTTATGGACGATGGCGATGCCTCCTCCTGTTTGGTTGGTGCGGTCCTTTCGGATGATCTTGTAGCCGTCCGGGATGGCTATGGCGATGTCGGGAGCTGATGAGGCATTCATCCAGGTTTCTGTAAGGAAGGCGATATCCGGCGATGTAGTGTTGAATAGGTTCCAAAGGTCAATGGCGTGTCTGTGGACCGAGCGGGTGTTGAGCAGGATGCATTTCAGGTGGTTAGTGTCGGAGCTCTGGTTGGAGTTTGTGGATATGGTGTGGGTCCTGATGCAGTCGAACTTGCAGGAGTGGCAGGTGAAGGGTCCATGGGTGTGTCCTGGGACGGCTTGGTAGCAGTTAGGTGGGCGGCCAGGGTTAAGGGCAGAGAGGGTTGTGGCGTTGTACGTTATGCGGGTGGAGTGGAATTTGCGGGGGCCAGGGGGTCTGGCGCTGGGCGCGGTCCAGGCGCGGACGGGCGTAGACGGGCTTACCTTTGGCGCACCTTCGGCACGCATTGGGCGCGACCGCTGCGCGTGAACGCTGCGCTCAAAGGCATCTGTCATAAGTGGATAGTGGAGGGCGAGGGAGGAGCAGCTGGGAGGTGGGAGCGGGGTGGAGAGCCAGGCTGGGAGGCACAACAAACAAACAACAAGATGGCTGCAAGCCAAAAGTGAAACAGGACTAGATTGGGGCACACCTGAAAATCGCGACTTTAATGGGCAGTGGCACCGGCACAATCAGGCACACAAAATTAACATAGGCAAAGCGAGCAGGGCACAGATGAGTTACCAAAAGAGCAGCAGTCCAGCAGTTAAGCGCTATCAATCGATACAATCAAGCACAATTAATACAGTCAGGCACAATTAAATGCAGTAAGCAGTGCGTACTTGGACTCTAATGCAATGATCAGTCTGGCAGTCTGGCAATAAGCGCTATGATACTAGGGCAGGGAGCAGCGTGAGGAGCGACCGCTTCTGAGAAGTCAGGACGGTCACCATAGACTGTTACAGAATGAAGGTTCACTAACCTTGAAACCAGATACAGCAGGAGCAATGCTAAGATACCTACACCCCTTCTATGGCAGTACCTGCGAGTATATAGACTACACTCCACAGATATTACCACAAACGGGAAAGGGTAAAAAGGGACAAAGAAACAATAAAGTTGCGGCAGAAATAACCCTCAGTGGCGTGCATCTGAAGTTGTAGTCCTCACTTCTCTATGCGCCCCAGGTTTCCTGTATGTAAGAAATAATGGAACAGGTGATGAGTGGAACCCTGTCCCTCCCCTACATATAAGCAAGTATCAAACATAATAGATATATATAGTATGCACTTACAATGATAGGCTGCCACAATCACTCCCAGAAAAAGGCACAAAAGGTAAAAACAAGCATTTGCAATGCAATAGGTCTCGCAGCATTAAAGTTTGAGTTATTGGCATTGTGTATGACAATGCATTGCATACATTTTTTAGCATACTTTGAATTGGTGAGCAGTTTGAGTGTGTGCAAGAGTGCTGTTGCTCACAGCTGTTATTATTCACGCAGCTCTAATGATGCACCTCACGCACGGGGCTGACGCAGGTATTATTCACAAAGCTCTGATGATGCACCTCATGCACGGGCTCACAGCTGTTATTATTCACGCAGCTGTAATGATGCACCTCACCACGGGGCTGACGCAGTTATTATGCACCTCACCACGGGGCTGACGCAGTTATTATTCACAAAGCTCTGATGATGCACCTCATGCACGGGCTCACAGCTGTTATTATTCACGCAGCTGTAATGATGCACCTCACCACGGGGCTGACGCAGTTATTATGCACCTCACCACGGGGCTGACGCAGTTATTATTCACAAAGCTCTGATGATGCACCTCATGCACGGGCTCACAGCTGTTATTATTCACGTAAAGAAAGATACAAATACAGATTATAGCTGTGTGTAACACCCAAAAATGTGCTGGATGTGCCGTCAAAAAGGCTACCGAGCCCAGCTTGGAAAAGAACACAACATGACACAAGGGGGTGTTTCGCATTGCAAAACGATGGAGTCAGCAAACTGCCTGGAGCATGAGACGGACGAAGGCGAGGCCATGACACACCTTATTTCACAAGCAGGTCTCTAACCTACTTACAGGAGTGACTCCTCCGGCCCGAACACGCACTCAGATGTGCCAAGAGAGTGGAAAAAACAGACTCCACTACCTAAAGGAGTGGCGTCCTGTACTACATTCCACCCTCGCCTTGTGCTGAATGGGCACACGGCCGATTGGTCATCCACAGCCACTGGCATATTAATAGATAGCGCAATGTAATGTAATTAAAGAGTAAATTTACAGAAATGCAATCATAAAAAAGAAAATCTAAGAAAATCCAAAACAAACGTCAAAGTACAGCCCTAGTTACAGCGGGAAAATAATAAATATCTTTCTAATGGCGGGTGTTCAAACAAGAGCTTCCGGTTTCAGTGGGGTTATTAGGCACAATTCTGCCAACCAATACTCAAGCCAGGGACATTGTTTTGTCACAAGCAAAGGACCCCAGCACATACCAAGAGTAATTTGCTTCGGAATGATGGGCATGGACCAAATCCCCGGAGTATATCCCATCTCTTGCAACACAGCTTAAGTCTCCATCCAGGGAAATAACGTGCAAACTCAACTGATGAACGAAAAAGACGTACAAACTTTCAGGTGGAATCATAGAACTCAGACAACCCCTCTTACTGCTGTGTTCCACCAAGCGTAAAAAGTCTGGGGCGGGAAAACAGCACCATACTATTCATAAGCAGATTTGTCATGTTCGATTTTTATGCTGGGCCAGAACCTACATTTACAAACTAAAGCCAAGAAAAGCTTGTGGGAGGGGTAGAATGAGCAACAACGTCAGGAATTGTGCTGAGGTCTAACAGTCATTCTCGTGCTTCGATGGCATCCCGTAAAACATGGCTGAGTCACAGGGCAGCAAAATATGGATCAGAGGGCCAAGACAATGTTCCAAGCTCTGTAAGACGTCATCACCCCCCTTATGTCAAGGAGGATATCAAGAAAGAAAACATTTGCATCACAATAAACAAGTAAAGAGCTTGGTGGTATAACTGCGCTGCCAATGCAACCAGCTCCCTTTCAGGGCAGGCCCCCCCGTTTTGAGAATAAAAAGGGCGCCCTGAGGGGCAGCAGCATCTCTGATAGCTAGCCAGCCCGGTAACAGTTAACAGTTCCTTTTATTTTTATTAAAATAAAATTCGGGACAAATATTTTAAGTTATTTTGCTAAGCTTTGCGTCAGACTGGCACGCATAGTTTCGCGCCCTTTAACGATACTCAAGTAATCAGGATGTGTTCCGGCGATGTACACCTCTTTACCTTTCGCCTGCAGACCCACTCATACCTCCATTTCAACTACAAATATGACCAATTATTATTAACACTTATACTGCTTTCCGCATAAACTGAACTGGAAACATTACCTAACATGGAGGTGAAGAACACTGGTTCTGATCCATTCCCAACATATGACCCACCACCAGCAGATATTGGCTGCGTGAGGAAAACTACCGTGCGGCGGGACTTCCGACTTCGGAAGCCCGCGCATGCACCCACGGAGAGAAGCCGCGCCCACAGATAGAAGCAGTGCAGGTGACGCGGAGCTCCTATGCCCTAGAGAGAGCCCAGCGGTGGCGGCTGAAGTCCGGAGTAGCGGTAAGTGCGCGGGCTCTTGGTGCACTTGTGTGTGTGTGTGTGTGTGTGTGTATGCGACGGCGGGGTTGGTTTCTCTCTATGTGTGGGTGCGTGCCTGCATGGGCGCTCGTGTGTGTGTGTGTCTCTGTTTCTGCACATGCGTGTGTGGTGTTGGTGCTTCCCAGGAGACAGCAGCTGAGCGCTTTTGCGAGCGCGTGGCCCGCGGAAATCGCCTCCTTGAAAAGGCAATGCGCGCGGCCAGGTGCTGTCTCCTGGGAAGCAGAGTCAGTAACAAAAGATCTCCTGGCGGACACAGCGCTGACGCGCTGTTCGCCACAAGACCTAATAAAGTAAAGTAAAGAAAAGTATTCACAGCGTCTTAATATCTCCTTCCTAGAGATATCACAAGTTTCTGTGTAATATGTCATAAAGAGAATTGACTTTAGGCAGAGTACTTAGTTGTCTGGTGGGTTCTGTTGCTGGTCTGATCAATAAAGTTCATTGAAGAAAAAACTGCTACTCCCTCCAGAAGAAAAACGAATTGAAGAATGTTTTCAGTAACTGCTCATTAGTCAAAAAGAAAAATGACTAGCAGTGTTTATTGCTCTCCTTGGCAATGTTCCTCCGTAGGAGCGCCAGCAGCCGCTGAGCACTCGGCGTTAAGCATGGGCGGAATATCCGTTACGCTCGCGGATTTTGCGGATTTTCGGTAAATTCGCAATCTGCGAATTTCCCGCAAAATCCGCAAATACGCGAGCAGCGGATTTTATGGCTTGCTCGCACTGTTCGCGTGAGTTCGCGGCTTCCCAGTTCAACTTCGCACCCCGCGAATAAGCGCTAAATTGCAGAAATACGATCTTAGCAAAACTGAAACTACTTACCAGGTTCAAAAGTTCAAGCTCATCATTAGTAGCCATTTCCTGTAGTGCTTCCTGAGGGGCCCCTCCAGAGTTCAGTTGCCTACTTGCAACTATTATGTGACCCTGCTCTGACCCTCAGAATAGTTACACAAAGGTCCTAAATTACAGCTAAGGCAGACAAGCAGGAGCCAGGCTGGAAGTTCAAATCCAGTGACACATTAATCAGCCCCTAATTCATTATTGTCAGTAGGGGCAGGGCAGGTGTTGTAACTAATGTTGCAACAATGAAAGCACTTAGCAAGTGCAAAAGATCACTAATCAGGAAGCACTAAGGAAGCAGGTGCCAGCTAAAAAAATATTCTGTGACACATTAATCAGCCCCAAATTAATTCAGGTCACTTGAGGCAGGGAAGGTGTGCTTTGCTTTGCCGAAAATAATGTACACTGGACAACCAGAGGGTGCGTTGATGAAACAGAGGGTGGCATGGGTGGGCCAGAGTGTGGCATGAGTAGTCAGAGAGTGGCAGTGGTGACAGAGAGTGGCAGTGATGAAGAAGAGTGTCCCAAACAGGCTGGACACGTAGAAACAACAAGTTCGCAAAACTTGCGACCCGACAGGTAAGTTCGCGCTTGCGAAATTGTACAAAACCCTCGCGAACTGGCAGAAACCTGCGCGAACACAAAAAAAAATCCGCAAATTCGCGAGAATTCGCGGATTTTGCGGATTGCGAGTTCGCAAATCCGCAAAATTCACGAACGCGAGATTCGCAAAATTCGCCCATGCTTACTCGGCGTTGACGCAGAGACAATGGCCGCACTGAGAGTGAGGCAATCCAAACGACAATCAGAAATCCTATAGCTCACAGCCTCTACAATACGCAGCTGCATTCTGAGCTGTAAGAACACAAATTACCCCAAAAAGGAGAACTTCACAAGAAACGCGGCCGCGCTCCAGCGCTAAGCGTTTCTTTTCTAAAATGCAGCTTTCACTACCCGGAATTCCGAAAGTATGCAGTCGCGCTTAAGCTTCAAGCGTCCTTTTGAATTCAGGACACTCCTGCGCCAAAACCAGCAGCAATCCCAGCAGATTCGGAACTAATACTTCTCCTCGAAGATACTGAACCAACTCAGGTGACAAGCACCAGATTCAGGAAGGAGAAGTGTATTAGTAGGCAGGACAGAAAAGGAAAGGAGGAGACTCACGTTCCCTAGCATTCTGTGACCTGTAGTCCACCAATCAAAACTCATACATTCCTCGTGTGTGCAAATAATCAGGGGTGGAATGTGACAAATTACTGCTTAGACAGTCGGGTCCAGTGAGATGGGCATTCCTCTATTTTAGTCCACAGACCCACCACCGGGGGGAGATTGCTTTGGTAAGTATTCTAAGCTATGTCATCTGTGGCTTAACGCCTTTAACAGAAGAGTAAGTTACTTTTGTTGACACCCTATCTGGGTAGAGACTCTATCTAGCTGCAAATTCCTTACCAACGCTCATTCCTCCTGTTTAGTGACCTGCCATTCTCATATAAAGGAGCTCCTTCAGGACCTCACCTTGGCACTCAGGTCATTCCGCCTCAGTTTGGCTTTGTAGTGTAAGAATAGAGGGCCAGATGTATGACCCGCCCATTAGCAAGTCTTAAATTGCGTCGCATTTGCGACTCGCAATTTGCGACTCGCTAATTAGAATGCACAACAGTGTCGCAGACACTGTTTGCGATTCCTAATGGGGCTGCAAATTGCATGCATCATTATTATTAATGAGGCAGGTGCAATTTGCGACCCCTTTAGGAATGGCTAGCATTCACAGGGATGGTGGCCTGCTGGGGTCACCAGACCGCCATGTCTGTGACTGCTTTTTTAATATAGCATTTTTTTTTAAATGCAGTCTGTTTTCCTTAAAGGAAAATGGGATGCATTTAAAAAAGAAAAATGAAACTTTTCAGTTTGATTTTTTAAGGGCATGTATCGGTCCCTGGGACTACTTCCTGCTCTTAAAAAAAAATTCCACATACTCACCCCTTCCCCCTACTTGAAGTGGGTGGTAAACTGCGAGTGTTTTGAGACCGCAAATGCTGCTGCAAAACATTAGTACATTAGTACATAGCATGTTGACTCGTTATTCGGAAGGGACGCCCCTTCCTAATAGCGAGAGTCGCAAATGCTATTTTGCAAGTCAGTGACTTACACAATAGCATTTGTACATGCTATCACCCTTTTTTGTGGCCGCAAATGGGAGGATCTCCCGTTTGCGGCCCAAAACAGGGTCATACATCTGACCCAGAGTTCCTTGATTGAGTTCCTTGATAGATTGGCGATTCTACATATATGCTAGGTCGTTACTTTTTTTTATTTCAAAGGCAAATTGAATATTGGTAGAGAGGTCCTATTTAAGGTGGATTTTTTGGGATGTTTCATTAAATTTTGATTTAAATGCAATACCGTTCTTGTATTGCTGTATCAGGGATGTATATTTAGTAGAGGCAGTTTGATTCGTTGCCTGTTCAAAATCTTTAACGATTTTTCGGGGGTAGCAACTGATATTTTTTTCTATAATTATTTGTAGTAATTTGTGATATGTGGGGCTTTGTTTATTGGCCAAGAGCAGTGGCAACTCAGCTGCTAAGGCAGAGAAGCGTCGCCTCACTGCTGCAGTGCAGCAGTAAAAGAACGAAAAAACTAAAATGATAATAACGCAATATTATTATAATTTTATTCTTCCCTGCTGTGGCAGCAAGATGGTGGGGCTGCTCTGCTGACAGAGATGGGGAGGAGTGGTGGGCATTCTCGGGCCGGCCGGCCAGTCATGCGCACTTTAGCAGTTCTCCATGCAGGCTGCCTTACAGCCTACATGGAGAACATTCCCCGGCCACCAGTCCCCATCTGAATGCCAAACCACGGCACTCAGACCAATCACAGCATTGCAGTGTTGTGATTGGTTTAGGGGGGACCAATCACAACGCTGCATTACAGCGTTGTCATTGGCTCAGAGAAGCCTAGCTGCTTCCTGTTCTGAGGAGAGACGACGTGGGACAGAGCCGCAAGGAGGTAAGTAAATATTTCTTTTTTTCACAATTATACCTCGTTACCCCCTCACCCCAACCCCACCACCCCAGATCTGTGCTGGTCACCACTAGGCAAGAGTACGTAAATTAGTGGAATGTTAGTGTGTTGGTAATTACAGTTGATAGTGTATATTTTGGTAAAGGGTGGCGGATAGGATTTCATAATTTAGCCAGATAGTGCATTTTGTAAGTATATTGTTAGCTGTGCTGAACACTATAATATTTTTCATTATTTTCATTAACATAAAGAATGAAGCTCTCCTTTGTGTAAGTCATTTTTAGGTAGTTGTGAATATATATTTTTTGTTCACAAGAATGTAATTTCTGATAGTAGCACAACGATAGAAGTTCAATAATACTTATTGCACTTGAAATTGGTTCTTTTTTGGGAGTGTTTGCCCCAGGGTCTAAGAAGGCTCGAGGAAGTGAGGGCCATGCCCCTGCTCTCCCCTTTCATAAAAAAATAAGGCCATGGGGGATAGGATCTCCAGGTCCTAAAAAGAGTTAGTGAGGGTAGCCATTTGGCCCCCCTCCCCTTCATATAAAAAAAAGGCACTGAGGGATGTGATCCCCAGGGCCTAATACGGCTCATGGGTGGCACGTGGCCCCTTCCCCTTTAAACCATAAGGTCTGGTGGCCAACCCTTCGACACATAGGGATGAAGGCCGTGCATGGCAGACGTTTGACTTTATGTATGGTAATAAAATATCACTTCATGTTAATAAAACTAGACATTCACTGAAAACAAAAAAAACTTTGAATTTCACCAAAAAAAACAAAGGTTAAAGTAATGTTATCGTTAGATGAATATGCCAGTGACAACATTAACTTTTTGAAGTAAAAACAGAAAACACAGAAATCCACTTGCATCCTCGCTATGCACTGTTTATGACCTCACATATGACATCACTTGTGACATGTTATATGACATAATTTATGACATCACTGATTATATATCAAAGGAGATAATTGATGACATCACTGATGACATCATCCAAGGAGTGTCTTAGTAAATAATAAAACCAAAACTTATACTATGATCTGTGGGGTAGGCCACAAGAGATCACCAACCTTTTTTATTGATGGGCAAAGGGTAGCCCAAGTTGACAAATTTTGTTACTATGGAATTACCTTTTCCAAATATTGTACTTGGGCACATGAAATTACTAATGTACGGTGCAAAATTGCAAAAAGTGCCCATGGGGTGTTTAGATTTGCAGCCAAAATTGGGGATAGACGCATTAGTGACATGCTAAAGATCTATTTATCAAGATGCGTGTCCGTTGCCCTCCCCTGGGCTAGGGTGTGGGGATATATCCCTAATGGTAGCCTCCAAATTGAGAAATATATTTTCCTCAAAATATTTTTGTGTCTACCTAATTCTGCCTCAAATGATTTAACCCACAAAGAACTAGGGATCAACTACTTGTCAGATCTGATATTACTAAGACCGTTAATGTTATGGCGTTCGATCTGGCTAAAGGAGGAGACAGCCTTGAACAGAGTTGTTATCAGCGACTGTCTCTCCATTGTCAACCATCTTAAGATTCCCTTGTTAAATTGTATTATACGTAGTTTCCATGAAATATTTCATATTAACATTGTGGCTGATCACTATGCTGCTTCTGCATTGTCAAAACATGATATGAAGAGTATATTTATGAACCACAGGGCAGAAAGGAGGAAGAGTAGTACTGATCAATTATCTACTTGTAGGTTTTATAATAAATTTGGGGGAAATGAGGGTTTCCAAGCTTATTTAAGTCAAGTAACCAGAGCCTTCCACCGTTTTGTTCTCACCAGGTTGAGGCTTGGACTTGTACATTAGCTGGTGGCTTTCCCGTCTCCCAAAAACACAGAGTAAGCCCCTGCCCGTGTGATGACCAATCAGCACAATGCACATTGCACTTTCTTTTGATATGCAATCTCTATAGGAATTTACGCATAGCCTTTTTAAAGCCAATTTTTGTAAAATATGGGGTCCGCACTGTAAATGATTCGATGAAATTGCTTTTTAATATGCATAACCCAGATATCTGCCTTTTTACTGCTACCTTTTTATATAAATCAATCCATGCAAGGAAAAGTATGGTGTTTTAACTTTTTGTGTGTTTAACTGGAATAATTACCTCTGTATTTTTCGTCTATTACCATATGTGTATGCTATTTTGTGCTTTTATGGTCATTGTTTTATATGTACCGAATAAAGCCTTATGATATGAAATGAAAATGAGTGTCCTAGTTTGTTCTATAGTTTACATAGTGGCGGATAACTACCATATAACATTTCTACCTAATTTTGTATAGCATTTGTCCAGCTAATCGGTATTAGTGTTTACAAAACACTTGTGCTCCTAATGTACCATAGATATGTAGAGGTATTGAACACATTATAAATCTTTGTAATGACTAGGCCTGGGCAGAGTTTGCAGAGTACCGCTATGCGGAACTCCGTGAAGTGACAAAAAAACTCAGCAAAGCTACACGGAGTTCTGCGAGAGGCGAAGTGGGTTACCTTACGCAGTTTGCACAGATTTTTAGCATGAACGGCATTCCACACTGCGCAAGAGGGTGCTGCTTCTTTCTGCAGCTCGAGTACAAGTTCTCCTCGAACTGCAGCTTCCTCAATGCAAACGGAAGGTTTCTCAACACGAGTGGTAGCTACCATCCAAAATCGCCTGCATTGAGAAATCTTGCTGGGAAGTGGTCTAACATTGGATTTTCCTCGATCGCTCTCACCAACTTGCCTTTGGCGAACACAAATGAGGAAAAACTCTGCTCTGCGGAGTGGAGTTGTTTGGAACTCCACGACCTCCGCAGAGTGTGAAAAACTACGCACACTCCGCAAACAGAGCAGAGCTCACTACCCAGGCCTAGTATTGAAGAGTAACTCTGGGTGGAGGTGTCAGTTGACTTGTGCTCAATATGTTCCCCACAGGTTTTTTGGTACTGTCGGAAAAGTTTCCAGCAGGGGCAAAGATTCTACATACAACATACTAAGGGGCAGATTAGGATAGCGGTTTTTCCGCATCCTCCGGGCCGTGGGAAGCCAACGCCGGCCCGGAGGATACGGAAAAACCGCAGCGGACCCACCAAAGACCCACCGCCATATTAGGATGGCTGGTGGGTCCTGGTTTCCGTCCGCAGCTTTTCCGCCGCGATTGGCTTACAACCGCGGCGGAAAAGCCCTAATATGGTGGCGGTGTCTCTCAGACACCGCCAGCCATATTAGGAAGCCCAAAAAGAAATGCTTTTCCACGGCGGGTTTTCCGCCGTGGAAAAGCATACGGAGCTTCACTTCGGGGGCCCGTTGCGGGCCCCCTGGGTGAAGGGGGGTGAGGGGTGCACATGAGGGGTACCTATGGTATCCCCCTGCATTTGTATGCAGTAATCGGCAGGCACCGCGCGGTGCCTGCCGCTTTCTGCATACAAATGCAATGTATGCATTTTTAACATTGCGGAGGGTGCAGCTTGAAGCCGCACCCGCCGCAATGTTAAAAATAGAGGATGTGACCACCAGGGTGGCGGTCACATCCTAATTGGACAGGAGGGAACTCCGCAAGCCATGCGGAGGTTCCCTCCTCCTCGATGGTCATAATGAGCCCCTAAGTATTATAAGCAGCCTTGAGTTATTCGACAGTCATCTTAGCTCTAATGGTATACCCACTTAAAGATCAATGTGTACAAAAGAAGCTTAGGAGATGTGATCAGTGATATCATCAAAGATGTCATCAATTACATCATTTTAGATGTCATCAATGATGTTATGAATTATATATATAATATATATATAGATTATGCATGTATATGTATATATATATATATATATACACACATACACACACACACACACACACATATATATATATATATATATATATATATATATATATATATATATATATATATATATATATATATATATATATATATATATAGCTATAGTTAGCTCAGGTAACTATAACTTCAGAATTTCTATAGTTTTAGAAGAGTAAAATCTGAGCCTAACTATAATGTCCCTGTAACCTTTGGTTTTTGCAGTGATTATATATATATATAATATATATATATAAGTCAGTTATACAATCAATTTACAAAAATACATCCATTTAGACACTTATTTACCCATTTATTCTTCCATCAACCTTTAGATATACATATATAAAAAAGATTTATTTTTCAGAAAGACACACATTTACTGGATGATGTCAGCAGTGAGGTCATCGGTGATGTCATTTGAGATGTCATCAGTGATGTGATGAGTGATGTCACTGACCATTTCAATGGTTTTGTATGAGATAGATGTCCAGCTAACTATAACATGGGTGAAACCTATGGTTTTTTTCAGTGAATTTCTAAGGTGTTTTAAATGCTAATTCCTAACTATAACATGGCTGAAACCTATGGTTTTTTCTGTGAATTTCTAAGGTTTTTTAAATGCTAATTCCTAACTAAAACGTGCCTGAAACCTATGTTTTTTTCAGTATATATATACATGAACTGGAAAACTAAACATCCACTTCCTTTACAAAGAAATGGAAAGTTTGCATCTCTGCAACCTCTCTAATTTGTCACCTTAGTCATCTTCCACTCAATCAACACAACAACCACAAATACACACACCTACTTGCTACCATTCTTGCCTAACCTTATCAATTATTCTTCTTTCATTCAAATTCATAGTGCAGGCCCTTTATTCAGCCCTATTGGTAACTACTACCCGTGAATAGCAGTGGGTAATTTGCACTCTTCTGTCCATTCTTGCGTCTTTTTTACCACACACTGCGGCAGGTTTACAAGCCCCTTGCGCCACTTTTGCATCATTTTTCTCATGACCTTGTAAATCTGCCCAACTGTGTGTACTTTATGCACTAGCTTTCTTCCTTAGTATTTGTACTAGTTTCTCTTGCTCCCACTGCGGAAACCAACACCATATCTGTGTAATGACCAGGAAATCCAAAGATCCACTTCACTGACAGAGCAGTGGGTAGTTTGCGTCTCTCTAACCTTTCTTATTTTTCAAGTTTTTCATCTTCTACTCAATCTACACATCATCCACACATACACACATCAAATTGCTGCATTCCTTAGCTGTGATTATTATTTATTCTTCTATTTTATATTCATATTCAAAGTGCAAGCCCTTTATCGAGCCTTTTTGTTGTAACTACTATTCCAGGAATTCTGCTCATACACAAAACTGTGCATAAAGATTTAGGACCTCAGTGAATTACGGTGTACCAAAACCAACCTTACTACACAAACCCCTACCAAACTAGCAATCAGTCACTCACTGGTTCTTCACCCTAGAGCAAAAACACCAATGACTAGTCAACCCAGAACATGCAACTTAGATTACATGAAGTAAAGTGGATAACAAAAACACTCTTTCAATATACTCTTACACCAGTCAAAAACAAGATGTAAATAAAGGCACGTGCACCTTTGAAATATTTATTTCTAACGCCATAATCTCATGCACACTACCTTAAAAATACAACCAAACATATTATCAGAAACAAGGTTGTCAGCATTGTTACTATTCTATGAAATACAAACGGAAAAAGCATCCTATAATGCTATGGTAAACAAATTTAAAATATACCTACATTTCACCTTACCTACCTAGCAGATTAGTTTATAACTACAGAAAGTCTCATGGGATTACATGGGCACACCGATACCTCTGGTACTCAGCAGTAATGGATCACATTCAGTGCTCCACAAACTGTCAAGATACGAATGTTCTCCAACTGTGTGTAACTTTGCCTCCACAATGGATTATGAAACGCGCAAGTATCAGAGGTGCCCACAGCTCCATATGTATTTTGGCTCGAACAAGCGAGGATCATTCTGAATAACAGACACAGTATTCAAAATAACCTTGATGTTCCATGCTCTCACTATACACACAAAACTAGAGAGGCAGTTTACAAATCTAGCATACTAAATTATTCTCATATAAAGCAAAATACTCAGCCTTCTCTGTAAAAACCGAAGGTTACAGGGACATTATAGTTACAAGTACGTGTTATGTGCAAAGCAGAGCAGGAAAGCAAAAATAGTGTGTAAGCTTCTAATAAACCCATGCTAACTTAACAGGGTATGAGTGCAAGGCTCAGCCCCACGGCACCCTTCCTTGATCGAAGCACGTGATATAAACGTGAGCGAATTAGGAAAGCAGAGTTCAAGCCTAAAAAGCATAGTCAAGTTCACATTTCCCAAAAAAGTTATTTGCTCTTTGATAGAAAACAGTAACTAAATAATAAAGAATACGTAGAAAAATCAAACAGTCTTAATCCAACAGCGTGTAAGCACAGTATGTAGCAACAGCCTCCAAGAGGAAGTCATTGTTCTCATCTGAAAACATTTCAGCCATCAAATTCAATAGTGAGAATGAACATACATGTTCCTCCACAACAGGAGCCTTTATCACCATCGGAGGAAAACTCGGGTCATCTTCAATGTAACTGCGTGCCAAGAACTCAAGCGCCACTGCAAAAACATTCCAACGTCCCATTATTCCATGTGTCTCTGCTAAGGCCATAATCCCGCCGCCAGAACAGAGTAAGTCTTGAACCACTAAGGGGCTCATCAACTGGTCATAATCTGCGTTGGGAGACACCGTGCTGCAGAGACACAAATCCAGGGCCCAGTCGACATCGCAGCTCAGGCAATGGAACACAGGTTGAACGCATGTGAAAAAGGAAAATCGAAACAATAATCCATAAACTGCACTCAACGTTGCAAGAGGCAGCGCTCCATAGTAACTAAGCATTAGGTTGCGGGGCAGCAACAGCCGAGACATATTATCGTCTGCTGCAGGATGTGCATCCATATTTATGTAAACAAATTAATAAAAGCACACCGGCAACTAATGCGAGTATTAAGCGCAATCCAACAAAGATGCTGGGAAAAATTGAATGAAAAAATCCCCAAAAGACAACAAATATACTTTCTACGAAGTCACAAGGCCACTGCTTCTAACTTTAAAAAAGTAAGGTAAACCCGTAGTTAAGGACACATTAAAGATACTCTAAATTAACTCCCCAAAATTCAAGAGCACGTCTGTATTTAATAAATCATGCACTTCTGTGCGGGTGTTTGCTACAAAAAGGACAAATGTTTCTGTACCAGATATAAGAGCGACCTTTTTTTGAGACAATAGCGCTCTTATACGACTCATTTGGTTGACTTTCAAGGTCGAAATCGACCGCCAGATGGAAACATCCAGCTTCCCATGCAGAGGAACTAACACAACTTGTTTTTAATCAGACCACATGCTCAGTTACAGTAATCATGTAAGTTATGCCTGCTAACATTGCACAACAATCTCCATTATTTCAGAGTAAATAACTCCTGTTTCCAGTAAACTGAACGTTGTTATGATAGCAGGTGTCGGACTACCTTTCAAAACTCAGTCCAAATCAGGCGCATCTTGTATACAAGAGCCATGCAATTGTATGTGTCTACAAATTAAGGAGTGATGTGGTACTATTGTGCAATCCTCGCCATTCACGTAGACTTCTTTTCCCTCCCTCAGGCACCTATATGTAAGTGGTAATACCAAGCTTGATGGAAATAAGCGCTGCCAAAACATCCATATCTGCCTATAGCATAGTATTTCATGCAAACCTCAAACTTAAACAGGTAAAAAGTAACGTTATGCTACCATGGCCACTATTCAGGTGCCACACACCTGAATTGGATCTCCAATGAGTGACCACTTCTCACCATTCTCATAGCGCGCCCTGTGCTCTGATTTGACAGTGAGAGAGTGATCACAACATAGTTTATACTGCTTATCATTCTCAGCATACGCTACGAATACGAAAAAGCCTCCGTGTTACGTCATGTACGGGGCCCCGTACAAAAAAGACGCGAATGTTTTTAATTGTTTAAAAACATATATTCAGGGGCGTGGCCAAGATGGCGACGGAGTAAGACGTGCCTGCGAGCTCCTCCAGCACCCGAGCCCTTCATAGCTTTGTTTAGCGGCATTGGGGCGATTTCAGCCCCGGCTTTTGTCTCTACTGGGTTCGCTGAGGCGTCCTGCATTGGTTTGTCCCTTCTCCCGTCGAGCTACGACGCGGGACGGCGGACTTAGCCGAGGTGTTACTTTGTTGACGCACGAGCATCGGAGAGGCCTACGGGGCTTTGTCTGGTCGGCATCGACTCTTCGCAAGAGGGGACTCAGGACTCTGGCAAGTGGCCGAGTGAAGCGCTTCTGTGCGAGTCCCCCCCACTGGGCCTGTAACGAGCCTGCCTGTGATTCCAGCGTCCTAGCTGGCGGTTGTCGCCGAGCGGAGGTGACGAGGGGGCGCCGGCCTGTCTGGAGCTTTGCTGGACAGCGCAGACGACGAACGGACGGAGAAGGTGGTGCCATCTTACCTCTCACCATCTGAGCTGAGGTGTCGCATCATGTCGACGAGGAATCGCCTGAATAAACTGGGGAAGGAAGGTCCCGGTAAGGGGGCATCTGGATCGCCCCCCGGTCCTAGCAAGTCACCGACCAAAGACGACGCTGATGGCCCGGTCACGAAGGCCTTCCTGATTGAGCTTTTTTCCTCCATCAAGGAGGATATCACGGAGCTGAAAGCACAACTAGCCTCCGACCTCCGTGAGGTCCGCCGTGATGTAGACGGCATCGGCGAGCGTGTGGCGACCTTGGAGGACCACGACTTGGGCCTCAGTGGGGATGTCCATCAGCTACAGCAAGACTTGCTCCAGCTTCACGAGCAGAATCTGGACCTCCAGACCCACTGCGAGGACTTGGAAAACCGGTCCCGTCGCAATAACGTCCGAATACGAGCGGTGCCCTGGGATGGAGACGGTGGAAACCTGCGGGAGTATGTGGAGGCTCTCTTTTTGCACATTTTGGCGGAGGACGATCGCTATGAAGTCAAGATGGACAGAGTACACCGGGTGGGCCTGCCGCGTGGCGCGCGCTCGCCGCCTCCCGACATCTTGGTTTATGTCCACGACTTTCAGCTGAAGGAGGCGATCCTGCGGAAGGCGAGAGACACTAACAATTTGCTTTTTCGTGGGCACAGCCCTCAACTTTTCCAAGACCTGGCGGCCTCCACCCTGCAGAAGCGTTGGGACTTTCGCCCGATCACGGCCTTCCTGAGGGAGCATGGGGTGTCCTACTCCTGGGGTCACCCCTTTCGACTTATCTTCCGGTGGCAAAATAGACTGGTGCAAGTGCGAACAGTGGCGGCCGCCAGGGATTTGCTCGGAATGGAGGAAACATCTGCATCGGCGGACGCCAGCGCCTCACCAAGAAGACGTCGCCGTTCCCGATCCCCGGCTTGGCAGAGAGTGGGCCGACATGGCGCAGCAGAAGGTCCATCCCCAGCGGCGAGCCAGAGTGAAAGGGGAGATGCTTTGGCCTCGGTGGCCCAGGTGACTGACTCAAGCCGAGTGGACAGCTCCTCGGCGGCTTAGGCCCCCTCAACAGCGGCCCGTGGGAGCCGGGGGGCTCTACCACCTCAGGTACTCTGTGGGACAGTTCTCTGATGGAGGGTTACCCCGACCCTGGATTCGGGGGGGGCATTACCAGGGTCTTCTACCCCCGACCCTTACGGTCATGTCCGGCTTTCATTGTTCTCTTTCTACTTTTTGCTTTCCCTTTTTTATGGTTTGTTTCTGAGGCTCCTGTGGGTTTAGGTAGACTAGATGGGGATGGCTCCCGGTGGTGGTGGACGGGGACCTGGTATGGCTGTGGTGTGTCTGGTTTGTGTCTAGCGGTGGGCGACATTGATTGGAGCGCTGGGGGGGAGGTTGGTCTCGATGTTGCCTGTTACGGTAGGATCCTGGAACGTTAAAGGCCTTAATTCTCCTCAAAAGCGCCAGAAAGTTTGGAAATATATTTTAGATCATCAGCTAGATGTGGTGGGCCTGCAGGAGACTCATTTGGCCCGCAAAGATGAAACCAGGCTTAAGCACAGGCAGTATCCCCTGATTTATAAATCCTCAGCCACTACTAAACACCGTGGGGTTGCGCTTTTGTTCCGATCTGCCCTTCAATTTCAGCCTGTTGGGGTGCGGGGCGACAAGGAGGGGCGGTGGTTGATGGTGAAGGGAATGCTCATGGGTAAGCTTTGCACCTGGGTGGTGGTTTATGCTCCAAATACAGGGCAACATGGGTTCCTTGAGAATCTTCTGAGTGTGATTGGGGACTTTGGGGAGGGAGCGTTGATTGTGATGGGGGATTTCAATTTGGTTTGGGATAAGAGTCTTGACTGTTCACATCAACAGAGGACGGAGACGGGTCTCTTTTCCCCCGAGCTGCGCGATACTTTGTTAAGTCTGGGCCTTATTGATAGCTGGCGCTCCCTCCAACCCCGCACTAGGGACTACACGTTCTATTCACATGTTCACCACAAATATTCCCGTCTCGACCATATTTTTGTGCATCAATCTTTACAGGGCGACCTGCGCGATAGCAAAATTTTTCCACTTTCAGTTTCGGATCATAGCCTTTTGGCGACGTGCTTGATCTGGGCCCCAGAGTCGTCCCCTTATCGCAAATGGTATTTCCCGGCATCCCTTACGCGTGATGAGGAATCCTGCAAGAAGCTTAGGGCGGCCATTGGTGAGTTCTTTGAGCTGAATAAGATTGGTGACACCTCGATCTTTACCCAATGGGACGCCTTCAAGGCGACGACATGGGGCACGTGCATTGAATTGAACTGGCTTCGTCGTGAGGAGAGGGAGGCGCTGGAGGCGGAACTGACGACGTTGGAAACTGCGCATAAGCAGATTCCTTCTAGAAAGACCCTTCGCCCTCTTGCTGCGGTGCGAGGGAAGCTCAGGGCGCACTATAATAATCGAGCTGAATATACCCTCCTGCGCCTACGGCGCCTCTCCTACGCTCAGGGCAACAAAGTGGGGAAGCACTTAGCACGGCAGCTCCGTGATAAACGTGAGAGGGAATATGTGGGTGGCATTCGGACCCCCTCCGGGGTAGTGGAACACAGGGACGCGGTTAAGGAAGAGCTCTTCGGCGACTTCTATGCCGCACTATACACGGCGGACCGCCTGGTGCCGGCCGCTCAACAAGCATACTTGGAGGCCCTGTCGCTACCGCAGGTCTCCAAGGAATGGAACGAGCTCTTGGAGGCCCCGTTTTACTAGGGAGGAGGTGCTTTCAGCCATTCGGTCCCTCAAGCCGCAAAAGGCCCCGGGCCCGGACGGCTATACGGCCTCCTTTTATCAGACATTCGCGTCCGAGTTGGGAGACCACTTGGTGCTCCTTTTCAACAGCATGAGGGAGGCGGGCCACGCTTCGGGCACAATGGCGGAGGCTATGGTTTCGATTATTCCCAAGGCGGGGAAAGATCCCTCCAAATGTGAATCGTACCGGCCCATAGCCCTCTTGAATCTTGATGCCAAATTGTATTCTTCTATCTTAGCCACCCGGCTCAAGGACCTTATGCCTGCTCTCATCCATCCGGATCAATCGGGCTTTATAAAGGGTCGTCAGACCCATGATAACACCAGACGGCTGACTCATCTGATTGAGAAAGCCGAGCGCTTTAGGATTCCAGCTGTTCTGCTAGGCCTTGACGCTGAAAAGGCGTTTGATCGGGTGGACTGGAACTTTCTCTTTAGTACTCTTCATGCTTTTGGCTTTTCTCCCAAATTTATAGATATGCTTCGGGCCAACTACCATGGCCCGCGTTCGAGAGTTATGTTGAATGGGCATGTCTCACCATTTTTTGCTCATTCCCGTGGCACAAGGCAGGGCTGCCCACTATCTCCCTTACTTTTTGCGCTTAGCATTGAGCCTCTTGCCATTAGGGTGCGAGAGGACCCAGATATTGTGGGCCTCCCCTTTTCGGGGGAACAGCACAAAATATCTTTGTTTGCTGATGACGTCCTCTTGTCGCTAGCTGACCCCGGGACTTCCCTTCCGCGGGTGCAGGACGTGCTGTCCCAGTTCGAAGCGGTGGCGGGATTCCGAGTGAACCCCGGCAAATCATACATACTCAATCTTACGCTTCCGCCTTCTGAGGTAGAGCGCATTCGTCCGCTCACGCCCCTGGCCTGGTCTGGCTCCTCCATTCAATATCTCGGGGTCAAGCTGACCTCCTCCATCGCCACCTTGTATGCAGCGAACTTCCCTCCTCTGCTGACTCAGATACAGGCGGAGCTGAATCGCTGGAAGCCTATGTTTATCTCTTGGCTGGGACGCGTGCATGCTGTCAAGATGACGCTGCTCCCCAAGCTTCTATATTTGTTCCAAGCCCTCCCCATTCCCTTGGACGGGGTTTTTTTTCGACGTCTGAAGACTATGGTTCTGCGTTACATCTGGCAAGGGGGCCGTGCTAGACTCTCCTTTCTTGCGCTTCGCCGGCCTTTGAGGAAGGGCGGGGCTGGCCTTCCAGACATGCTTCTTTACTACAAGGCGGCACAACTCCGGGTGTTGGCTGAATGGACCCAAATGGAGTCAGAGAAGCATTGGCTGCATATGGACAGGAGTGTGGCGGGCGTTCTATTTGGGACCTGGTTTGGAAGGCGAAGGGGGATCAGCCTCGCAACGCATACATTAGCACCCCTACGAGCACCACTCTGAAAGTCTGGGACTTGGTCTCTAATGATGAAAGATGGACCTCCTTTCCTTCCCCCTTCACACCGATTCACTTTAATCCAGCATTTCTGCCGGCTCTTGTTGAGGGGCCCTTTGATGGGTGGAAGGCGGGGGGCTGCCACGCACTTACACATTTGTTTCATGGCTATGAGCCGCTCACCTTCCAAAATTGCATGCGTGACTATGGTGTGCCACCTACTGAGCGCTACCGGCACGCCCAGCTGCTACATTGGGCATTGTCTCCTGAGGTGCGGGACGCTGCGACGAGGCCTCCCACGGATTTCGAATCTTACATTACTCGCACATCATCTATCAAGGGGGTGATTTCCTTCCTCTATGATTTACTGTTACCACGGCTATCTCACCTCGCCCTAGATATATGGGTTTATGGGAGGAGCACCTGGGGCGGGACATCTCCGACGAAGAGTGGTCCCATCTTTGGCGAGATCTACAAACATTCAATCATTCGATCGATCTGAGAGAAGCACATATGAAGACCATTCTAGATTGGTATCTGTATCCGACCCGGTTGAAAAAGATTTTTCCCTCAGCGTCTGACAGGTGTTGGCGGGGCTGTGGTCTCCTGGGGGACTTTCGCCATATCTGGTGGGATTGCCCCATCATACGCCCTTATTGGGAGGAGATTCTGTCTCATATTAGGGAGTTCCTGGGCTACCCAATTCCAGATTCCATTGGCTTCATGCTCCTGGGCCTTCGGGACCCACTTCTGGAGCACCAAACCAGGGCTGACAAGCACATCCTTTGGCTCTGTTTGGGAGCGGCCAAACTGACTCTGGCTGCTGCATGGAAAAAGAGGGAGGCCCCAGCTCTTTCCCTTAGGTTTCCTAGGTTGTGGAGGCTGCTGAGTGTGGAGCGTATGGCGGACATTTTCAGAAATAACTTTAAGAACTTTACTTTCAGATGTGGCCCACTGGTCCGCTTTCTCTCTCAGGGGATTGCCGTCAGCGGTTTGCCCGCCCACTATACATGCCTTACATCTGTTTCAGGTGTGAACTGTGCTTGTGTGAATGGTTGTTGTCAGGCTGCCACCATCGGGGGGGATGGGTGCACTGGGGAGGTTGGAGCCTCTGAGGGGGGGGAGTTTGGTTTGTTTTTCTTTTCTGTTTGGGGAAGTGGACGGTTTGATTTTTATGATCTTCCTTGCCGCGTTGTTTTTCTTATGGCCGAACTGCTTGGAGGCGTACATGGACTTGGTCGACTAAGCCTCTGACTTGGATAGACTTGCCCGACACCAAGGCGGGCTTTCCCCTCCCGATTTCACGGGGGGCTTGACATTGTCCCGGGCAGATTTTTGACCTTTTTTTTTTTGAACTCTTGTGTCCTGCCCTGAGTGATGACGCTGCTCAGCCCTTCATAACTGTTACTGCTGCTCGGCCTTTTGCATTGGCCCCTGCGTGGGCACTTCTTTGATTTGCAATTCATGTGCTTTCATCCCCTTTCTCTTCTGTTGTTTCTATCTTTCTATTCTCTCAGTAAAAATATCTTTAACAAAAAAAACATATATTCATGTACTTAATGAACATCCTAACAGAAGACTTAATCTAGGATAGTTACGGAATATTTTTTTTTACGTTTTAAGAATCCTATATTACTTCTATATTGTATGAGTGCAGCTGCGTGCCCCTCCGCCTGGTACCCTAGACTCCACCACACCCAGACCCGGTTCATAAGCACGCGTGATCGTCACCGCAAAACCATTAGCACGCATATCGCTTTTCCACACATGCTTTTACAACTAGTATGCATTTACCACACATGATAAATGCATAATCTTAATAATGTTTTTTTGTTGACCAACACGTGTTGTAATGCCTGTGCCTTACGTCCTTCAAATTAGTTTCTAGGTATACGTGTGACCAACTCTGATAAGATCGGAGGCCAAGGTC